>NC_142606.1:42488054-43124390 GCF_041222555.1 Hakea prostrata | reverse complement strand
TTGGTCTTTTTCTTTTTGTAGTTCTTTGAAACAAGTAATGGCGGATAATGGGGCTTCTCTGGTATGTGGTGTTGGTAATAGTAGTGAAGCTTTTGCTTCTCCAGCTTCCGAACAGTCGGATAGTGATAACAAAACCCTAACTGCCCTCTGGCGCGAGTTTGCTGAAGTTTCTCAAAAAGGTTTAGAGAGAAAAACCGAAACTCCTCCTGCCTTCCTCGAGTCTAGATCTTCCAAGATTGTCGAGTCTTCTAGGCAGCCTCAAACTTCCAGGTCTGATGGTGGACCTGGCTCTGCTTCCCTCCATTTATAATGAGGAAACCCTTCTTTCAGCCATCCAAAATTTTGATTTTCCTTCCTCTTATCAGGTTAGGGCTCCCCTTTCTGATGAGAGGGTTGATTCAACCCTTTCGAGTGAATTTTCTCTGTACATAGATGCACTAGAAAGCGGGGTTCGCTTTCCCTTTTTTAATCCTTTGTTCTCTGCAGTTCTGAATCATTGGGACATTTGTCCCGGAATGCTCCTTCCCAATAGCTGGCGTCTCATCGTCGGCTTCTTGGGTTTGTGTTTTGAACTTGGCATTACGCCATCTCTTTCTCTCTTTGTACATTTTCATGTTCTTTCTATCTCTCATCCTCTCATATGGGTTTTTCTGTCCAAACGCAATAAGGCTGAACTTGACTGGAGGGGCAGCATCCTTGCCAAAGGAACTGCCCTTCTAACCACAAAAGATGGCGCGAACGATACTTTTTTCCGTCGAGCGCCTCCATCGGATCTTAACTTCCCAGCCGCCCCGGAGGCGGTGTACTTCTTCTTCCGAGAATAACCGAGGCCTCCCCTTATCCAAAGAAGACGAGGCGGCCGTCAGGAAGATCAAATCCATACCATGGTATCAAGAAATACATGGACTTGAGGTGGAGTATAACTCCATTCTTCAGTACTGGGGCTTGGCTCATTGTGAGCTTCTAACCATCATCCTTTAATTTTACTTGAAGTGATATGTCTTTAATTCGACCCTTGTTCTTCTTTGCAATGCCTCCAAGAATGAACCCCCGAGAACTGCGCGAGTGAAGGCCGCTAGGGCCGTTAAGCGGCAAGCGAGCAACGATCACCCGGAGCCTTGACCGTAGATCAAGAGGCTTCTTTTCCTCTCCCGACCCCTCTTATAGGGGTATCAGGAATATCAGGCCCGTGGCTGATGCTTCGGGTAAAGGGAAGAAGCCAATGGTGGAGAGGTCTAATGTTTCCTCCTCTGCCCGAACCAAAAGGAGGCATGATATAATTGATGCTTCCTCCCATAAAAAATCCAAAGCTTCAACGGATTGTGAGGAGGTCTTCACCCCCGAGTGGACCCTAAAGTTGACCGACAGGGTGACTCGGGACCCTGAGAAAGCTGCAGAGTGGAGCTCCCTCAGCCTTGTTCCTTCTGATCGCCAGGAATTTGAAGGCCTGGATGACGTTGCCCTTGTTAGTCAATCCACAAGGTACCGGTCTTCTTGCTTACTTATTTTTTCATAATTTCCTATGACTTCTTCTGATATTTTCCGCCTTCCCAAGAATGCTGTGTTGAGCTTCTATCAACACATGGAAGCATTGAGCCGGGTTGGCCGCAACAGCTCTTTGCTGCAAACCTGTGAAGAGAACTTGGCCAAGGCCAATTCTGAGATAGACCGGCTGACTGCAGCTGCTGAGGAGCTGCAGAGAAAGCATGAGGAAGAAGTGATATCCCTCAAGGATGCCCTTGATGCTTCGAAGGCTCGTGCCACTACTGCCGAGCGCGAGGCCAGGAAGCAAAAAGAAGTTGCCACGTTGTTCAGTGACAGGCTTGAATTTCAATGTAGGAAGAACGAAGAATATCTAAAGTGGGCGGTCCCTAGCAAGCCCGATCATATCAAGCTAGAGCTTCAGAAGGAGTGTGTTCAAAAATACCTGAACAGCATACCTTTCTCCGAGCTGCTAGGTGCCTACAACATTCAAGCTTATCGCTTGGGGCAGAACGACGTTTGGGAGCGAATTCTCGCATCAATCCCTTCCTTCGATACTGCTCACTTTCGTGAGGTGTGTCATAGATAGGTCTTCGGGAAATTAGGCATGGATCTCCCGGACTGGGCTCGGGAAGAAGATGATCCTTTTCCAGCTGACCCTCAATATGAGTCATACTTGGCGGACGAGCCGGCGCTTCCAACGGAGAAATCACAAGCCGAGTCTCAAGCTGCTGCTATAGAGGACTCAGTCAATGTCATTCTTGAGGAAGGCTCTTCTCAAGATCCTGAGAAAAGTCCTCCCGACCAGGGTCCCTCGGGCAACAATGAAGAAGAGGCTTAGGGAGTTATCTTTTTTTTTTTTTTTTTTGTAAAGATTGACCTCCTTGTTAATGAATAGACATTTCTTTTTCATGTTGGCCTTTCCATTTCCCTGTCTCCTGCCGAAATCTTGTCTTGAATATCAAAGTATAAATGATAAAACTTATCACTCAACTTCACATTCTTCGACGAATAATAATCTTGTAGAAATATTGTGAAGATGCGTTTCGGAAAGATGCATTAATCTTCCCCACTACTTCATTTATTGCAAAGTCCACACGTTTCCCTTCAGCGTAATCCAAACGTTTTCTTGCTTTTGTATACCATTCACTGTTTCCAATGAATCGGAAATACTCCCATTATTATAATAGCGGTGCGACGATTGGAGGTATCTCTGCATCGGGTGCTTGCTTCCACATGTTTCCATGTGGCATCCCTCCGACCGTTGATCTTGCTTTCTGCGGATTTCGAAGCGTCATTTCGATCTGGGTCATTGGTTGTCCTTAGTCTTCAACCGTCTTCTTAATACCTGAGGCTATTTAAAGCCTTCATGGGTACTCTCCATCTATCCTGCTATCTGCAAGTTAGATTTGCTAAAGCGACATTCCGTCCTTCTACCTGCTTTCGTATTCCTCGTACTCCAACAATAGCTCTATCAACTTCTGAACAAGTGAGTTTTTTTTTTTTTTCCTGGTTACTCATCTCTTTCCCCACTTCCCCCCTGAGTAAACTGCACAGTAGTAGTACTTGGGGTTTAGTTCGGGTTTTTCTGAAGTGATAATGAACTAGGGTTTTCCCCTTTTTTTGTCTTTGGATATCTATACTGATACGGCTTTTCTGTTTGGATAGTGGCTCTCAAGATCAACCCGAACTTTATCAGAGCGAAATCTAGCAAGAAAATCGTTCCGTCGGTGGTGGTTGGGGCCAGTGAGGTGGTTTCAGCTAGTGAATCCTCCAAGCGTAAGGCGACTGCTGTTGGTGAATCTTCAAGTCAGATTCCCACAGTTTCTATTGATGCCGCCCATACGCCTCTTTTGCCCGAAGTGATCGCTCGTCTTTCCCAGGAAGATCTTGATCACTCCGTTGTTGATGGCGCTGCTGACGCCCCTGCTGCAGAGACCATTGGTGTACCCCCGAAGGAGACTCTTCGGGCATCTGAGGCAACTATGTTGGCGTCTGATGAAGGTGTGGTCCCAGCAGGCGCTGCTCCTATTTCCAATTCTAGTGCTTGTTTGGCATCCTCCTCCTCTCCTTTGGAGTTGGAGGATTTTGCCACCAGGAAGCGCCGTCGGGTGACAGGCGATGCAGCTCATCCTTCTCTTGATGTAGCTCATCCTTCTCATCCTTTGCCCGAATTAGTGTCAAACGAGTTTGACAGAGCGTTGGAATGGTGCACTGCTGCTCAAATGACTTCTGAGAGCGCAGTTCTTTCCAAACTTCCAGATGAAGTCTTTACGAAGTCACTAGTGATGTAAGTCTTTCTTCATTATCTTTTGATTCTGAATATTACTCTTCTGCTCCTTTTTAACTAGGAAGTTGTTTGCAGGAGTCTTACTGGTAACTTCCACAACCAAGTGGAAGCAGCCTCTAGGCTCAATAGGTTAAGCAATGAAGTTTCCAGGCTTCGGGAAATCTCTGAAGCTAAAGATGCTGAGATTGCTTGTCTTAGGAAACTAGCTTGGGAGGTTGCAGGAGAAAAGAATTCGCTGATCGGTCGTCTTCAGTCGGAATTGGATGATGCCAGGGAGAAGATCCGGCAACTGGAGCGAGCAGTTGGAAAGTCAGGAGCCAAAGGATCTGAAGCGTTACCACAAAGGCAAGCTGTAGTTCCTTTGCCCGAATCCCTTCCAACTGATGTTCGTAGAGCCTACGTCTTCAAGTATTTACACAGTAAGCCCTTTGTTGATATGCTGAATGCTTATAACTTGCAGGCGTACCGGGATGGTGAGAACGAAGTATGGGAATCAATATTAAGGAAGGATCCTTATTTTGATATGACTCCCTACAGTGTTGTTTGTCATCCTGAAGTATTTACCGACCTGGGTATTCCTCCTTCTGACTGGACCAAAGATAATATTGATCCTCCACCTTCCGATCCAGATATTATGCATTATCTGGAAGATTCTCCTGTTTATTCTCCCCTGGAAGAAGTCAATTATGACGAGCTAGTCTTGAATGCAAGTTTGGTCGAGGACCATACTTCTCCTGGACAAGCTGGACAAAGAGTATGATATTGCGGAGGATTTTATGCATACCGAAATATTTTTTGTAATCCTCATTTCTCCTCTTCTTTTCCTTGAATTCACACCAATGGTTGACTCATATGTTTGTTCTAGCAATGTCGTGTCGATCTTGTATAACTTCTTAACAGTCACCGATGATGACTTTCTTCTTTGATCGAAGATTGTATCCAGCTCTTGTAATTCTTTCGATCTTTTGAAGAAATAAGAAATTAACTTCATCTTGAGCTTTGCTAGCCACTTGAATCGCTGTTGAATTAGGTCTTAGTTGTTTGAAACAATGCCTTTACTTAATGATTTCCGGAGAAATACAATAAGTCTGAAAAGGAACTCACTCGGGTTTTAAACCGATGCCTTTACTTAAAGATTATTCGAAAATTCAATAAGTCTTGAAGAAACTTACTCGGGTTTCAAACCGACACCTTGCAAAAGGAACTCACTCGGATTTTCATCCGATGCCTCAACTTAAGAAGATCCGAAAAAATTCCATAAGTGTTGAAGGACCCACACGAATTTTCATCCGATGCCTTATAGTTGGATCTTGTTTTTGAATGTGGTGTATGATGCCCCCCAAACAAAAAATAATTTGTTGAAAGCCAAAAATTGCATTGATTGAGTTGAAAATGTTTACATCGCGAACAAAATTAAAATCATCATCAAGGATAAAACTTTTTGAGATGCCTGGCATTCCACGACCGATCCAACTGTTTCTGGGTGTTGATGTTCTTCAGCCTGTAAGTTCCTGAACCAACTGGTTTTACAACCATATAAGGTCCTTCCCAGGAAGGGTCCAATTTTCTTTGGTGACGCGGGTTGGAAGCTAGGGTGTTTCTCAACACCAAATCTCCGGCTAAGTACCGGCGATTCTTCACTCGAGTATTATAATGAGACACTATCCTTCTTTGATAATGTTGAGTTCGTGCTCTTGCCTTTGCCCGAACTTCGTCCAACAGATCAAGACTATCAAGCAGTCCTTGTTCATTTTCTTTTTCCTCTAACTCACGATCCCATAATGTCCCCGCCATTATCTCCACTGGTGCCAATGCTTCGGATCCATATGCCAACCTGAATGGAGTTTCTCCTGTGGGTGTTCGGACCGTAGTTCTATAGGCCCACAGTACATTATGAAGTTCTTCGACCCAAGAAGCTTTGTCGCCTTCGAGTCTTCTCTTTATTCCTTCCAGTAGCGTTCGGTTAGTAACCTCTACCTGTCCATTGCTCTGGGGGTATGCCACTGAGGACATACGATGCTCGATCATATATGTTCCGCAAAATTGCTCAAATTGCGGACAGTCGAACTGAGTACCATGGTCAGTGACGATAATCTTTGGAATCCCAAAGCGATATATGATTGATTCAAGCACAAATTTCTCCACTTTTTTCTCAGTAATTGCTGCCAGTGCACTAGCTTCAACCCATTTCATGAAGTAATCAATTGCTACTATCAGATATTCCCGTCCGCCTGACGCCTTGGTGAATTTGCCCATGATATCAATTCCCCACATCGCAAAGGGAATGGGATCTAGAATTGAAGTCATGGTTTCCGCCGGGCGCTTCGATACTGTAGCATGAATTTGACAGTTACCACACCGACGAACATATTCCATAGCAGCCTCTTGGACCTTAGGCCAATATAACCCAAGTCTCAGAATTTGGTGAGCCAGGGCTCGTCCACCCATGTGAGCTTCACAAATTCCTTCATGAACCTCAGCCAAAGCTGATTTTGCTCCTTCGGGGCCTATACATCTCATAAGGGGTCCAGAATAAGATCTTTTGTATAATCTCCCATTCTGAATGACAAATCTAGCTGATCGTATCTTGATCAACTTTGTCTCTTTCGGTAATTTGTCATCTCTCAGATACTCGATTATCGGATCCATCCAGCAACGCTTTGCTTCAATATAAGAAATTTCTTTCTCATGATAACTTGGAAAAGTTATTTCTTCAATATAGACCGAAGGGTCTAGATTCTTTTCTTTGGCATTGGCTAGTCGGGATAGCTCATTTGCCACTGAATTTTCATTCCTCGAAATCTGAGATATCTTCAAATTCCAAAATTGGTTTTGAAATGCCTGCACTATCTCTTGATATTTCTGCAAGCATGGTTCTTTAATACCATACTCCCCCTGGACTTGGTTGACTATAAGTTGAGAGTCACTATAAATAGTAACATCTGCAATAGACAATGCTTTTGACAACCGAAGTCCAGCTATCAGAGCCTCATATTCTGCTTCGTTATTACTTGCTTCAAATGCAAATCTCAAAGCATATCGAATAATAAATCCTGCTGGACTTTTTAATAGAATTCCAGCTCCTGCTCCATCTTTATTACTCGAACCATCTACATATACCTCCCAAGTGGTTGGTATAATGGGATCCTCGATGGTGGATTCCACCGGTGCAGTAGTTTCTACTACAAAATCGGCTAATGCCTGAGCCTTGATTGCAGGTCTGGGCTTAAAGGTCACTTGGAACTCACTGAGTTCAATTGACCAGGACACCATCCTTCCAAACAAATCAGGTTTATTAAGAACTTTACTAAGAGGAAAAGTTGTAAATACCTCAATTGGATGAGCCTAAAATATGGCCTTAGCTTCCTGGCGGCCATCATGAGAGCTAGAGCCTGCTTCTCAATCTGCGAATATCTTGTCTCCGCATCTAGCAACACGTGGCTTACATAGTAAATCGGCCACTGTTTTTTATCTTTTTCACGAACAAGTACCGCACTGACCGTTGAAAGGGACGTCGCTAGATATAGCTGTAATATTTCCCCATTTTCTGGTCTGGACAAGATCGGTGGTTGTCCAAGTGCTTCTTTTAACTCCTCGAAAGCTTTCTGGCACTCTTCAGTCCATTATGCTTCCTTGCTGCCCTTCAAGTCTTTAAGTGCCTTGAAGAAAGGCAAACATTTTTCTCCAGACTTGGAGATGAATCGATTCAAAGCAGCAACTCTCCCTGTTAAACACTGCACATCACGAACAGTTTTGGGAGCCTCCATATCAACCAGAGCTTGTATTTTGGCAGGATTAGCCTCAATTCCCCTCTGTGATACCATGAAGCCCAAAAATTTTCCCGAGGAGACTCCAAAGGCGCACTTTTCTGGGTTTAGCTTCATTTGATACTTTCGCAAGGATCGAGAATACCTCGCTCAAATCCGCAATATGATTTTTTTTTGTAAAGCTTTTCACTAGCATGTCGTCAACATAAGCTTCAACATTCTTTCCTATCAGCTCTTTGAAAATCTTGTTGACGGCCCTCTGATATGTTGCTCCTGCGTTCTTCAGGCCAAAAGGCATGACCTTATAATAATAGCTTTCACGATCAGTCATGAAAGCTGTAAACTTCTCATCCTCCTTATTCATAAGGATTTGATTATACCCTGAGTAGGCATCCATGAAACTTAGAGTTTCATATCCTGCAGTCGCATCTATCAAGAGGTCAATCCGAGGCAACGGATAGCAATCTTTAGGGCAAGCCTTGTTAAGATCTGTGTAGTCTGTACACATCCTCCACTTCCCATTCGCCTTTTTTACCATTACCACGTTGGCCAACCAAGTTGGGCATTCAATTGGTTCTATGAAACCAGAATTCTTAAGTTTTTCAACTTCGCTATGAACGGCTTCATACTTTTCAATGGAGAAATTTCTCCTTTTCTGTATCACTGGTTTCGCCTTAGGATCTATCCAGAGTTTATGCTCTGTGACAGCCCGATCGATTCCTGGCATGTCTTCAGCAGACCATGCAAATACATATTTATTCTGTTGAAGAAATAACTTCAACTTATCTTTAAATTCTTCCAGCTGTTCAGACCCGATATAAGTAATCTTTTTCTCATCCTTGGTACACAGTTGGATTTGTTCCAGCTTCTCCACTGGTCCGGGTCTTTGCATCTCTGCTTCTTCCCGATCGTCTTGAACTTCTATAGGTAGGGCAGTTACCTTCCTCGGGCCCTCCTTGTCTTTTAAATAGGCAACGTAACATTGCCGAAAGAACCTCTCGGTCGAGGGAGACTTGACCAATTCCCATATCGATCGGGAATTTTATCTTCAGTGTTTTGTCGAAACAATAGCACCTATCTTGGATAAAGATGGTCGCCCGAGGATAATATTATAAGCTGGCAGTTCCCGAACCACCAAAAAATTGATTCGGACGGTTGTTTCCTTAGGAAAACTTCCAATAGATAAGTCCAACTGGACCGATCCTTCCGCAACTGCAGATAACCTTGCAAAACCATATAGATGTGTGGATGAAGGTTTCATCAAGTCCTGATCCACCTTCAATTTTTGATACACTTCGTAAGAAATTAGGTCAGCTGCAGACCCTGTATCAACCAAAACTCTATGCACTTCCCGATGTGCAATCTCTACCTTGATGACTATGGCATCATCATGAGGTAAACAAACGTCTCTTTCGTCCTCCTCGCTAAAGGTGATAGAATCTTCACCATTCAGCTTTTTTCGCTTCTGCGTCTCTCCGGTTCCAACAAATTTGGATTTTGTTTTCAGACTCCGGAGTGATTTGGGCTCTGGTCCCCCGAAGATGGTAAGGATCGGTGACCGAGTAGCTTCAATCACCTCCTTGCCCTTCTTAGACTTCGGGGCCTCCCTTGATCGTTCTGAACTAACCGAACGATCTCTTTTAGGAGCAGCCGCGCGTGGCTCACGTGGCTCCTCCCTTCTTCTGCTAACAAAACTGGACAAATGTCCCTGAGATATTAATCTCTCAATATCTGCTTTCAGATGATGACAGTCATTTGTATAATGACCATAGTCCTTGTGGAATCGGCAATACTTTTCTCGATCCTGCTGCTCTCCGGGTTTCAAAAGAATTTTAGGCGGCCACTTCAAGATATTTTTTCTTTTGATGATATTTAAAATATCAGCCCGAGGAACATTCAATGGAGTATACTCACTTTTACCGGGAGACCTTTGGCGCCAAGCCTGAGATTTTCCAACCCGATCACGGACATTTTTCTTTGGCTTCCGTTTCGCTCAGAGAGCCTTCTTTCCTTATTGGAGACTTTATTATCTCCTTGGCGCGCGTCTAGAATCTCCATGACTTCAGCCTGCTTCTGGCATCTCTGTACCAACTCTGCATAAGTCGCAGGCATATCCTGTAGTAATAACTCCAAGAGTTTCCGATTAGTGAGTCCCGTGAATAGAACAGTTTTGGCTACTTGCTCATCCAAATTTTCTATCTCCATCGTTACTTTGTTGAATCTTTTCAGAAACTCTCTGATTGATTCGTTCTTTCCTTGTCTGACAGTAAACAAGGTTTCTTCCGTTTTCTTGACCTGTATTCCACTTTGGAATCGCCCTATGAATTTGCACGCCAATTCATCAAAGTTTACGATCCTTCCAGAGGGGAGGTTTGAAAACCACTTTTGTGCTGCTCCAGCTAGAGATGAACCAAAAACCCTGCAAATTTCATCAGAATTACCTAAAACTGCCATGGTCTGTTGGTGATAGCTAATGTGAGCTGTTGGATCTCCGGAGCCATCGAATGTAGAAAAGGTAGGCAAACGGAAGTTATGGGGAAACTGATATCCCGCAATTGGCTCAGCAAAGGGGGTCTTCCGAATGACTGAGTAAATATCCTCAGCTATCCTGCGCTTAGCCAACTGCCCTAATTTCTCATTGATGTTGGCCAATTCCTGACCAATTTGGGTCGGGTGATCTTCAGCAATATGATCACGACCTCGATTAACACGATCATCCCGTGCTATCCGATCATCAAGAACAGCCCGTCCTTCCCGAACATTCAGCTCGTCGCGAACTGCTCGATCATTGTGAACGGTTCTTCTGACAGTTGGTGAGTGAGTTCTTACCCCTGTATCCAACCTTGTATTTGAATCAGTTGTACTCTCTTGCGGTCTGTCGAACCGATCGTCTCACCTAGGTTGATCATCAATCCTCCTAGGTCCTCTGTCTCCTTCACGAAAATTCTTACCGATATTCCGGTCTTCAGCCAATCTTTGATCACGTGGTAACGCACGTCTCCCTGAATCGCGTTGATCAGGTTCTTGTGGTAAAACCACTCGTCTGGTGAGCAGGCGGAGTGCTTGGCTCACCTCCAAAAGTTGAATCTTTACCTGATCCAATTGATCTTGGAATGTATCAGGAGGATTACGTCCTCTCTGACCATCATCTACCTCGATAGGATTTTGGCTTCCCTGGGGAATATCTGGATTATTCGCTCCAGGGATCTGAACACCGGAATTACGTTGTGCAGCGGATGCTGCGGTTGCTGATCTAGTCACCATGGCTTTTCAAGTCTTTCCCACAGACGGCGCCAAATGATGCGTCCAAAATCTGCTCAGCCCTTAGATCTCCTCGTGATGACCTGCAAAACGAAAGCGTCAGATGTGGCCCGACCGCGGGAGTCGGGAGTCCACCTCCGAAGGTTAAGTCAGTTGATGAACTTAATCACAAACGGCTCTGCTAGAAGCACAGAGCTAAGGAATGAAGAACTGGGAAAGGTGATCTAGATCGTAAGCCGCTGATAGTTTAAGTTTATCAGTATGTATCTAAACCTGAGTCTCAGATTGTGTGTTTTCGATCCTCCTTACCTCGTATGGTAGTGAGGTTTATATAGAGTGTACCTTCGAATCTCCTTCGTTGGATGCACTTGAGCCTTCTTCGGGTAGTTGTTGGATCTTAACAGATAGATCCGTTGAGCAACAGACTTCTACTAGTTTGGACTAGTAGAGGACTCCTGAGATAACTCTTTAGGTTATGCGATGATTATCCCTTCGATAATGATTAGCCGCAGCCGTCAATTCGAGTCTGCCATCATTAGGGTAATTACCCTAATCCATAAGTAGGATTAGGGCGTGCTTGTAGCTGAATCAGTTTTCTTCTTCAGCAAGCCATCTTCTGGATCCGGTTCGCTCGGGAGCGAGTCGGTTCCCTCTGCCTCGGCCAGGGTCGAGGGTCGAACCAGGTATGAACCCGATTTGATCATAATTTCTCCGTATCAGATACAATAGTGGAGGAACAAAAACTCAGCAAATAATAAGAAATTTAAAAAAAGAAAACAGTTGGGATTTCTGCCAATTTATGAGGTACAGAGAAAAAGAAGTCATTAATAGTCCAAAAAGAGAAGATGTCACATACAAATAGCACCCACGTGAGCCTTCAATTTCCTTTGGTGTTGTCTCTGTTGATATGCTATGTTTGTACCAAACAAAACCAACCGAACTTGTCTCTCTTACAGTCCTTTCTTGAGGCTTACGATAAAAACAGCTTTGAAGGGAGAGTTGGTATTGTTAAGCTCAGAGACAAAAATTATTACTCACATTTCATTCACTTGAAATTATGGATTTATGAAATTCTAGAGGCTATCTTTTTCATATATTAGCACATTTCCTTGTTAGTAGGATAATAATGCTGGACTGCTTTCTTACTATCTTACTGCTTCGGTTCTTAAAAGAGCAAATGACACTAATAAAAGCTCAAGCAGTGGTGTTTTTCTTTTCAAACTATTTTACTTTTAAGGGATTTGCTCATACTATAGAAAGCTATTCAGAAGTTGTGCTTCTGAAAGCTAAACGTATGGGAGAATGAGTGGATAAAATACTGTTGAATGGGTCTTATGAAGTTAGATGTTAGAGATGTGTTGACTCCAAATGCTTCTTTTGAAGAGTTGTTGGGGTAAGCATTAGTGAACCTATGACAGCCAAGCTCACCATGTTCAAAGTTATGCTGTTTTTTGCATAAAATGGAGTCTACTGCCTCTGTTTTCTTGTATTGCGAGAGTTGTCTTATGTCGCTGCAATATAATTATGTTCATATATTGATTATTGAAGTGGAAATCTGGTCCGTTCATGGTTTTGTAAAGGCGAATGCTCATCATTATTTGTATGGCTCTTTTTTGCTATTATATAACTACCTTGATTTGATTATGCAGTTTATTAATTCTTCAATCTTTCTGTGCTCTTCTCCACTTGTCTAGACTCATGCATTTCCGGCTTGATAATCCAAATGATTTGAAGAGAGAGATCTTTCCATGATGAAATCTCAGAATCTCTCATCTACAGACTACAGCTATCGATATGAGACAATATGACTACATTTCTTAAATGACAGTTTAGTGGACCTCTGCAGCTTATGCGATTGCATGGTCTTCAAAAGGATGAACCAATTGCATTTATTGAATTGTTTACATACACAAGAAGATAGAAGTGTATGCTGTCAAAGAATCCAGAGCTAGTAAAGAAGTTCTACAACTTCAGAACTGTGAGAGTTCTGAGCAATTAATAGGTATGCAATGATGACTTAACTTGATTGTGGATTAAACATGGCAAAATTTAAGGCTGCAATGACACAATTTGATAGTCCAAACCTATCTGCTACGGTCCCTAGGAGCTGCTGTTGAAACTCTGGTTACCCAGGAGAGATGATTCCCAAGTGAGTGAAGCAGCCATGATTACTGAGAGAAACTGCACAATGTCATCCATACGTGGACTAGCTGGATCCTTCCTCAAAAAACTCTCTGTTAGTCCGGCCAGAGAGAGAGAGGTAGGTCCAAAGGATAATTTGCTCCTAGAGAAGGATCTAATATTTCTCCTAGCTTTTGTTGCTTTAGTTCCCTCCTGGAGTAAAGCTTTTAACAATCAGAAAAGATCAAATCTTCCCCTCGCAATGAAACAACATCTTTTCCGCTTAATAGTTCCAACATCAAAACCCCAAACGCATACACATCCAGCTTCGGAGAGACCAAACCATTCTCTAAATACTCAGGTGCCAAATAACCTATTGTCCCAACAATGTGCTTCGTCAAGGTGAAATCATCACCTTCCTTCCCTTCGGTAGACCTTGCTAAACCAAAATTGGCTATCTTAGCCCTGTAATCGCTGTCCAGAAGAATATTGCTGCTTTCTATATCTTTGTGGATATGAGAAGGGTTGGTATAGATATGAAGATAATTAAGCCCCATGGACACATCCAGTGCAATCTGTACCCGTTGTGTCCAGCTTAAAAACTTTGTGTTGCTCATGTTGCCTCGGAGCCAATTACTTAGAGGTCCATTCAGAGCATACTCATAAACAAAATACCAATGCCCCTCTCTGAAACACACACCCGAAAGCCTGATAATATTGATATGGTTGATCTTGGAGAGTAAATTAATTTCTTTAAAGACATATCCATTGATATTTTTAGTAGCAGCTAGGTCTCCATTAATGGTTCCACGATAGACAGATCCTAAAAGAATTCTAATTGTCCGATTATATTAATTTTTCACATAATGCCACATGAGACTATACTGCAGACAATATAAATCAATTTGAAATTGATGAGATCAGAATATGGAAGATGTGAGATTTTCAATGTCTTGCAAAACAAGACCATGGCATGAGATTTTTCAACTGTACCAATGAGTGTAACATGTGCTTCAATGATGCAGACATCATTCACCAAGTAACCATTCGATTGATCTTTAAAACTACTTAAAGCCATGTATTTTGTCCAAACCCAACTCTTAGCTAAATTGCTAAACCAACACTTCTTCCCTACATGAAAAAAAATTAAATAGACGCTAACAAAGGTAGGAAAAAAATGAACAAACCAACTATTAAAGAAATGATTCAAGACATCAAAATCCTTTCTTTAAACGACATTAGCAGTGCAGTACTGGGATGGAAAGAGTTGCAAGAGTTTGATTTAAAAATGGGTCTATGCACCAATAAAAAGATCCTAAAAGAATTCTAATCATCCGATTATATTAATTTTTCACATGATACCACATGAGACTATATTGCAGACAATATAAATCAATTTTAGATGGAGTTAATACTTTGAAGTGGCAGAAAATAAACTCGCTTTATGAGAAAGTGTATTATGACCCACCATTAAATTCCTTGTGTTTAAGTTAACATAGAAATGAAAACATATTAAAAATAAGACCCTGCCTTAATGTCTTGGACAGGCTTGTGTTCAACTTATGGATACCGATGTCCTTTGATACATAATAAACTACTGATAAGGTAATGAAATCTTTGCAATTTTAAGTTTTAACCTAAACTAAGCTTTTGAATCACTTGAGTACAACATTGCTACATACCTTAATTTATAATATTCAATACTAAGAAGTAAAATAATTTTTAATTAAAAGCATGTAAATATCTATAATGGAGGAAAATAGATTCATCTCAATCCTGTCCTACGAGAATATCTTGAAAAAAAAAAAAGAAACAGAGTCTAATATAGAAACACAATGGGTTGAAGATTCCTAATATGAACACAATTCATAATAGAACTCAAACAATAGTATTATATAAGAAAGCTACGTCCATGGAAGAAGAGCAGTATTTAATTTCTTGAGTAGAGTTTAAGCTTCGACAAATTTGAAGACAGGAAAATTTAAAGACGAAAGGGATTTTCAGATTAAGGTATGAATCCATTCGTTCCACCTTACGCATTCATGCAATTTACGATTCTCATGTTGAAATTTAAGATATACAACACAATAAGTGACGTGCATTTGCACGTGCACATTTTTACTAGTATATATATATATATAATCATGGCAGGATCACAACAAGGTTCAGGCACAATTCATGCACGATTAAAACAAATATTTATATAAAATAACATTAATAAATTTTAAACATATTTACAACATTTGATTCCTCCGCGGGACCATTTACTTCCATAGCTCTTGACAGAGGCCCATGCTAAAACAAATTTTGTTCAAGAGAATGACAAGCTTGAACACATGCCATCCTGATTAACTTGAGGTTTATTGTTTGAATAAATTTTACATAATCAAAAAAGAATATTCCTCCAATAATGTAGATAGATTTTGCTTAGGTTTGGCGCTATCCATTCAGCCGAAATTTTTGGCGTCAGATTGAGATCTTTGTCGAAAATTTGAACAAAACTTTAAAAAAATTAATGGTTGAAATCCAAATCTTGACCAAAGTCTAAATCTGACGGCCCACAGTGTTAGCTAAATGCTTCATTGTATTTATGGCACTAAAACCCAAATAAAATTCAATGTATATATATCTCATACAAATAAAATTCAATGTAGATATATCTTATACAAATAATATTAAACTAACCAAATAATTCCAATAACAATGGCAGTCAATTTCACAAGGATGTGTCATGTTCATACAAACGTGCATCCTTAGGGCCATGACAAGTGGTTATTTTTATTACTTTAGAAGTACAAACACTAGCTTATTATGAAAGAGAGATTTTGCTTGGGTTTATTTATTTATTTTTATTTGGAGAGCTGGCACGTTACTATTATGGGGTGGGCAATATTACTAGTATACGTGCGGCCGGCTGGGTGACAACCCAAGACCTCCACATGGGAGTTGGGTTGTTAACCACTTGACTATCCTACCATTGGCATTTTACTTGGGTTTATTGCCTTGAAGCATTCACCAAGACATCATGTATTGTTGGATGGATATTTTGGTTGAAATTTTATTTCAATAGTTGAAAAAAAAAGTAAAATGAGCGGTCCAATGGCCTAAAATCTAGAAAACAATGATTTTGTGTGGGTTCAGCAAAATCATTCAGTGAGACATCGTGAGCTGTCGGATCAAAATTTTGTTCAGTTAAAAAAACGAGTGCATGAGATCGAAATCCAGATCCCAATGCAACTAGTCTTTGACAGAAACCGAAACCCAGGAGACGACAAGAGAAATCGCTCTGTTATATTTACTCATCTGATCTCGGATTGCTTCTGTGCCTCAACCATCAGAGAGAAAGAAAAGAAAAAACGAAATGGACGGAGAAGCAATAGTACCTCATGTGCTTATCTTCCCCTTCCCAGCTCAAGGCCACATGAACTGCATGCTCAAACTAGCAGAGCTTCTCTGCCCAGCTGACTTCTACATCACCTTCCTAAACTCTGATCATAACCACAAACGTCTCCTTAGCTTCACCGATGCCCAAACTCGATTCAGTCACTGGCCCAAATTCCGCTTCGAATCCATCACTGATGGCTTACCGGACGACGACTACCGTAACGCCGAACGCAGTTTGGATATGTTCAAAACCCTGGAATCCATCACCAAACCTCTCTTCCGAGAGTTGATTATCTCCCTATCTCGTCAACAACAACAAATTCCACCATTGAGCTGCATGATTGCAGATGGAATCTTACCTTTCACGGTTGATGTTGCAGAGGAGCTCAACATTCCAATCATTTCTTTTCGCACCATCAGCGCTTGCTCCTTATGGACTTACTTCTGTGCTCCCAAATTAATTGCTGCCGGCGAACTTCCCTTCCGAGGTATGTAAACTACAAGAAAAGATATTCTTGGCGATCCTTCTTTCCTGACAGTTATAAAAATCCGTATCCAAAATCATATTTTGCAGGGGACATGGATGCGCTCATAAAGTCCGTGCCAGGGATGGAGGGTTTCCTGCGCTGTCGAGATCTACCCAGTTTTTTCAGGGAAGAATACCTGAAGGCTCATGTGTTTGAATCGGTTATAGGGTCGACTCAGAAGTCGATACGGACATCAGCACTTATACTCAACACCTTCGAAGATCTTGAAGGCCCCGTACTCTCTGAAATCCGTTCTGTAATCCCAAATGTCTACACCATCGGACCACTTCACGCCCACTGCAAAATTCGGCAGCTTGAACAAGCCTCAGTTTCTCAGCTTTCTTCGAATAGCATCTGGGAAGTGGACAGAAACTGCATGAAGTGGCTTGATTCTCAGCCACCAAAATCGGTGGTGTATGTCAGCTTCGGCAGTCTAGCAGTGGTCGGAAGGGAGGCAAAATTGGAGTTTTGGTATGGTTTAGTTCGAAGTGGGAAATTCTTTCTATGGGTTGTAAGGCCTGATTTGGTGACCGGAGGAGAAGATGAGGAGATTCCAGAAGAGTTAGTGAAGGGTACGAAGGAGCGAGGGTGTATAGTGGGGTGGGCCCCACAAGAGGAGGTGCTGAGCCACCCATCGGTGGGAGCATTTCTCACCCACAGCGGTTGGAATTCGACGTTGGAGAGCATATACGCCGGAGTGCCCATGATTTGTTGGCCATATTTTGCAGATCAGCAGATCAACAGTAGGTTTGTGAGCGAGGTTTGGAAGGTGGGTGTGGACATGAAGGACACATCGGACAGAGTAATCGTGCAAAAGATGGTGAGGGATGTGATTGAGCACAGGGAGAAGCTTGACAGTTCGGTGGAAAAGCTCGCGAAGTTGGCTAGGGGTTGCATTAGCCATGGTGGGTCTTCTCGTTCCAATATGGACAAGCTGATCCAACACATCCGATCCTTGTCTCGACCATGGACACAACCTTGAGTGGGGGACTCTATTTGGAAGTTGTGGCCTATGTTAATGCCCCTCTATTTTTTACGAAAAAAACAAGAAGTCGTCTCTTCCACTTCTTATAGGGTAAGCGATGTGGACCAGTGGGCGTAGGGGTCGACCGGAGCCACTCCCTTTATTTTTCGGTTTTCTATTGGAATTGCAATTTATTGGGTAGTTATCCTTGAAGTTTGGTTTTCGCAATCATTGTATCAAGATGAATATGGCTTATTCTCTTCAAAGGTAAACCATGTGCTACGATGATTCCATCCCGTTGGATTTAACTATGATGTTTTTGTTACCAATCATTTATATCTTTTCTAGCATGGGTTAACAAGTTTTATATGATGAATCATATGGCACATTTACTGCAAGGTTTTAAAGTGCTCAACTATGCTCCTAAAAGGCTAAAATCAAACACATTTAGGCAAATATTAAATACACCGTGAATGAGTTTCTAGCATAATGGTGGCAATTTCATAGGTAGAGATAGTAAGTTCAAGGAAGTCTTACAATTTATTGCAATTCTTCTTTAGTTGCAGAGGCATTTTCTCTTAAATTAGTTTGTCATTTTGATTTTCATAATTTGGTGATGGAAATGGATCGTTTGGATTTACTAAAGATGATCATGAGATTCTCCCCCATCAACAAAAGTTCTGGTAGTTCTCGAAGACATTTTGGGTATTGTTAATGATCAGAACTATCATTATCTTCTGACCGGTCCGATCATCAAGTTTAGAGAAGTTGGACCAACCTAGTCCGACCATCCGATCAAGGGTCGGTCCGACCATATGGTCAAGAAAGCTCCATCAAGGTAGTCTTCTATTATGTATTAACTATCTAGAAAGAGGAGATAGGTAAATAATTCTTCTAATAGTTGGAGTCCAAGTCTAACTCTATCGTCTTAAACTATATAAACACCACAAGCAGGCATAAGAAACTAAGTATTGATATTATGTGTGATCAGTTACTTGATTTTCTTATTAAGTAATTGAGATCATATCTCCTTGGTACTGACTTGCTTGTTGGAGATGTCCTTTGACCCCCCAAAGTTGAGCATGTGTTTTGTAGGAACTTGGCAGGGAAGGACGAGCAGAATTTTGTATCAACAATTGGCTTCGTCTGTGGGAAGGCATAAAAAAGCCAAGGTGCGAACCAATTCAATGGTGCCCTACTTTCACTGTGTTTGATGGAACAAGATGCCCAGGACACCATAGCACGCATTATAAATCTATCATGTCCTCGTATAAACACAGTGAAACAACTATGTGTAGAATTTTCCCTGCCTCTCTGATTGGAGCTGCTTCAGAGTGGTTTTTGGGACTCCCAAACGGTTCTATCGAAAACTTTGACCATCTTGGTCAGGTTTTCCTGTCACGATTTCAGAGCGGAGTAAACACCAAAAAGAGAGAAGACACTTTGTTTGCTGTTAAACAAGGTCGAACAGAATCTATAAGAAGCTTAATTTCTTCAAAGGTTCAACAATCTAACCATTGAGATTGAAAATTTAGATGAGAATATTGCATTCCATGCATTGTATCAGGGACTTAATCATGAAGGCTTGCTCAAACAACTCCTGCTAGATATGCCAGAAACATATGCTAATCTGCTTGAGAGATGTCACAAACAAGCGGAGATATTAGAAACCCTAGAATCCCGAAAGAAGGAGCCGAACACAGAAGTGAAAAATGGCAAAGAAAGACTTCAACCGACCAGGATGCTAGGATCGGGTTTGGTCAATCATGGTTGGGTGGAACCAATCAAATATCATGAGGGTAACCATCCACCCCTCAATGCTAGGATGTCAGAAATCTTGGTGCAAATAAAAGGCCAAGGGCTACTTAAGTGGTCGTGTAAAATTTATGCCCGACCAGAAAATTGTGACAAAAGCAAGTACTATGAATTCCACAAAGATCATGGTCATTGGACCGATGATTGTAGGAATTTGAAAATGAAAATTGAGAAATTGTTTTCTTAAGGGCAACTGAAGAAATATGTCAAAACCAAGCAAGAAGCTTGACCACAAGTTAAGGCAAGTTGGAAAAGAGAAAGATCAGATAATCGTGAGGAATGAAGGAGCCTGACCAAATGCCGAACAGAGGATAAAGATAACTGAGGAAAAAGATCACCCGTGTACACCGTGTTTGGTGGACCAACAGAGGAGTCAAATCGAAAAGCAAAAAGAAAGGCTCGATATATTGGAAATACTGAAACTATGAGGTCCAATACAAAGATATCATCAGAACCTATCATCTTTTCCTCTTAAGACATGCAAAGTGTCAAGATTCATCACAATGATGCACTGGTGATAAAGGTTGTGTTACCAGGGACAGAGGTTCACAGTGTCCTGGTGGACACTGAATCTTCAGCGGATATATTATCATTGAAGGCTTTTAAAAAGTTAAAGTTGAGTGAAGATATGCTTGTTCCATGTGGAACTCAACTCTATGGATTCACAGGATCATCCACCCGATTAGAAGGAACTACATATTGGATTTCCAAATTGGAGAACACCCAAGGGATAGGGTCGTACAATCCAATTTTATGGTTGTTCGAGACCTGTCAGCATATAATAATATTTTTGGACGACCAACTCTTTGTGCTCTCAAAGCAGTGGTGTACACATTACATATGGAAATGAAGTTTTCGAGTAGTGAAGGGATTGGAGAGTGTACTGCCGACCAAAAATCAAGCCAGCAAAGCTAGAATAGTGAAATCCAATCCAACCCTAACCTGGACACCCTGTCTGTTTTGGATTAAGAAGAGCTTGATTGATGTTTGACCTTGAAGTTGGACCTTGAGTACAATGTTGATATCTTTGGAGATCCTAGGAAGTTAGGTCAGACCTCTCCCTTAGTGTAGATCCAAAGTCCCGAAGTGAAGGACAAAGATTTTGTGGGCCATCTCAGTTGAAGACATGGTGTTTGACCCAAAACCCATGGAGATTGACGATGGAGTTCCCTATTTGGAACCTTATCTATTTTGGAGTTGAATTTCATCTTGATGTTGAAGAGCTTGGTTGATGGACTTGAGGCCTAGTTGTACATGTTTTGGAAGGTTCCTCAATGCTAGGAAAGTTGCTTGTTGAGTTGGGAGAAGCCCCATCAAAAATCTTGAGGTTTAGAGCTTGAAATCCATGAATTTGGGCTTGTTGTCAACCTGGGTCGACTAGGCCAAGCTACTCAGCCAGCCTGCCCAGTGACAGGGGCTTATGTGTAATTTCAAAATATTTAGGGTTTTTGAAGCTCTATTTATTAGAATTTTGTGGTGATCAACCCCATTATGTTGCTAAGCCTCTGGATAATGTGGGAACGACCTTAGAACCTCCTCTTCGAAGCCAAGGAAGATCCCCAAGCACCCGTTAGAGTTTCTCCATCAAATCTTCTTCTTCAAGGTTAGTAATCGATTTGTTTCTCTCTAGATATACTCTCTCTTCTATTTCTTCTAATTGTTTTGATTATGAGGAAGGTATTACACTACTGTTATGGTCTATTCTCTGATCCTCATAGTCTTAGAGTGAATCTCCATTCACTCTATGTTTCCTTGAAGCCATATGGTGAGTTTCCTATATTTTGATATTCCATGAGACCATGAGTTACTCTCTCTTTGTCTTCTATATACCTCTGTGATTGTGAGGAAGGTTTCATGACATTGCTTTTGACTTCTCCTTATATCCCCATAATTTTTGGGTGAATCCCTTTTCCCTTTTCCCTTTTCCCTTTGTGAATCTACTATGGGTTTATTTTGAAGGAAATTTTAGGTAACCTTCAAGAAGGGTATCCATTCAAAGACCTTGTTGTCTTTTACTTGTTAGACCCTTCCCAATGCGAACTCTTGATTTTGAAATACTATTATTTCTTTCCTAGAGTGAAACCCCTTTCTCTCTAGTCTTCCCGTGAGATACACAGAGTCTCTTCGGTAAAACCCTAATTGCTATGGTTCAATTAGAACTCTATTCCATTGACTATGTTTGATGCTTAGACCTTCATAGATAGTCTTATTATGTTTATGGGGAACTCCCCTTCAAATTTCGGATTAATCGGACTTCAAACGAAGAAGTTATGGCCAATTTAGGGTTTTCTGTTCCGTACTGTTCACTGGGTCGATTGCCCCAAGCTGCCCAGCCAATCGACCCACAGAGTTAGTAACTCCAACTTTTCTATGTTTTGCTTCAGTTTCGTCTCTGATCATTAGGGTTTGTTCCTTATGTTCAATACATGTTTGTTTAGGCTTATTTTGGTGATCCTGGACTTGCCCATTGATCTCTTTCTTGAAGTTTATGATGTCGAATTCAAGGTGAGTACTCCACTCACAATATGCATATTTACATACCTTGTTATGATATGATTTGAATGCATGAGTTAGCTACTGCTGTTTTTACATTATATTACTTCTATAACTATAGTAGCATGTTCATATTGAGATTTACATAATAGAGTTGATTATGGAGTAATGTGAATGTGATTTTGACTATGATGTGAATGTGAATGTGATATGTATGAAATTATGATATGATGTGAATGTCTAGGTTGTAGTTGCGGAATGGGGAATGCCCTTTTGGCGTTCCTGTCTTTGGACACTAGTGGAGGTGGTATGGGACGCTTTCCTATAGTGCCCTTTAATGCTTTCCTTGACTAATGGTTGACATACCTAGGATGGGTCTAGAAGTGTTTGGCCAGAAAACCTGTGTCATATCTGACCCTATTGGGAGGGGAATTGAGATCGAGTGACCCATGGCAGCAATGGGGATTTGTGGGCGCTCAATACTGGTAACCAATCCGTGAAAGGACATGAATCACATTGTGGGGGCCATTCATTGGTAGGGTTACATATGGTAGACTTGGGCTTGTGGGCACTCGAGATTGCGGGAAGCATGAGAGGACATGAGAGCTTCCCGTTTACTATGTGTAGATGACCAATAGGTTAAGAGTCTACGTAGCCGGGAAGGAGACGGTGACTCTAGTGGGAAAGGTACCGGAAAGGATCGCGAGAAGCGAGAAATAGACGTATCTAACCTTGAGTAGATGTGACTCAGTAGATGAATTGCATTGGGATAAGATTAACCTTATACACGTGCCAATACTCAGACCAATGGTGATGTGAGAGAGTGTTGACCTAAACCCCAGCCAAGGTATGTCTGGGAAGGTTTTAGGACCCAATTACCAAACGAAGAACCCAAGATGCCGAGAAGGCTGAGGAAGAGTGATTTGAGACCCATCCAAAGGAGTATGGTGCTATGACTTAAAGCGTGTCTACCAATAGAGACTAGCATATTTAGAGTTAGAAGCATACTTGCTTACATTGTTTCATCTCATTGCATTTATTTTGCCTTGGATTGTGTGTGAAGATGTTTATTGTGATTGGACTACTTGCTAAGTTCTTTTTGAGCTTACCCTTCGGGGAACATGTTTTTAGATGCTTTTGTAGGAACGGAAGAGAACCCGTGCTATGGTATGGAAGACCCTTCCTTACATGGTGCAGCTTTGAAAATCCTTGAAGAAGGTCATGACCAATGGTGTGACCAACACATAGGTTTGGACTACACTGAACACTCCCAGTGATGGCAGCCGATATTGTCTTATTTGCCGATGGGATTGTGAGCTAGATGCTGACTCGAAAGTTACAAGTGCACAACCCTACGGTGAAGAAGATGAAGACTGAAGAAGAAAAAGAGCCGACAAAAGATTTTAACTACTTTACTTTGTTCTTCTAGATATATATTTTAATTCTGATAGCTTTAGACTTTGCTTAGGTTTTTCATCTACCTTCTGCGTTTGTTTGTGGGGTATATTTTCGCTATATTCTACAATTATCTTTTAATTAGTACCTTGTTATCCACACTCTGATGTTCTTTTGTGATCCTTTTGAGATCCTTTTTGATTTTATTATTAAATTACTTAACGACAATGATTTTTCTTGCTTTTGATTATGTTATTGTGCTAAGTGGATATGATCATTGCTAAACTTGATCTTCGGGGCTGTGGGTCACACTTCGAGTAATCCAAATAGGGTACCGGCTGTAGGGATGTGACAATAACAATTATATGCCAAAAAGGGCAAAAACAAACTTAGCAACATCTGTCGAAGTCAGAGATGATCGAGATGAAGAGGCACTACAAAGAGCCGAACCAGTGGAAAAGCTAGAAAGGATTTGTTTAAACCCTAATCAAGAAACGCAAGGAACCATGACTGGATCAGAGCAAGAGACAGATTTCAAAACCAAACTAACTCACTTATCTTAGACATGAAGCCAAAGGAACATCAAAGAAGTCCAATGCCTAATTGGTCGGGTAGCAACAATAAATAGATTCATCTCCAGGTCAGGTGAAAAATACATACCCTTCTTTAAATCTTTGAAACAAATAGCTATTTAGAAAAACGAATTTGGAATCAAAGAGTGCCAGGGCGCTTTTGAAGAGCTGAAGGAAAAACTATCACATCCTCCATTGCTCGTGAGGCCGATCAGTAAAAAGGAGTTACAATTATACTTGGCTACATCATCAGGCGAAGTAAGTGCAATATTCGTTCAAGAAGAAGGTATTATACAAAATCCAATCTATTATATTATTCATGTCTTGAACGATGCAGAGACTCGTTACCCAGAGGTGGATAACCGATCATCGAACACAATTCAACAACCCCCAATTCAAGCAATTCTGCAACACTTACATGATCGAGCCTCAAATGTCCTCAGTAGCATATCCCCAGAGCAACAGCCAAGTAGAGGTAACCAATCAAACCATGTTAGACAGAATGAAGAAGAGACTTGAATTAGGCAAAGCTTTACGGGTCGAGGAACTCCCAAATGTTCTTTGGGCTTACCAAACTATGGTTTGAACACCCAGGGTGAGGCTCCATTCAAGTTAACATATGGATTAAAAGCCTAAGCCCCAGTAGAGGTGATGTGAAACCTAGCCCTGACCCTAATCCGGAAACTTTGTTATTTGTAGGTCCAGTGACCCGAAGTAAGGCAAGAAGTCATGTTTGGGCCATTTCTGTTGAAGACTTGATGGCTGGATTGGAATCCATGAGTGTTGATGCTAGTGTCCCAATGGTGGAAACTGCACCCGGATGAAGATTGGATTAGTGGATGGTCTTGGAGTGGTCTCTGTATTGATTCAAAGGCATTTCTAACTCCTAGGTATGTCACTCTAGGTGTGTGCAAAACCCCTTGATGTTTGGACTTGATCTGAGCCTTCAATTCCCTGTTTTGAAGTTGCTGTCTTGATTGGTCGACTCATTGGTCGATTGGACCAATCGACCAATCAATCGACCAATTGATTCTGTTTTTGAAATTTGAATCCTATCTCTTCTATTTAAGTCTAATCTCGGGAATACACCGCCTCCTCTGCCTCCTAAGCCTCTGGAACGAGTTAGAACCCTAATCTAACCCATTCCCTTGCATTCTTTGGTGATTTCTCGCAAAGACCTGAAGAATTCTTCATCTTTCTACAGAAAAGGTATGATTTCACTCACTCTGTCTTCTATCTCTGATTTTCTTTCTTTTATTCTATTCTTCATTGAGATTAGAAAGATGATGAAGCACTCTTGTAATCATCAATTCTCTGATCTCACCATATTCTTTAAGAATCATGATCATCATCATGATCTTAAACCCTGCCTGTTGAATTCTTGAAAACCTAACCCTAATCCTTTGAAACCACCGACTCGTGTGATTGTCTGGAGAACTTTTGGTAACCTACCTTGTGAAAGGGAAATCCTTTTTGGGTGACATTGTGTTAACCTAAAACTTAATCATCTATATTTTCCTGTTTTGATTTGTCTTTGTTCATCCAGATCTCACAATTATTTGTCCAGGGAGCCAAAAGGGTGAAACCCTAATCTTCTTGGATCAAACCCAGGAACCCCCTTGTTGATCATGTTAACCCAATTATTATGTTTTCTTTACTAGATCTGAATTCTTTCATATCCTAGTTCATTATCCTTAATTTTTCTATTTTTCCCTCCTAACCTATGTTCAACCTAATTAGGTTAACCTCATGATTTTTAGGTTGTAACTTGAGAACTTGTTTTGATCTATGATTGATGTCCTCTATACCCTAGAATACTACCATGATAATTCCCCTCTGATTTGTACCCTTTTGAACCATCGAATTCGGCTCTGGATTCTCAAAATTCGGATTCTTGCAGGCCACTCTCCGCATTGGTCGACTCATTGGTCGACTGGTCCAGCAGACCAATCAATCGACCAATGAGTACAACAACCTCAATCTTGGTCTGTTTCGATTGATTTATGATCTTTTCCTTTATGCATCTTTCCTAACATGTTGTGTGCACTTGTTTAGGACTGTCTTCTCAGGTTTAGTCAAGATCATACTTGATTCTTTAAGATCCCATCCAAGTTAGAAGGTAAGGACAGTTAATTCCTTAACTACGTAGATAGCTTGTTCTCTGGTTTCTACTTTATGAAACTATGAGATTACCTACTGTTATTGTATTTTAATTCTGATCTCCTACTGTGGGAACAGTAGCACTTGTTTATATCATCTTTTTCATTATTTATGTTATATGAATTACTTATTACTGCTTAATCTGATGTTGCTTTTACATTCTCTTTTATATGATGAACTACTGGTTGTGTATGTCATGACTGATCTGAGAATGTGTTTGATTAAGTTTGGTTTGGGATTGGGAGGTGTCCTTTTGACACTTCTGTCCTTGGACATTATCGGAAATAGTATGGGATTTTTCCGGGGTTGCCCATCGACACTTTCCCGAATCAATGGTTGTCATACCTAGGGATGTCTAGCAGTGTTTGGCTAGGATACACCCCTGTTATATCAGACCCGATTCGGAAGGGTATTGAGACCGAACGACCCGTGGTAGCAATGGGGATTCACGGGCGCTCAAGACCGGTGAGTTATGTTCGTGAGAGGACGGGAATCACATTGTGGGGACCATTTATTGGAGGGTTGCATATGGCTAGACTTGGGCTCATGGGCGCTCGAGACCGGTGAGTTATATTCGTGAGGGGACATGAGAGCTTCCCGTTTACCATATGTGGATAACCAATAGGGTTGATGAGTCCGGTGAGTAATATCCGTGACTCTAGTGTGAAGGATACCGGAAAGGATTCCGAGAGGGGAGGAATGGAAGTATCTGGAACTGACTTGATGTAACTAAGTAGATGACTTGCATTGGGCTAGGCTTTTCCCTGACATGCGCTAGTACTTATGCCAAATGGTTGTGAGAGAGTGTGTTGACTTAACCCCTACCATGGTTTGTCCGAGAGGGATGCAG
Source organism: Hakea prostrata (assembly GCF_041222555.1). NCBI lineage: Eukaryota > Viridiplantae > Streptophyta > Magnoliopsida > Proteales > Proteaceae > Hakea > Hakea prostrata. The sequence goes on along the minus strand of NC_142606.1, from coordinate 43,097,309 downwards.
GACCCATTACCAACCGGCTGCCCAAGATACCTTAAATGGTTGAGGGAGCCCAAGATATCTTATATGGTTGGGGGTGTGAGCGGACTTTCCTTAAGAAGTGCGGTGCTATGACTTAAAGCATGTCTGCCATAGAGACCAGCATACATAGAGTTAGATGCATTCATACTTTATCTGTTTCATACTGCATTGCATCATGTTATGTTTTGCCACATGTTATCTATGATGTTATGGATTAACTACCATACTGAGTTTCTTCGAAACTCATTCCTTTTGTATATTTCTTTTTGTTAGATTATCTTGCAGATATAGATTATCATGACGAGCAGTACAACGAAGCACAAGTTGATGAAGCGTATTACACGCAAAGTGCTGGCAACGATCAAGATTACTTTGATGATTCCCCGGCGGATCAAGCTGCGCTACTTTTGAGAACTGCATAGAGTTAGAACGGATTCATTGGATTGACGAAGTCCACACTTATGAAGACGTTATCTATAAACTAGAAGACGCTTTGATCTTAGTTTATTTCTTAGTACATTTGTTTCAGTTGTAATTCCTTTTGATTTTCATACTACGTTCCGCTATTTTTGGTGAAGTGAGTTTCCGCCTCACTTTACTCCTTTTTGATATCATTGGATATCTGGTATCTTTCCGCACTCTGATTATACTGATTATTCATTTTGTTTTGAACCTTGTTTATAATATTAAACCTTGATTTATTTCCTGTTTATGATTATGTTATTGTATATGTGGGAGGATGATTTCCTCGATACTTTATCTTCGGGGCTGTGGATCACACTCTCGGGTATGCCAGTTAGGGTACCGGCTGGGAGGATGTGACAGGTGATGGCAAGAACCCTCAGAGAACGAGAATTTGAAGAGAAAGCAAACGAGCAAGGATTACATGATAGCTTAGATCTGTTGGATGAAATCCAGGCAAGAGTTATCGCCCTAACTCAACACTATTTGTCACATCCACCCAGCCGGTACCCTACCTGGCATACCCGGGTATGTGATCCACAGCCCCGAAGATCAAGTATCGAGGAACCGTGCCTCCACATATGCGATAACACAATCATGAACAATATAATCAAAGTAATGTCATACAAACCATAAGATCAAGACAAGATTAAAAGAGATAATATAATTAGACTGCGGAAGTAAAAGATACCAAGGTATATATAATCAAAAAACAAAGAGAGTGAGCGGAAATCATTCCCTAAGTTGCAGCGGAAAGTAGTTCGAATATCAAAAGGGTTACAAATCCAAGTCTTAAAAGATAACATAAATAGTTAAACATTTAAACTAAGGTTTCTTTATTTTTATACAAGATGTCCTAAGTGTAAGAAAAAGACACTAGGCACGGCCGCTCCCACTCCAGGCTAGAGCTAATCCTGGAATGTAGCATAATCACCCGTGGGATCTTCAGGGTAATCTTCATAGTAGCCAACACCCGGAGGGTAGTATGCTTTATCAGTGGTCTCCTCATAGTGGGGGCCATCAAGTTCTTCGACACCTGTAGGAAAGTCTAACAAAACATTGCACAGAAGGAGCGAGTTCTAAAGAACTCAGCAAGGCAAGTTATTCCATAATACATAGATACATGACAAAAAGCATAACATGATACAAGATGATATGAAACAGATGATGTAAATATGAATCTAACTCTATGTATGCCAGTCTCTATGGTAGACATGCTTTAAGTCATAGCACCATACTTTTCTTGGGTGGGTCCTGTCACTAAGTTCTGGTAGACAATGGGTCTTGCATCCCTCGTGTCACACCCCACCCGCCGGTCTCGGTTACCCGCCCGACAACCCGTGGGAGTGATCCGTCACAGGATCCACGGTTTTAGTCTATCAACAATATTAAATACAAATAAAGATAATCAAGAGCAATAACTGTTCAATAAATGAATTAAAGGAATTACAGGAGTCCAAATAATCCAATAACAATAATAAAAGGAAAGAATAATAAATAAAATGAATACGAGTTTAGTGGAAGTAAACAAAAGAGTTATATCAATTTCTTTCCAGTTTCCTTTTCTAAGGTTAAATAGTGTTTTTCATGAATCTCAAGATAGGGTGTCCTCCAGTTCTTCTCCATTCGCTGAGCGAACTGTCTAATCACTTTTCATCTCTGACCATCAATAGGTGCGATAAGCGCACTCCATGCACCCGCAGGAGCTCCCGCACAGGCTATCTCCATTTCCCGCTGATGGTGCTACATCCTCTTCATACGGGATGATTCCTTCATAGGAAACAAGTCCATCTTCCTGTACAATTCCTTCTTCTGTGCAGGCTAATAAACATATACAAAATAAAGGAGTGAGTTCTTGAGAACTCAGTAAGAAACAATCATAATTCCCATCAATTATCCAACAATGCCAAAATGCACAAATAATATGAATGAATGCAAAGTATGAATGATACTATGATTTCTAACTATGCAAGTCTCTAACAGTTGACATGCTTTAAGATATACACCAGCCCTCCTCTGGGTAGGTCTAGTCGCTCTGATCCGGCAAGGACTGGTTTCCTCTGTAGGGATCCTGGGAAAAAGGGAAAGTCCACACCTGGCTCTCATTTCCATGGCTGGGGTTAAGTCAACACTCTCTTACCACGACCATTGGTAATGAGTATGGCGCATGTCGGGGTTTCTAATCCAATGCAAGGTCATACTGGTTACATGTCTACATGAAGTCCAGATACATCCCCTATGGCACCAACCAACTCGGTTCAGTATCCTTCGCAACCTAGGAATGAGAATCCTCACGAACTGGCTACCGCTGTTGGACTCCACTCCTTAACCCTATGGTCATCCACATATTATTGGGGCAGGTGCTCTCATGACTCCTCACGACACCCGGTCCATTCCTTGGACGTACATGAGCCCAACCCTAACATATGCAACCCTACAATTTATATGACTAACAGTGGACCAACGTCACATCACTGTCATCACGGGTCACTCGGTTTCAATCCCCCTACTGAAAGGGTAGTAGCATGTGGGGTACCTAACCATGCAATTCTAGACTCTACCTAAGAATGTCATCAAACAAATCATGACAAGTCTTTGGAGACATCAGCAGGCATGTGTCCCATTCCACAGCCTTCTGATATCCCAAGCTAAGATATCCCAAAGGAATACCTCATCTATCAGAACCAAATACTAATCGTTAACAGTACATAACATTCATAATCAACAAAGTATATAAGAAATCAAGACAAACAACAGTAGTATAACAAGATTAGTATATAAAACATGACTACAACAATATATATAAAGAATTACTAATTCTAACAGACACAGGACTAGAATGTTCAAGTCTATTCAAAAGATAGGATTGAATGTCCTTACCGCATATAAGTAAACTGTCCGCAAAAAGAGATCTGTTAACTATTGCAAGACTTTCTTTTCAAACAGAGTATACCTAAACACAGGGTTACAATATTATATGAGTTAATTGAATCAAAATGAATCAAAACCAAAAGTCATTTGGTCACTGTTTACCAGCCGGTTGCTCGGGCCGGTCGCTTAGGTTGAGCGACCGCCACTAGTGACCGTCCCAAAAACAGAGAGTTTCAATCCGAAACTCAGGCTTCTGATCACCCGTTTTCAATCCGGATTTTGGGTGATCATGACCTAAATCTCGAACCTAACACTCCCAAAGCCAAAGGGTGAAGGAAAACCTAACAATTACCATCATTGGGTTACCCAGAACTCTCCCCTTGATTGGATTATCCTTTTCACGAAAGCAGGGTTTCGTTTTCGGATGAATCACCTCAAGTAGATTGGAAAGAGAGTCACAATTGATCATAAAGGGTAACCACCATGATGAGGGGATGGGTTAACACTAAATTAAAAGACAAAGGAGATAAAGGATGAAGGGTGAATCCATTACCTCACTTCAGAAAGCCAAAAAAAGGGAAGGACTGATCTCCAGATCACTGCTAGCACTTCAAATCCACTTTCGGAACTTCTCCGCATCCGTGTAACCTCCAAAAATGGTAACCACGAATAAAATATTCATGAGTTGGGCGAGGGTTACCTTTTATAGAAGTCAGGGGGCAAAATAGGGCAAAAACTCCGAAAACAGACCGGGTGGTCGCTTGGTTTGATCGACCGCTACTAGCAACCGCCCCCATGTAATTTGCCATACAAGGGTGCTTTTGCTAGGGGGGTTGATATCCAAGTACAACCTAGCCCTAAAGAAGAGATGGGGGAGATCTTACCTTCATTCTGGACATCTCCAAACAACCCTTGTCTTCCAGAAGACCAACTACCAAGCAAGGCAGGCTCTTCAGACAAAGGATCCAGATCCATGGGTTCAGGGTATGGATCATGGACTTCTATCTGGACACTCCACAAGCTTACCCGACTAGACCTTCGGGTTCTCGGACCTGAAATACGGATCTCGAGTTAGAAATACGGGGGTTGTTACACCTCGGGACAATCCATGGCTGGGGCTTAAGTCACAGCTCTCTCACATAACCATTTGGTATAAGTATTGGCATGTCACGGTAAAGCCTAGCCCAATGCAAGTCATCTACTCAGTCGTATCAAGTCAGATCAAGATACTTCCATTCCTCGCCCCTGGAGATCCTTTCCGGTATCCTTCACACTAGAGTCATAATAGTCCCTAACTACGGACTCATCAACCCTATTGGTCATCCACAAATAATAGACGGGAAGCTCTCACGTCCTCTCACGGGTTGGTTACCGGTCTTGAGCGCCCGTGAGCCCAAGTCTAGCTATTTGCAACCCTACCAATAAACGGCCTCTAACGTGTATGTCATCTATGTCCTCTCATGGGTTGGTTACCGGTCTTGAGCGCCCACAAATCCACATTACTACCACGGGTCGTTCGGTCTCAATGCCCTTCCAATTCGGGTCTGATACAACAAGGACATCCTAGCCAACACCACTAGACAGGTCCTATGTATGTCATCCAATAATCCGGGAAAGCATCAGTGGGCACCTTTGGGAACATTCCATACTATTCCCTTCGATGTCCAAGGACAGAAATGTCCATAGGACATTCCCCAATCCCAAATCATACTTATCCAATCACATTCTCAATTTCATCATATCATACACAAATGATGTTTCATCATATAGAAAGATATGTATCATAACATGATCAATCATATATGTAATTAATAAGAATGAACAATCATGATAATCAAAAGGACATATAACATGGTACTACTGTCTTGAAGTACATACAACAGTCATAAGATGATAAGAATACCATAAATAATGTAAATATACTAAGTTTCCAACATCGAAGTAATATTTCACATATCCTATGTAATTATGGTAAACAACCGTCCTTACCTTGAATCGAGATGAAGATAGTCCAAAGATGAAAAGAGAAAGGTTCCAAAGATAGTAATTAGACCCTAGACAAACATAGATGCAATATTAGAAGAGAAATCAAGAAAATCAGAGGTCGAACGGATCAAATTGGAAATTACACAATGTTGTATTTCTTTGGTTGACTGACTTGGTCGACTGACCCAGAAGATAGATTTTGGATGAAAAATCACTATTTCAGCCCGACACTATTCCTTTGGTTGACTGACTTGGTCGACTGACCCAGTCGACCAAGCAGTCAACCAAGTGAATAGTGTCGGGCTGAAATAGTGATTTTTCATCCAAAATCTATCTTCTGGAGCTCGGATCACTCTGAAATTTAGAGGGATTGTTAGGAACAGTAAATGAACACTATCTAGCAAAGAATTAACATCAAAAAATGGTATAATTAGGAATCCCCAATTTGAAACCCTAATCTCTAAATGCTAGAATCATAGTTTTCAAAGAAATCAAATGAAAATGCAAAGAGGATATAGGGATTCAAGCAATGAAATGATGGACAATAGATTAGGATCGATTACTAACCTAAAATCAAACTTAGCATACTATAGAAATCAGTTTAGGTTAAGAAATCAAGTTGCTATGAACAGAATCATGTAAATGTATAGATAAGAATCAAAATGGTGGAATAGCATAGATGGATTGAGAGGGGTTTAAGCAGATGAAAAGGAGAAAGCACATGAAGTGGTGGTTGCAAGGTTGCAGCACCATCTTCATGGCCTCAACAGCAAGGAAGAGAAGAGGTGAGAGTAGATTAGAGAGTGAGTGAGAGAATACATACCTTGGGGATGATCTTGGGAATGAGAGACAATGATTAATGCAAGAATCCTTCACAACTACCAAGGAGATGTCTTGGGAGGCTCTCTCCACATTCTCAAGAGGTTTTAACAGTAGAATAGGGTTCTAACTTCGAGGTTCACTTAAGTAGACAATAAAATATCCAAAAATCAGCATTCTCTCAGATTTATAAATCCTTTGGTTGATTGGCTTGGTCGACTGGCCCAGTCGACCAAGCTAGGTCAACAAGCTTTAGTCAGGGAATTGGAAGGCCAGATTAAGTCAAAATCACTTAGGCTTTCTCCTACAACTCAATCAACAAGTTTAGGCCAGAGAATTACCTTCGAATCAAGTTCGGAAGTGCATTAGGTACTTCAACTAATCTCCTCCTCTTCTAGGTGCAGCTTCTCACCGAACACTGACAGTGCATCCAAGTAAGGGGCACCATCATCAATGTCCATGGGTTCAGAATCAAACACCATGTCTTCTACTGAGAGGGCCCACAACTGTCTTCTTCCACCACTTCGGGTCTTCGGACCTACAAACATCAAGGATTCCGGGTTAGGGTCAGGGTTAGGATAGGGCTAGATTTCATACTATCAAAGGAGCGTGGCCTCCCACTACAATGCCCAAGTAAAGCATTGACAATATCGATCGGGAGACTTAGTCCTCAAGAGAACCTTAGCATCGGATCCATGTCATCAAAAGAAATTGGACCCTTCATGGGAGGGACCATACTTGATCGTGAAGCCAATTGGTTCAGGAGCTTAAAAGCTGAAGAATCTAGTAACCAAACGTGAACTTGATCGATCGTGGAATGCTAAGCATCTTAAAAAGTTTTATCCCTAGATGATATATTAATTTTGCGATGTGATGAATCAAACTTTCAAAATTATCAATACAATTTGCATTTTCAAATACCAAACCTCTTTTGAATGGGAGCCACACAAGAATAAAAGAGCAATATTAGAAACTATTCAAAAGGCTTCGGTTCCAAACCGAGTGAGACCTTCAAAAGCTTTTCTTAGTATAGGGCAACGGTCGAACCCAAGTGAGACCTTCATAAGCTTAAAAAATTTTAAGGAAATTTTCTAAAGTATAGGGCATCAATTGAACCCGAGTGAGACCTTCAAAAGCTTAAGAAAATTCTAAGGAAATTTTCTAACGTATAGGGCATCGGTAAACCTAGACCAAATGAGACTCTTAAAGCTTAGAGGTATTCTCAGGAATTTCCTAGGCTTCGGCCATACCTGAATGAGTCCTCTAAGAACTTAAGAAAATTTTCTAAAGTATGTAACGTCTATCATACTCGAACAATCCCAGTATTAGTGGAAGATAAACTCAACATAAACACACGACTGAAAAGAAAGGTTTAGATTATATAGGACATAAGGGGACAACCTTTACAAAGTTAAAGGAAAGAATTAAGAACCGAACATAGTAAGTTTACACAAATAATAATAATAAAAAAGAAAAGAAAAGAAAAAAAAAGAAGAGAAGAAGAAAACGCTCATAAAACTTGATTTTGGTTTTCCTGGGCAAATGGAGTCTGTGCAGAGGCTTGATCTGGCTCGAGAGCTTGGTTTACATTCCGAGCAGCTGTCTCTTGAACCACTTCGAGCTCAAGAGATAAAGGGTAGAGAATCATTGAGGAAGAGTTCGAGGTTGGGATCGACTGCGGAAGGATCTTCTAAACTCTCTGCCCAATCAGGAAGAGGAAGGCAAAGAGCTTTAAAAACTTCAAGATGATAGATGTTTTGGTGAGGAGCAGGATCGAAAGTCAGGTCCCTCTTCAAAATTGATATCCGTACATCATTTTGTCCATCGCTATATGCTTGAAGGGGACCAAAAATTCGTTGAAGGACTTGTTGTTCAAGTATTTCCAGATGCTAGCTCTCCTAGCTTCTACAGAAATCTCTTTGGGCTTAAAAGGAGCTGCCCGACTTTGAAGCTTCTTCTTCTCCTTCTCCTTCACCAAGTTCTCTGCCTTTGCCTCTGATTTTTTCAACTCCTCCTGAAGTCTATCCACCTTCGATTAAGGCTGCGAATACTCCCTTGGGCAACCTCAAGGTCTTTAGAGACCTTCTCCAGATTTTGTCCATCACCTTGAAGGCGAAGAATTTTGACACCACTCACCTTCACCTCTTTTTCCAGCTGCTTAGACCGAATGTTCAGCTTCCCAACCCGAAGAATAGCCTCCATCTACCTATGAAAGCTATCTGCGACGACCCTACATAATGAATGACCAAGAAGAAGGATAATAGAAAAGTTCGAGAGTCAAAAATATTTTACAAAATTGACAAAGCATAAAGACCAAGGACTTACTTGACTGAAGCGTTCATGAATGCCTCATCAGAGACAGAACCGAGGGCTTTGCTCTCAGCAGGCATTTGAGCGAACGTACTCCACTCTAATGCCTTATCATAATTGTCTGTAATATGGTCGGTCGTCTTCAGCTTCCAAGGTCAGATGTAAATCTCACCTCATCACCTGAACACCTCTTCTTTGAGGCAACGTCGTCTTGAACATCATACCTCCTTTTTTGTGAGAGGCACATCATCGTGTGTGGATTCCTCCACTTCAGCAGGGGCTTTCCCCATTCCCTGAAGGCTCCTTCGAACCTTAAGAACTCCCTTTGGAGTCTGAACAGCAACCTTTGAGGCTGGGATATCATCTTCCTTCCTCTTAGTTCGAACAACTCTTTCTTCAGCTACAACCAGCCCCTTGGAAGCATTGGCCCGAACAGCCTGAGGATTGTATCGAGGAGGCACTACAAGAAAAAATGAAACAGGTAGAAAGGTTCGTTAAGGAAGCATACAAAGAACTAATAAAACAAGATTGATAAAGTTTGGGATCTCACCAGGGGCTAGACACCAAAACTGGAGAATGGCCTCATACTCTATGGCCAGACCATGTATCTCTTGACATGCATGAATAGATTTGATCCTCTTTATGGCATTTGCTTCATCAGGAGACAGGGCCAAGGGACATTTTGCCTCAGTGTGGGAGTCTAAGCTTTCCTAGGTAATTGGGAAATTAAGATCGGAGGGTGGAGCATGGAGGAATAGATACCGATGGCACCACCCCTTGTGGTTTGAGGGGCAGGTACCATCGGCCAAGATACTCCCCGACCATCCAAGCTCGGTTTTATTGCGCTTCGAAAAGAAGACCCAACTGGGAGGGTTGGACTTGCTTAGGCAGAAGAGATGAGAAAAAATGGGAAGAGAAGGAACTATGCCTAATGCATGACAAAGGCCAAGAAGCCTGATGGTCAACCTCCATCTATTAGGGAGAAGCATGCCTAGGCATATCTCTCAGTGGTTAAGAACCTCAAAGAAAAGGGGAGAGAAAAAAGGGAATCGAACCCCACTCTTCAGGGTATCGGTGTAGATAGAGAATTCTTCACTAAAAGCCGAATTGACTCTTTCATTTGAGTTTGGGAGTCGAAGAATATAATCAAAAGAAAGAGAAAACTGACTAGAAATAGAAGAAACCTCTTCTGGATGAATGTGGGACACAAAGAAGCTGGGATCATGAGATTGTCTTTTAGATGATCGGGAGCTTTTAGCAAGGGCTTCTAGTAAATTTTTTTGCTTTCGGGAAGGCTAAGAAGAAACAACCTTTTTCTTCTTCAACACTTTCCTAGAATGCACCCTAGAGCCAGAACGAATGGAGGCATACCACTGGTTGGTAACCCTCTCATCCTTATCACCAGTATGTTCAACTAAAATGGAGGGGCTCATTTGGTTAGCAAAGCCCTCACCGTCGGTCATACGATTGACAGAGTCATCGTTTGAGGTTCTATCACTAACCATTGTAAAGAAGAAATAAGAATCTAAGGGAGGCAGATGTCTCATGCACTACGGAAGAAGGTAAACAAGGAACAGAGGAATGAACAAGAGCAAGGAAGGGAACTTACTTGTCAAATCTTTAATAAAGATGAAGCCTGAAACCGAAAGCTGAATAACTGGAAATCGCAAAGAAGAGTTCAGGAAACTTCAAGTGCAGGAAAATTCACAAAATGAAGTAGTGAATGAAGAGAACTAAGAAGCAATGGGTTTAAATAACCTCAAAGGTGAAAAAACAAATGCTTGAGATCCATTTCAATCAATGAATGATGGTGAACAATGATTTGAGTACCGATCATCAATGAACCAAATTAAACAAAGATCAACGGCTGACAATCAATGATGGTTCTGATTTATCGAAGTAATGATGACAGCTGCAGGAATGGTCCACATGGCGCTTTCGGCACAGGGAATGAGAAAGGCATACGTCTCAAGAAGCATACCGTTACCCTGTCAAAGCAATAAATGCTATGTGGCATTTAAATTCAGGATAGCGATAACTGTTCGGTACACCCAAATGTTATGTGCGAGATAAAATATTTTGGAGACAATGGAAGGAAAAAAATTCTTCATTAATAATTAAAACAGCCAGTTGGGGCCAACCCTTACAAGAAGAAAAGATTACAAATAAAGATACCAAACGCAGTCGGTACACAAAAAGAAAAAAACAGTATTGTTATAGTGTTTGAACGAGTTCAGGATTGAAGATTTCTTGGGACTTTGCAGTTGGGACTTGTTCTGAAGGAGGGACTTGGTTTTCTTTGACCACTTCACCTTCTAGAGAAAGAGGAGGAGAGTCACTGAGATAGAACTCTACATTCGGGTCAGCCACTGGAGGATCTTCCTTTGATTGGGCCCAGTCAGGAAGAGGTTGCTTTGGAGAATCAAACACTCCTGGATGACAAACTTCCTGAAAGGGGCTGGTGTCAAAGGTCGGGTCAAACGTTAGGATGGCCTTCCATACATCATTCTGCCTATCTCTATAGGCCTGAGTGTTGAAAGGAACCAACAACTCATTGAAAGGCTTACTATTCAAATATTTCCGAATGCAAGCCTTTTTGGCTTCCTCAAAGATGTGTTCGGGCTTGGAAGGAACCACCCGATTTTGGATATTTTCCTTCTCCTTGGCCAGATTCTCAATTTTCTTCTCGGCCTCTGTCACCACCCCTTGAAGGCTTTTTACCTCCCGATCAAGAGTACCAATCCTCCCGACAGCTACCTCCAAATCTTTACTGGCCCGACTCACCTTCATATTCTCTTCCTAAAAAGATGAGAGAGAAAATTGCTTACCTAATTGAGGAATTTACGAATCACTTATCGCCTAGAGACTCCAAAACTTTACAGTCATCTGGCATTTGGGAAAACGTACCCCACTAAAGAGCCTTCTTGTAGTCTTGGGTGACCCGGTTGCTCACCTTCAATTTCCAATGGGGAACATAGATCTCCCCCACCTCGGGTCCCGTTCGCTATTTTTTCGATGCAGCATCATCGGCCAGGTCATGCCTCCTCTTAGTATGGATAACACCTTCCTAGATAGACTCTTCAACCTCAACGGGAGCTTTTCCTTTTCCCGAACCTTCGGTCATCACTTTTGAAACCCCCTTTGGGGCTTTAGGTGCAGCTTTTGAGGAGGAGGTAGCGACATCCACGGGATCCTCCTTTTTGCCTGAGGGGCCCTCTCTTTTGCCACTGCTACTCCTTTGGTGGCCATCGCCTTCACAACACATGGATTATACCTTGGAGGCACTACACGAGGAAGGAAACAAAGTTAGCAAACCATTTATATTGGACAACACAAAAAATTTTAATCATGCAAAGTTATAAGTGGATTCGGGAGCTCACCGAGGGCTAGACCCCAATGTTGTAGTACAGTGTCATACTCCATCACTAAATCATGGATCTCTTGACACTCCTCGATCAACTTAATCTTCTTGGCGGTGCTTTCATTGTCAGGAGTCAATGGTAGAGCACGATTCGCCTAAGTATAGGAATCGACCCGATTCCAAGCGATCGGGAAATTAAGGTCAGATGGAGGCGCTCGACATAAAAAATACCGATGATGCCACCCTTTATGATTGAAAGGGCAGGTACCCTCAGCAAGAATGCCACCCGACCATCCTAGTTCGGTCTTATGGTGCTTGGAAAGAAAAAGCCAACCCAGAGGATTGGATTTGCTAATTGTATAGAAGTGGGAAAATAAGGTGAGGGAAGGTTGAACATTAAGTTCTAAGCAAAGCTCGAGAAAGCCAACGGTATGATGCCAGCTGTTCGGGAGAAGCATCCCTAGGCAAATTTCCCAATGATTCAGAATTTTAGAGAACAAGGGGGAAAAGAATGGAAGCCAAACAACACTTTTAAGAGTATCCAGATAAAGGGAGAACTCCTCGGGGAGGATAGAATTAGACCTCTCATTCAAATTGGGAACCCAAAGGAGATATGATGGGGGCAGAGAGTAATGGTCTGCAGTAGATTCCAATTCATCTAGTAAAATGAGAAACAAAATAACTAGGGCCTTGGGCTGGCCTTTTAGATGGCTGAGGGGCTTTGATCGTGGCTTCGGAAGCTTTTTGCGTTCGGGAATAAGAAGTCAAGGTATTCCCTACAGATTCCCTAGGGTTTCTTTTTTGGCCAATTGATGAGAGCCAGCGGTTGGTAACCCTATCTCCCCTGTCACCAGAAAACTCAACGGAGGCAGAGGGGGTAGGTTGTTCACTGGAATCCTCTCACTGGCACTATTTGTGAAACCCAGCCCTGACCCTAATCCGGAAACTTTGTTATTTGTAGGTCCAGTGACCCGAAGTAAGGCAAGAAGTCATGTTTGAGCCATTTCTGTTGAAGACTTGATGGCTGGATTGGAATCCATGAGTGTTGATGCTAGTGTCCCAATGGTGGAAACTGCACCCGGATGAAGATTGGATTAGTGGATGGTCTTGGAGTGGTCTCTGTTTTGATTCAAAGGCATTTCTAACTCCTAGGTATGTCACTCTAGGTGTGTGCAAAACCCCTTGATGTTTGGACTTGATATGAGCCTTCAATTCCCTGTTTTGAAGTTGCTGTCTTGATTGGTCGACTCATTGGTCGATTGGACCAATCGACCAATCAATCGACCAACTGATTCTGTTTTTGAAATTTGAATCCTGTCTCTTCTATTTAAGTCTAATCTCGGGAATACTCTGCCTCCTCTGCCTCCTAAGCCTCTGGAACGAGTTAGAACCCTAATCTAACCCATTCCCTTGCATTCTTTGGTGATTTATCGCAAAGACTTGAAGAATTCTTCATCTTTCTACAGAAAAGGTATGATTTCACTCACTCTGTCTTCTATCTCTGATTTTCTTTCTTTTATTCTATTCTTCATTGAGATCAGAAAGATGATGAAGCACTCTTGTAATCATCAATTCTCTGATCTCACCATATTCTTTAAGACTCATGATCATCATCATGATCTTAAACCCTGCCTGTTGAATTCTTGAAAACCTAACCCTAATCCTTTGAAACCCTGACCTGTGTGATTGTCTGGAGAACTTTTGGTAACCTACCTTGTGAAAGGGAAATCCTTTTTGGGTGACATTGTGTTAACCTAAAACTTAATCATCTATATTTTCCTGTTTTGATTTGTCTTTGTTCATCCAGATCTCACAATTATTTGTCCAGGGAGCCGAAAGGGTGAAACCCTAATCTTCTTGGATCAAACCCAGGAACCCCCTTGTTGATCATGTTAACCCAATTATTATGTTTTCTTTACTAGATCTGAATTCTTTCATATCCTAGTTCATTATCCTTAATTTTTCTATTTTTCCCTCCTAACCTATGTTCATCCTAATTAGGTTAACCTCATGATTTCTAGGTTGTAACTTGAAAACTTGTTTTGATCTATGATTGATGTCCTCTATACCCTAGAATACTACCATGATAATTCCCCTTTGATTTGTACCCTTTTGAACCATCGAATTCGGCTCTGGATTCTCAAAATTCGGATTCTTGCAGGCCACTCTCCGCATTGGTCGACTCATTGGTCGACTGGTCCAGCAGACCAATCAATCGACCAATGAGTACATCAACCTCAATCTTGGTCTGTTTCGATTGATTTATGATCTTTTCCTTTATGCATCTTTCCTAACATGTTGTGTGCACTTGTTTAGGACTGTCTTCTCAGGTTTAGTCAAGATCATACTTGATTCTTTAAGATCCCATCCAAGTTAGAAGGTAAGGACAGTTAATTCCTTAACTACGTAGATTGCTTGTTCTTTGGTTTCTACTTTATGAAACTATGAGATTACCTACTGTTATTGTATTTTAATTCTAATCTCCTACTGTGGGAACAGTAGCACTTGTTTATATCATCTTTTTCATTATTTATGTTATATGAATTACTTATTACTGCTTAATCCGATGTTACTTTACATTCTCTTTTATATGATGAACTACTGGTTGTGTATGTTATGACTGATCTGAGAATGTGTTTGATTAAGTTTGGTTTGGGATTGGGAGGTGTCCTTTTGACACTTCTGTCCTTGGACATTATCTGAAATAGTATGGGATGCTTCCGGGGTTGCCCATCGACACTTTCTCGAATCAATGGTTGTCATACCCAGGGATGTCTAGCAGTGTTTGGCTAGGATACACCCCTGTTATATCAGACCCGATTTGGAAGGGTATTGAGACCAAACGACCCGTGGTAGCAATGGGGATTCACGAGCGCTCAAGACCGGTGAGTTATATCCGTGAGAGGACGGGAATCACATTGTGGGGACCATTTATTGGAGGGTTGCATATGGCTAGACTTGGGCTCATGGGCGCTCGAGACCGGTGAGTTATATCCGTGAGGGGACATGAGAGCTTCCCGTTTACCATATGTGGATAACCAATAGGGTTGATGAGTCCGGTGAGTAATATCCGTGACTCTAGTGTAAAGGATCCCGAGAGGGGAGGAATGGAAGTATCTGGAACTGACTTGATGTAACTAAGTATATGACTTGCATTGGGCTAGGCTTTTCCCTGACATGCGCCAGTACTTATGCCAAATGGTTGTGAGAGAGTGTGTTGACTTAAACCCCTACCATGGTTTGTCCGAAAGGGATGCCCGGACCCACTACCAACAGGAGCCGTATGCGTGACCTACCCAAAGAAGTACGGTGCTATGACTTAAAGCATGCCTGCCATAGAGACCAGCATACATAGAGTTAGATGCATTCATACTTTATCTGTTTCATACTGCATTGCATCATGTTATGTTTGCCATATGTTATCTATGATGTTATGGATTAACTACCTTACTGAGTTTCTTCGAAACTCATTCCTTTTGTATATTTCTTTTTGTTAGATTATCCTGCAGATATAGATTATCATGACGAGCAGTACAGCGAAGCACAAGTTGATGAAGCGTATTACACGCAAAGTGCTGGCAACGATCAAGATTACTTTGATGATTCCCCGGCAGATCAAGCTGCGTACTACTTTTGAGAACTGCATAGAGTTAGAACGGATTCATTGGATTGACGAAGTCCACACTTATGAAGACGTTATCTATAAACTAGAAGACACTTGATCTTAGTTTATTTCTTAATACATTTGTTTCAGTTGTAATTCCTTTTGATTTTCATACTACGTTCCGCTATTTTTTTTTGGTGAAATGAGTTTCCGCCTCACTTTACTCCTTTTTGATATCATTGGATATCTGGTATCTTTCCGCACTCTGATTATACTGATTATTCATTTTGTTTTGAACCTTGTTTATAATATTAAACCTTGATTTATTTCCTGTTTATGATTATGTTATTGTATATGTGGGAGGATGATTTCCTCGATACTTGATCTTCGGGGCTGTGGATCACACTCTTGGGTATGCCAGTTAGGGTACCGGCTGGGAGGATGTGACACTATTGCCTGCAGAATCATCATCAGAAGTTTTGCTACTACCCATTGACAAAAAAGGAAAGGGTTTTTTACTGGGAAAAGGAATTGAAATCCCAAGAATAGAACCCCAAACCCAAAAGAGCAACTGAAGAAAGAAAGTGAAAGATGTAGAAAGGAAGGGTTGATGAGCTTACTTTTTCGAGTTCACTGAAGAAAAAGTTGAAGCTTGAAGATTCAATGGCTCGTAAACGCAGAGTGAACGTAGAGAAGCCTTGCAGACAAACGAATCCCAAATGAGAAGGTAAAGCTTGAAGTTGAAAGACGAAGGAGTTTAAATAAGCAAAGGCGCTGGATTGTGTATGGTTAGGATGCATCTGGTTAAACGATCGAGACCGAGTGACATTTCGTGATTCAATCCGATGGATAAGGTTGATCCAATCCAACAATTACAAAGAGCTGTCGATTCGAACTGGAGGTAATGATGATTCCGGTTGACAAAGGCCGCGTGGCATCATTGGTGCAAAATACGGGAAGTGTAGACAACTCGAGAGGTACCATTGTGCATAGAGTAATAAATGCGACGTTTGATATCCAAGAAAGCGTCTGACCTTTGGCATGCTTTGCCTTAATAATCATGATCAGCTGAAAGCAAACCAAGCCCTCGGTAGTCCCGAACACTTGGCCTGGGGGGATCATGATAAGGGAGGAATTATATCGAATTGGGTCTATCCGAGGTTTGGGCATTAACTTTGGTCAAGTATGACTCAACCATCGTCGAGTCAATAAATCCAGTTAGGATTGGTCCGAAGTTCGAACTGGATAGTTACATAAGAAGAAAGGAACCCTACAGTTATGAAGATAAATGTGATCCCAAAGAATTCGGGATACATGATCAAGTCATTACTAGTAACTACCACAAATACGAGGTAAAGGATAGTGCCAAGGAAGGTAACCACCTTCATCTCCGAAAAAAGGGGGTAAAACCCTAAGATCGAACGGTAATCAGAAGGAGGCACAAACGAATCCAATGATCAGGAATAAAAGGTAAAATCTATATAAACAAGGAACTTACGCACAATAAAGATATCTGAATCGTTTTCCTCCATTACTATACTCCATTCAAGCTCTGCAACTCGCCAGAGCTTTGTGATCAGTTCCATAACTAACTTAGCCTTTGGAGTGGCCCCCTGATCCCACGGTCAGGCCACATCTAACACTGTTTTGCAGGTCATTCCTCAAGGATCTAAAGGCTGGGCAGATTTTGGACACATCAATGGCATACTTAAGTAATTAGATGAATGTCTACTTCCATGAATAGATTAATCTATAGGTCAAAGAGTCTAAAATTCCCAAGGAAATACCCATGGCATACGGATTCATCAATGTACTGTAATGATGTTGGAAAAATAGAGGCTTACAATGCAAGGATTGTTTAATGGAAAATGACAAACTTGATTACAATACAATGTCTACCCATTGCTGGAGTTAGAAAACAACAGAACTATCTAATACTGGAGGTATGATATGATCAAAGCTGTGTCTGCCCCAAGTGGTCTATGGGCGAAAACCAGCATATAATTCCAGCAAGCCCAAGCCAAAAATGCTCCTTTATTTCTGTAAGATGCAATATGGAAATTATGAAAATAGAGATGAGTAAAGCGATGAAAAACTGCATTTATATGTCCATGTTGCGCTCAAGGATTACAACCTACATCAAGGAGAAGAAGGCATAGAGCAAGGCTATGAAAGGCAGAAAGAAGAAGAAAAAGCACAATTTGTACCTCTGATTTGCTCGAAGAAAAAACTCGTTTTGTACCTTCGGTCCAAGAAAGAACTCCAATGTCTTCCAAAACCCTATCGTAAGAAAAAAAATCCTAGAAACTAGAAGAAAACTTGAATAAGAAGATCAAGAACAATAGATTTCAGCTCACCTTCAAGCTTTTGAGAACGAAGCACCATCAACCAACACCTTCGGTCCAAGAAAAAACTCCAATGTCCTCCAAAACCCTACTGTGAGAAAAAAAATCAGAGAAAAGTAAAAGAAAACTTGAATAAGAAGATCAAGAAAAAAAGATTTCAGCTCACCTTCAAGCTTCAGAGAATGAAGCACCTTCGACCAACACCTTCGGTCCAAGAAAAAACTCCAATGTCCTCCAAAACCGTACTGTGAGAAAAAAAAAATCGGAGAAAATAAAAGAAAACTTGAATAAGAAGATCAAGAAAAACAGATTTCAGCTCACCTTCAAGCTTCTCAGAGAACAAAGCACCTCAATTGCACCTTCAACCTTCTGTCGAGAGAACGCAATAGTGTTCGAGCTTCCTCACTTGACTTCGTGTTCCGTCAAAGTTGAATGGCGTGAATACGCAAATTCAACACCATTTTATACCTTGGGGAGAATCTGGCCATTACACTCAATGACCAAGACTCAGCTCATTCACATTTTTACCCTAAAAGTTGAAATCGCTGGATTCATTAACCTAAACAGGGTCAAAAAACTGGTTCCCTAATCCAGGGATTTGAAATCCCTGGATTCCCACAACCAAACAGGCCCAACAGCAGCCTCTTGACCTGAACCAAAGTTGAGGGGATTAATCTAAACCGAACTGATTTGCATCCTTACTAACCCTAGAGGGGTTAGACTATAAAATGTTATGTTTTGGAAAAGGAAGTACCTCATTCAACAGTATACCCTAGCCGCTCTTGAGGAAGGAATCTGATCTGCATCTTCTATGATAGTTCCCTTCATCCTTGTGGCTCCTTAATACTCATCAAGGTATGAATTTTGATTTTGTTTCACACTCTAAAATCCCTGTTCCCATCCTCCGAGACTCACTCACTTCCATTCTTTCATGATTCATGATCAATGATTTTGACCATAGGGTTAAAATCAATGGTCATTTTCATCTAAGGCAAATTAGAGAGCTGGATGAATTCTGAGTTAATTTCCTCCCCTGAAGTGTGGGAGTGAGGACAAAAAATGTATTAAGTGGAAGACTAGATTTTATTTTATAGATTGGGTTATCCTTATAGTTGTTGTCTTGCTGATGACTGATATGGGGCCAAAGTACTCTATCACTTGGCACATCATAAAAATAATTGACAAGGAATTCCACATAGAAGAATCGTTTCCTGTACCTTGTAACAACTAGGTAGTATTAGTTGTTTTCATCGAATTACTTCATAGGTTCCTTTCTAATGTTAGTTGTTGTATTAGATCATACATGTAACTAATTATGATATTCTATCTTAGCTAAACAATGATACTAAGGATGTATGCAGACATTGGATCAATGTTTTACCAGAGAATAAGGTTTGTTTGTTTCCTATTCACGTAATTGATGTTTCATAATGTAGAACATATATGGTTTGTGTGAGATAAAGTTCGATAGCTTACAAGAGAGATGCATTATTAATATTTACTGCATTTTCTTTCCCTCTATAAGGAGTATGCAACAGCATTTATTACCATCTCTAAATAGTCGTAATTAAAAGTGGTAGTGTTTTGCTTGAATTTAGAGGTATGTTTTAGACTTAATATCGTACGATATTCTAGCCGCTTCTTATATTATTTTGGAGAAGTTGCCTTGTTTAGTAGTGGTTATCATGAAGAAATCTGATTTTTTCTAATTAAAAGCGGTATTATTTTGTCCCCAACTAGAGCAAATGTGAATCTGATTTTGTTGGTGAGAACTAGTATAGTAAAATATGTTGGTGACAACTACTGTAGTGATCCCAAGTCCCTTTGATCGATTAAATTATCCACCTTCTCCATTTCCTCCAACAAGTTTGAACTTTGGAATTTCCAAAATAGTAAATTCCCGGTCTCCACTCATTTATTTAAAATTATCTTCTTAAATCCCAAACATTCCATTTAGGGTTGGGTTGGGCCTATGTAACCCTAGACCAATCCTTGAAACGTTATCCCAATCCATGCCCAACTGAATTAAGACCTAATATACTCTCAACCTATGTCTGGTCCTATCAAGGGTATTTTGTTGACCTTTATTAAGGCTGTTCCATCCAAGCATCCAAATACATATGAAGAATAATTAACTTTTACTGACTTTTGTGTAAGTGGATCAGTTGATGTATATGATTCTAAGTATATGTTTGGTAATGCTTCAATGGTAGCACACCTGTTTGGTATATAGAGATGTTTTGTGCAACAAACATAGAGATACATGAAAAAAATGCAACGAAAGAGCATCATACATGGAAAGACAATATAAATATTTTCTTTGTGAAGGAAGAGAGAGAGAGAGAGGTTCTTGACTACTTATTCTAACTCAAGAAAACCTTTTCTTTAATTGAGCATATTTAATTAGTTAACAAAACTTGCAATAATTAGTAGGATCTTCTAGACCCATTGAGGGGGTTAGCTATGCAATAATACATCTATTTCGGGAAAGGTTATTTCTTCGATTTGAATTATGATTTAAATATTCAACATATAAATACTTGATGAAGATGCCAAAACATATGTATTACATACCTGGAGTTAGACCATACGAATTATCGATTCTCTCATAATTACATGCCCAATTTAAAGAGATTTGACTTTACAAAAAATGTATTAAGAAATTTATCATTTACCATTTTACCAGAAAAAAAAAAAGACTTTTTAAGGACCTTTTAAAGAAAAATGAAACTAAAAAGGTCAATGATTTAATAGGATGCAACTAATGGAGTATTGATTGCTTGGGATAAATTGAGCAACTAACAGAGTATGGATTGCTGCCGATAAATGGTGGAACTAATGGAGTATGGATTGTTGTTAATAAACGTCAAATAAAAGTGATGAAAAGAGGCAAAAATGAAGTGAGAGTGAAACAGATGTAACAGTCCTCTAGTATAAAAGAGGGACCTGGTGTGAGGGTGGAGGTATAGCCGATGGTGGAAGTCCCATATTGATGTCCTATGAGATACCTAATTATTATAAGTGTTCTGTGTGTTGGTCCAAGTAAGCTAGGAAGCTTGGAGGCCCCTTCTTGCATCTCCTACAGTAGTCCTCATCTTCTTTTACCATTTTGTGTTTACTTAATCTCTTAGGTGCAATGGCGACAGAAAGCAACTATTAGGCAGGTGGTCGACCCCAAAATCATTGATACTAACCAAGGTGACCTCATTGTTTTTTCTATTGGGATCTTCTCATTTTTTTATATTTTTTTATATGATGTTATTTGACATTGTAGTATCATTGAGTTTTGTCTCTTTAATTGTTTAGTAGGATCTTCTATAATACTCATTTTCTCTGGTTCGTTATATTATTTTTTTGGGTTCACACAAAGAACTTTTGTGTTATTTTTGAACTTTGGAGAAAACTGGCTTTTTCTTTTTCTGTTTTAGTTATTGTTTGGTTCTGGATTTTCCCTTACGCAGTTATTTTATATTTTCATCTCAGCCTTTAACGTACCATCGATGATGCTATGCACAGTAGGTTACTGCATTCCAAATCTTGTTTGGTAGGCTTGAAAGTGGGACATGCCAGAATGTGTTCTGAGTTTTCAACATTGAAACCCTGTGTGTGCGTGCTCCATCATGTGTTTTTAAAAGTTAATTAGTTTTTGTTAACGTATTAGGATTAGTTGTTTTATTTTTATGGTGAAATAGGATCAGGTTTTTGTGCATTTGTAGTAGGTCTGTTAAATCCAAATCCGACCTTACTCCAAATTTATATGATTTTGCAGGTTGAAGCAGACACAGATGATCTATTTGTAGATATCATACCACTTCCCATAATGGAGGTATTGCCTTCGGCTTTGCTAAATATGGTTTTAGTGTTAGTTTATCTGTATTTGATATGGTCTTATGTTGTTAATATTATGCATCCTTCAGAAAAAGGCACCTAAACTGGAGTTGTGGCTGGTCGTCAATCTCAAAGAACTAGAGTATGGTCCTGCAAAAAATTGATTACATCAGATATAAGCTTACATGGTGGATTAACCATTCCAAAGAAATATGCTGAGGAATGCTTTCCACCCCTGGTTAGTACTTCCATGTCTCTATAGTTTCATTAGGAACAACATGCTTTCTTTCTAGAGTCCTATGTTCTTTAGTGTTTTCTTTTGATGATTTTTGACAATGATGGTTAAGGAATATCTTAGCTTAAATGACTAAAAAAATAGTAGCTACAGTGTCTGAATAATTTCCTTTTCAACATTTTCTTTCTTACCTTTTATTTTGGGACAAAGGGGGAGGAAAGATGGAGGAGAGAGAAGCTCTGGAGAAAGATGGTGCGCCTAGGGCATCAATGTTTCAGCGTTTGCAACCTCAGCAAGGGGCTGGTAATGGCTTCACTCAGACAGTGGAGGTTGGGAGATCTTATGCAGGGGTGGTAGGGACTTCGATTACGCCTGAGATAAATTCCCTCCCATCACCAATGCAGGAAGGATCATATCGACGCATTGTAATTCCTTAAATTGAGTACGAGTTGCAGCACACTCAATTTCGCTTCTCCTTGATTGGGAGGGCAAACTTTCATCAAACAACAATGGATGCTCTATGTGATTTGGCTTCGAAATCATGGAAACTGAATCAAGGAGTTTTTTTTACTTTCTTTAGGGAAGGGTTTCATGATTTTCCAGTTTAGATGTGTGGATGATTTGTCAAAAGTTCAGAGAAGAGTTGTTTGGAATATTGGCAATCAACTGATTCAGTTCCAAACGTTGGCATTCGGATTTTAACATTTATGTTCCCCAACCTTCTGCCAAACTGGTATGGATTCGTTTCCCTGATCTTCCTCTTGAATATTGGCACGCCAAGGTATTACTCTCTATTGCCAAGATAGTAGGTCGTCCAGTTTCCTTAGATTGTCGTACTTGTTAAGGTTCTGTGGGACATTACACAAGAATTCTTGTGGAATTAGAATTGGAAGCAGAGCGAGTGCTTGAAGTTCAAATAGAATGCCTTGAACTTGGTTGAACTCATGTTTTCAACTTTATTCAAAAGGTGATTTATGAGGATGGTATTCAGAGATGTTTTTGATGTAATCAAGAAGGCCATTTGGGACAAAATTGCAATGTTAACGTTCCTTCTGCAAAAGAGAAGTCTGTCCCTTAGCAACTAGTGCTCATTTGGGACAAAATTGCAATGTTAACATTCCTTCTACAAAAGAGAAGTCTGCCCCTCAGCAACTAGTGCACGAAGATGCTATTCAAAATGAAGGACTTACTTTTTTTAGGATTGTAAAGATGCTGGAGGTTGAGGAAGACAGAAATTCGTCCTCTACTCAATTAGTGGTTCATGTGGCATTAGTGGACGCAGGATTGGTGGATTCTCTGTTGGACAATGAGAATTTAGATAATTCCTCTTTAAATCAAGAGTTATTTTCTAATGAGGTGATAGAGTTGGGTAAGGATTCTTCTCCGAATCATTATTCTAAGTCTCCTACCCAGGACAACGACCCTTTCAAACTTAAAAAAATCCTAGATGCGGGAAAGAGTTATAAATCACTTGCAAACCTTCCTTTGGGGAGTTCTCAAGTGGGATTTGAAGATGAGATTGAAGTTAGTGGTTCGGCCAACATATTTGAATTTCAAAAATTCTTTAGATGCGGATGAAAGTTCTAAATCAATTGGAAATGTTCCTTTGGGGAGTTCACTAGTGGGACCCGAAGATGAGAATGAAGTTAGTGGTTCAACCAATCCATTTGACTTTCAAAAGTTCCTAGATGCGGGTAAGAGTTCTAAACCAATTGGAAACCTTACTTTGGGGTGTTTACCCGAAGATGAGAATGCAATTAGTAGTTCGGCCAATGAAGGAATGTGTCTAAGAGCGAGCTCAATTGGGGCTGACGTGGCAACTAAGGAGGATGTTCATGAATCTAGTGGGGCCCATTAGAGTTCAGCCAGGCTGGAATGTGATGGATCGTTGCAATTGGAAGTAGTTCTTCCACATTCTTCTTCTCTATCGGTGCTAGCTGAAGGCTCCCCTCGACGGAAACCAGGTTGTCCTAAGAAGACTCACACAATGAAGAAAGTGTTAACAAGTAAAAAGGGTTCTATGGCAGAGGAATTCAAGAAGGTAGATGTAGCTTTGGGGAAAGTATCTACAGTAAATAGGAGCCTCATAGTGGGAGAGGACAGTGTTGCTATTTAACTTTTGCTATGAAGATTTTCTTTTGGAACATTCGCGGAATTGGTACTAAGACTGGTAGAAGGGCTCTAAAACTTTGTTAGTGACTCACAATCAGACATTTTTTGTGTCGCTGAACCAAAAGTAGATTGGGATATTCTTCTAATTTTATGTATAATTTTCAGATTGACGAAGTTCCAAATCTTTGGGTCTTTTGGAAGCGAGAGTTGCAGCAGCCAAATGTTCTCTCTTCATCTAACCAACAACTCTTTCTTCAATTCAAGTGGCGAGGTTTGCAATTTGGACTATCAATGGTTCATGCTTGTTATGATAGATTAGATCGCAGACGGCTTTGGGAGGAATTTGCTACACTCCCTCTTCCAGCTTACCGTTTATGGTCATGGAGTCTTAATGGGGTGTTACGGGTGTCAGAAAGGAGGGGATCAGGTAGATTCCAATTGGGTTTAACAACTAACTCTCAAGCTACTATTGATGCTTGTGAGCTTATTGGAGTTCCGCCTTTGGGAAAAAATTTACATGGTTGAATCAACGTAAACATGGAAATGTTCACTCCATCATAGATAGAAATTTTTTTAATGCTAGATGGTTAGAGCATCTTGGTGACTCTAAACAGCTCACTCTACCGATACACTCATCAGATCACTATCCTATTTTAGTCTCTGTCGACTAAGGTGACAAACCAACTAACTCTCCTTTCAAGTTCAATAATTTTTGGATGACTGACAACTCCTTTTTGGTGGTTCGTTTGGCATGGGAGGAACCGATTGTTGGTGAACTCATTTTTGTACTATCATAGAGATTGAAGAATGTTAAGCAGTGTCTCAAAGCCTGGGCAAAAATTACCTCTCCTAATCTCTTTATTGAAGTACAACCATGTGGAAAAGGATCTAGAAACCTTACAAAACAATATTGATCAACATGGTGTGAAGTATAAATATTTTGATCAAGAGGCTTCCTTGAAGTCCAAACTTGTACAAGCGATAGATCATCGGGTCTCTCTTCTTTGGCAGAAAGCAAAGGTCAAGTGGTTGAGGGAGGGAGATAGGAATTCAAAAAATTTTCTATCTCTCTACTAAACTTTGAAGGATTAAAAACCCGATTAAATCTTTGCGAAGAGTGGATGACTCTTGAACAACAAGCTCAGTTGAACTGCAAGATTATGTGGTGAGTACTTTGGAAATTATCATAAAGTTGGTACCTACATGACTCACCCAGAGCTATTGTCTATAATTCCAAAAGTTTTGATGGACAAGGACCATTTATCTCTCAAAGGTTTGCCCTATGATGAGGAGATCAAGGGAGTGGTATGTGATCTTGATCCTAACAATTCTCCAGGACCAAATGGCTTTCAGGGAAGTTTTTTTGGCAAATGTTGGGATATTGTTTTTGCTGATTTTGGGTCTGCAGTTAGATCCTTCTTTAGCAAAGGGAAACTACCTAAAGGGGTAAATAATAGCTTCCTCACTTTAGTTCCCAAGGTGGAGAATGCAGCTACACTGGATAATTTTTGGCCCCTATGTATGGGGAATTTTTTATGCAAATCGCCGTCAAAGATAATGGCTTCTTGGCTGAGTCCTCTTTTGCACAAGCTTATTTTTTAGGGCAAGGAGCATTTCAGAGAGGTAAGTTGATTTATGAAAAAATTGTTGTAGCTTCTAAACTTAGAAATATTTTGCACTCTTCTATTAGAGGGGGAGGGAAGGGAATTAAGATTGATATTATGAAGACTTATGATACCCTTTCATGGGAGTTCTTGTTCTTGATCTTAAAGGCATTCTGATTTTCAAATAGATGGGTTGGTAGGATTCATGAGATGCTTCAGTCTGCTAGAATCACAGTGTTATTGAATGGGGGACCAATTGGATTTTTTGGAGTTGAGAAAGGGTTACGGCAAGGGGACCCTATATCCCCTCTCCTTTTTCTACTTACAGAAGAGGTATTAAGCAGGTGGCTTCGATCCTTGATAGTTGATGGCAGGATGAGAGCTTTGCTAGTTCCCAGGGGAGTAGAAGTTCCTTCAGTGCTAATGTATGCTGGTGATATTTTTATTTTTTCAAATGCTTCTTTATGTTATGTTAAAGCTTTGAAAAATTTCTTATCAAAGTATCAAGAATTTTCGGGAAAATATATTAGTTTGGAGAAGAGTAAGTTTTTCATGGGCGTGTGCCTCCTTGTCAGAAACAGAAAACTATGGACATCCTAAATATCCCAATTGCTCTCTTTCTTATTGGGGTAGATATTTTTAAAGGAAGAGTTACTCGTGCAAATTGTCATCAGTGTTAGACAAGATTATGAATTGTATCCATTGGTGGTGTGGAAAGCTAGTCTCTATGGTAGGTAGCGTGGAGCTGGTACAATAAGTTATTTCTAGCATACCGATTCATAATTTCTCAGTGTACTAGTGGCCTAGCTCTATCGTCACACAAGAAGAGGCTTGGATATGTAACTTCATTTGGACAGGGAGTATAGAGGCTGTGAAGAAGGTTACAGTGTCTTCGGTGACAGTGTGTGCTCCAAAATGTGAGGGTGGTTTGGGTATTCGGAGATTAAGAGATGTCAATTTTGTATCCTTATGCAAGTTGGCTTGGATAACTAAACACGAACACTCTTGTTTTGCTCAATTTTTGAAGGGGAAGTTGGTGGACCAAAGGGGAAATTTAAAGCTTTCCGGGCAGCAATCATCTTTGATGTTGGGATTGAGGAAGGTTGGAGTTTCGTTCGGGCACACGAACAATGCTCAATTGGAGATGGTCAGCAAATCAATTTCTGGTTTGACCGGTGGTTGGAGAATTTTACCATTGTAGACTATATTGGTATTCCACTAGATCTAGAGGTTTAATTGAGATTAACTGTTTCAAATTGTCTATAGCAGGGAGAGTGGAGTTTACAGACAGCGGGCAACACCAAATTTCAAGATGTAATCTCTCTTATTCTGTTATATCCTGCCCCTTGTGCTGGACTTGTCAATGTATTTTGTTGGTAAGGTTGGTGGGGGGTGAGTTTAGTTTTTAATCTGCTTGGGATCTCTATCATAGAAAAGGGAACAATTGGAATGGGCAAAAGTTGTTTGGAAGACTTCATTGCAACCTAGACAACAAGTTATATGTTGGAGACTCTTCCATGATAGGCTACCAGTCGATGCCTTGTTGACTCGTAAAGGGATTACGCTGGTACAACCTCTATGGTAAAGCTTCAGAGGATATAGAGCATCTCTTTCTTCACTACTCTTTCTCACGTGGATGTGGAGAAGCCTTAGCGGCAAAGTTTAGTTATAGCTAGTTAGTAAAAGATTTGATTGTTGAATCGTTCAAAGCTTGGAAAGAATAGGCCTCACAATCTCCTTTACGGACCGCTTGGATTTTGCTCTTATACTTCCTTTGAATGGTCCACAATCAAATCAGGTTTGAAAATTTAAATTTCAGGAGTGATGAAGTGGTGAGTTTAATTTTTTTAGACTAAGTGCATATCAGTTTTAAAATGGACGGTAGAAGAGTTACTCCTACCATTTTTTCAAATGCAAGAAGATTGGACCTTAAATTTTTTGTCATTGGTGCTGCTCCTCCACAAGAAATTTTTTGGTGTCCTCCTGCTGCAGGTGGGTAAAACTTAATATCAATGGGTCTTCCTTGGGTAATCCGGGTAGGGCTGGGGGTGGAGGTGTATTTTAGAATGAAGTTGTTAAAGTTATAGGCATATTTGATGGCTATAGACTGGAAGATATCACATTACTACCATGAATCTAATACAGTGGCATATTTTTTGGCAACCTCGGTGGCTTAGACAAGAACTTTTGATATTAACATTACTTGGCCAGCTTCAATCCTTAGGGAACTAGATTTGGATGCCTCTAGACGTCTCTATCGTATCTGATGGTTTAGTTGTTATCACATGTGAGTAGGAACCAATGAGGAAGGGTGTATTGGGGACAACTCTTGTTGCAGGTGAGCGAGGTTGGTTCCTCATAAGGTACTAATTGCTATATATTTTTTTCTTTTTCTTCTTTGCTTAGTAAAAATATCTTACCTTGTTTCTTGTATAGGATGTGTCCCTCAAAATCCCATCACAAGATCTTGTGACATAGGATTTACATGGGGTAGTGTGGCACTTCACCCATGTTTTTTGTGATATTTGTTGCATTAAAGTTTTGACCTTTGTTGTTTGTTAATCAGGCCTACTTGTTAATTAATTCAACCATTGAATACTGGTACTATGCTGCGGCCTATGCACAAACTCAATTTGTTTGGGTTCTCATTTTATAATTTATGGTTCATTTTGCAATTGGTTTACTAGACTATACTAGATTGTATCAATGCTTCTACCTTAAAACCCTATTATTGACTTTTGTTTCTTCTGTCCACAGTTTCTAAAGTACTTGCTTTATGTTCATTGTAGGACAACTGCAGCACCACATGTTTACCACCGGTTGGAGTACATTTGTCGGCACCAAGAAGCTTGATATAGGTGATGCTTTTATTTTTATTAGGTTCTCGATCAATCTGCATGATTATTTCAATGGTCACATGGCATTTGCTTGGGTTTGAATAACTTCTTTGTACTTTACCTTGTTAGTTTATGGTTGAATTCATGTTTCTAGCATGTTTTGCGGAAGAGAAACCGGAGAACTTTGTGTAGGGGTTTGACGGGCTCACAAAGGTGAGCACATGGTGCCTAAACCCCTCATGTCTCGACACAACATGCATATGGGTGTACATGGCACAGCTTTTAGTACCATGTCTACCGATACTAGGTTCACTACCTATTACCAACCTTGGTAAGTAATAATTGTTCCATGCTCAAGATGGATTTGTCAATTTTGTTGTTTTGTGTGGAAGCTCAAATTATTTGATCATTACACTTCTATCTATGTTTTCAACAGAATATTAATCTGAATTCATAAAATTTCATGATTGATGCGTAACATCAATCGAATCCCCCTATGCAGTTGGCATGAGGTTCAAAATGAAGGCTGATGCTGAAGAAGAAGAGAAACCTGAGCGGAGGTGAGTAAAACCACTTCATTGTGGATCTTTTAGATGCTTGTTTCATCTTAGATTCTTTTGATGGAAATTCTTATTTCTTTTTCTTTTTCTTTTTCTTAAGGTTGTTGTCTCTTCCTCTCTTCTACTTACCTTGACTAGATTTATTTATTATTATTATTTTTTTTTTTGGGATCAAGGGCTGAGAAGTAACTCTTTGATCTTTTTCCTTTGTTGCCATTATGTAGGATCGATGCAAAGTTCATCTACTGCAGCAGTCTCTCTAGACAGAATATGTTTATGGTATATTGAACCGGTTGCAATCACTAACCCGATGCTTCCTATTGTAGCTCGACCATGAGGGCACATGCTAGTGGTTTAGAAGAACTTTAAATTCCTCAATTTCTGAATTGAAGAAGAAAAAACCAATACCTTTCCTTTGAAAATGATCAA
This sequence comes from Hakea prostrata, assembly GCF_041222555.1. NCBI lineage: Eukaryota > Viridiplantae > Streptophyta > Magnoliopsida > Proteales > Proteaceae > Hakea > Hakea prostrata. The sequence goes on along the minus strand of NC_142606.1, from coordinate 43,067,928 downwards.
CATTCACCTTAGTTATAAACTACAACATACTCATTTTATCCTTCTTACAATGCATTCAAAGTGAGATTCGTCCTCGTCTGGGGCTCAATAAGTGGTTCTCAGGATCAATTGATAGTAATGTCAGAGCAAGCAGGAACCCAGTTGTAAATCTCAGTTCTTAGAATTCTTGACTTCATGAATTGAGATCTTCGACAGGCAGTGGTACTGGTATGATTTTTGGTGTCAACTTGGTTAGGAGCCCAATTGTTGCATCACCATCATGCAGAACATCTGACGAGCTGTTGCACGCGCACCGTCGCCATATGCCTTTTTCAAGTATTCAACAAAGCTTTCAGACATCTGATTCCAAATATCGTAATATTGGAGAAGAATGCAAGAACGCTGTCAAAACATTTACTGGTAATTGATGTCCTAACACCATTTGGATTCTGTTCAAAATAGAAACACAATTTTAACGTGGTTCGATCTTCAGTATGAATTCTACGTCACGGTAAAATCCCCAATCAACTGTATTCTGGGGAGAGCTTTCATTATCTTTAAATAGAGATGGTAGTGTACATGATGTGGTAGTTTACAATGAGTAGAGTTCTACAAGTAAAGGAACTTTACAATGAGTGGGACTATTAGTCTTTGTGTTACACTGAAAGACTAATATCCGATAACACTCCCCCTCAAGTTGGATCGAAGATAACATCTGAGGTCAACTTGGACAATAGTTTTTGGAATGTTCCCTTGGATAAAGCTTTTGTGAAAATATCTGCAAGTTGCTCTTCACTTCTTATGAATGGAGTTTCAATAGTTCCATCTTGGACTTTCTCACGAATAAAATGACAATCAATCTCAATGTGTTTGGTTCTTTCATGAAATACTGGGTTGGAAGCAATGTGAGTAGCTGCTTGATTATCACAGAAGAGCTTCATAGGTTGACTAAAACTGTCAAATCATAATTCTTGAAGAAGAGATCTGATCCATACCAATTCACTAGTTGCAGATGCCATTGCTCTATACTCGGCTTCAGCACTGAACGTGCAACCACACTTTGTTTTTTACTTTTCCAAGTGACTAGATTTCCTCCAACAAATACGCAGAAGCTTGTAGTTGATTTTCGATCAATAGGATTACCCACCCAATCAAGCATCGAGAGAATCCTTCAATAATAGTGTTCCCATTTTTCTTCATCCATATACCTCGTCCGGAGATGACTTCAAGTAACATAGAATACGGTCTACCAACTCCATATGTCCTTTGGTAGGAGCATGCATGAATTGGCTCACATAACTCACCGAATAAGCAATATCGAGGTCTAGTAATAGTAAGATAAATTAGCCGTCCTACTAATCGTTGGAAACAACCAATATCTTGCAGAGGAGTAGAATCATTGACCACTTTGCTATTATAGTCCATGGGAGAATTAGCTGGTTTCACACCCATTTTTCCAGTTTCTTTTAGAAGGTCAAGAGTATACTTCCTTTGACAAATGAACAATCCCTTACTATAGCTTGCAACTTCAATACCAAGAAAATATCGAAGTTTTCCCAGATCCTTGATGTCAAAAGTTTTATCCAAATATTGCTTGAGAGTAGTAATTTCCTGATGATTATCTCCAGTGATAACTATGTCATCAATGTAGACTAAGACGACAACTATACCGCCAGTAGTTTTCTTGACAAACACTGAAGAGTCTGATCCACTTCTTTTGAATCCAAAAACTATAAGGGCTATACTTAACTTCTCATACCACGCTCGTGGTGATTGCTTAAGACCGTATATTGCCTTTTTCAATCTACAGGCAATACCATCTTGATTTTTTAATGGATGACCTGGAGGAACTTCCATGTATACTTCTTCTAGCAAATCTCCTTGTAAGAATGCATTCTTAACATCCATTTGAAAGAGAGGCCATTCACAATTGACGGCTATTGACATTAACACTCTTACAGTGTTCATCTTCACTACTGGTGCAAAAGTTTCCTTATAGTCAACCCCATATGTTTGGGTATATCCTTTGGCAACAAGCCTAGGCTTGTATCTTTCAATTGTACCATCACTGTTGTATTTGGTTTTATAGACCCATCGACAACCAACTGGGTGTACACCATTTGGAAGTGGAACAATATCCCAAGTATGATTCTTATCAAGGGCCTTTAGTTCGTCTTCCATAGCCTTTATCCATACTGATGAATTCTTGGCTTCAAAGTAATTAATTGGTTCCTTATGATCACCAATGGCAGTTAAAAATGTAAGAAATTGAGGAGAAATATGATCATAACAAATATGAGATTGAATGGGATATTTTACTGCATGATATGTTGAAAAGTCATGCAATCGATGGAAGGTTTAGAGACTCGAGTTGACCTTCGAACTTGTATAGATGATGTCTGCTCATTCTCAGGTGGAACCAATATTTGTGGTTCTTCTTGAGTATCAAGATTTTGTTGCTCAATGTCGATTGATGAGCTATCTGGCATACTTGGTAATGGGGTAGGAGCAAATTCCTGCATAACAAGTTCATTATAATTATCCATATTCTCCCCCTGAATTTGACTCCTGCCAGGATAAAACATGTAAGTTTCATTAAAGGAAACATCACGAGAAATAAAAACTTTCTTGGTGGAAGGATGATAACATTTATAGCCCTTTTGTGATGTCGAGTACCCCAAAAATACACACTTCTGAGAACGAGGATCAAGTTTGCTACCATGCTGCGAGTGAACATAAGCAACACAACCAAAGACTCTAAGATGAGTCATTGTAATTGAACGATTATAGAGAACTTCTAGTGGAATCTTGAATTGTAACACACTACTTGGAAGACGATTAATCAAATAACAACTTGTAAGAACCGCATCGACCAATAAATTTTTGGAAGATTTCCATGAAAAAGTAAAGAACGGGTCACCTCCAAAGAAATGCCTATTCTTACGTTCAAAGAACTCCATTTTGTTGAGGTGTGCCAACACAGGATGTTTGATGCAAGATTCCCATATTTCTAAGATAGGACTGGAAAGGAGTATTTGTATACTCTGTGCCATTATCGATCCCGCAAGATTTTAATACTCAAATCTGAAATTGAGTGTGAACCATTTTGCAAAAATCTTGAAATATCTGCAAAACTTCATTCTTGGATCGCAATAAATATAACCACGTGGCTCGTGATTTATCATCAATAAAACTAATGAAATATTTAAAACCATCTCTAGAATCCATAGGAGAGTGCCAAATATCAGAATGCACAATCTCAAAAAACGTACTTGAAACATGAGTACTGTTCGGAAAAGGCAACCTATGTTGTTTAGCAAAATGACAAACATCACAACAACTGGAATCAAAAAAGAAAGATGAATTCAAAAAAATTAGAATCCTATCAGAAGGATGACCCATACGCCAATGCCAAAGTTGGGATTTCTCAGGTTTTCTCAAAGAAACCAAAGCATTGTTTGGAGAGTCCAACACATAGAGACCATCTTGCAAAGCGACCTTCACCAATTGTCATTCCGGTTCTGCTGTCCTGAAATATTACTTTGTCCTTGGAAAATATCACATGACAATTCAAACTTTTAGTGATCTTGCTAACTGATAGTAAATTCATAGACAAAGATGGCACAAACAATGCATCTGCTTTAGTTGAAAAAAAATTCAATTTCCCATGTCCTTGAATAGGAACAGTGGTGCCATTAGCAACCTTAATAGGAGGGAAGGAGTCCACTTTATCAGTACTCAAATCAGATAAATAATATGAAGAACGACACATATTGTCAGTTGCACCGGAATCCACTATAAAATAATTCCGAGATAAAGTGGAAAGGGCAAGGGGAGTACCGGTGGTGTGAGCAACATTGCTTGATTCAGCTAATGAGCGAACGAGAACTATTTGATCGAAGGAACTGTTGCGGTTGAGATGCAATCTGTTCAAGAGAACCCTGAAAATCTGAAGAGCCTGCTTGCGCAACAATTTTTGGATTTGATGTTTTAGTGGTGGTCTGATCTTTAGAAGGACGCAAGTGAGGGTGCAACTGCCAGCATTGTTCTTTAGAATGACCATCACGATTACAATGATCACAATGATAAGTAGGTCGAGTTCCACGACCTTTCCCACGATGACGACCATAAGAGACTTGATTTCCAGAGCCAGAATTAGGAAAAATATTTGTTTTTGCAACATGGGCAATAGTCTCACTTTGATCAGTCCCTGTTTTAGATTCAGAATGCATAACACATCTTCTAGTCTCTTCTCTCTGAATAGTGGCACAAACAGTAGTGAATGTGGGAATTTCTGAATTCATAAGTATTTGTCTTTTTAAGTCTTCATATTCAGGTCGAATATTGACTAACAGTTGAAAGATACGGTCATGCTCATCTCTCTTCATATATTCATCAATAGTTTGGGCTGGGGGACGATACTGACAAAGTTCATCCCATTTCTTTTTAAGGTTTCCAAGATGGTCAGAAAAAGACTGAGAAGATCCTTGCTCAACATGAGCAATCTCTTGTTGCAGTTCATAGATTCTAGAGGAATTATCAGCTTGTCCATACATAAGACTTAAGGCATCCCACAGAGATTTAGCAGTTTCAGAGTAAGCAAAAATCTCATATATCTGAGGTTCCATGGAATTAAAAAGCCAAGTCATAACTTGGTTATCATTGGCAAGCCATTCACCATATTTGGGGTCAGCAATATCAAGAGCTTTGGTCTGTCCATTAACATGACCAATTTTAGAACGACCACCTAAGGCAACGGTTATTGCACGAGACCAAGTCAAAAAATTTCTCTCATTGAGTAAGGTGGAGGTAAGACGACCGTAGATTCGTATGAAACCTTTGAATCAGTCATGATGAATACTTCTACCCGTGCAACAACCAATCAATAACCAAGCAAAGGGTTAAAAGAGATGTTTTGCCTTTCCTTTCTCGCTTTTTTTTTTTTTTTTTTTTAATTTGGAGAAACAAAATCAGAATGGCAAAGGGTTTACACGTTAAACCCAAAGCAGAAAGGCAAAAAAAAAGGTTTTTTGAAGGCTTCAACAAACGTGAGACCCAAGCACTAACCAAGTGCCAAGCAAACAAAGAACACAAAAAGAGACAGCAATGTACTTATCTTGAATTTGGCAAAGGGCACGTGGAGCTTCAAGATTTTCAATTGAAAGCGTTGCAGATTGGTGGGCCCAATTTATCAAGTTTGCACTTGACACGCCTCCTTTGTCTAACAAGAAACTAAAGATGCTGTGATTCTCAAAAAACGGACTCGATGAAGATAATCAACGTTGCTTCGTGAAACTAAAACCGCTTCAGCAATTCAGAGAGGGAAGCAAATCGTCTCTCCTTGCGGAGATGCAGCACAAAGCCGAGAAGAGGGTTTTGAAGAACCGAAAAAAAAATTAAAAAAAAATACCAAGACCGGATCTTTGCCACCACCGAATTAATTCCCAGATCGTATATGCTCTGATACCATGTTCAAAATAGAAACACAATTTTAATGTGGTTCGATCTTCAGTATGAAGTCTACGTCCATGGTGAAATCCCCAATCAACTGTATTTTGGGGAGAGCTTTCATTATCTTTAAATAAAGATGGTAGTGTACATGATGTGGTATTTTACAATGAGTAGAGTTCTACAAGTAAAGGAACTTTACAATGAGTGGGACTATTAGTCTTTGTGTTACACTGAAAAACTAATATCCGATAACAGATTCACATACTTCTTAACACTGCAAATTAAACTTTATAATTTTTTTCATATTCAGGTCCACAAATATGGTTGTGCACTTGGAAGATTAATAGACCTCAAAAGTTTCGACAAGTATGATGGGCTTATTCGTGAACTTGATCATATGGTCAAATTTGAAGGGAAGTTAGTCGAAGCAGAAAGTGAATGTTGTTTAATTTTTAAGGACAATGAAGGAGATCTGATGTTGCTTCATGATTATCCTTTTAGGTTATTAGAAACCCAAATAAACTATATTCCAGTCACTACAACAATTAAGGGCTTTTGCCCCCAAAAAATTACCGTAGCAAAAGCCCATAAACCGTAGCAAATAGTTTGACCCGACGGTAACTTTCCATCGGAGTTCCGTCGGTTAGAAAGCCGTTGTAAAGGTTTGTAACATAAATTGGTGGGGATCGGTTCTCTTATCTTTAGCCACGGTACCGTATCAAATAGTTAAGTATATGCTACCGTAGGTACCGTGGCAATAGTTAAGTGTATGCTACGGTAAATACTGTAAAAACTACTTCACTATCTGTTACAGTTTCTGGTTACCGTAGCGAATAGTTTGCTAGTAGGGTACCATGCTTTTGTTTTTTGCTACGAAAATTTCCTACCATCCCAAATAGTTTTTTTTCCCCCCTTTCTTGAAACAGAATTCTCATTTTCACATCCCCTTCCCCTCTCTCTCTCCCCTAGTGTGAAATCCAGCCCAAACCTTGTTAGGACACCCTATCTATTTTGGGTGAAGAAAGGTTATTTTAATGTTACATCTTGAAGTTAGACCTTGATTTCAGTGTTCTATCTCCTTCTTCTCTCTTTTCTTCTTCTTACTGTTCTATCTTGATGTTTTGATTGTGGAGAAGGTGTTACACTACTATAACTACCTATTCTCTAATCTCCTTATGTCTTAGAGTGAACCCCCAATCACTCTATCCATTCCTTGAAACCACATGGTGAATCTCCTCAATTCTTCACTGATTTTGATTGAATTTTGGACAGCATGATCATTCTACTGTAGCTTCTTTTCTCATTAATGTTTAACATGTTTGATCTTAGCCTTTACTGCTGTTCCAATATGTTTCATCTCTTTGAATCAACTCCCCTTTCTTTCTAGCCATTTTAGCCTTCTATGTTGACCATTGATATAAGCATTCTAGTAAGTTTCTATTTTTGATTCCTCTCATTCTAGGATTAGTATTCTTTTGATTTTCTATTTAGTTTTTCTTGCCTCTGATATGTTCTTGATATTCCATTAGAGAGAAGCCTTGATCTCTCTAATTCTTCCCTTGAATCCATGGTGAGTTTGCTATGAGAACCATGTTGTTTCCAATTTAGGAACTCATGTTCCCAATTTATAAAGTACTGATTTTTGGACCATGGATGATGCCCAATTCATGCTAGATAGTCTTAGTATGTTTCTGTGAAGTTCCCTTTCGAATTTTGGATCAATCGGACTTCAAACGAAGAAGTTATGACCAAAACAGTGCAATCTGTACCTTGCTGTCTCCATTGGTCGACTGATTGGTCGACTGGGCCAGTAGACCAATCCAATCGACCAATGAGATCTGTTTTCCAGATTTAGGTCTTTCTTGCTCTATTTAAGTCCAATCTCGAGTCCACTTCGTATTTGCTGCCTCCAAACTCTTTGGAACGAACCAAAGACCTCTGCAAGTCATCTCCCTTGCATCCTTGGTGATTTTCTTGACGGATCTTCGTTGAAACTCTTCCTTTTGCATCAAAAGGTATGTCTACACTCTCTTCTTCTCCTCTATCTCTTATTTTCTTTCCTTTTTGAGTTGAGACAGTAGAGGAGATGCTGCATTCTCTGTTGCAAACAACTCTGGACTTGTCTCTCATGATCATCCTAAGGATTAGAGGCTAGAACAATGATCTTAACCATGATCATTGCAAGCTTTTGAAGGAATCATGATCAAACCATGATCTAATCTTGTTAAACTTCTGATTTGAATTCTGATCTCCTTGGATCTTCTATATTGATTATGTTAGTAGTTAACTGCTGTGTTTTCTTTTCATGATCCATGATCTATCAATCTCTAGTTGTTCTCTTCTACCATACTATGTGTTCTTCATGAATCATGGTAGTTACATACATGGTAGGTTTTGTTTCCTTATTTAGATTTATGCTTTTAAGCCTATTTCCTTGAAGATCTAAGTATGTTTTCATGATACCTTTACCTGAAGCAATGATCCATCCTCCTATTGTTCTTGTCTTTGATTTCTATTTCGAATTCATCAAGATCCATGGTTTATCTAATTATGGTAACTTTTTGTTTCCTAATTTGGATCTTGATGTCTTGTTTGGATTAATGTTTTGAGGTCCCCTATATGTTAGAATACTACTGATGTAGTTTACCCCTTGATTAGTACCCTTTTGAACCACCAAATTCGGATTTCCTATCTAAAACTCTGTTTTTTTTAGGCTATCGTCTCGCATTGGTTGATCGATTGGTCGATCGGACCAGGTCGACCAATCCACTCGACCAATGAGTACAAGAACTCCAGAATTGGTCCGTGTTGGATGTTTTGGTATCTTTTCTGTTAGGGATCTTTCCTAACATGTTGTATACACTTGTTTAGGACCTTCTTCTCAAGTTTGCCAAGATCTTACTTGATTTCTTAGGATTCCTTTGCGAGTTATAAAAGGTAAGGATGGTTATTTCCTTAATTACATAGATAGCATGAATCTAGTTTCTATATTTGAATATCATTGATATGTTTCCTAAATTAGATTCTTACAATGATATACTACTGTTGCATACTTGATTACAGTAGCATTGCTTAAATTGATTCATGTATGATTTACTTACCAATTATATACAAGTGATTGTAATTATTGATTTCTTTCCATATATGAAGTTACCATATATGTGATGATATGAATTGATGCTTGTGTATGCTTAAGTATGGTTTGGAAAGGAGAGGTGCCCTTTTGACACTTTTGTCCTTGGACTACTACGGGAATATTATGGGATGTTTCCGGAGATGCCCTCTGGACACCTTCCTAAACTGTTGGATGACATATCTAGGACTGTCTAGTAGTGTTTGGCTAGGATATCCCGTTATGTCAGACCCTAATCGGAGGGGTATTGAGACCAAACGACCCGTGGTAGCAATGGGGATTCATGGGCGCTCAAGACCGGTAACCAACCCGTGAGAGGACAGGAATCACATTGTGGGGGCCATTTATTGGTAGGATTGCATATGGTTAGACTTGGGCTCACGGGCGCTTAAGACAGGTAACCAACCCGTGAGAGGACGTGAGAGCTTCCCGTTTACCATATGTGGATGATCAATAGGGTTGATGAGTCCGTAGTCAGGGACTATGAGGACTCTAGTGTGAAGGATACCGGAAAGGATCGTCAGGGACGAGGAATGGACGTATCTGGATCTGACTTGATGTAACTAAGTAGAAGACTTGCATTTGGCTAGGTTTTACCTTGACATGCGCCGGTACTTAGACCAATGGTGATGTGAGAGAGTGGTGACTTAACCCCCAGCCATGGAATGTCCCGAGGGATGCCGAACCCATTACCAACTGATGATTAGTGATTGAGACCTTCCTAAAGAAGTACGGTGCTAGGACTTAAAGCATGTCTACCAATAGAGACCAGCATACATAGAGTTAGATTCATTCATTCATTGCTTGTCTCATATCATATTGCATTTATGTTTGTTCTGAAATCTTGCCATTTATGATATTATGGATTTAACTGCCTTACTGAGTTTCTTTGAAACTCATTCCTTTATTGTACAATGTTTGTTAGACTATCCTGCAGGTACTGAATACTATGACGGTTCCTATGAAGAAGCGCAAGGCGAAGAGGCATATCTCCAGGAAGGTGATTGCAGTTACCACAATTACACTGAAGATCCCGCGAGTGGTTATGCTCCGTACGATGCTTAGTCCGACCATTGAGTGGAAGCGTCCTTGTGCCATTTATGAGATTTACACTTATAAGGATGTTGTCTATAAAGTGGAGAACAATTTAGTTACCCATTGTACTTGCTACTGGGATTAGATTTTGTCTAGTTTATTATCTTTTAGAGCTACTTTTCCGCTGGTTGTAGAGTGGGATTTTTGCCTCACTTTACTTATCTGTTTGACACTCTGATTATATCTAGTATTCTGATTTATTTATGATTCATTCTTTCCTTATTGGATCTATGGTTTATCTTCCGCACTTTTATTATGATTGTTCATGATTATGTTATTGTTTATGTGGGAGGTTGATTACTCGATACCTGATCTTCGGGCTGTGGATCAGACTCTCGGGTATGCCAGATAGGGTACCGGCTGGGAGGATGTGACACCTAGACCTAGTAATAATGAGTTGTGATCTGATGAGAAGTATGTAATAGCATTCATAAATCTGAAAATTGTTTGTAATTCATGGTAAATGCAATATAGTACCACACTATAGCAGTGACCCGTGCATCCTTTAGTCTGCTGCACCATACCATCCAATGCAATTCCAAACCAGATAAACTATTTTATCGCAGAGAGAGATGATCAATGTGAAATCCCTCGGATTTCTACCCCTTTAACCCGCGGTTTCAAAACCGAGAACCCGGGCTTCGAGTTAGCGACAACTGTGTACCATTCAAGTTAAGCCCAAAGGATTGGAAATTGAATCAATGTTGGTGGATGACCCTTGTGGTGACTCAACAACTCTCCTAGAGTTTAAGTGAAGAGAGAAGATTAATCACGATAGTGTAAAAAGGGTGATTTTGGAATGTCCGTAGATCAGCGATGGAGAATCCGATTGATGCAAATAAAGTATCAAATCGAAGATTGTCGAAAGACCTTTCCAACAAGCCAAATTGTGAAACCCAGCCCTAACCTTAACCCGGAAACCCTGTTGTTTGTAGGTCCAACAACCCGAAGTAAAGCAAGAAGTCAGCTATGGGCCATCCCAATGGAAGACTTGGTGGCTGGCTTAGAATCCATGAGTGTTGATGTTAGTGTTCCATTTATGGAAACTGCACCCTGATGAAGAAGGAATTAGTTGATGGACTTGGAGTGCTCTTTGTCATGGTTCGAAGGCATTTCTACCTACTAGGTAAGTCACATGGTGTGTGTGTAAAACCCCTTTATGTTTGGATTTGATCTGAGCCTTCAATTCCCTGTTTTGGATTTGTTGTTCTGATTGGTCGACTGGACCAGTCAACCAATCCAATCGACCAATGGGATCTGATTTTGCTAATTAGGTCTGCTTGCTCTATTTAAGTCCAATCTCGAGTCTAATTCGTATTTTCTGCCTCCGAACTCATTGAACTTACCAGAGCCCTCTGCAAGTCATCTCCCTTGCGTCCTTGGTGATTATCTTGACGGATCTTCGTCAAAACTCGTGCTTTTACACAAAAAGGTATGTGATCATCTTCTTCTATGTTTCATCTTTGATTCTTCATTACTTTTCTTTCCTTTTCTGATTGAGGACAGTAGTAGTGATGTTGTATCTCTGTTGCAACTATCACAATACTCTTTCCCTCTCTTTTCCTAAGGATTTAAAGCTTGGTATGAAGATCATCACTCGCTTTTGAAGAAAAGCTTGTATTCATTCTCTTTCCTTATTTAGATTGATGTTCTTCAGCCTTAGCTCTATTTCTTTTGAGAATCTATACATGCTATACATGAATCCTTTGTCATAGTAGTAATCCATCATTCTATTGTTCTTGTCCATGATTTTTACTATAAATTCTTCAAGAACCATGATCGATCTAATTATGGTAACATTTTGTTTCCTAATTTGTAACTTGAAGACTTGATTTGATTAGTGTTTTGGAGTCCTCTATATACTAGTATACTGCCATTGTAGTTTTCCCCTTATTTAGTACCCTTTTGAACCACCAAATTCAGTTTCATATTCTAAAACTCTGATTTTTTAAGGCCACTATCTCTGTTGGTCGACTGAGGCAGTAGACCAATCCAATCGACCAATGAGTACAACAACCTCATATTTGGTCTGTTTTGGATGTTTTGATATCTTTCCTTCTAGGTATCTTTCTTAATATGTTATATATACTTGTTTAGGACTTTCTTCCCAAGTTTAGTCAAAGTCTTACTTGATTCCGCAAGATCCTTTGCGAGTTATATAAAGTAAGGATGGTTATTTCCTTAACTACATAGATTGCATGAATCTAGTTTCTATATTTGAATCTTTGGTTTATTTCCTTAATTAGATTCGTACAATGATATATTACTGATGCAACTACCTTGATTACAGTAGTATTACTTGTTTATAATAAATTGATTCATGTATGATTTACTTACCAAATATATGCAAGTTGGATGTTATTATTGATTTCTTTCCATATAAGAAGTTACCTTATATGTGAAGTTATGGATTTATGTTTGTGAATGATTAAGTATGGTTTGAAAAGGAGAGGTGTCCTTTTGACACTTCTGTCCTTGGACAACTACGGGAATATTATGGGATGTTTCCGGAGATGCCCTTTGGACACCTTCCTAAACTGTTGGATGACATATTTAGGGTTGTCTAGTAGTCTTTGGCTAGGGTGTCTCATTATGTCAGACCCTAATCGGAGGGGTATTGAGACCGAACGACCCATGGTAGCAATGTGGATTCATGGGCGCTCAAGATCGGTAACCAGCTCGTGAGAGGACAGGAATCACATTGTGGGGACCATTTATCGGTAGGGGTGCATATGGATAGACTTGGGCTCACGGGCTCTCAAGACCAATAACCAACCCGTGAGGGGACGTGAGAGCTTCCCGTTTACCATATGTGGATGACCTATAGGGTTGATGAGTCCGTAGTCAAGGACTATGAGGACTCTAGTGTGAAGGATACCGGAAAGGATCGCCAGGGGCGAGGAATGGACGTGTCTGGATCTGACTTGATGTAACTAAGTAGGAGACTTGCATTTGGCTAGGCTTTGACCCTGACATGCACCGGTACTTAGACCAATGGTGATGTGAGAGAGCGGTGACTTAACCCCCAGCCATGGAATGTCCCGAGGGATGCTGGACCCACTACCAAAAGGTGTTGTGAGATGAGACCTTCCTAAAAAAGTACGGTGTTATGACTTAAAGCATGTCCGCCAATAGAGACTAGCATACATAGAGTTAGAATCATATTGCATCATGTGTTTCATATCATATAGCATTTTACTTTGCTTTGAAATCCTGCCATTTATATTGTTATGGATTAACTGCCTTACTGGGTTTCTTTGAAACTCATTCCTTTTGTGCAATGTTTTGCTAGATTACTCTACAGGTAATGATGACTATGAAAGTCAATATGAGGAAGCACAAATTGAAGAGGCGTACTTCACGCAAGGTGCTAGCAACCATGAAGGTTACATTGAAGATTCCTCAAGTGGCTTTGCTTGTTACCAGGATTAGCCCTACTGTGGAGTGGGAACATTAGAGCGTCATTGATGAAGTCTATGTTTATGAAGACGTTCTTTATAAGATAGGATAGACTTTAGTTTAGTTTGTTATATCTTTATTTCTTTCTTATCTTAGAACCAGATGTAACCTTTCTTTTGACTTGCGATCTACTTTTCCACTGGTCGTAGAGTGGGATTCCGCCTCACTTTCATTATTGATTTAGACATTTTGATTGTCTTTCATACTCTGATGATATATGATTTATTTTTTCCTTATTTGGATCTTTTGGATTATACTTTGCACATTGATTATTTATGTTCATGATTATGTTATTGTCTATGTGGGAGGTTGATTACCTCGATACTTGATCTTCGGGGCTGTGTATCACACACTCGGGTATGCCAGGTAGGGTACCAGCTGGGTGGATGTGACACAAATATTACTGAAGTCAAAGTTTGTTTGGGGGTCCAACCATGGATGGTAAGTTGCGCCGTCTGGGTGAACCAACCCCTACACCATTTTATTTTTAGGGGCAAAAATGGAATTTCAGATTTTTAAGCCCTATTTATGTTTTATCTCATCCATAAATGCATTTGTTTGGAGGCTAGAACAAGGCGGCAGCTTGGAGAAGAGGAGAAAGGAAGGAGAATAATATTTTCCATCCACTCAAATGTGCTCTACTACTTGGATCATTGCGAAATTATTAGGAAATGTTAGTTTTCTTTAATCTTTCTCTTATACATGGTTCTGGGAATAATTTATTTTCTCTTCATTTGGGAGATCTTGAAAAGGAAGATTATTAGGTATCTTGGATGATCTCTTTTTCTTGTAAAGTAATCGGACCTCTTGAACTTTTAAGCATTCCGTTTCTTTTTGGCCAAGAGAATGGTTTTCATCCTAAAGGTTTGACCATCAAATATATAACAATTCATGTTGAAATTTAGGACTTTCATTGTAATCACTTTTCTCTTATTCTTTAATCTTCTAGACTAGGCTCATAGGTTCCCTCACATTAGTTACTTTTATGCAAGACAATTTTTGTATTGGGTAGGTTGATTATTTATACCAATGTGGGGAAGAGGTACCTGACAATATTAGATGGTTGGCTAATGGTCTAAGTTGAGAATACAAAAGCTACAGTGCTTACATTATTAATGGCATAAGGTTTCACACAAAGGATAGTGAAAAGAATCGAAGAATTCAAAATAGTGGTGTCTTGGTAACAGTGGTAACTCAAAGTGTTGCTAGTAGCAAAGACCCAAGGCCTGTTGAAGGAAATATCGCTTATTATGGCATACTGAAGGAAGTTATTAAGATAGAATACTTAGCAAATCTCAGAGTTGTTTTATTTCGTTGTGATTGGACTGACATTGAAAGAGGAGTGAAGAAAGATGATATTGGGTTTACCCTTGTCAACTTTAATTATTTGATGCATTCTGGAAAAAATGAGATTGATGAACCCATTAGTCTTCCCTACACAAGCAGAGCAAGTGTTTTATGCACCAGACCCTTTGAGGCCTGATTGGTTGGTTACTCTAAAATTATCAATACATGATAATTATGATATGGAAGGTGATGTCACTGAAGATACAAGTCAAAGATACCAGCAACTTTCCCTTTTAAATAGTCAAAATATTGGACAAATGGTTGTTGGTGATCACAGACTTAACTGGATAAGGACAAATGTGGATGGAACAATAGTTGACACCCTTTTGGAGTTGCTCAATACAAACCAAATTTTAAATTAGAATATGATCAGATGCATTTTTATTGGTTAGTTTGTGTTTTGTTTTTCAGTTGTAAATAGTTTACTATCCATTGTATTTCATTTTCCAAGTAAATATTATATTCCAAGTTTCCTAATGCCTTTGTTTTGTGTACAAGATATCATATTCAGATTTGCCTTTGTTGATACAACTCACTCACCATCTTAATCTAGTTGTTTGCTATTGATATGGAGAAAATATGATCGATCTTGGTTCATTCTTGGTTTGACCCTCGACTCCGGTCGGGACGAAGGGAATCGACTCACTTCCGAGCGAGCCGGGTCCGTGAGGTAGCTTGCTGAGGAAGAAAACTAAATCAGCCACAAGCATGCCCTAATCCGATACTGTTGGAGTAGGTTAATTAACCTAATGACGGCTAGCAGTTTCCGGCGGCTGTCACTCATCACCATCATATGGATAACCTTTAGATAACAATCGGGTTATCCTAGGAGTCCTCTACTAGTCCAAACTAGTAGAAGTCTATCACTCAACGGATCTATTTGTTAAGATCCAACGACTACCCGAAGAAGGCTCAAATACATCCAACGAAGAAGATTCGAAGGTACACTCTATATAAGACATCACCTATTCACAAGGTGAGGACGGACGAAAACACTCAGATGCTTACTATCTAAATCGTATTCTTGTTATTCATTGCTTAGCTCTGTGCTCTAGAAGAGCCGTTTGTGATTAAGTTCGTCAACTGACTTAGCCTTCGGAGGTGGACTCCCGACCCTAGCGGTCGGGCCACATCTGACGCTTTATTTTGCAGGTCATTCTCAGGAGATCTAAGGGCTGAGCAGATTTTGGACGCATCATTTGGTGCCGTTTGTGGGAAACGTTTCAGAAAGCTATGGTGACTAGATCAGCGGTAGCAGCAGCTGCTGCACAGCGAGATGCTGGCGTCCAAATTCCTAGAGTAAATAATCCAGATATTCCTCAAGGAAGTCGACTGGTTGAAGTAGATGGTGGTCAAGGAGGGAATAATCCTCCAGATTCACTCCAGCATCAATTGGATCAACTAAAACTCCAGATGTTGAATGTAAGTCAGGCACTCCGTGCGCTGACCAGACAGGTGGTAGTACCACCAAAGCCCGATCGTCGTGATGCAGGAAGGTGCACATCACAGGCAGGATCGAGACTAATTGACGAACAAAACGTTGGTCAAAACTTCTGTGAAGGCGACCGAGTACCTAGAAGAACTGAAAATCTTCCTAGACGAGATGATCGGTTCAACAGACCACAAGGGAGTACTACTGATTCAAATACAAGGTTGGTTACAGGAGTGAGAACTCACTCACCAACTATTAGACATGTTGTTCGGGATGACGATCGTGCTGATCGTGCTGTTCATGATGATGATCGTGCTGTTCATGATAATGATCGTGTTGTTCGAGATGATCGTGCTGTTCATGATAATGATCGTGTGGTTCGAGGTCGTGATCGTGTTGCTGAAGATCGATCGTCACATATTGGTCAAGAATTGGCTAACATCAATCAGAAGCTCAGGCAATTGGCAAGAGGGAGGATAACTGATGATGTCTATTCAGTTATTTGAAAGACTCCATTTGTCGAGCCCATTGCTAGATACCAGTTTCCTCACAATTTCCGTCAGGCAACCTTTTCTACGTTCGATGGCTCCGGAGATCCCACAGCCCACATCAGTTATTATCAGCAAACTATGGCGGTCACAGGTAATTCTGATGAGATTCTCTGCAGGGTCTTTGGTTTGTCTTTAACTGGAGCGGCACAGAAATGGTTCCCGAACCTCCCATCGGGAAGGATCATGAATTTCGACGAGTTGGCATGCAAATTTATAGGACGATTTCAGAGTGGAATCCAAATCAAGAAGACCGAGGAAACCTTGTTTACTATTAGACAAGGGAAGAGTGAATCGATTCGAGAATACCTGAAAAGATTCAACAGGGTTACAATGGAGATAGAGAATCTAGATGAGCAAGTAGCTAAAACTGCTTTGTTCACCGGCCTCACTAATCGAAGACTCTTGGAGTTATTACTCCAAGATATGCCCACAACTTATGCTGAATTGGTACAGAGTTGCCAAAAACAGTCGGAAGTCATGGAAATCTTAGACGCCCGCTAGGGGGACAATAAAGCCTCCGCAAAAGAGAAAAAGGCTCCTGAGAATAAGCAGAAGCCGAAGCAGAATATTATCAAAAAATGGAATATCTTGAAGTGGCCTTCGGAGCTTCCGACAAAACCTTAGGAGCAAGATCGAGAAAGATATTGTCCATTCCACAAGGATTACGACCATTATACTAATGATTGTAGCATTTGAAGGTGGATATCGAAAGATTGATATCCCAAGGACATTTGTCCAGTTTCGTCAATAGAAGACGAGAGGAACCGCGCGATGCAGCAGTAAAAAGGGACCGTTTGGTTAGCCTAGATCAACCGAAGGAGGTTCATAAATCTAAGAAGGGTAAAGAGCTGATTGATGCTACTCGGTCACCGATCCTTACAATCTTTGGAGGTCCCGAGCCTGAATCACTCCGGAGGTTGAAAGCAAAATCCAAATTTGTTGAAACCGGAGAGACGCAAAAGCGTAAGAGACCAAATGGTGAGGGTTCGATCACCTTGGAGAAGAAGACGAAAGAGGCATTTGTCTGCCTCATGATGATGCCATAGTCATCAAAGTAGAGATTGCACGTTGTGAAGTACATAGGCTGTTAGTTGACACCGGATCTGCTGTAGACCTTTTATCTTATGCAGCTTATCAAAAACTTAAGGTGGATGAAGACTTGATGGAGCCATCATCCACGCATTTATATGGTTTTGCAGAAATCGTCTCAGTTGCGAAAGGATCGGTCCAGTTGGATCTATTAATTGGAAGCTTCCCCAAGGAAGCCACTGTTCGGGTAAATTTCTTGGTGGTTCAGGATCTCCCTACTTACAATGTAATTCTGGGGAGACCATCTTTGTCAAAATTAGGCGCTATCATTTCAACGAAGGACTTCAAAAATAAAATTCCCGATTGAGATAGGAGTTGGTCAAGTTTCATCTGACCAGAGAATTTCTCGGCAATGTTATGTTGCATATTTGAAAGACAAGGTCCAAGAAAGGTAACGGCGTTACCAATCAAAGTACGAGATGATCGGGATGAGGCAGAAATGCAAAGGCCCGAGCTAGTAGAAAAACTGGAGCAAATCCAGTTATATCCCGGTGATGAAAAAAGAGTTATTTATATCGGGTCTGAGCAGCTGGAAGAATTTAAAAGGGAGTTAAAGTCTTTTCTTCAACAAAATAGTGACGTGTTCACGTGGTCTGCAGATGACATGCCAGGAATTGATCGGCATGTTGTAGAGCACAAACTTTGGATAGAACCAAAGGTGAAACCAGTTATCCAAAAAAGGAGAAATTTCTCCATGGAAAAATATGAAGCCGTTCGGGGCGAAGTTCAAAAACTAAAGAGTTCTGGTTTCATAGAACCAATTGAATGCCCAATTGGGTTGGCCAACGTGGTGATGGTCAAAAAGGCAAACGGGAAGTGGATGATGTGTACAGATTACACAGACCTCAACAAGGCTTGCCCTAAAGATTGTTACCCATTACCGAGGATTGATCTACTGATAGATGCAACTGCAAGGTATGAAACCTTGAGTTTCATGGATGCCTACTCAGGGTATAATCAGATCCTCATGAACAAGGAGGATGAAAAGTTTACAGCTTTCATGACTGATCGTGAAAGTTTTTATTATAAAGTCATGTCATTCGGCCTGAAGAATGCAGGAGCTACTTACCAAAGGGCTGTCAACAAAATATTCAAGGATTTGATCGGGAAAAATGTCGAAGCTTATGTTGACAATATGTTGGTAAAGAGCATTACAAGGGTGAAAATATAGAAGATTTAACAGAGGTATTCTCAATACTACGAAAATACCATATGAAGCTAAATCTTGAGAAATGTGCCTTCGGAGTCTCATCAGGCAAATTCTTGGGCTTCATGGTATTCAAAGGGGTATTGAAGCTAATCCAGCCAAAATACAAGCTTTGATCGACCTGGAGGCCCCCAAAACTGTTCGGGATGTACAATGCTTGACGGGGAGAGTAGCCGCTTTGAATCGTTTCATCTCACAATTGGGAGAAAAGTGCCTACCTTTTTTCAAAGCTCTCAAAGACTTGAGGGGCAGCAAGGAGGCAAAATGGACTGAGGAATGTAAGAAAGCTTTCGAGGAATTGAAGGAGACACTGGGAAAACCGCCGCTATTATCTCGACCTGAGAAGGGAGAAGTTTTGCAGCTATATTTAGCAACATCCCCTTCGATGGTCAGCGCAGTACTTTTTCGGGACAAGGATAAGAAGAAATGGTCGATTTATTATGTTAGCCATGTACTACTGGACGCTGAAACACGGTATTCTCAGATCGAGAAGCAGGCTCTAGCTCTTATGATAGCAGCTAGAAAACTACGGCCATATTTTCAGGCTCATTCCATTGAGGTATTTACTACTTTTCCTCTTAGTAAAGTTCTTCATAAACCTGATTTATCTGGAAGAATGGTGGAATGGTCGGTTGAACTCAGTGAGTTCCAAGTAAGCTTTAAGCCTCGAACGGTAATCAAAGCTCATGCAGTAGCCGTCTTTGTAGCAGAGACTACTGCACCCATGGAAGAAGTTACCAAAGCCACTATCCCGACAATTTGGGAGGTATATGTGGATGGTTTGAGTAACAAGGATGCAGCAGGGGTTGGAATTCTCCTGAAGAGTCTGGCAGGATTTATTATTCGATATGCACTGAGATTTGCATTCGAAGCAAGTAATAATGAGGCAGAGTACGAAGCCCTGGCAGCCAGACTTAGATTGTCAAAAGCACTGGCTGTCACACCCCGCCCGCCGGGCCCGGTTAACCGCCTGACAACCCGAGGGTGCGAACCGTCACAGGATCCATGGTTGTAGTCTATCAATAATAATAAATACAAATATAGATAATCAAGAGCAAGAATAGTGCAATAATTAATAAAAAGGTTACAAGAGTCCAAATACTCCAATAAATATCCAAGAAAGAATCAAAGGAAAGAATCAAGAATCAAATGTAATATCGAGATCAGCGGAAGCAAAAAGAATAACTAAATAATCTTCATCTTCAGGAGGCTTCATGCTCTGCAAGTTCATGTATCACTGTCTATGCCACATCAGCTTCATACGAGAAGGCTCTTTCATATGAATCATCTCCAACTTCCGACATTGTGCAACCATCTGTACAATTTATATAATACATACAATGAAAGGAATGAGTTCCAACGAACTCAATAAGGAACAAGCAATTCTCATATATATGTCAATACAATCCACGAATGCACAGATGAAATGATATGGATGATATGCAAAAATATGAATGCTACTAAGATCTAACTATGCAAGTCTCTAATGGCTGACATGCTTTAAGATATACACCAGCCCTCCTTTGGGTAAGTCTCATCACTCTGATCCGGCAAGGACTGGTTACCTCTGTAGGGATCCCGGGCAAAGGGGTAAGTCCACACTGGCTCTCAAACCATGGCTGGGGATTAAGTCAACACTCTCTCACCACAACCATTGGCAATGAGTACTGGCGCATGTCGGGGTTTCTAATCCAATTCAAGTCATAATGGTAACATACTATATGAAGTCCAGATACTTCCCCTATGGCACCAACCAACTCGGTTCAGTATCCTTCGCAACCTAGGAGTGTGAATCCTCACGGACTGGCTACCTCTGTTGGACTCCACTCCTTAACCCTATGGTCATCCACATATTATTGGGGAGGATGCTCTCATGACTCCTCGCGACACCCGGTCCGCTCCTTGGACGTCCATGAGCCCAACCCTAACATATGCAACCCTACCATTACATGACCAACAGTGGACCACTGAGTCTCCGCACGGACTGGTTACCGCTGTTGGATGAAACATAGTCACGTCACCATTGTCACGGGTCACCCGGCTTCAATTCCCCTGCCGAAAGGGTAATAGCATGTGGGGTACCTAGCCATGCAATTGTAGACTCCCTAAGTATGTCATCAAGTAATCATGATAGTGCTGAAGACATCAGCAGGCATGTGTCCCATTCCACAGCCTTCTGATATTCCAAGCCAAGATATCCCAATGGAATACCCTTCCATCACAATCACACTACATCACTCTTTATCATATCATGAACAGTTCTGCAATATCATAAAAGATGAAGTACATCAAGGAATACCACAAACAACGAGTATACAATAAGATTCACATGCTTTATACAATTACAGCAAGATACATGATCAAAGAATAGTAAATAGAACAGCTGAATCATCATGTATATGTAATTGCATATAAATAAGAATGCATGTCCTTACCTGTAATTATGTAAAACTCCTCTAACGTGAATTCCAGAAACTATTATAAGACTTCTACTTGAAATAGAGAACACCTATATAGAGGGTTACAAGAATATAAAAGAGTCAAGAGTCAAAACAAATCCAAAATCAAACTTACACAGACACTGGAAACCGGCCGGTCGCTTGAGCCGGTCGCTTAGGTTGAGCGACCGCCACTAGTGACCACCCCAAAAACAGAGAGTTTCAAATCCGAAACTCAGGCTTCTGATCATCCGTTTTCAATCCAAATTTCGAGTGATCATGGCCTAAGTCTCGAATCTAACACTCCAAGAGACACTAGGTGAAAAGAAACCTAACAATTATCATAAATGGATTACCCAGAAACTTTTACCTTGACTAGATCCATCCATTAACAAATGCAGGGATTCGTTTCTGGACAGGATCTCATCAAGAACATTGGAAAGGGAGTACAACAAATCAACTGGGTAACCACTAACAAAAAAGAGATGGGTTCATATCAATTAGAGGTTAAAAATAAGAGAATTGCAGATGGAGATTGATGTGTCCAAAATCTGCTCAGCCCTTGGATCTCCACGCAATGTCCTGCAAAACAAAAGCGTCAGATGTGGCCCGACCGCTGGGGTCGGGAGTCCACCTCCGAAGGCTAAGTCAGTTGATGAACTTAATCACAAACGGCTCTGCTAGAAGTACAGAGCTAATGAATGAAGAAACGGGAAAGGTGATCTAGATAGCAGACGCCGATAATTGAGGTCTATCAGTATGTATCTGAACCTGAGTTTCAGATAGTATTCTCCTTGATCAATTGATCCGTCCCTCACCTTGTATGGTAGTGAGGTTTATATGGAGTGTACCTTCGAATCTCCTTCGTTGGATGCACTCGAGCCTTCTTCGGGTAGTCGTTGGATCTCATCAATAAGATCCGTTGAGCGATAGACTTCTACTAGTTTGGGCTAGTGGAGGACTCCTGAGATAACCGTTAGGTTATGCGATAGTTATCCCTTTGATGATGATTATCCGCAGCCGTCGCTTTGAGTCTCGTTGTCATCAGGGTGATTACCCTAATCCATAAGTAAGATTAGGGCACGCTTGCAGCAGAATAATCTTTCTTCTTCAAAGCAAGCCATCTTCCGGATCCGGTTCGCTCGGGAGCGATTCGGTTTTTCTCCATCTCGACCGGGTCGAGGGTTGGACCAGGTGTGAACCCGGTCTGATCATAAACTCTCCATATCACGAGCCCCCCAGACCAAGCGTTCGGTTGATCCCGAGGGTTTGGTTTTTAACTGGGTTCGTCGTCAGATGATGATCTCTGCGTGCTTCATTAAATGTCATATCACATTTAATGCGGTGGTCACTTTTCCTTTAGCGTTGTAAGTGTAAGGCCACATGTCTCCGTTGCAGTTGATCTGTCGTGGCTCACGTCATCCAAGCGACGGTTTCTGAACGCCTATTTCGGATTCGTGAGTTCAAACTTTCAAAACGTCTTGCAATCTTGATCGTCAATTTTGAATCAATCTCGATCGTTCAGATTCCCGAACACTCGTGCGGGAGTTTTAAAAGCGGTTCGTTGTCTTCGTAGGTTTCATTCTTCCCCGTCTGGAATTTGAACCTTTGTCGTCGGCTTTCGCGCCTTCCTCGCTCTCAAGCTTCCGTCTCACCGAATCGGTAAGTTTACTGATCTTTTCTTTTTGTAGTTTACTGAAACGAGTAATGGCGGACGATAGGGCTTCTTTAGTACCCCATGCTGGTGATAGCAGTGATGCTTTTGCTTCTCCTACCCCCGAACAGTCGGATAGTGATAACAAAACCCTAACCGTCCTCTGGCAGGAGTTCGCTGAAGTTTCTCAAAAAGGTTTTGAAAGAAAAACCGAAACTTCTCCCCGTCTTTGTCGAGTCCGGATCTTCCAAGATCGTTGATTCCTCTAGGCAACCTCAAACCTCCGGGTCCAATGGTGGGCTCGGCTCGTTCCCTCCATTTACAATGGAGAAACTCTTCTTTCCGCTGTTCAAGATTTTGACCTTCCTTCCTCATATCAGGTTAGGGCTCCCCACCCCGATGAGAGGGTTGATTCATCCCTTTCGGGTGAATTTTCTCCCGTACATAGATACACCGGAAAGCGGGGTTCGCTTTCCCTTTTTTAATCCTTTATTTTCCGCAGTTTTGAATCACTGGAACATTTGTCCCGGAATGCTCCTCCCCAATAGTTGGCGTCTCATCGTCGGCTTCTTGGGTTTGTGTTTTGAGCTTGGCATCACGCCATCTCTTTCTCTTTTTGTACATTTTCATGTTCTTTCTATCTCCCATCCTCCCGGATGGGTCTTTCTTTCCAAACGCAATAGGGCTGAACTTGATTGGAGGGGCAGCATCCTCGCCAAAGGAACTTGCCCTTCTAACCACAAAAGATGGCGCGAACGATATTTTTCTCGTCGAGCGCCTCCATCAGATCTTAACTTCCCGACCACCTGGAGGAGGTTTACTTCTTCGTCCGAAAGTAACCGGGGGCTTCCCTTATCCAAAGAAGACGAGGCGGCCATCTTGAAGATCAAATCCATTCCGTGGTATCAAGAGATACATGGATATGAAATGGAGTATAACTCCATCCTTCAGTATTGGGGCTTGGCTCATTGTGAGCTTCTAACCATCATCCTTTGATTTGACTGAAGTGATATGTCTTGAATTCTGATTCTTGTCCTTCTTCTTTGCAATGCCTCCCTAACGAACCCCGAAAGCCTCGGGTGAAGGCCGCTAGAGCCGTTGTGACAGCCGAGCAACGATCGCCCGTGGTCTTGATCTGTAGATCAAGAGGCTTCTCTTCCCTCTCCCGACCCCTCTTACAGTGGGTATCGGGAATATCAAGCCCGCAGCCGATGCTTCGGGTAAAGGGAAGAAACCAATGGTGGAGAGGGCCACCGTCTCCTCCTCCGTCCGAACCAAGAGGAGGCATGACACAATTGATGCTCCCTCCAACAAAAAATCCAAAGCTTTGACGGATGGTGAGGAAGTCTTCCTCCCCAAAGGGACCCCGAAGATGACCGACAGGGTCACTCGGGATCCCGAGAAAGCTGCAGAGTGGAGCTCTCTCGCCTTGCTCCTTCGATCGCCGGAGTTTGAAGCCCTGGATGACACCTCCCTTGTGAGTCAATCTACAAGGTAACGGTCTTCTTGCATATTTATGTTTTCATAATTTCTTATGACTTCTTCTGATGTCTTCCATCTTCCCAGGAATGCTGTGTTGAGTTTTTATCAACACATGGAAGCATTGAGCCGTGTTGGTCGCACCAGCTCCTTGCTGCAAACTTGTGAAGAGAAATCGGCCAAGGCCAATTCTGAAATAGACCAGCTAACTGCAGCTACTGTAGAGTTGTAGAAAAAGCATGAGGAAGAAGTGACTTCCCTCAAGGAAGCCCTTGAAGCTTCAAGAATTCGCGTCTCTCGCCGCCGAGCGGAGGCCAGGAAGCAAAAGGCAGCTGCCACGTTGTTTGGTGACCGCCTTGAAGTTAAGAGTAGGGATCTCGAAGATCATCTGAAGTTGGCAATCCCTAGCAAGCCTGAGCATATCAAGCCAAACCTTCGGAAGGAGTGCATCCGGAAATACCTGAACAGCGTACCTTTCTCCGAATTGCTAGGTTTCTACAACATTCAGGCTTACCGCATGGGGGCGTAACGACGTTTGGGAGCAGATCCTTGGAACGATCTCCCGACTTCGACACTTTGCTCCTTTTCGTGAGGTATACCACCCAGAGGTCTTCGGGAAAGTTGGTATGGATCTCCCAGACTGGGCCCAGGGAGTAGATGATCCTTTTCCAGCTGACCCTCAATATGAGGCATATCTAGATGACGAGCCGGCACTTCCACAGGAGAAATCACAAGCCGAGTCTCAAGTTGTTGCTGTAGAAGATTCAGCCGATGACATTCTTGAGGAAGGCTCTTCTCAGGATCCTGAGAAAAGTCATCCCGACCAGGGTCCCTCGGGCAACAATGAAGAAAAGGCTTAGGGTGTTGTTCCTTTGTAAAGATGTACCCTCATTTTAATGAATAGACATTTCTTTATTCATGTTGACCTCAAAATTTCCCCATCTCTTGCCGAAGTATTGCCTTGAATATCAAAGTATTAATGATAAAACTTATCACTTAACTCTTCATTCCTCGCCGAATAATGATCTTGTAGAAATATTGTGAAGATGCGTTTCGGGAAGATGCGTTAATCTTCCCCACTACTTCATTTATTGCAAAGTCCGCACGTTTCCCTTCTGCGAAGTTCAAACGTCTTCTTGCTTTTGAGTACCATTCACTGTTTCTAATGAATCGGAAATACCTCCATTATTTTAATGGCAGTGCGACGATTGGAGGTTTCTCTGCATCAGGTGCTCGCTTCCACATGTTTCCATGTGGAATCCCTTCGACCGTTGATCTTGCTTTTTACGGATTTCGAAGCGTCGTTTCGATCTGGGTCGTCGGTTGTCCTTAGCCTTCAACCGTCGTCTTATACCTGAGGCTATTTAAAGCCTTCGTGGGTACCCTTCATCTATCCTGACTTTTGCAAGATAGATTTGCTAAAGTGCCAAAGCAACCTTTCGTCCTTCGGCCTGCCTCCGTATTCCTCGTACTTCAACGACGCTCTATCCATTTCCGAACAAGTGAGTTTTTTGATTTCTCATCTCTTTCCTCGCTTCCCCCGAAGTAAACTGCACAGTAGTTATACTTGGGGTTTAGTTTGTTGGTCCTGTCGAAGCTTTAGAAAACTAGGGTTTTCCCATTGTTGTTGTCGTTTTATTTCCAGATCGATACGGCTGTTTGTTTTTTGTATAGTGGCTCCCAAAATCAACCCAGCACTTTATCGTAGCAAAATCTCGCAAGAATATCGTTCCGTCGGTGGTGATTGGGGCCAAGACGGTGGTTTCAGCTAGTGAATCCTCCAAGCGTAAGGCGATCGCTGGCGGTGAATCTTCAAGTCGATTCCCGCAGCTTCGTTGATGCCGTCCCTGCGCCTCCTTTGCCCGAAGTGACCGCTTGTCTTTCCCAGGAAGATCTTGATCACTCCGTTTCCGATGGTGCTGGCGGCAATCCCGCCGGGTGAGCTCACAGTTGGTGAGCCTCGTCGGTGCACCCCCGAAGGAGACTCTTCGGGCATCCGAGGCAACGATGTTGGCGTCTCGATGAAGGTGTGGCCCCAGCAGGTGCTGCTCCTATTTCCAACTCTAGTGCTTGTTTGGCATCCTCCTCCTCTCCTTCTAAGTTGGAGGATTTTGCCACCGGGAAGCGCCCGTCGGATGACAAGTGATGCAGCTCATCCTTCTCATCCTTCGCTCGAATTAGTGTCAAACGAGTTTGACAGAGCGTTGAATGGTGTACCGCTGCTCGAATGACTTCGAGAGCGCAGCTTCTTTCCAAACTTCCGGATGAAGTCTTTACGAAGTCACCGGTGATGTAAGTCTTTCTTCATTTTTCTCTCGATTTGGAAAAATTACTTTTCTCGCTCCTTGCTAATTCGAAAGTTGTTTGCAGGAGTCTTGTCGGTAACTTCCACAACCAAGTGGAAGCAAGCACTAGACTCAGTAGGTTGAGCAATGAAGTTTCTAGGCTTCAGGGAATCTCCGAAGCTAAAGATGTTGAGATTGCTCGCCTTCGGAATCTAGCTTGGGAGGTGGCAGGAGAAAAGAATTCGATGATTGGTCGTCTTCGGTCAAATTTGGATGATGCCAGGGAGAAGATCCGGCGACTGGAACGGACAGTTGGAAAGTCAGAGCTAAAGGATCCGAAACATTACCCGAAAGGCAAGCCGTCGTTCCTTTGCCCGAATCCCTTCCAACCGATGTTCGCAGAGCCTATGTCTTCAAGTATTTACACAAGTAAGCCTTTTGTTGATATGTTGAATGCTTACAACTTGCAGAGCGTATCGGGATGGTGAGAACGAAGTATGGGAATCAATACTAAGGAAAGATCCTCATTTTGATACGACTCCCTAAAGGCTTGCTTTGCCATCCCGAAGTATTTACCAACCTCGGGGTATTCCTCCTCCCGATGGACCAAGGATAAGATTGATCCTCCACCTTCCGATCCGGATATTATGCAATATCTGGAAGATTCTCCTGTTTATTCTCCGCTGGAAGAAGTCAATTATGACGAGCTTGTGCCGAATGCGAGTTTGGTCGAGGACCATTCTTCTCCTGGACAAGCTGGGCAAAGAGTATGAAATTGCAGAGGATTTTCTGAATATTGGAATATTTTTGTAATCCTCATTGCTTCTCTTCTTTTCCTTGACTCTTCTCAATGGTTGACTCATATGTTTGTTCTAGCAAAGTTGCATCGATCTTGTATAACTTGTTAACAGACACCTGTAATGACCTTCTTCTTTGATCAGAGATTGTATCCAGCTCTTGTAATTGTTTTGATACTGGCCTCTTTGGATCTTCTGAAGAAATAAGAAATTTACTTTATCTTGAACTTTGCTAGCCACTTGAATCGTCATTGTATTAGGTCTTAGTTGTCTGAAACAATGCCTACACTTAAGGATTTCCGGAGAAATACAATAAGTCTGAGAAGGAACTCACTCGGGTTTTAAACCGATTCCTTATACTTAAGGATTTCCGGAGAAATACAATAAGTCTGAGAAGGAACTCACTCGGGTTTTAAACCGATGCCTTATACTTAAGGATTTCCGGAGAAATACAATAAGTCTGAGAAGGAACTCACTCGGGTTTTAAACCGATGCCTTATACTTAAGGATTTCCGGAGAAATACAATAAGTCTGAGAAGGAACTCACTCGGGTTTTAAACCGATGCCTTATACTTAAGGATAATTCAAAAATTCAATGAGTCTCGAAGGAACTTACTCGGGTATTAAACCGACACCTTGCAAAAGGAACTCACTCGGATTTTCATCCGATGCCCCGACTTAAGAAAGTTTGAAAGATTTTCCATAAGTGTTGAAGTGTTGAAGGACCCACACGAATTTTCATCCGATGCCTTATAGTTGGATCTTGTTCTTGAATGTGGTGTATGATGCCCCCCAATCAAAAAATAGTTTGTTGAAAACCAAAAATTGCATTGATTGAGTTGAAAATGATTACATCGCGAACAAAATTGAAATCATCTTCAAGGATAAAACTTTTTGAGATGCCTAGCATTCCACGAACGATCCAATTCTTTCTGGGAATCAATGTTCTTCAGCTTGTAAGCTCCTGAACCGACCGGTTTCACAACCATATAAGGTCCTTCCCAGGAAGGGTCCAACTTTCTTTGGTGACGCGGGTCGGAAGCTAGGGTGTTTCTCAACACCAAATCTCCGGCTAAGTACCGACGATTCTTCACTCGAGTATTATAATGAGACGCTATCCTTCTTTGATAATGTTGAGTTCGTGCTATTGCCTTTGCTCAAACTTCATCCAACAAATCAAGACTATCAAGCAGTCCTTGTTCATTTGCTTTTTCCTCGAACTCACAATCCCTTAACGTCCCCTCGCCATTATCTCCACCGGTGCCAATGCTTCGGATCCATATGCCAACCTGAATGGAGTTTCTCCCGTAGGTGTTCGAACCGTAGTTCTATAAGCCCACAAGACATTATATAGTTCTTCGACCCAAGAAGCTTTGTCGCCTTCGAGTCTTCTCTTTATTCCTTCCAGGAGCGTTCGGTTAGTAACCTCTACCCGGCCATTGCTTTGGGGGTATGCCACTGAGGACATACGATGCTCGATCATATAAGTTCCACAGAATTGCTCAAATTGTGGACAATCGAACCGAGTACCATGGTCAGTGACAATTATCTTTGGAATCCCAAAGCGATATATGATTGATTCAAGCACAAATTTCTCCACTTTGGTGAAGTAATCAATTGCTACTATCAGATATTCTCGTCCGCCCGATGCCTTGGTGAATTTGCCCATGATATCAATTCCCCACATTGCAAAGGGAATGGGATTTAGAATTGAAGTCATAATCTCCGCCGGCGCTTCGATCTCAGTAGCATGAATTTGACAGCTACTACATCGACGAACGTAGTCCATAGCAGCTTCTTGGATCTTAGGCCAAGATAACCCCAATCTTAGAATTTTGTGGGCCAGGGCTCTGCCACCCATGTGAGCGCCACAAATTCCTTCATGAACCTCAGCCAAAGCTGAGTTTGCTCCTTCGGGGCCTATACATCTCATAAGGGGTCCAAAGCATAAGATCTTTTATATAGTCTCCCATTCTCAATGACAAATCTAGCTGATCGAATCTTGATCAACCTTGCTTCTACCGGATCCTCCGGTAACTTGTCATCTCTTAGATATTCAATTATTGGATCCATCCAAAGAACGTTCCGCTTCAATATAAGAAATTTCTTTCTCATGATAACTTGGAAAAGTTACCTCTTCAATATAGACCGAAGGGTCTAGATTCTTTTCCTTGGCACCGGCTAGTCGGGATAGCTCATCTCGCCACCGAATTTTCATTCCTCGAGATCCGAGATATCTTCAAATTCCGGAATTGGTTCCCAAATGCCTACACTATCTCCCGATATTTTTGCAAGCGTGGTTCTTTAATGCCATACTCCCCTTGGACTTGGTTGACTATAAGCTGAGAGTCACTATAAATAGTAACATCTGCAATAGCTAATGCCTTTGACAACCGAAGTCCCGCTATTAGGGCCTCGTACTCCGCTTCGTTATTACTCGCATCAAATGCGAATCTCAAAGCATATCGAATAATGAATCCCGCCGGACTTTTTAATAGAATTCCAGCGCTGCTCCATCTTTATTACTCGAACCATCGACATATACCTCCCAAGTGGTTGGTATAATGGGATCTTCAATAGTGGGTTCCATTGGTGCAGTAGTTTCTACTACAAAGTCGGCTAATGCTTGAGCCTTGATTGCAATCCTGGGCTTAAAGCTCACTTGGAACTCACTTAGCTCAACCGACCAGGATACCATCCTTCCAGACAAATCAGGTTTGTTAAGAACTTTACTAAGAGGAAAAGTTGTAAATACCTCAATTGGATGAGCCCGAAAATATGGCCTTAGCTTCCCGGCGGCCATCATCCAGAGCCAGAGCTCGCTTCTCAATCTGCGAATATCTCGTCTCCGCATCCAAGCAACACGTGGCTTACATAGTAAATCGGCCACTGTTTCTTATCTTTCTCCCGAACAAATACTGCACTGACCGCGGAAAGGGATGTCGCTAGATATAGCTGTAATATTTCCCCCTTCTCTAGCCTGGACAAGATCGGTGGTTGTCCAAGTGCTTCTTTTAATTCCTCAAAAGCTTTCTGGCACTCTTCAGTCCACTTTGCTTCCTTACTGCCCTTTAGGTCTTTAAGTGCCTTGAAGAAAGGCAAACATTTCTCTCCGACTTGGAGATAAATCGATTTAAGGCAAGCAACTCTCCCCGTCAAACATTGTACATCCCGAACGGTTTTGGGAGCCTCCATATCAATCAGAGCTTGTATTTTGGCTGGATTTCCCTCAATTCCCCTCTGTGACACCATGAAACCCAAGAATTTGCCCGAGGAGACTCCAAAGGCACATTTTTCAGGGTTCAACTTCATTTGATGTTTCCTTAGTACTTGAGAAAACCTCGATCAAATCTGCAATGTGATTTGCTTTTGTAAAGCTTTTCACCAAAGCATGTCGTCAACATATGCTTCAACGTTCTTTCCTATCAGCTCTTTGAAAATCTTGTTGACGGCCCTCTCGATATGTTGCTCCTGCATTCTTCAGGCCAAAAGGCATGACCTTGTAATAATAGCTTTCACGATCAGTCATAAAAGCCGTATACTTCTCATCTTCCTTATTCATAAGGATCTGATTATACCCTGAGTAGGCATCCATGAAACTTAAAGTTTCATACCCTGCAGTAGCATCTATCAAGAGGTCAATCCGAGGCAACGGGTAGCAATCTTTTGGGCAAGCTTTGTTTAGATCCGTGTAGTCTGTACACATCCTCCACTTCCCATTCGCCTTTTTCACCATCACCACATTGGCCAACCAAGTTGGGCACTCGATTGGTTCTATGAAACCAGAATTCTTAAGTTTTTCAACTTCATTCCGAACGGCTTCATACTTTTCAATAGAGAAATTTCTTCTTTTACTCGTATCACTTGGTTTCGCCTTAGGGTCTATCCGAGTTTGTGCTCTACAATGGCACGATCGATCCGAGGCATGTCCTCAGCAGACCACGCGAATACATCTTTATTCTATTGAAGAAATAACTTCAATTCATCTTTAAACTCTTCCAGCTATTCAGACCCGACATAAGTAATCTTTTTCGCATCTTCGGTACACAGCTGAATTTGCTCCAGTTTCTCCACTGGTTCGGGCCTTTGCATCTCTCGTCTCTTCCCGATCATCTCGAATTTCTATGGGGAGGGCAGTAACCTTCTTCGGACCCTCCTTGTCTTTTAAATAGGCAACATAACACTGCCGAGAGATCTTCCGGGTCGGAGGAGACTTGACCGATTCCCATATCGATCGGGAATTTTATCTTCAGGTGCTTTGTCGAAACAATAGCACCTATCTTGGATAAAGATGGTCGCCCAAGAATCATATTATAAGCTGGTAGTTCTCGAACCACCAGAAAGTTGATTCGGACAGTTGTTTCTTTGGGAAAACTTCCAATGGAAAGATCCAACTGAACCGATCCTTCCACCACTGCAGATGACCCTGCAAAGCCATATAGGTGTGTTGATGAAGGTTTCATCAAATCTTGATCCACCTTCAATTTTTGATACACTTCGTAAGAAATTAGGTCAGCTGCACCACCTGTATCAATCAATACTCTATGCACTTCCCGCCATGCAATCTCTACCTTGATGACTATAGCATCATCATGAGGTAAACAAACATCTCTCTCGTCTTCTTCGCTAAAGGTGATAGAATCTTCACCATTCAGCTTCTTCCGCTTCTGCGCCTCTCCAGCTCCAACAAATTTGGATTTGGATTTTAAACTCTAGAATGATTCAGGCTCTGGACCCCCGAAGATGGTAAGGATCGGTGACCGAGTAGCAGCTTCAATCACCTCCTTACCTTTTTTGGACTTCGGGGCCTCCCTTGATTGTTCTGAACTGACCGAACGATTCCTTTTAGGGGCAGCCGTACGTGGCCCACGTGGCTCCTCCCTTCTCCTGCTAACAAAACTGGACAGATGTCCCCGAGATATCGGTCTCTCAATATCCGCCTTCGGGTGACGACAGTCATTAGTGTAATGACCATAGTCCTTGTGGAATCGGCAATACTTTTTCCGATCCTGCTGCTCTCCGGGTTTCAAAAGAATTTTAGGCGGCCACTTCAAAATATTTTTTCTTTTGAGGATATTCAGAATATCGGCCCGAGGAGCATTCAATGGAGTGTACTCACTTCTGTCGGGGGATCTTTGGCGCCAAGGTTGGGACCTTCCAACCCGATCACGAACATTCTTCTTTGGCTTCTGCTTCTGCTCAAGAGCCTTTTGTTCCTTATTGGAGACTTTATATCTCCTTGGCGCACATCTAGAATCTCCATGACTTCAGCCGTTCCGGCATCTCTGTACCAACTCGGCATAAGTCGTGGGTATATCATGTAGTAATAACTCCGGGAGTTTCCGATTTGTGAGTCCCGTGAATAGAGCGGTTACGGCTACTGTTCATCCAAGTTTTCTATCTCCATCGTCACCTTGTTGAATCTTTTCGAGAAACTCTCCGATCGATTCGTCCTTTCCACTGTCCGACGATAAACAAGGTTTCTTCCGTTTTCTTGACTCCGTATCCCACTCTCGGAATCGCCCTATGAATTGGCGTGCCAATTCGTCAAAGTTTACGATCCTTCCGAGAGGGGAGGTTAGAAAACCACTTTTGTGCCGCTCCGATTAGAGATGATCCGAAAACCCCGCATAAAATTTCATCGAAATTACACGAAACGCCATGGTGCGTTGGTAATAGCCAATGTGAGCTATTGGATCTCCGGAGCCATCGAATGTTGAGAAGGTAGGCAAACGGAAGTTATGGGGAAACCGATATCCCGCGATTGGCTCAGCAAAAGGAGTCTTCCGAATGACTGAGTATATATCCTCGATTATCCTTCCCTTAGCCAATTGCCCTAACTTCTCATTGATGTTGGCCAATTCTTGACCAATCTGGGGTCGGGTGATCTTCAGCAATACGATCACGACCTCGATTAACACGATCATCACGTGCTACTCGATCATCACGAACAGCCCGTCCTTCACGAACGTTTCTCTCGTCACGAACTGCTCGATCATCACGAACGGTTCTTCTGACAATGGGTGAGTGAGTTCTTACCCCAGAATCCAACCTTGTATTTGAATCAGTTGTACTCTCTTGCGGTCTATCAAACCGATCGCCTCGCCTTGGTTGATCATCAGTCCTCCGAAGTCCTCGATCTCCTTCACGAAAATTCTGATCAACATTCCGGTCTTCAGCCATTCTTTGGTCACGTGGTAATGCGCGTCTTCCCGAATCGTGTTGATCAGGTTCTTGTGGCAAAACCACTCGTCTGGTGAGCAAGCGAAGTGCTTGGCTCACCTCCAAGAGTTAAATCTTTAACTGATCCAATTGATCTTGGATTGTATCAGGAGGATTACATCCTCCCGGCCTTTATCCA
Source organism: Hakea prostrata (assembly GCF_041222555.1). Taxonomy (NCBI): domain Eukaryota; kingdom Viridiplantae; phylum Streptophyta; class Magnoliopsida; order Proteales; family Proteaceae; genus Hakea; species Hakea prostrata. The sequence continues at coordinate 43,034,171 of NC_142606.1, read as the reverse complement.
CTTCGATAGGATTTTGGCTTTCTGGGAATATCTGGATTATTCACCCCGGTATCCGAACACCGGAATTGCGTTGTGCGGCGGCTGCTGCGGCTGCTGATCTAGTCACCATGGCTTTTTCAAGTCTTTCCCACGAGACGGCGCCAAATGATGCGTCCAAAATCTGCTCAGCCCTTGGATCTCCACGCAATGTCCTCGCAAAACAAAAGCGTCGGATGTGGCCCGACCGGCTGGGGTCGGGAGTCCACCTCCGAAGGCTAAGTCGGTTGATGAACTTAATCACAAACGGCTCTGCTAGAAGTACGAGCTAATGAATGAAGAAACGGGAAAGGTGATCTAGATAGCGGGACGGCCCGATAATTGAGGTCTATCAGTATGTATCTGAACCTGAGTTTCAGATAGTATTCTCCTTGATCAATTGATCCGTCCCTCACCTTGTATGGTAGTGAGGTTTATATAGAGTGTACCTTCGAATCTCCTTCGTTGGATGCACTCGAGCCTTCTTCCGGTAGTCGTTGGATCTCATCAATAAGATCCGTTGAGCGATAGACTTCTACTAGTTTGGGCTAGTAGAGGACTCTGAGATAACCGTTAGGTTATGCGATAGTTATCCCTTTGATGATGATTATCCGCAGCCGTCGGTTTGAGTCTGCTTTGTCATCGGGTGATTACCCTAATCCATAAGTAAGATTAGGGCACGCTTGCGACGAGAATAATCTTTCTTCTTGACAAGCCATCTTCCGGATCCGGTCCCCCCCCCAACCCTCCCCCTCCCCCCCCCCCCCACCCGCCCACAGGGCCACCAAAACCCCCCCCCCCCACACCAACACCACACCACACCCACAATACATAAATTAAAACAAACACACAAAAAAAAAAAGAAAATTTTTTTTATTAATACCACACACCACCCCCCACCCCCCCCCGCCCCCACCCCCCCCTAATCGCCCAAAATAGCAATCCCGAACATAATAATGCGTTAATAGGGCGAGGGATGCTATTTATAACAAACGAGAGGGCAAAATAGGGCAAAACCCCGAAAGCAGAGCCGGGCGGTCGCTCAGCGATCGCTTGGTTCAATCGACCACACTAGCAACCGCCCCCATGTATATTGCTATACAAGGGTGCTTTGCTCATGGGGTTGATGACCAAGTACAACCTAACCCAAATGAAGACATGGGGGAGATCATAGTTCGAAAAATCAATCTCAATAGGTCAATAATAAAGGGTTAGGGTTTCATCATAACATATGGCTCATGAAAAGGTTATGATCACGGAAAGAGAGGGAATGATTATTATCAAGAAAATAACAAGAAATCATAGGAAATCTAGTTTAGGTTAATAGAAACATTACCCATGAGGTTTCCCTCACATGGAAGGTTACAAAAGGTTTCCAGAAAGATCATTCAAGGGTTAGGGTTAAGGTTTCAAGAATCTATTAGCTAGGGTTAAGATCATGATGATGATCATAGATCTCAAAGAATAGAATGAGATCATGGAATAGATGGTTGCAAGAATGCATCATCTTCTTCCTGATCTCAATCAAGAACAAGAACGAAGAAAGAATGATTAGAAATTCTAATTAGGTTAAACATAGATCATGAAGAAAATATAGATGATCAAGTTTAGGTTAACACAAATATCACCCAAGGGAAAGAGAAACAACGAATCAAGATTTACCCATGGGAAAGAGAAACAAAGAATGCACAATCTGAAAAAGTGTTGGGAAGTTTCCAACAAATAAAAGAACATTATGGTTTCATATATGGTTACCTCTCATAAGAGTTGGTTACCTCTCATGAGAGTTACCCATAATTAATTCTCACAAAAACAACCCAAGATAGATAAAGGAATATCTCATTAGTATTTCAAAATAAAAAATGGAATTAGGAAGGGTCTACCAATGAGAGAAAATAAGGTTCTCAATTAAAGTGAAGGGAAAGAAATTCAAATCATACAATTAGGGATTACTAACAAGAATCTGTGTATCCCACAGAAAGACTAAGGAGAATAAAGATTCACCCTTAGGGCAAAGAATTTACAATCAATAAAGGTTTTGGGGAGGGTCCAAAGAATTAATATAAAATAAAAGGGTTGCCAATTGGTTACCCTCTCATGAGAGTTACCCAAGAATTTCCCTCAAAATCTCTCCCTTCTGGTTTTCAATGGTCCAAGGAATATCAGGGATCAACTCCTCAATCATGAGGACACAAGGGAAGGTCATGGTAATAATATGAGACCTTCCCCACAATAATAAAGATAGGTAGAAAATTAGGGAAAGTATCATTAAGAGCTTTGGTGGAATCAAATTCAAGGATCATCGCCATATGGCTTCAAGATCATAGAGTGAATTGGGGGATTCACTCTAGGGCTAAAAGAATTAAAGAAGAGGTCATTACAGTAGTGTAATACCCTTCTCATGATCAGAAAATCAGAAGTAGAGAAGAAAGAATGAATTAAAGAAGAAGCGAATTGAATACCAACCTTTTAGAAGACAAACCGCTGAAGAAATCTGAACAAATGCTTGAGGATCTTCCTTGACTTCGAAGGAGAGGATCTAGGGATCTTCCCACGTTCTCCAAGGCTTAGAAACAGATTGAGATTGAAAAACATGGAGTTCCCCCTTTTACATATCACAAAGAGTCCAAGAATTACTAGGGTTTCACCAAACTGACCAAACTGCCCCCTGTGGTTGATTGATTGCCAAAGAGGAAGTTCAAAGGTCGATCCCACACTATCTAGAGGTTTAGAAACATGGTGGGAATAGTTTACCACGAAATTAAAAGAAATAAAGCTTTTGAAAACCTTCAAAACAGATATTTACCAAAATGCCACTGCTCGGACAGCTTATTCAAAAATAGGGATTTAATGGGCCTAACTTCAATATTTTTGGATGGGCTTCTTTCAACACATCATACTACTTACCTAGTATGGAGGGATGTCTTAAAACCAGGTCCAACTAAGCTTTAGGTCCATCAACTAAGTTCTTCTTCACAAATAAATAGTTCAACACCAAATCAAGTAAGGTTTCCATAAGGAAACACCATCATCAATATCCATGGGTTTTGGGTCAAACACCATATCTTCTACTGAGACGGCCCACAAAGACATCTTCCTCATTTTGGGACATTGGATCAACTCTAAGGGAAAGGTTTGACATGGCTTCCTAAGATTTTAAAAGATAGTAAAACTGAAATCACGGTCAAACTTCAAAGTCAACATTAAACAAACCCTACTTCATGCAAAACAGATCGGGTTTCGGGGCTAGATTTGGGCTGGGTGTCACATTGGCAATAGCAGACGTAACTATTTATAGCGACTCTCAGCTTATTGTCAACCAGGTGCAGGGGGAGTATGGTGTTAAGGAACCCCGGTTATAGAAATATCAAGAAATTGTGCAAGTATTGCAAAAAGAGCTCAGGAATCTGAAGGTATGTCAGATTCCAAGAAAAGAAAATACAACAGCAGATGAACTATCCCGATTAGCCAATGCCAAAGAAAAGAATTTAGAGCCTTCGGTCTACATTGAAGAGATAACATTTCCAAGTTATCACAAAAAGGAAATTTCCTATATTGAAGCAGAGCGTTGCTGGATGGATCCAATAGTTGAATATCTGAGAGATGATAAACTACCAGAGGATCCGAAGGAAGTGAGATTGATCAAATTACGATCAGCGCGATTTATTATGCAGAATGGAAGGCTGTACAGAAGGATCCTACTCGGACCCCTCCTGAGATGTTTGGGTTCCGAAGGATCGGAATTAGCTCTAGTTGAAGTACATGAAGGAATTTGTGGTGCCCACATGGGCGGTCGGGCCTTGGCACACAAAATTCTGAGGCTTGGATTACACTGGCCTAAGCTTCAACAAGCTACTATGGAATATGTTTGTCGATGTAGAAACTGTCAAATCCATGTTACGGTATCTAAACGCCCAACTGAAACCATGACTTCAATTCTGGATCCCATCCCTTTTGCTATGTGGGGAATTGATATCATGGGCAAATTCACCAAGGCATCAGGCGGAAGAGAGTATCTTATAGTAGCAATCGATTACTTCACCAAATGGGTCGAGGCTAGCGCTCTGGCAACCATCTCTGAAAAAAAGGTGGAGTCGAGTCAATTATATACCGGTTCAGAATGCCAAAAATAATCGTTACCGATCATGGCACCCAATTCGACTGTCCACAATTTGAACAATTTTGTGGAACTTATTTGATCGAGCAAACTGAACACTACTTGAAGGAATAAAGAGAAGACTCAAAGCTGATAAAGCCTTGTGAGTTGAAGAATTGCAAAATGTACTGTGGGCCTACCGAACTATGGTTCGGACACCTACAGGAGAATCTCCTTTTAAACTGGTATACGGATCTGAAGCATTGGCACTTGTGGTAGTAATGGTTGGAACACTACGGGACAGAGAATTCGAAGAAAAAGCAAATGAACAAGGACTGCTTGATAGCCTTGATTTATTGGATGAGGTTCTTGCAAAAGCAATAGCACAAACTCAACATTATCAACGGAGGATAGCGTCACATTATAATTCCCGAGTAAAGAACCATCAGTACTCAGTAGGAGAAATGGTATTGAGAAATATCTTAGCTTCAGATCCACGCCATCAGAGGAAATTGGACCCTTCATGGGAAGGACTATATATGGTTATTAAACCAGTCGGTTTGGGGGCTTACAAGCTAAAGAACTTGACAACCCAGAAAGAGTTGGATCGTTCGTGGAATGCCAGGCATCTGAAGAAATATTATCCCTGAAGATTATCATTTTTGTTCATGATGTAACAAATTTCAAACTCAATCAATACAATTCTCAGATTTCAACATACTGTCTTTTGATTGGGGGCATCATACAACACATCTGAGAACAGATCCAACAGCGACAAAATCAAAAGGCATCGGTTTAAAACCCGTGTGGGTCCTTCTACAAGGCATCGGTTTAAAACCCGAGTGAGTTCCTTCTCAAACTTATTGAATTTCTACAGAAATCTCTAAGTAAAGGCATTGTATTGAACAACTAAGACCTACTGCAACAATGAATCAAGTGACTGACAAAGTTCAAAGATAAAGTTAGTTCTTTATTTCTTTAAACAACCAGAAGAGGCCAACCTTTACATCAAGCATACATATGAACAACAAGTGTTGGGGTACAATCTTCGCTCGGTCAAAAAAGAAAGTCATCATCAATGATCATTAAGAAGTTAAACAAGATCGAAGGAGCTTTGCCAGAAGTAACCAGAGTCAAGAAGCAACACGGATTTAGGAAGAAGAAGAAGAAGAATGGGGTCGGGAAAACATATATTATCATTTGTTTTTCCCCCTTAAGGATTGCAGAGCATTCTGCAAATACAAAATCCTCTGCAATTCCATACTCTTTATCTAGCTTGACCGAAAGAAGTCTGATCTTTGATCAAACCTGCATTCAAGGCAAGCTCTTCATAACTGAATCCTTTGAGAGGAGCATAAGGAGGAGAATCATCAAGATAATGATGATATCCGGATCTGGAGGTGGAAGGTCTGTCGCATCCTTGGTTCAGGCAGGAAGAGGAAGTCCTAGCTTGGCAAACACTTCAGGATGACAATTGACGCGGTGGGGAGTCGTGTTGAAATAAGGATTTCTCCTTAATATCGATTCCCATACTTCGTTTTTGCCATCCCAGTATGCCTACAAGTTATAAGCATTCAGCATATCAACAAAAGGCTTACTGTGCAAATACTTGAAGATGCAAGCCCTACGAACATCAGTTGGGAGGGACTCGGGCCAAGGGGTAACAGTTTGTGTTTGGGGTAACGCTTCAGACCCTTTCGCCCCTGACTTCCCTGCTTCCCGTTCCAGCCAACGGATCTTCTCCCTGGCACCATCCAAATCCGAACGAAGACACTCGATCACGGAATTCTTCTCTCTTGCAACCTTCCAAGCTAAGTTTCCAAGACGAGCAATCTCAGCATCTTTGGCTTTGGAGTCTTCCTGAAGCCTGGAAACTTCATCACTCAGTCTACTGAGTCTAGAGGTTGCTTCCACTTGGTTGTGGAAGTTACAAGTAAGACTCCTGCAACAACTTCAGAGTTAGTCATGAGCAAAAGAAGGAATCTTCAGAACAAAAAAGTAATGAAGAAAAAACTTACATCACCAGTGATTTCGTAAAATCACTGTCTGGGATCGTGGAGAGGGCTCTACTCTTGACAGGCATTTGAACTACAGTACACCATTCCAGTGCTTTTTCAAAATCGCTTGTCACCAAGTCAGACCTCTTCGATGAACAAGAAGGATGAGCTACATCAACGGCCAACCTAGGGTGCTTCCTAGTGGCAAAATCCTCCAGCTCCAGAGAAAGAGGATGCCAAACAAGCATTAGAGTTGGAAATAGAAGCGGCACCATCGGGGACCGCATCTTCCTCAGATGCCAACATAGTTGCCTTAGATGCCCAAAGGGTCTTCATCAGGGAAGATTGAACGGTCTCAGCAACAGGGGCATCAGCAGTACAAGCAGCGACGGAGGGAGCAACATCCTCTTTGGAAGACTGAATGGTCTCTTCAGGCAGAGGGAGCTTGGGAGAAACATCAGCAAAAACTGTGGGAATCTGAACTGAAGATTTACCAACAGCAGTCTCCTCACGTTTAAAAGATTTGCCAACGGCAATCACCTCGGAAGAAGCAACCATTGTCGGTATAGGGGTAGTTTTCTTGCAAGAATTTGCCCTAATAAAGCCCAAATTAATTCTGGGAGGCACTGCAAATACAAAAAAGCAGTGTCAGTACGAGAACCCAACAACATACAGAACAGAGAAAACCCTAGATCTCTGTTAAGCACTCTGAACTTCCGTCATAAGTAAACCCCAAGTATAAATACTGTGGAGCTTACTCAAGGAAAAGACAAGGTTGGTAACATCAACATAAAAGGAGACTTACTCATTTAGATTCTGATCGAAGATAGTGTTGGAGGACAAGAGTACGGATACAGCAAAGGAAGACGGAATGTCATTTTGCAAATCTACCAGACAGAAATAACTTGCAGATAGTGAGATAAGGGTGAAGTACCCTTGGGGGGTAATAGCCTCAAAGGGAAATGCAATGGTTGAAAGCCTAAAGCAACCAAGGGACTGGATTGAAGAGGTGCTTCAAATTCTTTAAAAGGCAGGATCAACGGTCAGGGGAAAACGGCGCTTCAAATTCGAACTTTGGAGATTAAATGAAGTTTCCACATGGAACAATATGCACCTGATATGAGGATACTGCCAACCGTCACACCACCATTATTTAGAATATTTCCGACTCCTTGGGAGGAGTAATGGGTACACGAATGCAGGGAAACGTTTGGACTTCGCAATAAATGAAAAGGCAATTGGGAGTAATCAGAGGCTGAGCGCATCTCTCCCAAACGCATCTTCATGATATCCCGAACGTTATCCCCCATTAAGGTACAAGCTAATCTACTGATAACTTATACCAGTTACGCCTTATTCCCAGGACAATTGTTTGGATATGAGATGAGGAAGTATTAAGGCAATCATTGGAAAAGTTCGAGATAAAGAAGACGATTTCTATTTCATTAGGATCGTGGAGGGCCAACCCTTACAAAAAAAAAAAAAAAAAAAAAAAAAAAAAAAAAAAGAAAACATGATTTCCTATGATTCTTCCTCATTATCAGCCGAGGAGTCTTTATAAGGGTCTTTTTCCGAGGCAAGCTGTGAAGGTTCTTCGGGAAGGGGCGGTGAATCGGCAAGATACTCCTCAATATTCGGGTCTGCTAGAAAAGCATCCTCCTCTTCCAAAGCCCAGTTGGGAAACTCCAACTTAAGCTTCCTGAAGATTTCCTTGTGACACTTCTCTAAAGGGAGTTGTGTCGAAGGAGGGGTTAGATTTAAGGATCTTTTCCCAGACGTCGTTTTGGCCCACTCGGTAAGCTTGAAGGTTGAAGGAGCCCAGCAAATTGGAAAAGGGAATGTTGTTCAGGTACTTCCAAATACAGTTCCTCCAAAGAACCATTGTGACCAACTCGGTTCAGCGCTTCCATGTGTTGATAAAAGCTCAGCACGGCATTCCTGGAAGGCCAGGGAGACTGTCAGAAAAGCTCATGAAAGATTACAAGGCAATTGGTGGAAGATCAAGGAAAACAGTAGCTTATGGAGTGACGAACGAGAACGTCATCCTCCAGGGCTTCGAAGGCCTGACGATTGGCAGGCAAAAGACCAAGAGAGCTCCATTCGGCAGCCTTTTCAGGGTCTTGTGTTGCCCTATTCTGTCCGCGTCAACGTCCATTGAGGCACGAAGATCTCCTCAGAATCTTTATTCTTCTTGGATTTCTTCAAGGCGGAAGCATCAGCTGAATCGTGCTTCCTTTTAGTTCGAGCGGGAGAGGAGATATCTTCCTCTTCCATTGGTTTTTTCCCTCTCCCCAAAGCCTCAACCACTAGCTTCATATTCCTGATACCCTTGTAGGAAGGGTCTGGAGGAGGTGCAGAAGACACCTGTTCTGCTGTTAAGGCTCAAGGAGACCGTTGTTCAGCAGTCACAACAACCCTAGCAGCCTTCACCCGAAGATTTTCGAGATTCATTCTTGGAGGCACTGCAAAGAAGAATGACAGTCAGAGTTGAAAGGCTTCACAGTATCATCAAGAAAGTAAAAATTGGTGGTTAGGAAGCTCACGTTGAGCCAACCCCCAGTACTGAAGTATGGAGTTGTATTCCATCGCATATCCATGTATCTCTTGATACCATGGAATTGACTTGATCTTCCTGATGGCCATTCGGTCTTCTTTGGATAAGGGAAGAACCCGGTTACCCTCAGAGTATGAAGTATACTGTTTCCAAACGGTCAGGAAGTTAAGATCTGACTGAGGCGCTCGGCAAAAAAAATACCGCTTACGCCATCGTTTATGATTGGAAGGGCAGGTTCCTTTGGCAAGAATGCTAACCGTCCAGTCAAGCTCCACTTTATTATGCTTGGAAAGCACAACCCAACTGGGAGGATGGGAAATAGAAAGAACATGAAAATGTACAAAAAGAGGAAGAGAAGGCGTGATGCCGAGTTCAAAGCACAAACCCAAGAAGCCGACAATGAGACGCCAGCTATTGGGAAGAAACATTCTAGGACAAATGTCCCAATGATTCAGAATGGCTGCAAACAATGGATTGAAGAAAGGAAAGCGAACCCCGCTTTCCAAAGCATCTATATACAGGGAAAACTCACCCGGAAGGGTTGAGTCGACTCTCTCATTAGATTTGGGAGCCCTAAGATGGTACGAAGAAGGAAAGTCAAAACCCTGGACAGCTAAGGGAAGATTTTCCTCATTATAGGAAGAAGCAACAAGAATCGGTCCACCCGCCGATTTGGTAAATGGTCTTGACTGCCCAAAAGACTTGGCAGTCACCTTAGGAGTCATGGATGGTACACTCTATATAAGACATCACCTATTCACAAGGTGAGGACGGACGAAAACACTCAGATGCTTACTATCTGAATCATATTCTTGTTATTCATTCCTTAGCTCTGTGCTTTAGCAGAGCCGTTTGTGATTAAGTTCATCAACTGACTTAGCCTTCGGAGGTGGACTCCCGACCCCAGCGGTCGGGCCACATCTGACGCTTTATTTTGCAAGTCATTCTCAGGAGATCTAAGGGCTGAGCAGATTTTGGACGCATCAGCTATTTTATAGTCTTTTATAGTTGCCTATTATTATTAATTGAATATCTAATGATAATATAATGGTGTACATCTACAGGTTTTTCTATGTTAGTGTTTCACCTTGTGAATTTTAATGGGTCTAGTGGATTCTGCTACTTCTTCAAGTACTACAACTCTGAGTGAGGATGTTTTTCATATGCATATAATTTTTTATTTATTTGGATTATGTGCCTTTGATTTTTTTTTTCTCATATAATAGAATTCAATTATAGGTTAACCTATAAGAGGGGTCCAAATATGTCTTTGAAGATGCAAAGGATGAATCCAAATGAAATAAGGCATGTCATGATTAATGTATGTGGACAGGGGGATGATGGCTATGTGGCAGAGTTCATTACTTACCTAGGGACATTGGTAGAAATGGTTCTAACCTCCCCTATGACTATCACGATTAGAGGAAAGTACCCATTCACCACAAGGAAGCATTATGGAATAAAATTCAGGTAAAATGATTAACAATCTTAATTGCATTAGTAATTACAACTAAGATGTTTCTTTTTTTTTTTTTTTTTTTTTGTTCAAAGGGGCTTTATTAAGCCTGGGTATGGGGATATTAATATGCCTCAGCAAGAGTCGAACCCACGACCTCTTGACTAAGAGGTGTTGGTTTCACCACTAGAACAACTCTACGTTAGCAAGATGTTTCTTTTTTAATGAATGATTCTTTTTTTTTCTTGTAGGGGAGATATCAAGTGGATATTTTGGGTAAGAAATGGGTATATGTCAAAATGGGGCTGCAATGCAAGGGATTTAAGAAAAGAGTTTTATGATGATGTTGGTAGTATTGATGAACCAATCAATAATTGTCCAGCGGTGGTTCCATTAAATCAGTGGAAAGAACTTATAGACATATGGAATAGTGAAAAGAACACGGAAAGAAGTCATTTATTTGTGAAAATACATTTTATAAATAAGAGTCAATGTTATATAATGCTAATCTTTTAATTGTTTTGTTATTATGCAAAAAATGCGTCATGTTAATACTGGCATCAGAAAGCTCCAAAAGATGACTTATACTTGTGGTCGAAGAAACTATGCACAACAATTTCACATGAAGGCACGTTTCAAAAATGTTACTCTATTTAAATTATTGTGAACATGTATGCAAACTATTAGTTAACATTTTTATCTTTGTTTATTTATTTATTTATTTATTTTGCTGGATTTCTTTAGAAAAAGGAGCATCCTGAAGGTGCAGACCCTACAAGGATAGAGATGTTTTTTGAAACACATAAAAAGAAGAATCAAACTCCTGTTGATCCTACTTTAGCTGAAATAATGGTATGCATTTATGTATAAGATTAATGTCTGCATAAATGATATGATATTAGAGTCTTTAGTGGGCTAAATTGGTTGAAAAATGTTTAATGATCGGATAGCAATAAATGAAGAGTTGGCTAATTTGCTTGAAGAGGATCGAAATGATGTTCCAGTCCTCGAAAGTATCTTCACCACTCATTTGGGACCAGATACCCATGGTCTGGTACGTTTGCGAGGAGCAGGAGTAAGTCCGAAGGATTTTGGGCTAACAAAAACCCAACAAAACAAGAAGTTGGATGGTAGACTTGCAGAGTTGACTAAAAAACTCTACAAGTTGAACAAGAAAGAGAAGAGGAAAGGGAAGAGGAAAAGAGACAAAGAGAAGAAGAAAGGAAATTAAATGCTCAAAAGTATGATGCATTGCAGAAGAAAGTGGAGTTATTAGCAAAATTGTTATTAGACAAGAATCCTGTATTAGGTAATGATAAACCAATATGTTTCATTTTACCAATGTATAATTTAGCAAAGAACTAAGCAAGTATAATTGATTTGAAAATTAATTTTTATTTATGTTGTAATTGACCAATAGCTAATCAAGTTAAATAGGAGTCTAGGTTGAACAGAAGTAATCATAGTTCTTGTTTTGGTAAGACATTATTCATCATTACTTTTCGTGCATATCTAACTTACAAAAATTAATTTATTAGTTTCTTTATTTTACTAATTGGTGCATTTTCATTGTAGGAAATCAAATAGGTTTAGTAATTATGCTAAAGAGGTTTAGATGTTTGCCCTGCTGTACTTGCTGTACTTCAATAACTCCAACTAAGAAGTGCCATGCCCTGTCTTTTCAAATCTTTTCTCCTTGATTCAGATTTGCAGATTATGATTACCTTTTCTGTCTTCTTTTGCTTGGCTGCATGGAGGAAAGTGAATATTACATAGTATTGGTAACCTTCAACTGAAACAGTAAGCAAGGGGCCCCCAAACATCAGAACAGATTAAGTCTAAAGGATTCTCAAAAGCTGTCTTAGAAAGTTCAAAAGTTTATGCCTCTTCCCTTATTAACATGCACCACAAATGTGAGATCCCACCTAACCCTAACCTTGCAGTTGTACCAAATGCATATATACCATATGCATTGTTCGATTTATTCTCTGCTGTACGAATTACCTAGTTTCCTTTGGTAGAAGTTTACCCCAAAGTTGATCTATTCTCTCCACGATTTCTTCTTGTGCCTTACATTCCCTTTGATAGGAGGATGATCTTAAAACTGATCCTTCTATCCCTGTTGTTCTAGAGTGGATCTCCATACACTCTATAACCTTGTGAATTCTCCACATGATGATTTCGAAGAGAAATCAAGTGTGATCTTCATGATTTGTTATTCCTTCTAATTGTTTCAAGACTTCAAGCTTTTCATCTCCTATTCTTCAATCAAAGATTGTAATCTCCCTTGTGTTGTATTGATCTACTCTTGCTATGATTTATTCTTTGAGATTGAGATTATGAAGATGATGTTGCATCCTTGCAACATATTGATCCTTGCAACCATCTCTTCTACAATCTCCTTTCATTCTTAAAGTTTTATGATCTTCATATTTATTTTTGCCATGATCCTTGTGAAATCTTCATGAAGCCATGATCATACTTTCGATTTGATTTCAAAGCATGTCAGATATATTCCTTGTCTCCTTACATAAGACTTATTGTTATTTGTTTTCCGTGGACTTTGGGAAAAGGAAGCCAAGTTAATAGGAAAGTACCCCTGCCTTTTTTGAAACCAAGTACTCTCCCAATTTCGAGGACGAAATTATTTTAAGGGGGGGAGAATGTGAAATCTAGCCCAAACCTAGCCAGGGCACCCTATCTGTTTTGGGTAAAGAAGGGTTAGTTTAACTGTTACACCTTAAAGTTGGACCTTGATTTGATCTTAGCTTGTTGCTTGTAGACCCTTTTGGTTGATGATTTGGTGTTGGAACCCAGCCCATGGACATTGTCGATGATGCCCCGAACTTGAGAGCATTGTCAATGTTAGTTTTGAATATGCGCACCGAAGAGGGGTGAATTATTTGAAATACCTAATGAACTCCTGTGCTCAATCCGAAGGTATTTCCCAAAACTAGACTTCTTGATGGACTTGTAGGAGAAAACCCCACTCAATTTGACCCCATATAACCCTCCAAATCACTGTCTGAAGTTGCTGAACTATGTCTGGCAAATCCTGCTTGCGCATCGAAGAAGGTGAGCCTAGTTGGTGGACCTAATGAACTCCCATGCTTGATCTGAAGTATTTCTGGAAACTAGACTTCTTGATTGACTCGTAGAAGAAAATCTCACTCAATTTGACCCTGTATAGCCCTCCGAATCCCTGTTTGAACCTTGCTGTTTTGATTGGCCGACTCATTGGTCGACTGGACTAGTAGACCAATCCAATCGACCAATGAGTTCTGTTTTTGCTAATTATGTCATGGCTGCTCTATTTAAGTCCAAATCTCGGGATTACTTCGCCTCCTAAGCCTCTGGAACGAGTTAGAACCCTAATCTAATCAATTCCCTTGCATTCCTTGGTGATCTCTCACAAGACTTGAAGAAATCTTCATCCTCCTACAGCAAAGGTATGTGTATACTCACTCTTTCTTCTATCTCTAATTTTCTTTCTTTAATTATGTTCTTAGTTGAGATCAGGAAGAAGATGCTGCACTCTTGCAACCATCCACTCCATGATCTCATCATGTTCCTTAAGATCTATGATCATCATCATGATCTCAACCCCAGCCAGTTGAATTCTTGAAACCCTAATCTGGAAACCCTAACTTTGTGTGGTCATCATGAGAACCTTTTTGGTAACCCCCATATGAGGGAAACCTCATGGGTAATGTGGAGGTTGGTCTAAATTCAATATTCTTTAATACTTCTTGTTGTAATTGGCCTATCATCAATTGCCTCCCTCCTGCGATCTCAACCTTTTCCTGCGAGCCAAAAAGGGTGAAACCCTAACTTCTTGGATCAAACTAAGGGTTCTTGGATCAAACCAAGAACCCTTAGTTTGATCTTGTTAACCTCCAATCAATGTGCTTTTCTTACTAGAATTGTAACCTATCAATCTTTAATTCTTTATCCTTGATCATACTATATTTTCTTCATGATCCATGTTTAACCTAATTAGGATTTCTAAATTATTCTTTCTTCGTTCTTGTTCTTGATTGAGATCAGGAGGAAGATGCTACAATCTTGCAACCATCTATTCCATGACCTCATTCCATCCTTTGAGATCTATGATCATCGTCATGATCTCAACCGTAGCCAAAAGGGAGAGATTTTGAGGGGAAATTCTTGGGTAACCCTCATGAGAGGTTAACCAATTTGGGAACCCTTTTATTTTTGTTAATTCATTGGACCCTCCCCAAAACCTTTCTTGATTGTAAATTCTTTGCCCTAGGGTGAATCTTTATTCTCCCTATTCTTTTCGTGGGATACACGGATCCTTGTTATTAAATCCCTAATCGTATGATTAGAATTTCTTCCCTTTCACTTTAATTGAGAACCTTATTTCCTCTCATTGGTAGACCCTTCCTAATTCCATTTTTTATTTTGAAATACTAATGAGATGTTCCTTTATCTATCTTGGGTTGTTTTTGTGAGAGTTAATTATGGGTAACTCTCTTGAGAGGTAACCATATATGAAACCCTAATATTCTTTTATCTGTTGGAAACTCCCCAACACGTTTTTAGATTGTGCATTCTTTGTTTCTCTTGCCCTAGGGTGAATCTTGATTCTCCCTAACCTTTTCATGGGAGCCATAAAGGTTGAAACCTTAATTTCTTGGGTTAGATCAAGAACCCATCTTTTGACCATGACTTGATGATTTAATCTTCCCATAATGTTTCTATTAACCTAAACTAGAATTTCTATGATTTCTTATTAGTTTCTTGATAACAATCATTCCTTTTCATCCGATGATCTTAACCTGTTCATATGAGCCAAAAGGGTGAACCCTAGCCAATTTAATTCTTGAAACCCTAACCCTTGTATGATCTCTCTGGAAACCTTTTGGTAACCTCCCATGTGAGGGAAACCTCATGGGTCATATTTATGTTAATCTAAATTTGACCTTCTATGATTTTCTTGTTTTAATTGGCCAATCATTAATTCCCTTACATTTTGTGATCTCAACCTTTTCATGGGAGCCAAAAAGGATGAAACCCTAATTTCTTGAATATATGTTTTTGACCCTGTTAACATCCAATCAATGTGTTTTCTTTATTAGAATCATAACCTATCATCCTGTAGTTCATTATCCTTGATCCATACTATATTCCCTTCATGATCTATGTTTACCCTAATTTCTTGGGTATATGTTATTGACCCTGCTAACAGCCAATCAATGTGTTTTCTTTACTAGAATCATAACCTATCATCCTCTAGTTCATTATCCTTGATCCATACTATATTCCCTTCATGATATATGTTTACCCTAATTTCTTGGGTATATGTTATTGACCCTGTTAATAGCCAATCAATGTGTTTTCTTTATTAAATTGTAACCTATCATCATCTAAATTCCTTATCCTTGATCATACTGTGTTTTCTTCATGATCCTTGATTTAACCTAATTGGGTTAACTTTTCGGTTCCAAGGTTGTATCTTGGAAACTTGATTTGATTAATGGTTTGTTGTCCTCTATAGACTTAGATGTTTTCATTAAAGTTTCCCCCTTATTTTGTACCCTTTTGAACCACCAAATTCGGATTCATATTCTAAAAATTCTGATTTTTGTAGGCTACTGTCTCTGTTGGTCGACTCATTGGTCGACTGGGGCAGTAGACCAATCAGTCGACCAATGGGTACAGCAACCCCATTCTTGGTCTGTTTTGATTGAATTGTAATCTTTCCTTCCATGTATCTTTCCTAACTCATAGTATACACTTGTTTAAGACTCTTTTCTCATGTTTAGTCAAGGTCTTACTTGATTCTCTAAGTTCCTTTGCGAATTAGAAGGTAAGGACAGTTATCTCCTTAACTACATAGATTGCATACTCTCTGGTTTCTACTTTACGAAACTATGAGTTGTTTACTGTTTGTACACTTTATATTCTGATGTACTACTGTGAGAACAGTAGCTCTTTATCATGTTTCTTTTATTACGTAGACTTATGTGAGATTGCTTATTACTATATATTTTTATGAATTGATCATGACTTTACATTCTCTTTTATATAATGAGTTGCTGATTGTATATGTCATGACTGATCTGAATGTGTCTGATTAGGTATGGTTTGGGATTGAGAGGTGTCCTTTTGACACTTCTGTCCTTGGACATTATCGGAAATAGTATGGGATGTTTCCGGGGTTGCCCATCGACGCTTTCCCGAGTCATTGATTGTCATACCTAGGACTGTCTAATAGTGTTTGGCTAGGATGTCCCCGTTATATCAGACCCGATTCGGAAGGGTATTGAGACCGAACGACCCGTGGCAGCAATGGGGATTCACGGGCGCTCAAGACCGGTGAGTTATATCCGTGAGAGGACGGGAATCACATTGTGGGGGCCATTTATTGGAGGGTTGCATATGGTTAGACTTGGGCTCATGGGCACTCGAGACCGGTGAGTTATATCCGTGAGAGGACATGAGAGCTTCCCGTTTACCATATGTGGATAACCAATAGGGTTGGTGAGTCCGTATTTGAGAGAGTCGGATACGCTGACTCTAATGGAAAGGACACCGGAAAGGATCCCGAGAGGGGAGGAATGGAAGTATCTGGACCTGACTTGATGTAACTGACTAGATGACTTGCATTGGGCTAGGCTTTTCCCTGACATGCGCCGGTACTTATGCCAAATGGTTGTGAGAGAGTGTGTTGACTTAACCCCCTACCATGGTTTGTCCGAGAGGGATGCCCGGACCCACTACCAACAGGAGCCGTATGCGTGACCTACCCAAAGAAGTACGGTGCTATGACTTAAAGCATGTCTACCATAGAGACCAGCATACATAGAGTTTAGATGCATACATACATTACTTGTTTCTTATTGCATTGCATCTTGTTATGGTTTGCTTCCATGTTATTTATGTTGTTATGGATTAACTTTCCTTACTGAGTTTCTTTCGAAACTCATTCCCTTTTTGTACAATCTGTTGTTAGACTTCTCTACAGGTTCATATTTCTTTGACGATCCATATAAGGGAGCGCAAGGTGAAGAAGATGAAGACTGAAGAAGAAGAAGAAGAAGAGCTGACTGAAGATGTGGAATAGTTTTCTTTACATTCTTCTAGACTTATCTTTTACTTTACTTGTTTTAGCTTAGAGCTTTACTTGGATTTCGATCTACCTTCCGCATGTGTTTGTAGGGTATATTTCTGCTATACTCTACAGTTGTCTTTTGATTTGGTATCTTATTATTCCGCATTTGATATTCTATAGTGATCCTTTAGAGATCCTTTCTTGACTTTTATTATAAATTACTTGAACATTATGATTTGTTCTTGCTTTTGATTATGTTATTGTGCGAAATGGATATGATCGTTCCTAAACTTGATCTTTAGGGCTGTGGATCACTCCCTCGGGTATGCCAGTTAGGGTACCGGCTGGGGGGATGTGACAACAAACCAACAAAATTCCTCTCTTTTAGAAAGGTAACTCAAAATTGGAAATCAAATGCTAAAAAAATTCTAAAACTAGGGAGTCCCATTCTCAAGTGTGAGAGCTACTGGCCTTTTATCCAGTAAGTGCTTGTTTCTAGGTGGAGATATCAAACTGATAAAGTCCATTATTGTTCTTGCCTTGTAGAAGACATTTCCCCATGATGCAATCCTTCACATAACAAATGTCAGAATGGAACTCAAAGATGGCATTCTTATCACTTGTATATTGAGAAACTTGAAGAAATTTTTTGTTAATATCAAGCACTTGCTGACATCATGAAGAAACAAAGAACTACATGGAAAGAGGGGAGCATACCAATATGAACTATCGGCAAGTTAGTGCCGCTGCTGATTTGAACCTGGTCGCTGCTTGGATAGTGTTGAGGGGGAATGAAGCGAATCATAATAAAAAGTCATGTGATGCGTGTCTCCGGAATCAGGGTACCAAGTGGAGTCTACAATAGGAGAACGAGCATAGGATGAAAATTTTGCCACAATAGAGTTATTAGAGCTACTTTAAAACATAATTATTACTTTGACGATAGTCTAATGCATTATGACCACGGCAATTAGAGATATGACAGAACTCAACAGTTTGATTTTGAGGACCATGTTGAGAGGAACAATTTTATTATGGTAACCACAACCAGCCTGGGTTAAGCCTCTATTGCTATGGCCACATCCAAGGAAACGGCCCCTAGCAGGGGGAATGAAGGCTGAATATTCTTAGGGGCAGTGGGGTTTTATCCAACAGCCAAATTTTCCAAAGGAGGTAAGTTGGGGGAGGTAATTTCATCCTTTTATCTGATTTCTTGATTTAGCAACATTGCACATAGCTCATCATAAGATACAGGATTTTTATGTGTAGAAGTAGAGGCGACAAAAGCAGCATATTTAGGGCCAAGTCCATTTAAAACAAGGAGACATAAATCCTCATCAAATAAACTTTTTCCAATAGAAGCTAACTGAAGCAGTAGTTTTCACCTTTAGAAGATAATCATGAATAGTGTTACCTCCCTTTTTGATATTCTAAAGATGGAATTGAAGTTGCGAGACTCGCGCAGGGGATGAGGTAGAGTAGAGTTTTTCTAATTTGTCCCACATGGTTCTAGCATTGGGAGCACCGATAACTCGGGTGTGAAGAGTCTCAGCCAAGGAAGTGACAAGCCAACACATGAACAATTGGTCTTGACGAATCCAGTGATCATACTATGGATTTGTGATTTGCACAAGAGGATTGGTTGCAGATGGTGAAGAATCAACAACAGTTGGAGGTGGACAAGGATCGGTCCATCAACCATACAGGCCATAGGAGCACAGCAATGGACAAGTTGACTCTTCCACATCAAATAGCTACTCTCACTCAGCTTAATAGACAGGAAGTTGTCGAGGGAGGGAAACGAAGAGGATTTGGGAGAACAACCTAGGCATCTGATACCATGATAGAATTCATTTTTTTATGTGAACATAAACACGCAAGAGAGAAGAAGAAAGGAGACCAGATGTAATGTGGTTTTCTTGTATTAACCTACATTCTTGGATGAAAGGTTGTGGTGTTATATATCTAATTTACAACGGAGAAATACAGTATATATAGAGAAGCACTCAAGAGTATTCAACTAGATATACAACTCATGTATTTTACACCCCAAGGGTAGGAGATATTTTTCATGAGAGTCCCATTGAGGATTTTATTTCAGATAAAATTCTGTAGTTTAGGATAAAGATTTCCATTCTCAACTGAGTCATCTTGAGATGGATTTCTTGGCCAAGAAGTCTTCTTATGTAACCGTAGCGATGTATTATGGAAGTCCTTGTGTCTCTTTCGGTTTCACCAACAAGTCTGATTCATGTAAGATCTTGACCCGTCCATTATTCTTTTTTGGAACTTACAAGGGTGCTTTTATATATAGGGTATGGAGATAATTATATATACTATTAGCGAGAGTCAAACCCACAACCTCTTCATTGAGAGGTGGTTGTCATTACAAATTTTCCAACCCTGAAGTAGTCCTTCCTTCTATTATTGCATGTAAACATGAACCACTGGAATGGGTAAAAAGTATTTGGAAGACTTCTTTACAACCTAGACAACAAGTTTTCTGTTGGAGACTTTTTCATGATAGGCTACTTGTTGATGCCTTGTTGACTCGGAAAGGGATTATGTTGGTCTCTCGTTGTAATCTATGTGGTAAAGCTTCAGAGGATATAGGACATCTGTTTCTTCACTTCTCATTTTCACGTTGATGTTGAGAAGCTTTTGCAGCAATGTTTGGTTATAGCTGGATAGTAAAAGATTCGATTGTAGACTTGTTCAAGGCTTGGAAACACCAGGCTTCACAGTCCTGTTTACGGACTGCTTAGATTAATGGATGTTGTTTACTTTTATACTTTCTTTGGATGGTCCGCAATCAAATCCAGTTTGAAAATTTAAATTTCAAGACTGATGAGGTGGTGAGTTTAAGATAGTTTGGCTTTGAAATGGATGGGAGAAAAGTAACTCCTACCATTTTTTTGGATGCAAGAAGACTGGGCCTTCACTTCTCTTTCTTTAGTGCTGCTCATCCACAAGAATTTTTTTGGTGTCCTACTACAGGATGGGTAAAACTAAATATTGATGGGTCTTCTTTGGGAAATCCAAGAAGGTCTGGCGGTGGAGGAGTATTTTGAAATGAAGTTGCTGCGGTGGTTTTCAATTTCAGTATTTTTTTTAGATGTTAAAACCAACTTTGAGGCTGAATTGGAAACTTTCATTCACGGATTACATTGGGCAAGGCATTTACAAATTACAAAGCTTTGGGTAGAAAGTGATCCAAAAGCTGTGGTGACTTTAATACAGCAGAAGAGAATGCCTTAGTATATCTTTCATATGTGAAGAGAATTACAAGAATATTTGCTGACTATAGATTGGAAGATTTCACATTGCTATAGTGAAACTAATACAGTGGCAGATTTTTTGGCAAATTCGGCAGCTAGGACAGGAAGTTATGATATTAAAATTCCTTGGTCAGCTTCAATCCTTAATGCACTTGATGTGGATGCCTCTAGACGTCCTAGATTTCATTTTATGAGTTAGTGTTTTTCTAATCTGAGTAGGAATCAGTGAGGAATGGTGTATTGGGGGCAACAATTGTTGCAGGTAAGGGAGGTTGGTTCCTCATAAGGTATTAATTGATGTATTTTTAATATTTCTTCTTTGCTTAATATAATGATCCTTTTAGCGAAAAAATGAACCACTATACCCAAATCCAATAAATTGGACCCATTCTAAAAATCTCGCAATCTCTTCCATTATCCTGATTCCTTTTTCCGATTCAAGTAAGATCCCTAGCTGCCAACAAGCTTTCCGTTCTAGATGCACCAAACTCCAAAATTTCCTCTCAAACACAAACTGTAAATTGCCTACTTGATTTACCATAGACTCTAGTGAAAAAGAAAAAAGAAGATCCGAAAAAGCTGACTTTTGCATCAACGAAGTTCCTATTGTAATTGACAATTTGTTGGTTGTACAACTTCGAACAAAGTTTGTTTGAAACTTGAGAAGATCTACTCTACTTGCTCTTCTACTCGTATTATGCAACTTCGTCATCGACTTCAAAATATTCGAAGAGGTAACAATATAATTCATGATTACCTTCTTCGTATTAAGAATATTTCTAACCAATTGGCTGATGTTGGAAACCCTGTGAATGATGATGAACTATGTCTCCATATTTTAAATGGTTTGGGAGTTGAATACTCTCCCTTTGTGACTGTTGTTATCATTCGTTCTTCTTCTATCTCTTATGATGAATTACGAGGTCTATTGTTAACTCATGAGATATGGCTACATGATGAAACTCAATAGTATTGATGCTCCTTCTCCAATGGCAACCTGGCAAGCACTGAGTCCCCCACCATTCTACCTCCAAGATAGTACTTTAGGGGGCATTTTTCACAATGGGGCAGATCTGGTTGTGGTAGCTCTTCTCCACATCACGGTCCTATTTGTCAGATATATAATCATCCTGGACACAATTGGTTTTTTGAAACCGGAGGGAAAAACAAGAACACCACAGGCAACCTTAGCCAATTCTAGGGTGCAAGGCTTCAAGAACTCCACTCAAACTCAACTACCTTCTCCACGCATGCAAGGATTCAAGAATCAAACTCAAACTCAACTACTTAAGAGACTCCAATAGATTACATCTTATCCACAAGGGGATCAGACTCAGAGTTATTGTGAAACCCAGCCCTAACCTTGACCCAGAAACCTTGTTATTTGTAGGTCCGATGACCCGAAGTAAAGTAAGAAGTCAGCTTTGGGCCATCCCAGTAGAGGACTTGGTGTCTGGCTTTGAATCCATGAAGGTTGATGATGAGGTCCTATTTATGGAAACAGAATCCTGATGAAGATCTAATTAGTTGATGGACTTGGAGTGCTCTCTATCTTGGGATGAAGGACCCATTACCAATCGGCTGCTCAAGACCGGTGAAATGATCCGTGAGAGAATCCAAGATATCTTAAATGGTTGAGGATGTGAGTGGACTTTCCTAAAGAAGTACGGTGCTATGACTTAAAGCATGTCTGCCAATAGAGACCAGCATACATAGAGTTAGATTCATTCATTCATTGATTGTCTCATATCATATTGCATTTATGATTGTTCCCGAATCCTCGCCATTTGTGTTATTATGGATTTTAATCGCCTTACCGAGTTTCTTTGAAACTCATTCCTTTATTGTACAATGTTGTTAGACTATCCTGCAGGTACTGAGTACTATGACGGTTCCTATGAGGAAGCGCAAGGCGAAGAGACATATCTCCAGGAAGGTGATTGCGGTTACCACAATTACTCTGAAGATCCCACGGGTGGTTATGCTCCGTACAATGCTTAGTCCGACCATTGAGTGGAAGCGTCCTTGTGCTATTTATGAGATCTATACCTACAAGGATGTCGTCTACAAAGTGGAGAATAATTTAGTTACCCAATGTACTTGCTACTGGGATTAGCTTTTATCTAGTTTATTCTTTAGAGCTACTTTTCCGCTGGATGTAAAGTGGAATTGTTGCTTCACTTTACTTATCTCGTTTGACACTCTGATTATATCTATTATTCTAATTCATTTATGATTCATTCTTTCTTTATTGAATCTATGATTTATCTTCCGCACTCTTGTTATGATTGTTCATGATTATGTTATTGTTTATGTGGGAGGTTGATCACTCGATACCGATCTTCGGGCTGTGGATCACACTCTCGGGTATGCCGGATAGGGTACCGGGCTGGGAGGGCGTGATGATTGGTATCGGAGCCCAAGGCTCGAGGAGATCCTAACCACAAAAGACAACAACTGAACATTCTCGAGTCATTGATCCGAAATGACTCTTCTACTCTTAGAAGTGAATAATAGAACACTAAATTAGAAACTTGAACTTTGAGGCATAACAGAACATTTCTGAATAACATACCATAATTATACTTGAACAAATGTCACTAATGCAAGGAAAAGAAAAGTGCATAACATACAATAATTAAAGAGAAACAAAATGAACTTCATTAATTTCAAAAGTTTTTACAATGATTACATCTGAAATGCATAAATGGAAAATCCTAAGGTACAGTCTATCTAGGTGATCTACTCGATCTCTATATGCTCCGAACTCCTCTCGCTAGCTGAGTCACCCGATGCTCTATCCCCGTCTCCGTCGAGACTCCATCCTCTCGTACATCTGCTCCTATCCGACCTCCATCCTCTCTAGCATGGAAGTCATCGATCTCATCTCGTGCACCAAGATCTGAAGTCTCCGGAACCGCATGTGAAGGGCCGCCCGCCTCGAAGTGTGATGAAGGAAACTCGTGATGCACGAGTGGCTCAGCCTCGCGCATATCTCGAGATCATCTCCGGCCCGATCATCACTATCAGGACCGATATCCTCTCCTCCATCCTCTCGATCCCCGATCCTCATCCTCCGATTCATCATCATCCTCACCCTCCGGACCAGGAGATCTCTCTAACCGATGTAGTCTCATCCGTCGAATGGTCCGAGTCCCAATGGGGTATCCCCGTGATCTAGTGTCCATCGGAGTATCCTCGAAACTCACCCCGAAATGCCCGAAGATCAAAGTCGAAGCCTCCCATAGCAAAGGTTCCGCATGCTAGGCCGCAGAACTAAGTCCAAAGCATGACCCGCTGAATGATGTAGGAGAGATCGATCTCGAAGCCCATGTAGATGCGGTAAATGACCAAGGCCTCCATCACCGTGACCCGATGGTGATGTCCGGCTTTCGCATGATGTTTCGGCCGACTATGCGACCGATAATACGTGCAGAACCCGTCATCCGTCCGCTAGTCCACGGTGTGAAGCATCGGCGGCTATCCCATAGCGTAGAGCATATCTCGCGAAGCTCGTACGGCATCGATGGTCTGTCCAGATCTGCTCCTGCAGTATCCACACACACCGCCGTGGATAGTAAGGGACCTGCAAGATCTCGGCCGTTGTCCGGGTAGAGAAGTGAATCCGAGTCCGAAGGACCCCCGCTCCCGAGGACAAGTCCGAGTGGATGTCCCCCGGCCCCGAGCCTCCTCTCGTGTAAGTAAGGTTGCTGAAGAACAACCTCACTAGCTCCGGGTATACCGGCAAATCCTCGGTGAAGAGGTGAGTCCACCGTAAAGTGTCGAACCTCTGCCGGATCCTAAAGGCTCCGAGCTAGCGTAAGTGAAGTAGACGCCCATCTTGATGTTACAATAGCTGAAGTAGGCCTCGCATGCAAAACTCGGCCCGAGGTGTGTCAAATAGGTCCGGTCTCCTAACCTCCTCTCTGGGCTCGAAAGGAACCCGACCTCTGCCCCCTAAGAGCACCTACGATGCGACCTCGACCTCTACCTCCTCCTCGTCCTCCCCTCTCGCATGATGTATCTGGTGGAAGAGACAAGAGACATTCCCAATTAATGCTATTTCAAGATTTGAGCCAAAAGGGTATTTTCGTAATTTTTCGGAAAATTTCAAATTTGGGGGAAATTTGATTTGAACATACTAGCATGTGCACAATACTTGGAATTTCATGTCTATGAAGTTGTTTTGATGAAAATCGATCGCAAACTTGGATTAAAGCGAAAAATTCAGCAAGAAGAAATTTGGGGATTTTGCAATTTAGGTCAAAATTGGATTTTTGAAAAGTTGAAATTGGTTAAATCAAATTGTATGGACCTATCTACAATGTCATCTTGAGCATGTAGCATTTGATCTCGTGCGAAAATTTCAAGCGGTTTGAGAGAAAACTAAATTTTTCTAAAGATATCGATTTCGGTATAAAACTTTGCGAGATGAGCACCAAATGTGTTAAAACTTGTTGTCTATGCATGTCATTGTGTTTAAAACCTAGGGAATATGTTTCTAAGCATTCCTAAGCATGATTTCTAGCATTGGATACAAGTAAAGCATGGTTTTATTGAAATGCAAGCATGAGAAGATGAAAATGGAAGAAAGAATGAGAGATTTACCTTGTTTGTGAAGATGGTGTGTTGTGGTGTTGTTGTTGAAGCACTAAATCACCTCAAGAACACTTGTGGGAACTCTTGGATATTTTCCCTAGAGCTCTCTCACCTTTGGAAGAAGTTAGAATGAGGTTGGAATGTGGAAATGAGGCTTATAATGCGAATTTTCGCATTCTCGTCTTCATTGGTCGACTGATTAGTGGTCGACCGGGTCACTCGACCAACCACTCGACCAATGGTCACAAAGACCTCATTTGCTGTTGAATTTTTGGAAAATGTGATTTTTGCCTTATGGAATATTGTTTGATGACATATGGATATATTTGAGCATGATTTAAGTTTTCAAATCATTTGGTCAAGTGGATTTTTGATGATTTTAAGTAAAGAGTGGAAGCAAGTTGTTGATGATGTTCTTGGATATCTTGCTTCTGATTTGGAAACCAAGGTGACACACTAGGTGGGAAAAGTTAAGGAAGAGAAGGGAGTTTCACCTTGGGGAGCTCCGGTCTTGTTCGTCAAGAAGAAAGACGGTAGTATGCGCTTGTGCATCGACTACCGTGAGTTGAATAAGTTGACTATCAAGAATAGATATCCGCTGCCCGAATCGATGATCTCTTCGATCAGTTGAAGGGTGCAGTTGTGTTCTCGAAGATTGACTTAAGGTCCGGATATCACCAATTGAAAGTGAAGTCTAGTGATATCTTCAAGACAGCTTTCCGAACGCGGTATGGTCACTACGAGTTTAGAGTCATGCCCTTCGGATTGACCAATGCTCCTCAGCGGTGTTCATGGACCTCATGAACCGAGTATTTCATGATGTGCTTGATAAGTTTGTGATTAGTTTTCATTGATGACATCTTGATCTATTCGAAGAGCGAAGAAGAGCATGCGAGTCATCTAAGTTTCACTTTGCAAAGGTTGCGGGAAAAGAAGTTGTTTGCTAAGTTTAGCAAGTGTGATTTCTGGCTTAAGAGAGTGGTTTTCCTTGGTCATGTAGTTTCAGCCGAAGGTATTCGTGTCGATCCTGAAAAGGTCCAAGCCGTGGCTGATTGGGAGAGACCGAAGTCGATGAACGGAAATAAGAAGTTTTCTTGGATTGGCGGGTTACTACCGAAGGTTTATTGAGAATTTTTCTCGGTTGGCTGCTCCTATGACTAAGTTGACCAGGAAAGAAGAGAAGTTTGTTTGGTCTGACGCCCGTGAGAAGAATTTCCAAGAGTTGAAAGATAGATTGACAAGTGCCCCGGTTTTGACTATACCCGATAGTTCCGGTGGTATGACAGTTTATACCGATGCGTCAAAGATTGGTTTGGGATGTGTACTGATGCAACATGGCAAGGTCGTAGCCTATGCTTCTCGGCAATTGAAGGATTATGAGCGGAATTACCCCACTCACGATCTCGAACTTGCCGCCGTTGTCTTTGCTTTGAAGATTTGGAGACATTATCTTTACGGTGAGAAGATTGCCATTTTCACGGATCATAAGAGTTTGAAATATTTCTTTACCCAAAAGGAGTTGAACATGAGACAAAGGAGATGGTTGGAACTCGTCTCCGATTATGATTGTGATATTCAAGTATCATCCTGGGAAAGCAAATGTTGTTGCTGATGCTCTTAGTAGGAAGAACCGAGAAGAAGACTTTGGATTTGAATGCTTTGAGTTTACCATTGTGGTCTTCTATTGAGAGTTTTGATTTGGAGATCGTCCCCGAGAATTCTGATTTTATTCTTTTCGCCATGACGGCAAGATCTCGGTCTTAGAGATAAGATTGTTGCTCTGCAGAGTTCGATCAAGAGTTTTTGACCAAAGTTGAGAAGATTTCTTCGAATCCCGAGTCGGACCCCGACTTTGGTATATCCATGGATGGTGCTTTGTTGTTTAGAGGAAGACTGTGTGTGCTCGCAAACGATGAAGTTAAGAAAGAAATATTGAAGGAAGCACACCAGTCGGTCTTTCTTTATCAGACACCCGGAAGCACCAAGATGTACAAGGACTTGAAGGAACATTTTTGGTGGATTGGTCTCAAGGCGGATGTTGATGATTTTGTTGCCAAGTGTGAGACTTGCCAGCGCAGTGAAAGCCGTTCGACAACCTCCATCTGGATTACTTCAACCCCTTCCTATTCCTAGTTGGAAGTGGGAAGATATCTCCATGGACTTTGTGACTAGCTTGCCTCGGACAAGTAAAGGTAATGACACCGTGTGGGTGATTGTTGATAGGTTGACCAAATCAGCCCATTTCATTCCTATGAAGATCACTCATACCCTGGATAAGCTAGCCGGGCTTTATGTGGATAATGTGGTTCGTCCGCATGGTGTGCCATTGAGTATTGTCTCGGATCGTGATCCTAGGTTCACCTCAAGGTTTTGGAACAGTTTGCGAAGGCCTTGGGAACCCAATTGAACTTGAGTACAGCTCATCATCCACAAGTCGATGGACAATCCGAGCGGACAATTCGGACATTGGAAGACATGCTCGATCTTGTGTGGTGGATATGGGTGGTAATTGGGATGAACACCTAGCTTTGGTTGAGTTTGCCTATAACAACAGCTTATCAAGCAACAATAGGCATGGCTCCATTCAAGGCTTTGTATGGTAGTACTTGTAGGACACCTTTGTACTTGGATCGAGACAGGTGAAAGAAAAGTCTTAGGTCCTGAGATGATTGAAGCTACAAGTGCTATGGTAGATATGATAAGAGAAAGGATTAAGTCCGCCTGACCAAGAAGACAGAAATCTTATGCTGATAAGAGAAGGACCGATTTGGAATTTCAAGTTGGAGAGAAAGTCTTTCTCAAGGTCTCACCAATGAAGGGTGTGATGAGATTCAATGTTAAGGGAAAGCTTAGCCCTCGTTACATTGGACCTTTCGAGATTTTGGAAAAGGTTGGACCTGTTGCGTATCGTTTAGCATTACCTCCGTCTCTTGCTGGTGTGCACAATGTGTTCCATATTTCGATGCTCCGAAAATACATAGAGAATCCGGAACACATTTTGCAGCAAGCACCTGAAGGACTTAGTGCTGATTTGACCTATGATGAAGAACCGGCCGAAATCCTGGATAGGAAGGACAAGCAGCTGCGGAATCGCGCCATTCCTTTGGTGAAGATTCGGTGGAAGAACCATACCCCTGAAGAAGCTTCTTGGGAGAAGGAAGAAGACATGAAGGAGAAGTTTCCTTACCTCTTTGGAAGCACAGTACGCGCTTTCAATTTCGGGACGAAATTTCTTTAAGGGGGGAGAATGTGAAACCCAGCCCTAACCTTGACCCGGAAACCTTGTTATTTGTAGGTCCGATGACCCGAAGTAAAGTAAGAAGTCAGCTTTGGGCCATCCCGATGAGGACTTGGTGTCCGGCTTTGAATCCATGAAGGTTGATGATGAGGTCCTATTTATGGAAACAGAATCCTGATGAAGATCTAATTAGTTGATGGACTTGGAGTGCTCTCTATCTTGGGATGAAGGACCCATTACCAATCGGCTGCTCAAGACCGGTGAAATGATCCGTGAGAGAATCCAAGATATCTTAAATGGTTGAGGATGTGAGTGGACTTTCCTAAAGAAGTACGGTGCTATGACTTAAAGCATGTCTGCCAATAGAGACCAGCATACATAGAGTTAGATTCATTCATTCATTGATTGTCTCATATCATATTGCATTTATGATTGTTCTCGGAATCCCGCCATTTGTGTTATTATGGATTTTAATCGCCTTCTTGAGTTTCTTTGAAACTCATTCCTTTATTGTACAATGTTGTTAGACTATCCCGCAGTGTACTTGAGTACTATGACGGTTCCTATGAGGAAGCGCAAGGCGAAGAGACATATCTCCAGGAAGGTGATTGCGGTTACCACAATTACTCTGAAGATCCCACGGGTGGTTATGCTCCGTACGATGCTTAGTCCGACCATTGAGTGGAAGCGTCCTTGTGCTATTTATGAGATCTATACCTACAAGGATGTCGTCTACAAAGTGGAGAATAATTTAGTTACCCAATGTACTTGCTACTGGGATTAGCTTTTATCTAGTTTATTCTTTAGAGCTACTTTTCCGCTGGATGTAAAGTGGAATTGTTGCTTCACTTTACTTATCTGTTTGACACTCTGATTATATCTATTATTCTAATTCATTTATGATTCATTCTTTCTTTATTGAATCTATGATTTATCTTCCGCACTCTTGTTATGATTGTTCATGATTATGTTATTGTTTATGTGGGAGGTTGATCACTCGATACCTGATCTTCGGGCTGTGGATCACACTCTCGGGTATGCCAGATAGGGTACCGGCTGGGAGGGCGTGACAGTTATACTCAAATACAGAGGAGACATAGTTCATAACAAACACAAATAGATAAGTTGTGTAATTCAAATTCTAGAGTAAGAGTCCAAGATTAATGTTGCACAAGACTCTTGTAACTATAATTATGTAATATTTACTACAGTCAATCTCAAGGAAGCAAATCACATTCTCGTGGACATAGGTTGCAAAGATCAACCGAACCACATACATCTCGTGACAAAGTCTCTCACCCTCTCTCTCTCTCTCTCTCTCTCTCTCTCTCTCTCTCTCTCTCTCTCTCTCTCTCGGACCCTATGGACTTGAACAATTCTCTACCCTTGCTGACCTTTTCAACATAGAAGATCAATTCAATGCACTACATGAAACATAGAATCCATAAAAATATTGAATAAACCATGTAACCTATTACACATTAGATGTAATTATCATTCTTCCACCCTAGGTGTAGCATGAAATCTCCATTGTTACATGTAAGAAAGCATGCCACAAATTCATGAATGGTGATTAAGCATTCAGACATACTAGAGGATTGTATTGCAAGAAGGAGAATAACCAATAATTTAATTCATGTGAAGATCCATCTATACTCTAGAATAGAAAATTAGAACATAATGGAAGAAGGAAGAAGAAGAAGAAGAAGAAGAAGAAGAAGAAGAGGAAGAAATCAAGGAAAACATCACTCTATACTATGTTTGAAGAAGAAAACTTCAGTAGCACTCCTTGCTCTTAATGAACCATAAGCCACAATCCATAATTTGTCCTCCACCCCTCTTGAAATCATCATCAGAAAAAAAAAAAAAAAAAAAAAAAAAAAAAAGAAGTTTTTTCTTGGTATTGATTTCCTTTTTGTCTCTAGGATTTCCCATTCCAAGGAAAGGATTAAGTTGGACAGGACTCTTTGAAAAAATCAAATACTATTTAGAAACTTTCCTAAAACAAAAATCCAACTCAGTGATCGTGTTGCTAACCAATAAAAAATAAAATCCAACACTAATCTAGCAAGCAGAAAATATGGGGTCGAACTATGGGGAACTAAAAGGCTAAGTCACTAAGATAGAATTCAACAAAACTAAATTTAAACTAAATCTACTAATTAATGCAAAAACGTTAACTATGAATACGTGAAATCTTTGGGATTTCGAATCCCCAATGCATATAGAACAATCAAAATAATGAAATAAACATGGTTCATCTACATCCTAAAGAAAATGAACTAGCTACTCATTATCACAAAGTTCATAAGAAAAATAAAGATGAAACATAGGGGGAGAGAGAGAGAGAGAGAGAGAGAGATGTGGTCTTCTTCTTCAGCAATGAGAGAGATGAGAGCCGCGTTCGCCGTCTTCTTCTCTTCTCTGTGGCTGGTTTCTCTTTTATGTCTCCCGCACACAATGAATCCCCTCTCTTTACCCGTAGATTTGACCTTTATTCGTTCGGATTTTGGAAACACTCAAAACTAAAAAGTTGTAGATATTTTCAATATAGTTCCATATAATCTTGAATCACTTCAATCCAAGCTCATACGAGAGAGATATGCCCAGAATACTGAAGGTATGTCTGTTTACCCGATTTTCAGATTTATTACCAATTTTGTTCCTTATACCTCCACCTATTTCCAATTTGGGTAAGATCTCACTTTTCATGATTTCTTGGGCAGCAAGATTGAATGCCATGATTTAAAATCCACCAATATCTAATATATTTGCCAACTTTACTCCATATTATCTTTAATATCCTAAATCACCTTATTCCTGAAAAATACACAAAAATACTCAATTAGCTCTCTTCAATTAAATAAGTATGGGGAATTAAATCAAATAAATAATGGTAAATGCATGCTTATCACTCAGCCATGAAACTAGTTGGCTAGGTGGCATTTCCTTTTCTTTCATTTTCTGATCCAAACTCAAATTCCAAAATAGGGGGCTAGCATAGGTGTGCCTGATGTGGGTTCCTTGTCTCCATATGATTCCCCCTGGCCAAATTTCCTTCAAATACCAATAAAACCATGCAAAATTTGGTTGCTGGGGTCTCCACTAATTTCTCCAACTTTAGATTGAAAGCCTTGAATTTAAACTGCTCTGGATCAAAATCCTTGTTGCTGAAGGAGTCCAACTGCTGAGATGATTGACTACAAGCACAAATAATTAATTTGAATTAGGATTTGCCAGAAAAAATATATATATATAAGTTACCATAAATATAGAAATTTAGAGAGGAATTATATAGTATTCATCTGAATTTAATGTTGGGGTAAAATGGCAGCAAACTAGATGTAAAATAGTTCAAAATGGATAACAATGTAACAAGCAATTATTCAAAATAGTATTTGCGAAATAAGCCTATCGAATTACCCCCAACTTAAGAGTTTGTTAGTCCTCAAGCAAACATTAGAATCAGATCAACCCTTATCTAAATTCAGTGCACAATCACAGTCAAGTTCAACCATAATTCAAGGAAAGGAATGAAGTAAACTTATCAAAAGGTGATTACATAAGACCATAAAATCCAAACTTTGGCCCGTGTGCATCTATAATCCTTAAGCAATCAAGTGTATGTATATTGAGACCCCAAACTCAACCTACAACTCCCTAGTCCATATCAATTCTCATATGTCCAACTTATCATCCCTCCCTCCACTAATGAAGAGTGTCAAGGATAATTATGGTTATTCTGATACAAGGGATAATTTTGGTATTCTAGCTGAACCTATGGTTGCCCTAGCTGCCATCACTCGTCCATGAGTGGAGCCTATTTTTGGAAAGTCCTCCAAAGCCTTAACCGAACCAATCAGTTCAAGCATTTAGATTCAAACTCCATCAAAAACACCTAAAGGGTATTTAGAAGATTACATTGCCTCAATAGGTAAATCATTCTGAGAGTTGTACTCAAACACACGAGACACAGTCACAATCAATGTTAAACCCTAATACTTGTGTAAATAGAACTCTAGAATGTAAAAGTCCTAGACTATTGGTGAACAAGGATTCTATATATACAAATGTAATCTATAACATGGTCAATCTCAATGAATAACACAATCTTTCCTATGGATGTAGGTTGCACTAAACAACTAAACCACATAAAATCTTCTCTCTCTCTCTCTCTCTCTCTCTCTGAAATGCCTCTCATCTTCAACATGTGAACCCTAACTTACTGAACGAAACAAACAATTTGCTTTGGAGATCTCAAATCATGCTCCTTCTGAAGACTTATGAATTTTTCAATATTGTGGATGGTTCTTCTCTTTGCCAACCCTCTTCCTTCCCTGATAAAGACGATGCTACAATCCTCAACTGAATCCTGACTTTCAAAAATGGAAGCATCAAGACCAACTATTGATGCAATGGATTATTGCTTCCCTTACTTAACCACTTCAAGCACAAGTTGTTGGTTGCACCACCTCTAGAGAAGTCTGGTCCAAGCTTGAATGAATCTACTCCACTTACACCATTGCTTATATTATTCAACTTAGACTACAACTTTAAAATATTCGAAGAGGTAAGAATAGCATTCATGATTACCTTATTCTCATAAAAACATCTCTGATCAACTTGCAACTACAAGAAGGCCTGTTAATGATGAAGATTTATGTTTGCATATTATTAATGGTTTGGGAGTTGAATACTCTCCTTTTCTTGCTACGATTACCACTCTCTATTCCCCTTTCTAGTATAATGAGTTATGAGGTATGTTACTTACTCAGGAAATTCATTTGCAAGATGAATTAAGCACTCTTGAACCTCCCCTCCCCCCTCCCCCCAATGGCAAACATGGCCAGCACTCAATCTACTGCTCAGGGATGTTCCACCCCCAATTGTTACTCACATACACAACAACATCCTTCTGAAAGTGGTAACCATTTGTCAGATATGTGATCGCCCTAGTTACAAAGTGAAGGATTATTATCAGTGTTTTAATCATGTGATTGATGGTACCATTTGTGAATATATCTAAGATTTCTAGTGCTTCTATTCCAAATGAGATTTGGAACCCTAACTTTGGCACAACTACATAACCAATGCTCTTGAGAATTTCCATCTTGCTCAACTCTACAATGATTCAGATCAGGTTCAAGTTGGCAATGGAGATGGAGATGGAGATGGAATCCTATTAGTAACACTGGTAACATATATATTGGTACATCCTCCTCTCCAGGCTATCTGAATTTTGTTCTTCATGTGCACTCTATCTGCTAGAACTTATTATCAGTATCACAGCTTGCAAGGTTTAACAATGGTATATTTGAATTTCATTCTAAAATCTGTTTTTGTGAGGGATTGTACGATAGAGAGTTGTCTTCTTCAAGGCAGCATTAAGGATGGTTTGTACCAAATTCGGTTGCCCCCCCCCCCCCAAGGCTTTGGTTGCTGAACATACTTCTTTTAGGAATTGGCATTCGTGTTTTGGGCATCTTGCCTCCAATGTTGTTAACAATTTAATTTCCAATTTTTCTTTATCAGTTGGTTCAAAAGACTTTGTCTTTGTGTGTGATGCTTGTTAGAAAGGGAAAAGTCGCAAACTCTCTTTTTGTTCTTATAAATCTATTTTTGATGGACCTTTGGACTTAGGCTCTTTTTGGTACCAATTATCATTCTCAATTATGAGGTTTTTTCATTATTTTAAGTTGTCTGGCATCTATTATCAGTTTTGTTTTTATTTAAAATAATCGAAAAACTTCAAAAATCCATAATGAACTTTTTGTCTATTATGAATTATGGTGAGAATTTCATTCTCTTCATTTATACACAAGTTAATTATAATTTTATGGTTAAGATGAGGGTAAAATAGTCAATACACATCTTTTTTTATAAAAACCATACTTTTTCCCTTTTTATCACTTCCTCACTATTATTTACTAACAGTTTTTTATTTTGACACCAAACTTATTTTTCATTCCGTAATTTATTTTCAACAAAATTCACCAAACCATTTTTCATTATTGACCAATAATGAATTATTGTACTTATTTCTTTTAAATCGGCATAATAGAGAATGAGAATTGATACCAAAAAGAGCCTTAATCTTTTGGGAAGTTTGGGGACGAAGGCCATCGTTACCATTTGTTCAGTAAATTTATTTGGTTTTATGCTACAGTTGTTAAATCTGAAGTTGTTGAAATTTTGAAGAGATTCAAGTTGCCTGTTGAGAATCTTTTCTCTGCGCGTTAAACGTTTCATAGTGATTGGGGAGGGGAGTTCCGAACTGTCTTCACGTTTCTTCAGGAGCATGGCATTAAATACTGACTCTCTTGCCCTTACATGCATGAACATAATGGATCTGTTGAGCACCTTCATCAGTACATTGTAGAAATTGGATTGACTCTTTTAGTTATGCTTCTTGTCCTAGAAAGTATTGGATGCATACCTTTGAAACTGCAATTTTTCTAATTAATAGATTTCCAACTCAATTGATGAAATATGTTTCTTCATACTTCAAACTGCCTAAAGTCCATCCTAATTATGATTCTTTGATGATTTTTGGATGTGCTTGTTATCCATGTTTTTGGTCATATAAAAACACCAGCTAGAATTTTGGTCTACTTTACATGTCTTCTAGGCATATAGCTCTAGATGTCAAGGATATAAGTGTTTTAATCCTATCATTGTGAAAACTCTCATGTTGTGTTTGATGAAAGGCAGTTCCCTTTCCTTGTCAGTGAGGTCACCAGACCACCCACCACCATTTCCCTCAATTTTAGGAACCCCACTTAAACAAGATCCCCCCCCCCCCCCTAGGGTTTCCCCTATTGACTCCTACTCCCCCACACCATCCACTGGGTCCCACACCTCCTCTCCTCGAGCATCATCTACAAGCCACAACTCTAGGGCTTCCCCCTTGTCTGCTCCTTCTCCCATTGGGTTCCGCTCCCCTTCATTTCCTAGTCCCCACACCTCTAGGGTTTCCTCAACTCTCCTAGCCAAACCTTCTTTCCCCATTCAACTAGTTGTGGACCTCCCATAGGACCCTCTGGAAACCCAACCCTACCCAATCCCCAACCTACTCTCTACTTACATTCCATGATAACTCTAGGGCAAGCCCTAGAGTTCTGTTACTCTCCCGCACTGAAGGAAAGCTATGGATGAAGAGTTAACTACCCTCTTAAGCTATGAATGAAGAGTTAACTACTCTCTTAAAGCATGGCACTTGATCCCTTGTTCCACCTCCTTCATCTCACAATGTAAGTGGATGTAATGTTTTTTTTAAGATCAAGCATAAGGCTTATGGATCTATTGAAAGATACAATGCTTGATAGTGGCTAAGCTTTATAATTAGTAGGAAGGCCTAGATCACAATGAGACCTTCAGTCCTGTTGTTAAACCTACTATTGTTTGATTGGTTTTGGCTCTTGTAGTTTCTCAATGTTGGCCTATCAGACAGTTGGATATCCAAAATGCATTTCTTCAGGGGTTTTTGAATGAAATTGTATATATGAAGCAACCTCCTGGCTTCACTGATTCTCTTCATTCTGACTATGTTTGTAGACTTCATCGGTTTCTTTTGTTTTGAAATTGGCTCCTTGTGCTTGGTTTAACCTGTTTTGCTCTTTTCTCCTTGAGTATCGGTTTCTCTATGTTTTGAATTGGCTGCTTATGCTTGGTTTGACTCACTTGCTCTTTTCTCATTGAGTATTGGTTTCTTTGTGTGTTTGAAGTTGGTTCCTTGTGCTTGGTCTGACCCACTTTTCTCTTTTCTCTTTGATTATGGCTTTGTTAGTTCAAAACTGACACATAATTATTCATTTGTCATGCCTCTACTGGAACTATGTTCATTTTGGTGTATGTTGGTGATATTATACAGACTGGCAGTTCTAACTCTTTATTGACTCAATTCTTATCCAAACTTGTCTTTGTCTTTACCCTCAAGGATTAAGGCCCTCTTTATAATTTTATGGGCATGGACTTTATCTCTCTCAACATCAATATATCTAGGAGCTACTCAAACGGGAAAATATGTCGGCCTACAAGCCTGTTTCTACACTTGTTTCTACCACTAATAAACTGAGCTAGTTCACAGGGGAATTAATGACTCACTGTACAATTTATTGTAGCATAGTTGGTGCCCTTCAGTATGCAACTATGACACCCTAATATCCCATTGCCGTCAACAAGGTTTGTCAATTTATGCATTCTCCTATTCTTGATCATTAGTCTACAATGAAGAGAATTTTGAAGTATTTGAAGGGGATCTCTTCCCTTGGCCTTCTTATTGATCAACAATCTTAGATTGGTTTATCAGTCTTTTTGGATGTTGACTGGGTTGGTTGCCCTAGTGATCAAAAATCTACTAGTGGTTATGCTATCTTTTTGGGTTGGAACCTTATTTCTTGGAGTTCTAGAAAACAACACATTGTGGCCCTCTCAAGTACTTAGGTTGAATATCGAGCCCTAGCCAATGCAATTGTTAACCTCATTTGACTAGAATCCCTATTAAAAGAGTTATATGTTTTTGAAACCACTAATTTGGTACTTTGTTGTGACGATATTGGTGCCACTTATCTCAGTGCTAACCCTATCTTCCATGTACGTATCAAACACATCAAGATTGACTTTCATTTTGTACGTGATAAGGTTGCCAAGGGCGATCTTCAAGTTCAATATCTTTCTGCCAAGGACTAGCTCGCTAACATCTTTACTAAGACTCTCTCACATCAATGGTTTTGCACCTTATGACGCATTTGGTAATGTTCTTAGAAAACATTTTTGGCATTCTTCTGATCTTGGGGAACGGAAGAACAAGTTAGAGGAATTTGTTAAAACAATTTGTTCTCTGTTCTTTAATAACATACCGATCAAAAAAGTGGTTTGAACAACGTCTTTTGCAGAACATCAAAAATATTTTTTACCAAAGAACAAAAACAAAGGTGATAAAATTGGTCCCGGTTGAAACCTTAGAATGAGTTTATCAAACACCAACTTATTCTAATGGAGTTCTGTAAATATTTTTTATGTGGATTTATCGAACGCCCATTTCCATGCATAAAACGGTCTTTTAGCACAAAAGCATTAAAAAATGGTTTTGCATAAGAGCTGGTCTCTCAGAAGGAAAACTTTATCAAACGCATACTTATTGTCCAACCTCAATGTCTCATCTCCGCCCTTGAGTTTGAGGGGGCATGTTAAGGATAATTATAGTCTAGTACTCTAGCCGAACCTAGTGTTGCCCTAGCGGTCATCACTCCATGCGTGGAAGGTATTTTTGAAGGTCTTCTAAAGCCTTGGCCGAACCAATCACTTCAGGCGTCTAGACTTAGGCTCCATCTAAAAAACCTCAAGATCTTCAGAAGATTATATTATCTCAACAAGTAAATCATACTTGGAGTTGTACTCAAACACACAAGAGACACACTCACAGTCAAACAAAAAAAGAAAAGAAAAGTGTGCTTTAATGTTATTATCTCCATGTGAGTATTTCATCCTTTTAGTTTTTTTCTAAATTATTTCCACCTTCACAAGTCCTCTTGACCTTGGATGAGTGGTTGCTCTTTGTTAAAAGCCATCGAGCTAGGGTTCATAGGTTGAAGTTGACAGGCATTTCAGAGAGAGAGAGAGAGAGAGAGAGAGAGAGAGAAGATTTCACATGGTTCGATTGTTCAGTGTAACCTATGTTCATGGGAATGATTTTGTTCTTCCTTGAGATTGACTATGTTATAGATTACATATATAGACAAGAGTCCTTGTTCACCACTAGTCTAAGACTCTTACACTCTAGAGTTGTATTTACACAGGGTAGGTGCACCTCACCTTCCACCACATCCCATCTCATCTTTATGCTTCACGTAGAAAGCAAGGTGTGAGATAAAGAGCTTGGGTGCTGATTAGTGACAATGTTTGAATATAATAATATAATATATAATAAAGTTATAAAATTTAAAGTAGTAATCATCGCATGAAATATAACATTAGTGAGGAATTAGGGATCACTTTTAGCCATATCACATGCAACACCTTCCTCTTTCTTCTCTTTTCTCTCTCTCTTCTCCAACGATTAAAACTTCTCTTAAAACTCTCTCTCTCTCTTCCCCTTATGCCAATTTATAATTGCAAGCTTAAGCCTTGGCTTAATAATTTCTCACTAATATTATATCTCACTAACCTTAATCTATATTATATTATATTATAACCTTATCACTAATCACCACCCAAACTCTTTATCTTACACCTTGCTTTCTACATGGGACATAACGATGAGATGGGAGGTGGTGGGAGGTGAGGTGTGACCTAACTTGTGTAAATAAAACTCTAGAGTGTAAGAGTCCTAGACTAGTGGTGAACAAGGACTCTTGTATATATATGTAATTTGTAACACAATCTATCTCAAGGAAGAACACAATCATTTCCATGGACATAGGTTGCACTAAACAATCACTCATCCAAGGTCAAGATGACCTATGAAGGTGGAAATAATGTAGAAAAAACTAAAAGGATAGAATACATACTGAAGATAATAACATTAAAGCACACTTTTCCTTTTATGTCTCTCTTCATTCATTTTCACTCCTTTTTTCTTCTTCTTTTTTACTTTTGGGCAAAGAATATAACAACTCCAAACACTTCCTCTCTGTTTTTTTTTCACTTCTCAAGGCTACAACCTCTTCCAAGAATCCAACCAAAACATATCCTACACCCGTAACATGGCTTTTAGATAGTCTATATATCCAAGCATTGCAAAGGCC
The DNA here is from genome assembly GCF_041222555.1 of Hakea prostrata. Taxonomy (NCBI): domain Eukaryota; kingdom Viridiplantae; phylum Streptophyta; class Magnoliopsida; order Proteales; family Proteaceae; genus Hakea; species Hakea prostrata. Next base: position 42,995,115 of record NC_142606.1, on the reverse strand, counting down.
TTTGTCCCTAAGCCCCAATTAAGCGATGTTAACCCAGTGAGAATCCCAAAAGGCTCACTGGAACCTACAAATGCAAGGATGATTTGCTCAAAATTCTTTTAACAATTCCATGTCTCCTTCATTCTATTCAAGTGTCACACAACGTAGGGGAGTCGCCAATTAGATACTAACAAATACCTCATGTCATCTCCATGAAATAGTAGATGGAGGAATATTGTAGTTGTGGGGGGAAAAAAATATAGAAGAGAAAATACATTTTTCAAAATTTTAGCTTAAGAAGAATGGCTTTTATCATATCCGTTGACAAGTGGCATTCTTATAAATGTCATCTCAAGGGGGAATCTAAGTGTATTATAATATGTTGACTGAATAAGAAAAATTGCATGTCTTATTCAAATGTCCCAAAGTACACATGATTCAATAGCAAGGTTTTATGCTCAAAGTGTGGGTCACATAGTCAAGGTTAAAGTGATTCACATATTCATCTGATATTTAGCAAAATTCATATTATTCAAAGAACTATAGAAGAACACAAATAAATCATGAAACACTGAACAAGACTTGAAGTCTGAATGTCGTCACTTCCTCTTGTTTTACTCTACTAACTAGAAAAGTAAGTACTAACCAAGTAAAATGGTTTTGAAAAGAAAATTCCTGAAAAAATCCTGTTTTGAAAAAAAAATTCTGAAAGATTCCAGCATTTAGCATAACAGTAAAATCTATAATCCATATGAACCCAACTTTAATATATGCATTGTCCTCGATGCAATGAGAAAACTAAAAGAATTAAAGTGCACAAAATAGGACAAGCAACAGTAAGTTATCGAGTAGGAAGGAGACTCCCTTATTCATAGCTTTTGAAATGGTGTAGTCTAGATTCAATCTCTTCTCTTCTCTTCTTCTTCTTCTTTTTTTTTTTAAGCCAAAGAGTATATATATATATATATATATATATATATATATATATATATATATATATATATATATAAGAGGAATAATACAGTGGTATTACAGAGCAAATTATAGTCTCATAAAAACTCTATCCCCAGCCTCCTCAACCACAATGGCTTTGAGGTGTTCAGGGAACCCTCCCAGATCAAAAATCATCTCCTTATTATCATTCATCAGACTTGCGAAGAAGTCAGCACCTCTATTCGTCTCTTCTCTTCTTTCCCTAAAAAAAAGAAAAATGGTAGAAAAATAAAAAATAGATAAATAAACAAAAACTTAAAGAAAGTAGAAAAATGAAAAGAAAAATAGAAAACGAAAGATAGAAAATATGGGTTGCCTCCCCAACAGTGCTTGCATTATAGTTCGCCTTGAACTACCTCCAAATTTTAGGTCCGAAATATAAGTGACTTCTGGAGGTCAAAACCACCTCCCAAGTAGTTCTTAAGCTACTATCCATGGTCCTCAATAGAAGGTTTGGGTTTAGGCTATTCCTTCATTACTATAGCTAGGGGAGGTGCAAGTTGCCAAGTAAAAGACTTAACCGAATTAAACTCATTTAACATTATTTACACCTCTTCTAATCCATATTTATCACATGTAGCAATCAAAGTTTTCTCTAGCGGGTCATGGTTCATCAGTGCTTCGGTACGGATTGAATTATCTCGCCAATAACATCCACTCTAAAACAATTTGTATCCTCATCAGGGTATTTGGTAGCCTTGAAAACATTAAATGTGACATTCTCATCTCCTACCCTAAGTGTTAATTTTCCCTATTGAACATCAATTAAGGTCCATCCAATGGCTAAAAGGGTCCTCCAAAAATAATAGGAACCTCATAGCCTCTTTCATCTCAAGTACTACAAAATCAGCAGAAAAAAAAAAAAATTTGTCAACTTTAACTAGCACATCCTCTATAAATTCCCACAAGTACTTAATGGATTATTTTGCCAATAAGAGGGATATTGTAGTTTGTTTAACCTCCTCAATTTCCAATATCTCATATACTAAATAAGGCATTAAATTAATTGAGGCTTCTAAGTCACATAAAGCCTTATTAAATGAAAGATAATCAATATAACAAGGTATTATGAAATTCCTAAGATCTTTCATTTTTTGTGGAGCTTATGTTGAAGAATCGCTAAGCATTCCTCATCAACTTGATGGTCTCATAATCCTCAAGTTTTCTCTTCTTTGCAATGATCTCCTTTAGGAATTTTGTATAACTTGATACCTGGGAGATTGCATCTGCAATAGGAATATTAATTCTCAATTTCTAAAAGACAACTAAATATTTGAAGAAATATTGGCCATCTTTCTTTTTGGCAAGTCTCTTAGGAGAAGGAATAGAGAGAACATTTAATGTGGATTGAGAATAAAAGCATCTAAATTAATAGGGAGAGAATTATCCTATTTCTTGGGTGCTTCTTTTCCTCCTCCACTGGTGCTTTAGGAGTATTGATTTTCATACCATTTCTCAACATGATGGCTTGTGCTCTCTTCACTAGGTTTGGTTTAGTGTTGCTAGGTAGACCTCCAATATGGGCATTCAGAAATTTGATTGGAGAGTTTGTCTATTTGCTTCTCAAATTTGTCTATGGATGCCTCTTCATTTTGGAAATGGACATCTACTTGGTTACTGATTTGGGTTGAGCATCTCAGGACCAAGCCACCCCAGCCCACTTAATTTGCATTTGCACGATTCGTCGATACTGCGTGACAAATTGTATTCGTTACGACCTTTTCCCTAGTCATACCCATACTTCGCTTTTGGCTTGCTTTGCCAAGTTCGAATCCTCTATCCTGGCTGATCAAAGATCTGGACTATGCCTTGCCTAACTTGAATATGAATCTCTTATGAAATTGAATATTTTTTCTTGTGCACCTTATGAAATCGAATCTACTATAATCATACAGATTTGGCAGAATATATACACATTAAACTCCTGAAGAGATCTTACTCCCACCCCCACCCAAAAGGAAGGACTGCACATGGATTTTAGTCTTCCAATAAGGTCGGATCCATGAAGATGGTTTGAGAATATTTTTCTCAGTGTCGGCTTCCAGCCTAGCACGCCAACCCTCCTCCTTTACCCGGGCTTGGGACCGGCAACAAACACTGACAGAGTTAAAGAAAAAAAAGAAAAAGAGAGATTGATAACCCATATAAAACCAAGCGAGAATGACCAAATCTTCTTTTCTATTCTTTTTTTTCTTACATTCTTTCTTTTCTTTTCTCTTTTTTTTTTTTCCCAAGACCCTGAAGAGAGATGTTCATGACGTCTATATTCTTAGCTTTTGAAATTAAAAATCCTTTGACCTGGGGACAGTATGGCTAATGGATCAAACTTGTTCTTCCTTTCTTTAAACAAATCCCACTTCGGGCCAAAATGATTTATCCATTCTTCTATGGTTCTGTATTTGGGAAGATATGGCTTCACTTTAATGCCAGCCTCTTCACAAAAGTTCATTATCTTCTTGTTCTGGTTCTCCAACTCGAGCCAATGTTCTTTACTCCCACACAATAGCTCAACAGTGTAGAAGATATCTTCATCTGGTGTAACTGCTGACATCTTATCATCCCACCTGCAAATGCAAATAGATTTTCAGATTATCAGTTGCACGCAAAATTAATTAATGGTGTTCTTCAGCAATTAATTCTGCAGCACTCACTTGCTTTTAAGCATAGGGTAGCAAAGAATGGGTCCACCGATATTGAGGTTTAAGTTTTGTTGAAGAATACCCTTAAAAACCCCTGCATTAATATCAAAAATCCGAGATTTGGGTACAAAGAGATCAATCCATGGGTGAGGGATGTCCCAAAGTCCTTTTGAACGAAGCTCTAGTTCGCCTGTTCGAACCCTATCCAGGAAATCTACATAGGAAAGATCTTTGACGAATATAAAACCAGGGACGAAGTTCAACCCTTGAAGCAACATTTCTAGTTCCTGAACAAGATAAGTACAAAGATCAATCAATCCATTCAAGAAGAAAATAAAATGAGCTAATAAATATTCATTGTAACAGATCATCACACACACCTTATCAACAATATCGTCAGAGATAGGGTCGTAATACTTGGCCACTTCAATGTAGTAAAGCACATCATGCTGGGTTACTAAGGAAGTAATCTTGGAATGGTCATCGGCAGAGAAGAAAGAAGATTTCCAATTATTTGCAGGACTTTGATTCAAAATAACAAAACCTTCAACGTAATCCAAACCGTTATTCTTCCCTGCTTGATCTCCTCCATTGAGTGTGATCAGATGTTCTTCGTCACTTGTGAAACTAGAGAAATCATCATAAATCATACGTACCCACTTAACCTGCAAACATCATAAATCAGACACAACCCTCTTTACCAAGAAGAAATAAAAATAGATAGCTTTGATTTTAGAATCCCATTAAAAGCAAAAAATGCCAAGCATGCGAGACTAGCAATTTTATACTCATGAATTTTTTATTAATTACACTGGTAGGGGCCGGTGCTAGGGGAATTCTTGCTCTTGTGATAATCCCAAACTGACCAAATCCTCCCAGTACTCCATAAAACAAATCTGAGTTCAAGTTTCTAGAGCAGGTCACCACCTCACCTCGGCCTGCACATTCATCTCAATACAATCAGCGAAACAAAAACAAGTTCTTAGATCTATCAGATTAAGATAATAGTTCTAATACATACAGATTTACTAGATAATCAGCTACCAAATAGTCGGGTGTTATAACTCTTAATACCATGTTGGATATGGAGATATGTCCAACGTCCTAAGTTTTCCAATGTGAGATTATTCTTGGCACCAAAACTATCATAAAATTGAAAACAAATAAAAATAAGAACCCATTTGATACATTTATGAAAATTTTTGCTTTGAGAAATACTTTTGACATAACAAAAAATTGTTGTTGCAACTCTTATTCAAAGCAAAAATTGGGAATGGTTAGGTTTGAATGAATAGTTTCAGGGAGAAGGTATTCCTAGAATTGGTATCCTAAACATAAGAACCCTGCAAAACACTCTCACGGGTCCTTAATGTAAGAGGTAGACGCTATAGAGCTAATTTCATACCAGTGACAACATCCATCTCGTAAACGTTGCAGATTTGAGGACCATGAAGGAAGCTTTGGCCACCGATTCCAGCGTTAGAAAGGGTTCCTCCCACAGTGAGATACAGGTAATCTGTCCATGACTTGGGTGCAACTCCATGCTTTAGGGTTGCATTCAACACTTCTATCCACAACTGTTCTCCACCCACATCAACATAAGAACCTGACTTACAAAGACTAATTCTTCCACTGAATCCATTTCCCTTGCGTTTCTCTTTCTCTTCACTCAAAATATTCAAAGCTCTCATGTTCACGACAACACCATCTTGAGCCATGGCTTGACCATAAATTGAATGAGCCTTACCCCTCGCTGCAATGGTAAACCGGGAAGAAGAACCATAAGAGGATCTTATGAGGGTCACGAGATCAAGCTCAGATATTGGATAGAGCACCGCAGCAGGAATCACTCTAATAAGACTACCATAATCAGTAGAAGCCATGTCAAGGGATTCAAAGTCGAAACGAAGCCTCTGAGAGATTTCAAGAGATTTAAGTTTCTCTAGAAATGAATAAGCAGATGATCTCCTCCTTCGCTTCTTCTCAATCATCGACGTCAAACATTTTACAAAGAATATCACCATGAAATAACTCTTAGCAGTCTTACTTTTACCCATATTTGAGAGAGAGAGAAGAAGAAGAAGAAGAAGACAGTAGGAAAGATTGAGGACTGTTGGGCAGTGTATGGTTGTCTTTTTGGGTATTCTTGATGGGTTATTTAGGGCCTATTTGGTTACATGAATCCAGAGATTTCATGAATGCGAGATTTATACCTGTTTGGTTGTGAAAATATCTAGATTCTTGAAATCTAGATATTCATCTTTTTACACTAAAAACGTGAATCTGTAGATTTATGGGTATGGGGTGAAATCCAGAGATTTCATCCCTACTTTAAAAATGCTAAACATTTGCGCATTGACAAAAATCATAGATGAATCCACATATTTCATTCAACATATTTGGTTAATCAAATAGTTAATTTTATAAATTATGACTCCATAAATTTAAAATCCATAGATTTGAAAACTCTAGATATTTGAAATATTTAGACTCATGTAACCAAACAGGCCCTTATGCAATCTTGGGGCTTTTTTTTTTCTTCCAAAGATATGGTCTGGTGGTGAGTTTGGTTTGATGATGAGGCATATTTTCTTTTTCTTTTTTTTTCTGACTAAAAGCAGAACGAACGGAATTGAATTGAAAGAGACTGAGAGACAGCAACAAGGAACGACAAAGAGGAAAAATTAATGGCTGGTTCAACCAAACAAACCCTCTCCTTCTTAGAGACCAGAAGGAGAGAAACAAGGAAAGCCCAATTCGAACCTGAAAAACTAATCAGAGCCAGGATCTTCCCTTGGCTTGTTCGACTACAGCAGCATGCCATAATAATCATTCAACAAAACCCATATGGTAACCTCCCAAGTTGTTGGCAATTTCATTCATTGCCTTACCTAATTCGACTCCTTCAAACCTTGGAGATCAATACATTGCTTCCAAGAAAGGAGATGTGCATGCTAGTCTACAGAATGTCTCCTAAAATATTTATTCCTTTGCAAATGTGGACGTGATAACTTCTAGAAGGGAGAATATTTTTATTTTTACTTTTTTAATAACCGGGCAAGAATATTATAATAAATTAAAACAGAAAGGTACAAGGAATTATAAACAGAAGAATCTTCTCCCCCAATTTTGCTGAGGTCCTGCGTAATTAATGCGCAGGACCGTCAAGCGAGCCGTCCGATTTAATCGGATGGCTGGATTCATTGATTTATTATTGTGTTTCTACATAGTATTATAAATCAAGATGGTAGCTAATGAAAAAGATATACCAAGAACAATGAGTAAACGGAGTAAAATTCTAAAAATAGAATAAACATCAAGAATTCAAAACATTGTCTACACATATTATGCTTCTTTCCATTATGGTAAAGTGAAGAGAAAATTATCAAAATAATGGAAGGGAAATCTTAAAACCATGAATGACCTAAAATAAGAATATAAAAATATGATTATTAATAAAATGGTCAAAAAGAAGGCTCGTCAAATTCATAATAAAGATTGAGGTACTGATTTCACAAAAATGCTACAGTTAATATTACTCTAAAGCTTTTGTGGGTTGATATGGTGCAGAATTAGACACTCATGTTGCAGGCAAAGTAAGAAGTCTAAAAAAACGTGTCCTAGCCAAAAACTAGAAACAGACACATGATTAAGAAAAAGTCGACAAGTTAGCAGCAGAAAGAGATCCAAAACTACAAGTAGTGAGAGGTCAATATTGAAGAGACCCAATTGACCTTTTCATCACCTGCCCCATCCCCAAACACATTTGGAATCAGCCCCTTGCTTCCATCTGGCCCTGGTGTAGACATCCCCAGCCCTTTGAGATGGATTGCTGCAGGCTCACCTCTTCTTTTGGTGTTTCCTCCATTGCAGGGAGGTTGTTATTTGGCGCTTGAGTTTCCCACATTTGGTTGTAGCGAAACCTTTGCAGATGGACCCCCAAATCTCATTCCCTTGAGCAGATTTGGAAAGCCATCTGCAAGATGTCAACTCCAAACCTTCTTTCCTTAATCCCAAACCCCTATTAGACCCCCAAGGGACATATTGTTGTTACCTGATGCCTAGATCCTTCTTTATTCTTTTTGAGGCTCTAATAGCCTTTGTGTCCCCCCCCCCTTTTTCCCTCCTTGTATTTTTCTATCTTTCCCTTTTTGGCTGTTTATATTATCTTTTTTAGAGCAAATTGCACTTGCACCCCAAAATGGAGGCCTTAAAGCACGGACACCCCACTTTATGTTTAAAAAGCATAGAAACCCCAAAATTGGATTTTCAATGGATATATTTGTCCAATTTGTCACTGAAAACCTTTCAGACACTGTTTATTATACGGATATTTTTTTTAAAATAAACAGTGATTTAATTGTTTTCAATAATAAATTTGACAAATATATCCAATAAAAATCCAATTTTGGGGTCTCTGTACTTTTTAAACATAAAGTGGGGTGTCAGTGCTTTAAGGCCTCCATTTTGGGTTGCCAGTGCAATTTGCTCTATTTTTTATTCACACAAAAAAATATCAATTTTTTTTCAACACATGGGCACTGTAAAGCTCGACAATACAACATGCACATAATCACGCACATACATAACAGTGGCAACACATATTACATGGATAAATATATGAGATTTGGTCCCTTTTTTCTATCATAAGAAATATTGAGTATCCAATTTAGGGTAAGTCCATTAACATTTCTGCTAACTCTATATGGTCCCCAACAGAGGGACAATGGAATTTGTGTGAAGACTCCTACCAAAACAACCTCTAGTTTCAACTAATTTTGGCCATAAAAAATAAAAAATAAAACCAAGTGAAAAAGGAACATCACATTTCTGATGGATGACTGAATACAAGAGATGTAACAAGAAATTCACACACAATAAAAGATCAAGTTGAATATAATATTATAAAGGAAACTGAATAATTGACAAAAGACCCAAAGAATTGAAAAAAAAGGTAAAATACTATTATCTAAAGTATGAAGCCTTGCTTTCTTTGAATAATATATATGTATGAAGAATCAACAAAATAAGTGCATTGCATAGAATTTCTTTTTCCTATGGAAGTAGAGGATGAGCTTACTCTTTTCCAATAACTCGCACAAAGTAAACTTCCATTGGTGTCAGGAAATCAAAATTTCCATTACTGTGAGAAAATAAAGTTAAAGGTCAACCTCAATTCAGATGAATCTTATAAAATAATACAACAGAAAAATATCACTGAATGATACTTCAATTTAAATGTAAGAACAAATAAAGAGGATTGTATATGGGATTACCCCAGTGCATCATGTCTAGTTAAGGTTCTTCACCAATCTTCATGAAATTGAATCAAATATATGTACCTGTAAATTCAAGTTAGAGTTCTAGAATTTACCTTGAATACCAAACTAATTGAAACACCAACACTGAAAAGGAAAAATGGCACTGCAAAGTCTGCAAGGGTAACACCAAACCATGGGGAGTGATTAATGGATGGAAATGCTCCACCAGCATCATCAACTAGAATCATTAACTGGATGAATCAGAAATTAAAATCTAATCAAGCTAAGTAAACAGAAATTAAGCACAAAGCCATTAATCAAAACAATCCAAGAATGAGGTTGATGAGAAACTGTATCAAAATAATCCAATTCTAACAGTTAAACACTAACATCGAGGTTGACTATTAAGTAGCTCTAAATTTAGCACTATCTTTTAGTAGTCATTGTAATGATCACCACATGCATGGCTAGTTATAATTTGTACGTGTGCCAAACTCATGTAGAATCAAAATGTATGGCACAGGAAAAGAAATAATTTGTACGCGTGCCAAACTCATGTAGAATCAGAATGCATAGCACAGGAAAAGAAAATGCAACATTACACTTTATGGTATGACATACAGGACTCTATGGTTCCAAGGAAACACTATAAAAATAAATTGATTTGAGCTAGGCTCTCAAAACCTAGGATGTGGTTCTTGATGTAAACTTGACTTCAAAATTAAAGAAAATGAGTTTAAATGAGACAGGCAAAAAGCTTTAGAGGCTGCATATTTGATGAAATTAGAATATGAGTTATTGATCTGAATTTCAGCAGGAAAACCTTAAGTGTTTTGATGTAAGGAAGCTAGGGTTTCAGAAAATTGCTTGGATTTTGACGAGAGAAAACCTGATTCAAAGCTCAAGCTAGAACTTCAATCAAGGGAATTGCAATGTAATTGCATAAAATTACAAACAAAAAGAAGAGGATGTAGTGATGGAACTTATCACACCTAGGGTTTCCAGAATCAGTGAGGTCTTTGGGTTGTCATATTCAAGACCTGGAACAGAATCTCATCTTCACCACCAATTCTGAAAGAAGAGGAAAAAACCAAAATTGAGAATAATTCTCCAAAACAATAGTAAAATATGGTCTGGGCCAAAACATTTTTTATTGAGCTCATCCAATTAGACATCTCATTTATCATCATGGGTAAAGAACATAGAAGTATATAGAGATACTTGACATGATATTAAGCTAGAATCCCAAAATTGAAATTCTGTCACATTTCTATACATAGTAGATATCTAGTCAATTATAAAATTAACTTGAATTTACAAGATTTTGGCTCCGTTACTTAGAAAATCAAAAAAAGACCAAAATGAAGCAGAACGATGCAGTTCTAGATCATCATATCCTACCCAAAGAAAATCTCTAACAATAACATCAAGATTTTAATATTAAAAAATAAAATAAAAAAGAATAAGATATTTCTGATGTTTGAAAAGTAAATGGATGGGCAAAGCTGGAACCTGTCATAAAATACATTGAGTCTCATCAATAAGTGAACATAAATTAATCTAAAAAAAATGCTATCTACATTTGAACTAAAAAACGAGCACAAAGTTCTAGGGACCCTTGATCCATGAAAGAAGCAGATTGACACAAGTAAATAGCCATCTTTCAAAAATTATGAGGTTAATTGTAAAAGGTTGAGTAACTAATTATAGGCATTAAGGAAATGCCTTTTAGACATGCACATCTGCGCTTTGAGATTAGGGTGCAAGTTCTTATTAGTGAGATGCATTTTGTTCTTCTTTACCTATTTCTTTTAACAGGTGAAGTTTAATTGTTAAACTATTGTAAAGGAGAGTACAGCTATAAACTTTGGTTACAATCAGCAGATAGATGAGGAAGACTAAATAGTTGAGGTTAAGACATGATGCCATTCTACAAAGAGATTTTCTTATGATGATATTGTGCTCCCAACCCTAATCAACACACAATAAGCCAATTCAAAGGTCACATTTGTTGATGATGTCTTGAACAAAACCCACAGTTTCAGGTGACTAGCCGGGCAAAAGAAAGGAAGGCAACCAATATTTCCACCAGAATCTGTTGTGGCCCAAGCCACAAGAATACCATTTCTGCAGGCCTCTGTAGGTACATAAAGAATCATGAATGGCGACTCCCGTCCAATTTTTTCAAGTTTGATGTTCTTGTTTCCTATATTATTGTTACTCTGCAGTACTTGAATAAAAACAGGCGCTTGCACTGCACTACACAGAAAAGGTTTAAAATCGCTGCTAATAAGAAATCAACAAGCGACTCTGAGAAAATCCTCATTACAGTAATGTCTCAAATGTTTTAGTAGCTAAATTTCCGTGTTATAGATACACTAGACCGATCACACATAAGGCGACAAAATTACATAAAATTCTAAGTCTGTAACTAACAAAAATTTTGGGGGTCAACGAAGTGTCTGAACTCTAATTTCAGTCGGAGTGAAGAAAATAAACTTCTCAAAGAATTGTAGCTTGTAGGAAGATTGAGGTGTATACCGCAACAGTAAGACCTCGAAAGACATCGAGGGAGACAAGCCGTTGATTATGATTGGCAGTAGCAGGACTTGCTCGGTCTTGCTCGTTAGACGATGAAGTAGGAACTGAAGAAGACTGTAAAAGGGGAGTTCCGTGCGACGATCTTCTGCAACCTGCCGGCGGGAGCAGTTAGTTGGTTGTCGTGGTGCGGTGCTGAAATTAGGGTAAATGGCAAAATGAGCAAGAAGTGACATGAATAATGTAAACCAGGAGCATTTTAGGAGAGAATTTTTACATACGATTTCGTGTTTCTTCTTTAAGATCAGAACGCTGGAACGAGAACCCAGACTATGGCTTCTTGTTCTTCAAGCTGCTGCTTCAAGCTACTTCTTCTTCTTCTCCGTTACAGCTTCAAATGATGTGTTTAACATGAGAGAATCATGCGAGCAAAGCTTGGGATGAAGCTTCTTCTCTTCTTCTCCGTCAAAGCTTCAAGCAAACGCTGGGTATAATTCTGAAATGAGGTCGTAATACCTACGAGGTTGGGTTTTGTGTTTTCGGTTTTTCAACCGTATATTTTGATTCAAATTTTGAATTCGTAGGTTAAATTTTGAATCAGGTATAAAATACCTAAAATGATGGGATACGAACCGCTAGTCTTGAACCGACGGTTTGCGCTGAACCGAACCGTCACTTGAATCGACGTTTTAAAAAGCTGGATTTCAGTTTTTTACATTATTTTAATAGAACAATGAATCTAGCCGTCCAATTAAGACGGTCTTGCGCATTAATTACGCAGGACCTCAGCAAAATTGCTTCTCCCCGGCCTTTCTTCTTCTTCTTTTTCTTCCTTTATTTATTTATTTTTTATTTTTTTGAAGCCAAAGAGTTTATATATGGGGTTGGAATCAATTGAACAAAAGTTTTTTCATCTCGCCCAGTTCGCTGCCCAGGGAACTGGGCGAAGATATTTCGCCGATATTTTGCCCCCCTATTTGGAAATTTTCGCTTCCATTTTTGGGTTTTTTTTTTTTTTTTGTCAATAATTTTGGTAAATTTGATGCATATCCTAATTTAATGCAAATATGTGATAAATTTGAATTATCTCCTACAAATTCTTCCATTTAAAATCTCCTACCTAGCCACATTTAACATATTACCACATTTGTCATGTTGACTTTTGAGCACTGATTATAGAATATAGTTGGTAAGATTGCTCATTAATCTTGAAGATTTTGCTATAAAATGTCTTCCTATCTATAAATTATTCTATGTAGATTCTCCTAATTACATTTAACACGTTGACTTTTGATTCTTGAATCATTAGGATAGAATTGGTAAGATTGGGATAGAATCGCAAGAGAAATGACCTAAAAATTTCAACAAATAGCATAAAAATTGCAACCAAAAAAAAAAAAGAAAAAGAAAAAAAATGATATTTTCCGATATATCGCGAGAAATGGCAGAAAATGGGCAATATTCCGCCAATCTCGTTTCGGGGGCCCTTTTTAGTTCGGTGATTACTGATATCACGGAAATTGTTTCATGGGTGGAATGTTACTAATATAGGTGCCGCCGGATGGGTGCAAACCCAGGATCTCCTGGTAGGAGGGTGGGCTTTTAACTGCTCTACTAATCCACCATTGGCACCCTGGCCTTTCTTCTCCAATGAAAAATTGAAGAGAAGCTGGGAGGCAACTTACATCTAAATGAATCTCTTCCACAACAAGGACTTAGCCGGCAAGAACAACTGTAAGAATCCCTTACTTGGAGTGGATGATCATGATCCAAATCATGATCAGGTGGCTCATAACACACCCACTCGGGTTAGAGATAGAAGCCCATGTGGCCGAGTTAGACAGCAACCTTCTTCTACTACTCTGCCATGAAAATTTGTGGGTTGGAACTTCAAGTAAACCTGTAAATAGATAGCCACCTCTAATTGATATTTGTAATTATTTAAGGGTCCAAATTCGGAATTTTCTTACGGAAAGATATCCAAATTCATTTGATAAACAACAAGATTTGGATTTAGATAATTGCTTCTCAGGTTGGATAAATATCGGATTAGAGTAAAATGTACCTTTTTCTAATAAACTAATATAGCATGCTTACGTTTTAATCGTTCCTCACCAAATGACATTTTGTCACTCCCTAAAGTCTATACCAAAACCCTAGTTAACATGATGAACTCACCCTAAACTATGGAAAAACCATTAGATAATACATTTTTTTTCTCCAAGAACGCTGGTAACTGGATACCGTAACTGGATACCAAAACTGGTAATCAAGCAACCGCATTTGGAAATCAAAGACGAAAAATGACAGTCGACAATTAGAAATTATATAGTTGATTGGATCCGATAATTATTGGATATTTGATGGAGTTTCATATTTGAATTCCGACACATTTTGTAAATATCTATTGGAATGGAATCGGATAGGGTTTTTCTTATCTGACCCGAATCTGATCCAATTACAGGACGTCAGGGGTTTGAATAATTCTGGTAAACAGAGAGCCATTATGGTTTGGATTAAGCAAACCAACTTTGGGTTATTTGCTCTATTGGAGACACATGTCAAGAAGTTAATTTTTGAGAGTATCTCATATCAATTTAGCTACATATGAAAAAAGGATAACCACTATTGCACCGCCTACTATAGCTTAATTATTAATCTAACCATTTTCTTTATGAAATTACTATTTTCCCCCTCACTTCTAACGGTGTTGGCTGTTAATATTGGATATGTCATGTCAATTTTGTCCTCCATTAAAATTAAGAAAACAAAATGCAATATTACCCTCATTTCTATCATTTGGAATTTCTTTTTTTAGCAAATTGCTCCAACGCCCTAAAATAGAGGCCTTTAAATTGATTATGTATAACGGTTGAAAGACCCCCTTGACCATTGAAACTATAATTTTATCTAACAGTGCCATTATGTTTATTTACTTTTTAAGTGTAAAACTTAATATAAACTACAATTAGAAGTCCTAAATTGATATACTAAATTCACAAAAGAAGGATTAATTTTCGGAGGAAAAAAAGAATCACTCGATGCCCAAAGAGTCACATGAATTTACTGTCTCAATAGCTTGAAATCTTCAATCTCCGATAGTTCCCAACTCAAGCTTGACATTGTCTTCAAGAGATCCATGAATTTGCTTCTCAAGTTTGATTGGATTTAAGTTGAAATAATATAGGGCAATATCCACATCTGGCTTTCCTTTTTCTTCTTGAGAATAATCTAGGTATGTGATTTGCAGGAAGCTTATTTGATGGGATGGGGAAAAAATATTAATTAGATAAATCTGGTTCATTTGCTAAAACATAGGCTATGGGCTTATGCCTTGATTTTCATAACTTGGTGAACATGGTCTCTTTATTACTTTTGAACATCATAGGATTGTTATACATGCTTTAGAATAGTTGTATTGTGATTTCATATATTCTTGTTATAATGATTAATTATTATTGTCACTTATACTTATGATGAATCATTTCAATATTATGATTGAACTTCCATTATGATGATGTATCAAATGTATGTGAGATGTTGGACTTGAGTATGTGGTTGCTTAGGTATAATTTGGGACTGGGGAGTGTTCTATTGACGCTTCTGTCCTTGGGCATCGGAGGGAATAATATGGGATGTTCTCTGAAGGTGCCCATCGACACTTTTCCGAGTTATTGGATGGCATACATAGGATTGTCTAGTTGTGTGGCTAGGATGTCCCTGTCGTATCAGACCCGAATCGGAAGGGCATTGAGACCGAATGACCCGTGATAGGGAATGGTTTGATGGGTGCTCAAGACTGGTAACCAAACCATGAGAGGACATAAACCATACTAGGGATACCCGAAAGGGGCCATTTATTGGTAGGGTTGCAAATAGCTAGACTTGGGCTCACGGGCACTCAAGACCGGTAACCAACCCATGAGAGGACGTGAGAGCTTCCCGTTTACTATTTGTGGATGACCAATAGGGTTGATGAGTCCGTAATCCAGGATTACGCTGACTCTAGTGTGAAGGATACCGGAAAGGATCGCCCAGGGCGAGGAATGGACGTATCTGGATCTGAGTTGATATGACTGAGTAGATGACTTACATTGGGCTAGGCTTTACCCGACATGCGCCAATACTTATACCAAATGGTGATGTGAGCGAGTGGTGACCGAATCCCCTACCATGGTTTGAGAGGACTTTACCCAACTACCACGGCAGACCCAAGATATGGAATGGGTTGAGGGGGAGTGACTGATGACCCAAAGAAGTATGGTGCTATGACTTAAAGCATGTCTACCTTAGAGACTAGCATTCATAGAGTTAGAATCATACTTGCATCATGTGTTTCATAACATATTGCATCATGTTGTGGTTTGTATCATATGGCTTATGTTTTATGGAATGACTGCCTTGCTGAGTTCTTTTGAACTCACTTCTTTTTGCAACATATTTTGTTAGACTTTTCTGCAGGAACTACTACTGTTGACTGTAACGGTCAACTCTCTGAAGACCAAGTTAGTGACTCGTACCACACTGGTTGCGGTGAACACATTGATAAAGACTAGCAGTCCGAGACTAATATTTGTCAGGAGTAGATTCGGCCTGGCTTAGTTTCTTATGATTTTGTTATTTAGGAAACATTGTATAAGCTAGAAGAAACTGTAATTTAGTTGCTTACCTGTTCTTTCCCTTCTTTTGAGAACCAGTTGTAACCTTTACTTTTATTCGATCTACCTTCCGTTATTGTTGTAGAGTGGGTTTCCGCCAACTTCCACATTTCAATTATTTATTTTATTGCTATCTTTTCCGCACTCTGATGTTCCTTGTGATTCTTCTGATATTCTTTCCTTGACTTTGATTATTAAATTACTTGAAAACTATGAATTGTTCTTGCTTTTGATTAAGTTATTGTGCCAAGTGGTTATGATCGTTCCTAAACTTGATCTTTTGGGTTGTGGATCACTCCACCGGGTATTCCAGATAGGGTATCCCCTGGGTGGATGTGACAAGAACTGTAGTCAAATCTATAAGCTCTTGCTAGAAAAGATGCTCTGGGTTTGTATGCATTGCCTCAGCATAGAAACATGGAACATATCATGCACACCAACCAATGAAGGAGGAAGGGCTAATCTAAATGCAACTAGCCCAACCTTCTCAATGATTTCAAAACGTCCATATACCTGGGGCTAAGCTTCCCTTTAATGTTGAACTTCATCACACCTTCCATTAGTGACACCTTTAGGAATGCTCGTTAACCAACTTGAAAGTCCAAGCCCGTTCTTCTTTTATCCGCATCGGACTTCTACCTAGATTGTACAACCTTAATCCTTTCCATTATCATATCAACAATAGAACTAGTGGTCTCTATCAATTTAGGACCCAAAATTCGTCTTTCTCCCACTTCATCCTAGTTGAGGGGAGTCCTACATGTACTCCCATATAAAGCATTGAATGGGGTCATGTCAATTGTTGATTGATAGTTGTTGTTGTAGGCAAACTATACCAAGGCCAGGTGGTCATCCTAGTTACCACCCATATCCAAAACACAAGCTTATAGCGTGTCCTTTAGTATTTGGATGGTCCTTTCTGATTGTCAATCTGTCTGAGGATGATGAATTGTACTCAGATTCAATTGGGTCCCTAGTACTTTCTGTAGGTTGTTCCATAATGAAGAGGTGAACCTTGGATCTCTATCCGTTATAATATTAACTGGTACTCCATGTAATATTACAATATTATCAGCATACAGTCTTGCCAACTTGTCCATAGTATAGGCAATTTTGGTTGATGTGAAATGAGTTGATTTGGTCAATCTATCCATTACTACCCATACCATATCATTTCCTTTTCTTGTATGAGGCAACCTTTGATAAAATCCATAGCAATGTCTTCCCACTTTTAGCTAGGTATAGGGAGTGGTTACAGGAGACTTGACGATGCTTGTCTAATAGCTTTCATTCACTAGCAATTACTACATTTGGCAACAAAAGTCTTCAACGTCATTCTTCATGCTAGGATGAATGCTGAAAACAGACTGATGAGCTTCACCTAGGATCTCTTTCCTAATTTCTTCCATTGGTTGTACAAAAATTCTTCCTTTGAGCATCAAAGTACCATCAGGTTCAGCTGAATTGATATGGCTGCTAGGATAGCTTTTGAACCTTCTAGAAAAACCTCTAATCCACATTCAATGAAGAAGTATAACAAGGGCTTCCTAAGAGATGGTAGATCTACAGACTGTCGGTTTCTCTTCCTACTTAAAGCATTGGCAACCACATTTTCCTTCCCTGGGTGATACTGAATATCGCAGTCATGATCCCTTATCAATTCCAACCATCTACCTTGCCTCATGTTCAGCTCCTTTTAGGTGAAAAATACTTTAAGCTCTTGTGGTTGGTGTATATAGTTATTCTCTCACCATATATATAATGATGCCATATCTTTAAGACAAATACTACTGCTGCAAGTTCCAAATCATATGTAGAATAGTTATTTTCATAGTCCTTCAGTTGCCTACAAGCATATGCGACTACCTAGCCATGAGCCATTCTGCGTCAAGTCACATCCCAATCCAACTTTGGATGCATTTGTAAACACAGTCAAGCCTCCAAAATCATCTAGTGTGAAATCCAGCCCAAACCCTAACTTGGACACCCTGTCTGTTTTGGATGAAGAAGAGATTGTTTGTTGTTTGACCTTGAAGTTGGACCTTGAGCACAATGTTGATATCTACGGAAGGTCCTAGGAATTCAAGTCAAACCTCTCCCTTAGTGTAGATCCAAAGACCCGAAGTGAAGGAAGAAGGCTTTATGGGCCATCTCAGTGGAAGACATGGTGTTTGACCAAAAACCCATAGAGATTGATGATGGAGTTCCCTCTTGGAAACCTTTTCTATTTTGGATTTGAACTGCATCTTGATGTTGAAGAGCTTAGTTGATGGACTTGAAGCCTAGTTGGACATGGTTTGGAAGGTCCCTCAATGATTGGTAAGTTGCTTGTAGAGTTAGGAGAAGCCCCACTGAAAATCTTGAGGTTTGGAGCTTCAATTTCCTTGATCTGGGCTTACTGGTCACCTGTGTCGACTGCTTGGGTCGACTGGGCCATCGAGCCATAGTGTTAGGGGCAATTTGGTAAAACTCTAATTTTTTTTTTAGGGTTTTGATGCTCTATTTATTGGGATTTCGTGGTAATCAGCCCCATTATGTTTCTAAGCCTCTAGAGAATGTGGGAAGGACCTTAGAACCTCCTCTTCGAAGCCAAGGAAGATCCCCAAGCATCCGTTAGAGTTTCTCCATCGAATCTTCTTCTTCAAGTTTAGTAATCAATTTGTTTCTCTCTAGATCTACTCTCTCTACTATTTCTTCTAATTGTTTTGATTATGAGGAAGGTATTACACTACTGTAATCTCTGATTCTCATGGTCTTAGAGTGAATCCCCATTCACTCTATGTTCTCCCTTGAAGCCATATGGTGATGTTCCATGTTTTTTATCTTGCCTAAGACCATGAGTTACTATCTCCTTTACTTTCTACCTATCTTTATGATTATGAGGAAGACCTCATACCATTACCATGACCTTTCCTTATATCCCCATAATTTTTGGGTGAATTTCTTTCCCTTTTCTCTTTGTGAATCTGCGATGGGTTGTTTTTGAATGGAAGTTTTAGGGTAACCTTCAAGAAGGAGTATCCATTTGAAGACCTTGTTTTCTTGTTCTTGTTAGACCCTTCCCAATGCCAATTCTTGATTTTGAAATACTATTCTTTCTTTCCTAGAGTGAAACCCCTTTCTCTTTAGTCTTCCCATGAGATACACAAACTCTCTTCGGTAAAACCCTAATTTTATGGTTCGATTACAATTCTTTTCCTTTGATTTTATTTGATGCTTGAATCATCCAAGATAGTCTGAGTATGTTTCTGGGAACTCCCCTTCGAATTTCAGAGTAATCGGACTTCAAACGAAGAAGTTATGACTGATTTAGGGTTTTCTATCCTGTATTGTTCGCTGGGTCGACCGCCTGGATCGATTGGGCCAGTAGACCCAGCCAGTCAACCCACAGAGTCAGTAACTCCAATTTTGCTCTGTTTTGCTTCCGTTTTGTCTCTAATCGTTAGGGTTTGTTCCTTATGTTCAATAGATGTTTGTTTAGGGTTATTTTGGTGATCTTGGACTTGCCCATTGATCTCTTTCTCGAAGTTTACGAAGTTGAATTCAAGGTGAGTACTCCACTCACAACATGCATATTTACATACCTTGTTATGATGTGATTTGAATGTAATGATTTAGCTACTATTATGTTACCTTTTTAACATTGTATTACTTCTATAATTACAGTAGCATATTCTACTGGGATTTACATATTAGAATTGATTATGAAGTAATGTGAATGTGATTTGGACTATGATGTGAATGTGAATGTGATATGTATGAAAGCATGATGTGATGTGAATGCCTAGGTTGTGATTGGGGAATGGGAAATGCCCTTTTGGCATTTCTGTCATTGGGCACCATTGGAGGTGGTACGGGACGCATTCCTATGGTGCCCCTTGGCGCTTTCCCGATTTACTGGTTGACATACCTAGAGCATGTCTAGAAGTGTTTGGCTAGGAATACCCTATTATATCATACCCAATTCGGAAGAGAATTGAGACCGAGTGACCTGTGGCAGCAATGGGGGTTTGTGGGTGCTCAAGACCGGTAACCAACCCATGAGAGGACATGAATCACATTGTGGGGGCCATTCATTGGTAGGGTTGCAGTAGTAGACTTGGGCTCATGGGCGCTCAAGACCGGTAACTAACCCGTGAGAAAACATGAGAACTTCCTGTTTGCTATTTGTGGATGACCAATAGGGTTAATGAGTCTGTAGTCCAAGTTGGTTGTAGCCATAGGATACGATGACTCTAGTAGGAAAGATACCTGAAAGGATTGCGAGAGGCAAGGAATGGAAGTATCTAACCCTAAGTTGATATAACTAAGTAGAGGACTTGCATTGGGCTAAGATTAACCTTGACATGCACCAGTACTCATATCAATGGTTTTGTGAGAGAGCGGTGACCTAAACCCCAGCCATGGAATGTCCGAGAGGGGTGCAGGACCCAATTACCACCGGAGAACCCAAGATACCAAGATGGTTGAGGGAGACTAATTTGAGACCTACCCAGAGGAGTATGGTGCTATGACTTAAAGCATGTCTGCCAGTAGAGACCAGCATATGTAGAGTTAGAAGCATACTTACATCCATTGTCTCATATCATTGCATTTATGATTGCTTTGACTGTGAGTGAAGAAGTTTGTTGTGATTGGACTACTTGCAAAATTCTTTTTGACCTTACCCTTTAGGGGACTTGTTTCTAGATGCTTTTGCAGGAATGGAAGAGAACTCATGCTTCAGTATGGAGGACCCTTCCTTACTTGGTTCAACTTTGGAAGTCATTGGAGAAGGTCATGAACAGTGGTGTGACCAGCTCAAAGTTTGGACTGCACGGATGACTCCTATTGATGGCAACCGGCATCATCTTGTTTGCCAATGGGTCATGAGCTAGAAGCTGACCCGGAGTTACAAGAGTACAACCCTAAGGTGAAGAAGATGAAGACTGAAGAAGAAGGAGAGCCGACAGAAGATTTTGATTTGTTTACTTTGTTCTTCTAGTCTTATATTTTAATTCTAATAGCTTAGATATTGCTTTAGATTTTTGATCTACCTTCCGCTTTGTTTGTGGAGTATATTTCCTCTATACTCTACAATTATCTTTTGATTTGTATCTTGTTTTTCCGCACTATGATATTCTTTTGTGATCCTTCTAAGATCCTTTCTTGATTTTATTATTAAATTACTTGAATACAATGATTTTTCTTGCTTTTGATTATGTTATTGCGCTAAGTGGATATGATCGTTCCTAAACTTGATCTTCGGGGCTATGGATCACACCTACGGGTATTCCAAATAAGGTACCGGCTGGAGGGATGTAACATCTAGTATTGTCAACTGTAGAACTTAGTAAATCTCATCTTAAATTCTTGGAAATTCTTCTCACATGATTCATTCCACTCAAACTCAACTATTTTCCTAGTAAGCTTTGTCATAGACCCAAAAATCTAGATAAATTCTCAATGTAACACCAAAATATTAGGGCATACCCAGAAAACCTCTAATTTTTATGACTGTCATTGGTTAATCCCAATCTGCCACAACCTTTACCTTTGATGGATCAACTCTAATACCTTCATCTATTGTTATATGTCCCAAAAATACCACTCTAGAGAACCATAATTCACATTTACTAAATTTTTGCAAACAACCTCTTCTCTCTCAACTGTTGCAAAGCAAATCTCAAGTGCTCAGCATATTCCTTTTCATCCTTCGAATAGATCTGAATGTCGTCAATAAACACAATTACGAACTTGTCCAGCATATCTTGAAATACTTGGTTCATAAGATCCATGAATGTTGTAGGCACATTAGTGAGTTTGAAAGGCATAACCCTAAACTCATAATGCTCATATATCACCTTGAATGCAGTCTTGCAAATATCACTGGCTTTCACTCTCAATTGGTGACACCCATATCTTAGATTAGTCTTTGGGAACACTATTGCACCTTTCAACTAACCTAATAAATCATTGATTCTAGGAAGATGATACTAGTTCTTGATAGTCAACTTGTTCAACTCACGATAGTCTATGCATAACCATGTACTGCCATCCTTCTTTACCAAAAGAACCAAAGCACCCCATGGTGATAAATTGGGTTGGATGAACCCCTTTATCAAGTAACTCCTTCAAATGAGCTTGTAGTTCCATCAATTTTGTCAGTGTCATTCTATATGGAGTGAAGCTGAATGGCTAAGAAACATGATTGCAGACATACCTCTATGGCCCAAACCAATGCCACCTATATCGCTGCACTGTGACAATAAAGCAGCTATAGGAAGGGCCAAGAATCAGGTATATAATGGGAAAAGAAGACACATACGTCTTCGACATAATCTTATAAGGCAATTCATTGATGAAGGAACAATAATTGCAATTGATTACGTAAAATCAGAGGAGAATTTAGCTGATATGTTCACTAAAGCTATGCCTACAAGAGCTTTTAATGAAGCAGTTACGGGAATGGGATTAAGAACTGTGACATAGGTCATGTGATGGACACCCAACCTATGTGAAGAGGTTAAATCCTGAATTAGGTTCAAAGGGTAAGCAACGAAGTCACTAGATGACCTGTTTGTACTACTAAACCCATTCTGAATAAATATAGTAAAGTAGTACCACCATATCGTTGATAGGATGAGTGCCTGACTCTTAATCAAGCGTAGCTCACTAATGTGGGGGTGTGTCAGATGTGGTGCACACCTAATGCTGACCTAAACAGATATAGAGGGTGAGGCCGCCTTCAGTTGGAAATGTTACACAAGCAAACTTCCTTAAATATTTGTGAGACCAAGATTCGAGACAAGGCCGATAAAATGTCTATTTCTCTTTATAAAGGGGTTGTAGGAAGGTTGACCAATTGGATATGAATGGTGGAGTAGCCAGCTACACTGAAGAGGATAGGTTCAAAAAGTCAGACTTCACCGGTACTCTATAGCGTGCTTTATCAGATCTAGTGTAGATTCAAGTCCGAAAGACATCTACAACGAAGTGTCCTATTGTATCTAATGTGTTCACTACTGCTTGAGTCTTCAGCCTTTGTATTTGAAGTTTTAATTATTGTGGGGGATTGTTGTAAATATGTTTAAAACTTATTTTATATAAATATCTGTTTTAATTGTGTCTTTTATACATGGTTTTATTTAGTCCCACATCGGGTTGAGAGGATCTGATTTCGTTCTGTGCTAGCACTATTTTGACCCAACTTTATTTGTCTGGTTCACTCCAGAACTAATTTATGACAATTCGTTTTCAGAGGCTGACTTTGCTTGCTATGACTGTTATATTAATAACACTTGCTAACTTGAAATCTAACGGTCATGTGATCTTTCCATGAATCTTGCTAAATCCACTTTGACTTAGTTAACATCACTTAATCGCCTTTCGCTAGTAACTTGCTACCCAATTACCTTTAAAAGAAACGAACAAAAGAACACAGTATGAAAGTTGGAACTTCTAGGCGCATCACAACGTCGCTTTCCTTAAGACGTAATTCGCCCTCACATCAAGGTGCTATGAGGTACTGCGAACCGTCTCCCAGGATACAAAGAAGCACAACTTGAGTTGAATCTCCCAAGTTTTGCTAAGCACAAACAAAACTCAAGAACAAAGATATTTTCATCTATCTTGCTGTTGTGAAGCTAGAATGTATTTATAGGCATTGAGGTGCCTCTTCTGAATAGTTTATGACTCTGTTCGTATGAGTGCACCTCTCTGTAGGGATACGAATGCTGACGTTCAAATATGAGCCGTTGGATCATTCGGCCGCACGATCTAACGGTCCATATTGAACCATCAAAAAGGATATTTATGGATCTACTTCCATCGCCCTAGATCAAAATACACGGTTCAGATCTGATCTCGCTCGAAGCGATGCTAAGTGCTAAGTGCTAAGTGCGTGTGCCATAAACGCCTTAATAGCCCACGCCACGCATGCGTGTGCGCGAGCGCACTCGAACGGTACACCGTCCTCGCTCATACACTACACACACATTGGCGTGTCTGATTACTATAAATCAAAGTTAATAGGTGGTACCTATTAATTAACCTGGATTCCGACACCTTGGTTTCCAATGTGGGACTATATAAAAAAACACTTTCCTAAAATAAATTAAGGAAAGTTTTCCGCACTTACAAATCCAATAAAATGAAACATATATTATTTTATTATATTAAAAATAATACAACATTAACAACTCTCACTTTTAACTTGCTACCCAATTACCAACATGCAACATCTTGAATTTGTTGCATGGCTACCATTTGGCTCCTGCAATCATGACAACTGACGGCCCTGCGGCTTTGAATCTGAAGGCTAGTCTTATGAAATCTAGGAAATCCCTATTGGCTTCCGGTGTTTGTACAAGCATTCTAACCTCAACTGATTCCAAAACAATCCTTGGCCCTAACTGCTTTTAGTCCCCTGGACTACCCAACTTTCCCCTCCATGGGAAGAACACCTTCTAGCCACCCTACATCCCCCACAATATTACAATTTTGAAATGTTTTTAATCGTTTTTGGGCTACCCCGCTCAATGCTTGGAATCAATGGATTAGCCAGATTCGCAATAGTACATGGGGATCTCACTTCAAAGAACTAAGTATCTTTCAGGAGATTATGCTTTCTACTTTCTCTATTGTCCCAGAGCATCATTGCTCTGGGATGACTCGTCCTATTTGAGTTTCCAATACCAATATATATACTCCCACAAGCCTTGCGCTTCACCCTCCTTGTTATGGTGGATGACGTATTTTGATTCCTGCAAATTTGTGGCTCAAGTGATGTCTCTATGGCTTTTGGCTTAGCTACCTCTTCGTGAGAGGTCATGACTAAGCAGCCACCACTCAAAGGCCCACCAAGTAATTTTTTCGATAGCCTTTAGTGGATTCCCTCTTTCCAGAAATTTTATCTTTTTCTTACCTTCTACAACCTCACTTCTCAGCTCCTCTTCATGGTGCCAACTAACCCAAGGAGGGATCAGGGCCACAACTTGAGAAACAAAAAGGGTCCTCCCCCCCCCCCCACTGAGTTTTCCCCTAAGGACAAGGCCCACTCTTTGGTGTGATCTCTTTTTTCTTTGCTTAAGGGTTCCTAAGACCATTCTACTCCCTAATGGCTTGGTCTCCAAGGATGAGATAGGAATGCCACACAAAGACATCTGGACGCTTCAAGATAGAGTAGGAGCTGAGGTCATGCACAACGCTTAACTTGAAAGTAGGATCATGATAGGATATCTATCCATCTGGCCCTCCCGGACTAGCTTTCCAAGTTGTCCATCTGCCCTTAAAAAACTTCAAATGCATAATGAATGATAAGATGCCCTATGGATTGTCCTTACCTTGTGTAATTTCTATCCATAAAGGGCTTCCCAAACTCAAGCTTCCTAAGGCCGTAAATGGTATACAGCTCTTGCTATCCTCATCCGAGACTCCAGGTGATTGATACTCACGCATGTCCTTGGTAAAAGGAGCTTTGTCCATGTTCTCCAAGGAAGTCAAAGGACCAAGATGGCTCTTAGTTCAAGTTGAGGAAGATTCATCCAAGCTTAGGGATGTCACAGCCTAGCCTCTCAAAACTAAAGATAGGCTTCAACATCTATCCCACTGAGACATACTAGCGTCCAACAAAACCAAAGCCCTAAAGGCCACGATCGTCGAACTGGAATGCACCAGAGTCGACTACAACTCGTAGATCTTAGCTGTCTGTGAGGAAGCTCAAGGCTTAAAAAACCTCCACGAAGAGATAAGCTCAAAGCTGTCCGCATGTCATCCTAAGGTCATAGGTGTCACATCCTCCCAGCCGGTACCCTAACTGGCATACCCGAGAGTGTGATCCACAACCCCGAAGATCAAGTAATGAGGAAATCATCCTCCCACATATACAATTACATAATCATAAACAGGAAATAATCAGGGTTTAAATAGTATAACAAAAGATTAAAGCCAAGAAATGAATAATCAATATAATCAGAGTGCAAAATGATACCAGATGTAATCACATCAAAAGAAATAGAGTGAGACGGAAACTCACTCCACAAAATACAGCGGAACGCAGAATGTAAGTCTAAAGAAATAATATCTAAAACAATGGAACTAAGAGAAAATTCTAACATCAGGGTTTTCTATTCTATAAATAACGTCTTCAAAATAGTGGACTTCATCAATCCATTTGAGACGTTCCACATATACGTTGTCTTTAATTGTAGTACGCATCTTGATCAACTGAGGGATCATCAAAGTAATCTTGATGGTTGCCAACACCTTGCGTGTAGTACGCTTCATCGGCTTGCGCTTCATCGAACTGTTCGCCATAGAATTCAGTACTTGTAGAATAGTCTAACAATGTAAAAAAGGAATGAGTTTCGAAGAAACTCAGTAAGGCAAGTTAATCCATAACAACATAAACAACATATGGCAAAACATAACAAGATGCAATGCAATATGAAACAGATAATGTATGAATGCATCTAACTCTATGTATACTGGTCTCTATGGCAGACATGCTTTAAGTCATAGCACCGTACTTCTTTGGGTAGGTCACACATACGGCTCCTGTTGGTAATGGGTCCGGGCATCCCTCTCGGACAAACCATGGTAGGGGGTTAAGTCAACACACTCTCTCACAACCATTTGGCATAAGTATCGGCGCATGTCAAGGAAAAGCCTAGCCCAATGCAAGTCATCTAGTCAGTTACATCAAGTCAGGTCCAGATACTTCCATTCCTCCCCTCTCGGGATCCTTTCCGGTATCCTTTCCACTAGAGTCAGCGTATCCGACTCTCTCAAATACGGACTCATCAACCCTATTGGTTATCCACATATGGTAAACGGGAAGCTCTCATGTCCCCTCACGGATATAACTCACCGGTCTCGAGCGCCCATGAGCCCAAGTCTAGCCATATGCAACCCTCCAATAAATGGCCCCCACAATGTGATTCCCGTCCTCTCACGGATATAACTCACCAGTCTTGAGTGCCCGTGAATCCCCATTGCTACCACTGGTCGTTCGGTCTCAATTGACAACCAATGATTCGGGAAAGTGTTGACGGGCAACCCCGAAAACATCCCATACTATTTCCGATAATGTCCAAGGACAGAAGTGTCAAAAGGACACCTCCCAATCCCAAACCAAACTTAATGAAACACATTCTCAGATCAGTCATGACATACACAACCAGTACTTCATCATATAAAAGAGAATGTAAAAGCAAAATCAGATTAAGCAGCAATAAGTAATTCATCTAACATGAATAATGAAAAAGATGATATAAACAAGTGCTAGTGTTCTCCCAGTAGGAGATCAGAATTAAAGTACAACAACAGTAGGTAATCTCATAGTTTCACAAAGTAGAAACCAGAGAACAAGTAATCTATGTAGTTAAGGAATTAACTGTCCTTACCTTCTAATTCGTAAAGGAACTTAGAGAATCAAGTAAGACCTTGACTAAACCTGAGAAAAGAGTTTTAAACAAGTGTATACTATGAGTTAGGAAAGATACATAGAAGGAAAGATCACAATTCAATCAAAACAAACCAAGAATGGGGTTGATGTACCCATTGGTCAACTGATTGGTCTACTGCCCCAGTCGACCAACAGAGACAGTAGCCTTCAAAAATCAGAATTTTTTAGAATATGAATCCGAATTTGGTGGTTCAAAAGGGTACAAAATAAGGGGGAAACTTTAATGAAAACATCTAAGTCTATAGAGGACAACAAACCATTTATCAAATCAAGTTTCCAGGTCACAACTCAGGAATCAGAAAGTTAACCTAATTAGGTTAAACATAGATTATGACGGAAAAATATAATATGATCAAGGGTAAGGAAATAAAATTAATAGGTTACAATTCTAGTAAGGAAAATAAAGTGAGAGTCTTCTAACATGATCAAAATAGGGGTTCTTGATCTTACCCAA
Source organism: Hakea prostrata (assembly GCF_041222555.1). Lineage (NCBI taxonomy): Eukaryota > Viridiplantae > Streptophyta > Magnoliopsida > Proteales > Proteaceae > Hakea > Hakea prostrata. The sequence goes on along the minus strand of NC_142606.1, from coordinate 42,967,147 downwards.
GAAATTAGGGTTTCACCCTTTTTGGTTCCCATGAAAAGGTTGAGAGTTCCGGATGAAGGGAGGTAAATTGTTAGGTCAATTACAACAAGAAGAATTAAAGAACATTGAATTTAGATCAACTTCTACATTACCCATGAGGTTTCCCTCACATGGGGGGTTTACCAAAAGGTTCTCCTGATGACCACACAAGGTTAGGGTTTCAAGGGTTAGGGTTTCCAGGATTCAATTGGCAAGGGTTGAGATCATGATGATGATCATAGATTTCAAGGAACATGATGAGATCATGGAATAGATGGTTGCAAGAATGCAGCATCATCTTCCTGATCTCAATCATGAACAGATTCAAGAAAAGAAAATCAAAGATAGAGAGGAAAGAGATCATACACATACCTTTGATGCAGGAGGATGAGGATTGCTTGAGTTCTTGCGAGATATCAACTAAGGATGCAAGGGAAACGATTAGAATAGGGTTCTAACTCGTTCTAGAGGCTTAGGAGGCAGATGAGGCGGAGTATTCCCGAGATTAGGCTTAAATAGAGTAGCCACGATTCAAATTTCGAAAACAGAATCAATTGGTCGATTGATTGGTCGACTGGTCCAGTCGACCAATGAGTCGACCAATCAGAGCAGCAACTTCAAAACAGAGAATTGAAGGCTCAGATCAAGTCTAAACATTAAGGGGTTTTGCACACACCTAAAGTGATATACCTAGTTGGTAGAAATGTCTTCAAACCAATACAGAGAGCACTCCAAGTCCATCAACTAATCCAATCTTCATCAGTGTGCAGTTTCCATAGCAGGGGCATTGACATCCATACTTAAGGATTCCACTCCAGCCATCAAGTCTTCAACTGAAATGGCCCAAAGTTGACTTCTTGCCCTACTTCGGGTTGTTGAACCTACAAACAACAGGGTTTACAGGTCAGGGTTAGGGCTGGGTTTTACAATAGGTGCTTCTAATCAATCGACAATGCTTATGGCAAGGGTTGGAAAAGTACTGCTTGCCCTTCGTCCTTTTACCTACCTTTTGGCCCAAGTAGTTACTAATGAGCACCACTCGATCAAGGGTTTAGTAAAAGTGTTGTAAGCAAGAGCATTTTTTCTCAGTTGTTAGCTCCTAGATTTTTGTCATAATTTTTGAGTCTCACGAGCTGGGCATGTAGGCCTTAAGGAATTTTCTATTTAATGAATCCAACCATCTAGGTCTTGGAGCCTGTATATACCCCCTTTTTTGACTTGGGAAATCCTCAAAGGGTGCTCCCAATTGGGTGACCACTTAGCAAGCTTTGGATCCTTTATCTAGATGAAGAGTACTGGTTTGAGGACCAAGTGAATCCGGATCATCACCCCCGACGGGGAGCACAAAGTGCTCCCCGACGGTTTTTCCACCACAAAAAGTGGTGGGCCCCACCTCAAAAATGTAAAAAAAAAAAAAAAAAAAAAAAGAGAGAAAACCCTCCCATCACCACCCTGGTCCCCCCTGTTTTTTGTGGTGGTAAACTGTCGGGGAGCACTTTGTGCTCCCCGATGGGGTTGCAGATCCGGACTCGAACCAAGTCCCCTTCCTTTGAGTTCTTAGTCCTTATTGTCCAATCATAAATTTGTGCCACTCTACGCTTTTGAACTTTTAGGATTTCCAAGGCACTTTCTTGTCCAGATCGTTTGACTCAACCATGATAGCATATGAGTACTTGTCAGGGTTTAGGCCATGTTGTTGTGCCACCCTTAATGATTGCATTGTTAACTCCATGAGTAATACCGCCTCATGCTCGTACACCAAAGAATAAGGGTATACTTGAGTGCTGGATTGCTTGAAGCCCAATTGGCCCATAGCATAGTTTATAATTAAAGAAAAAAAAGGTAAAAGTAAAAAGGGCGCATCCAATGACCACTTGAGCAAAATAGAATTACCTTTATAATTTACTCAAGGCTTAACCACATTTTTTTCCGCTAAAATGTCATTTGTATTAATAAGTGAAAAATACTCAAGGCTTAACCACATTTTTTTCCGCTAAAATGTCATTTGTATTAATAAGTGAAAAATACTCTAGTATAAGTAGATTAGATTACAAGGATCCTTCACTCATTCTTGCAACATCAGTTGCCCCATTTACACCCAACTTCACTGGGTCGTGATCATATCAATTGGCTCACAAAGAATAGGCACTGTTGCATCTTGATCAAGCTCCCTTAGAATCAATGCTGTCCAAGGAATATCTTCTATAGAAATACCCAACCTAGCTGCCATCTTCGCCAAGAAATCAGCAGCCATGTTAGTCTGCCTATAATAGTGTGAAAGTTTCAATTTCACCTTCTCTAAATATGAAGTCAGGCCTCCTATGTTGCAAAAGAAACCAAGGAATTTTTTGTCTTTGTATGAGAAAACTACTGCCACATATTCACATTCACCCCACAAACACTAAATATTCGAGTATTTTACCCATTCAAGGCCATGCACAAGAGCCTCCATTTCAGAAACAAAATTTGTTTTAACACCCAAAAGTATGCTGTAGTTTGTGAGAATACTTGCTGACTTAGTCTGAAATAAACCACCGGCAGCTGCCTTTTCAAGATTCCATGGAGTAGCCGTTTATGTTTAGGTTTACCCACCCAAGAGAGGGAGGCATAAAGAACACGGAGTTGCTCTTTATATTGAAGGTTAATCCTAGCTGTCTAGACTAGGAGTAAACCTCTCGAATAACCTTCCTCTCCTCAATGTCAATAGCATAATGTGCCAGATCAACACGAATTTGTCTCATCCCTGTGAGTACAACACATCATCAAGTCTCTTTTATTTCGGACAAGCCAAAGATGGTATAGCATGAGTAGGCATTCGTTCAACCTAGTTTCCCAAAAGGAGTTGACCTAGCCTACTAAAACCACCACATTAAATTGTCTTGAAAGGTAGAATGAACTACCCAATTGAAGCCAAACATTGCTACAAGACCTTCCCCGTAACAGCGAGCAAAGGGACAAGAGAGCGTAAGATGCATCAAGTCTTCCTAGGCTGCCGTACACAAACTACAGTGTGATAAGGTGCTTCAAGTCATCCTGGGCTGCCATACACCGATACACAAACTACAGTGAGATACTAGAGCCATACCCTCAGACATTACCAAATCATCCAATACAGGAAGTTTACCATCGAAAAGATGCCAAGCAAACACTTGCTGCCTAGGCAGGAAGTGCAACTTCCAACCCAAAGAAACCAACTGGCCCCCATTTAACGTAATAGATATTTTTGAAGATAATAGCATCTCATGAAGCTATGCACCCCACCTTTCTAAGAAGTCAAAACTTCTCAAAAAAGAAAATAAAGACCCCAATAGAGTGGTGTCGTATGCTTTTTTAATATCTAGTTTCAACCCCATTCCACGTCCTCTATTATAAGCATGCAATATATTGGTAAGTTCTGATGCAATAGAAATATTTTTAGAAATTAACTTACCTTTCTAGAAGGCACCTTACACCTCTAGATCAGCGATGGAAGAAGAACACTCAGGCAGGCAGTGATTACCTCAGATATAATCTTGCAGAAAAAATTTCCCATGTATTTGGGTCTGAATTTTTCCAAAGTGACAACATTCTCCACTCTAAGCAACAACATTGTTATTCACCTCTTTTGGTATTTCTACTATCCTAAAATAAGACTGAATAGCAGCCCCAAAGTCTTGGTGAATAATTTCTCGATATTGTCTTTAAAAGTGATGAGCACATTTATGTGTGAAATGTTAGAACATAAAGCATGCATTTTACACACTTAGAGTGGAGCTACCTTACGTTTTATGTTGTCTTTGCAGATTTTATGAATATTTAGGACCGGAACAAATATTTGGAGTTTTGGGTATGAAACATACAATTTTACATGTCAAGAGATGAAGGTTTTGCAATATTGAACATGTCTCTATACTTTATCCTTTAGTAACAGGAAAAAGGAAGATGTGAGATGGAGGAGATGGAAGCTCTAGGAAATTCGGAGGTGCCTAGGGAATCGGTCTCCCTGCGTTTGAAGCCTCCAGAGGTGCCTACCAATGGGGACAAATCTTATGCGGGAGTAGTGGGGAGTTCGTTGTTGCCTAAGATTGATTCCCTCCCTTTTCCTATACAAGCGGGTAAGTTTCGCAGGATTGTAATCCCGCAATAGGAATACGAGCTGCAATGAAATCAATTCCATTTTTCGTTGATTGGGTGAGCTAATTTTCGCATCACTACCATGGATGAATTGCGAGAGCTAGCTAGGGGTGCTTGGAAATTGTCTCAAGGGGTGATCTTACATTCATTGGGAAAAGGGTTTATCATCTTTCAGTTTCATAGCGAGGCAGATATGACTGAGGTGTGGCGCAGAGGTTTCTGGAATGTTGGAAAGCAATATATCCGTTTTCAGCGATGGAGGCCGGATTTTAATATCCACTTTCCTCAACCAGTGGGTAAGTTGGTGTGGGTTCGTTTTCTTGATTTACCTCTTGAGTATTGGCATGAGAAAGTGCTTCTTTCTATAGCAAAATGTGTTGGGAGACCTGTTTCTCTTGATAGACGAACTCGTCTTGGTTCTATTGGTCATTATGCTCGAATTTTGGTTGAATTGGAAGTCGATGTTGTTCGAGTGAATGAGGTTCAGATTGAGCGCCTTGAACCAGGAACTCTTCGAGTTTTTAGTTTTCTTCAGAAGTAAATTTTTGAGGATGATATTCTGCGGTGCTCACGGTGTAATCGAGAAGGCCACTTGGGTATTCATTGTAGGTTTGCTTCAAACGATTCTGTGGATGGTTTGCAGGTTCAGCCCTCTATCGTTCCTGTAGAAAAACTCCCAGCAGATAATCCTATTGTGGATGGGATTCCTATTGACAGTGTGAGAGTGCAGACTCCAAGCTCACTCCAACATTAGATTCGTGTGGCTCTAGAGGTTGCAGGTTTGGAGGACTCTATTTCATCCAATGAGGATGCGGCAAATTCAATTTCAAATTTCAATTCAAATTTCAAATCAACAAGGTTGGTTCCCTCTAATGTGGTGATCGCGTCTAGCGAGAACTCTTCTCTTTATCTTTCTCTCTCTCTTGAAAGTGATCCTTTTCAACTTCAAAAAATTTTAGATAAGGGCAAGAGTTCGATGTTGGTTGGTAATCTTTCAAAAAACGTGGTTACCTCTATTGGTCCCACGACTAACCAACTTCCACCTAATTCGGCCACTAAGGATATTGGCTCTTTTGAACTATTTGAAAAGCTTCTTGAGAGGCCTTGTGGGGCCTTGCTAAATTCGGTTAGAGTGGAAGACTCTTCTACCGAACAGAATTTGGTTTTTGTAGAAGACTTTTCTACACAACAAAATTCGATTAGATTGGAAGAAGCTGCATTGGACGTGAACTTTAGTTTGGAGCTTCAAGTGGGGTCATGCGGGGCCCAACAGAATTTGAATAATTTTGAAGCAGCTTCTTTGGCCGTGGACTCTAGTTTTGAAATTCAAAATTCCTTAGAGGCGGCAAAGTGTTATAATTCAATTGGTAAACTTCCTTTGAGGAGTTCACTAGTGGGACCTACAGATAAGCTCGAAAGTGGTTCGGCCACTCCATTTGATTTTCAAAAAGTGCATGTTGCAGGTAAGAGTTCTAAGCAAATTGGAAACCCTTCTTTGGGGTGTTCATTGGTGGGACCTGAAGTTGCAAATATTATTAGAAGTTCGGCCATTGAAGGAACTAGGGAGGATGATTTGGACTGTTGTGGGGCCCATCAGAATTCGGCCAGGTTGGAGAGTTCGGCCAATGATGAAACTTTGCAATTGAAAGTAGTTCTTCCACTTTCGTCTTTGTCTATATCAGTTCGGGCTGAAGGTTCTCCTCGTCGGAAACCTGGTCGTCCGAAAAAGGCTCACGCAGTGAAGAAAGTAGTAACAAGTAAAAAAGGTTCTATAGCAAAGGAATTCAAGAAGGTAGATGCAACTTTAGAGAAAGTATCCACAGTGCATCAGAGCCTCCCATTGGGAGAGGATAGTGCTGCTTTATAACTATTGTTATGAAGATTCTCTTAAATATCTTGATTTGGATGCATCTAGACGTCTTTCGTTTCGTTTTTGATGGTTTAGTTGTTGTCAATTATAAGTAGGAACCAGTGAGGAAGGGTGTATTGGGGGCAACTGTTGTTATGGGTGAGCAAAGTAGGTACTAATTGCTGTATTTCTTTTCATTTTCTTCTTTTCGTTATAAAATGACTCTTTTAGCGAAAAAAAGATACATGTCAAGAGATCCGTTCAAATTCTCAAGTGCGGAAATGGGCCTGATTTGGAGCATGATGGGCTAGAGATGCAATTATGGGCCAACTCCATAATATCTTATAAAATTAGATTAGGATTTTTATTTTATTTTTCTTTATTATAAATGAATGAATGTATGGGCCCACAAGTAGTCAAAGATTAGGATTTTCTATTTTTTTAGAAGATTTCATTTTTTTTTTTTAAATTTCTCTAATCAGTTTTCTCTCTCTCCCCACTTTCTATTCCTTTCACTATTTTATTTTATTTCCTTAATTAACCTAAAATCACTTTTCTAAAATTTTTCCCCCTTCGTTCCTTCTTACACTCTTTCTTTCCTTCTTCCACTTTTTCTCCACTTGAAAATCATGTTTTATTTATTTATTTAATTCTCCACTTTCTCTCTCTCTCTCTCTCTCTCTCTCTATTCCTTAGGATCTCTAACGAATTTAGCTCTTTCTTTATTTCTTTTTCTTTTTCTATTTTACTTCTTTTTTTATTATTATTATTATTATTATTTTATTTTCTTATTTGTAAATCATTCTCCATCTCCTATAAATATACCCTCCCTTCTTGGGTCTAGTTTACACTTTAATTTCTCTTTAGTTTATGTAAGTATTGCCGTTTCTATTCTCTTTAGCTTGTTCTTGGTTTTCTCTTGTTCTTTGGGTTCTAGTTCTAGATTGAATGTTTAGGTTTTAATTTTCTATGTAATGCAAGGAATGTTGAAGTTGTGTAATTTATTTTATGCAAGTGTATTTCCTTTATTTTTATCAATGCAATTTCAAGTTCAACTTAAAGTGTCAAGTTTGAAGGTTCGTTTTTTCTCTGGGTCTAGCAATTGCAGATCTAGATTATTCTAGATTTGGTTATTAGGGTTGGTTGAGATTCAAATCTTTTATTCAAGTTTTTTTGGAGATTCAAAGATGCAAGTAAGTAACCTTCACCAATAATCTTCTCTCCCCCCTCCGTTGCCTCTTCTATCTACCCCTCCATATTCTTTACTTAGGATTTCAGCATTTATTATTATTCTCCTTTCCCCTAGGTCTTTGATCAAAGATGCCTATAGTCGTGCATCTCTTTGTTTAAGTTTTATTTTTTCCTTTTATTGCTTTGTTATTTACTTTCTACATTTTTTTCTCTCTTTAGTATTCGTTCTCCCGATTGGTGGACTATAAGCTATGGCTAAGGGTCCACAATCAATGTCATTATAATTATACTCCCCTTCCCTCAATCTAGAGCTAACACTTGAATCACTTCCCTTTTTTTTTTTTTTTTTTTTTTTTTTTTGCATTTTTTTCCTGCTTTTATTTATGCATTGGTTGTGTTAGTTTTATTTTTCGTCTCAATTCGATTGCATTAAATGTATGGATTAGGATCACTTTAATTTAATTAATTAGTTAAAATCTTTGAATCATTGCACTCTCGCATTACTATTAAGAGGTTAAATTCTAAGTGGCATATCTCCCTGAGATCGACCCGTTAGATACACGATATTGTGCGCTTGCGGTTATTTTATTTAGCAAACAAAAAGCTACCTGGAAACTATCAGGACCAAGAGTACTTTCTCAGATCAAGTTCTCATATCACCCTTCTAATTCCTTCATCAGAGGGAATCATTTAAAGAGTAGTATAGTCAGCCTCTTTGACTACCTTTTGAATTACATCTAGCAATTCCTGGTGTATCACATAACATAGAATTTTTCGTTCATCCTTCCCTTTCGTCCAAGAACCATCCTCTTTTTTCAAAGACTTGATTGAATTTTTCTCTCTAAGTACATTGGTTGTTAAGTGGAAAATTTTAGAATTCCTATCACTTTCTTTCAACCAACATACCTTGGCCTTTTTTTGAAGCAAGAATTCCTTTAATTGTAAGGTTTTGAGAAGCCTTGTCTTCATCTCTGCCTCTTCATCGAGAACTTTATTAGACATTCCCTGTGGATCAATTTGCAGCTGAATTTTTTCTAACTCCATTTCAACATGCTTGCCTTCCATAAAGATGTTGGGGAAGGTCTTATTTTCCCACACTTTTAAAACCCCTTTTAACCTCTTTAGTTTATGAGATAGAACAAAAGTAGGGACTCCCACTACTTGTTCTTTCCAAGAATCATCAACCATATCTAAAAATTTCTCACTACTCATCAAAAATTATTAAATCTAAAAGGAATGTTAAGAGGTTTCTCACCTTGTTTAGACATCATCAATGTCGGCTTATGATCTAAAGCTTGCATGGGAATAAAACATTCTAGCCATTTTGCATAATAGAAGCTTCTATCCAAAACTCTTTTGCATTTCCATGACTACAATGGTTCAACCATGTGAATTTTCTACCCTTAAAAGGAAGCTCTAGAAGGTCGCGTGCATCCGCCATTGCTTGAAAGTCTGCTACAGCTCCCAAGTTAAATCTTCCAAGCCTCCATCTTTTTGATGATCTCAAAGTAACATTAAAATCTCCGATTACTGTCCACAATAGTCTTGGCATCTGTAAGCCAACTAGATCCAACCACAACTGTCTATGGTTTGCACTAAAGCAGCGGCCTTACACCATAGTTTAACAAAAATTCATTCCCTTACAGATGAACTCCATGGAAATATGTTGATTAGAAGAGGCAGTAACCATGCAGGGAGATAAATGTTGCGGCTGACTTCTTGACACTCAGAAGGTCTCAATTATCTAAAGTTAATACTCCTTGGTCTATCCTGATCAAGCACTTAAATAAACATATACACCCCCCCCCCCCCCCCCCCCCCCCCCCCACCCCCCCTCCTCACCACACAAAAAATTTTTTTTTAGTTCTGCAGGAGGGAAGGAAAAAAACAAAAAATAATATTAGAACTTTATTTACCTAAAAAAAAAACAAACAAATTTTTTTTTTTAAAATTTTAAATTTTTTTTTTTCCTCAAAAAAAAAAAACAAATAAAGAAAGGAAAAAAAAAGAAAAAAAAACCCCCCCAATAATTTTTTTTTTTTTTCCCCCCCACAACCTCCCCCCCCCTTAGATCTCCTCGTGATGTCCTCGCAAAACGAAAGCGTCGATGTGGCCCGACCGCTGGGGTCGGGAGTCCACCTCCGAAGGCTAAGTCGAGTTGATGAACTTTATCACAAACGGCTCGCTAGAAGCGCAGAGCTAAGGAATGAAGAACTCGGGAAAGGTGATCTAGATAGCAGATCGCCGATAGTTTAGGTCTATCAGCATGTATCCGAACCCGAGTCTCGGATAGTATTCTTTTTTCGCTCCCCTCACCTTGTATGGTAGTGAGGTTTATATAGAGTGTACCTTCGAATCTCCTTCGTTGGATGCACTTGAGCCTTCTTCGGGTAGTCGTTGGATTTTATCGCTTAGATCCGTTGAGCAATAGACTTCTACTAGTTTGGGCTAGTAGAGGACTCCCGAGATAACCTTTAGGTTATGCGATGATTATCCCTTCGATAATGATTATCCGCAGCCGTCAATTCAAGTCTGCCATCATTAGGGTGATTACCCTAATCCATAAGTAGGATTAGGGCATGCTTGTAGCCGAATAAGCTTTCTTCTCCAGCAAGCCATCTTCCGGATCCGGTTCGCTCGGGAACGAGTCGGATCTCTCCGTCTCCACCGGGGTCGAGGGTCGGACCAGGTATGAACCCGGTCTGATCATAATCTCTCCATATCACGAGCCCCCTGCACTAAGCCGTCCGGTCGATCCCGAGGGCTTGGTTTTTAACTGGGGTTCGTCGTCAGTGATAATCTCGGCGTGCTTCATTAAATGTCATATCACATTTAATGCGGTGGTCACTTTTCCTCGAGCGTTGTAGAGTGTAAGGCCACATATCTCCTTGCAGCTTGATCCGTCGTGGCTCACGTCATCCAAGCGACGGTTTCCGAACGCCTATTTCGGATTCGTGAGTTCAAACTTTCAAAACGTCTTTCAATCTTGATCGCTGATTTTGAATCAATCTCGATCGTTCAGATTCCCGAACACTCGTGCGGGAGTTTTAAAAGTGGTTCGTTGTCTTCATAGGTTTCATTCTTTCTGTCTGGAATTTGAGCCTTTGTTGTCTGCTTTGCGCCTTCCTGCTCTCAAGCTTCCGCCTCACTGAATCAGTAAGTTTACTAGTCTTTTTCTTTTAGTAGTTTATCAAAACAAGTAATGGCGGACGATAGGGCTTCTCTCGGTACCCAAGTGTTGGTAATAGCGGTGAGGCTTTTGCTTCTCCCCGCTCCCGAACAATCGGATAGTGATAACAAAACCCTAACTGTCCTCTCGCGCGAGTTTCGCTGAAGTTTCTCAAAAAGGTTTTGAAAGAAAAACCGAAACTTCTCCCCGTCCTTCTCGAGTCCGGATCTTCCAAGATTGTCGAGTCTTCTAGGCAGCCTCAAACTTCCAGGTCCGATGGTGGACCTGGCTCTGTTCCCTCCATTTACGATGAGGAAACCCTTCTTTCAGCTGTCCAAGATTTTGATCTTCCTTCCTCATATCAGGTTAGGGCTCCCCACCCTGATGAGAGGGTTGATTCATCCCTTTCGGGTGAATTTTCTCCGTATATAGATGCACCGGAAAGCGGGGTTCGCTTTCCCTTTTTTAATCCTTTGTTCTCCGCAGCTTCAAATCATTGGAACATTTGTCCCGGAATGCTCCTCCCCAATAGCCGGCGTCTTATCGTCGGCTTCTTGGGTTTGTGTTTTGAACTTGGCATTACGCCATCTCTTTCTCTCTTTGTACATTTTCATGTTCTTTCTATCTCCCATCCTCCCGGATGGGTTTTTCTGTCCAAACACAATAAGGTTGAACTTGATTGGAGGGGCAACATCCTTGTCAAAGGAACTTGCCCTTCTAACCACAAAAGATGGCGCGAACGATACTTTTTCTGTCGAGCGCCTCCATCAGATCTTAACTTCCCAACCACCTGGAGGAGGTGTACTTCTTCTTCCGAGAATAACCGAGGCCTTCCCTTATCCAGAGAAGACGAGGCGGCCATCAGGAAGATCAAATCCATTCCGTGGTATCAAGAGATACATGGACTTGAAGTGGAGTATAACTCCATCCTTCAGTACTGGGGCTTGGCTCATTGTGAGCTTCTAACCACCATCCTTTAATTTGACTGAAGTGATATGTTTTTAATTCTAACTCTTGTCCTTCTTCTTTGCAGTGCCTCCAAGAATGAACCCTGAAAGCCTGCGGGTGAAGGCCGCCAGGGCCGTTGTGACAGCCGAGCAACGATCGCCCAGAGCCTTCATCGTAGATCAAGAGGCTTCTATTCCCTCTCCCGACCCCTCTTATAGGGGTATCAGGAATATCAGGCCCGTGGCTGATGCTTCGGGTAAAGGGAAGAAACCGATGGTGGAGAGGTCTAATGTCTCTTCCTCCGCCCGAACCAAGAGGAGGCATGACACAATTGATGCTCCCTCCAATAAAAAATCCAAAGCTTCAACGGATGGTGAGGAGGTCTTCACCCCCCAATGGGACCCTGAAGCTGACCGACAGGGTGACTCGGGATCCCGAGAAAGCCGCACGGAGCTCCCTCGCCTTGCTCCTTCCCGATCGCCAGAATTTGAAGCCCCCGGATGACACCTCCCTTGTTAGTCAATCTACAAGGTACCGGTCTTCTTGCTTAGTTATTTTTTCATAATTCCTTATGACTTCTTCTGATATTTTCCGCCTTCCCAGGAATGCTGTGTTGAGCTTTTATCAACACATGGAAGCATTGAGCCGGGTTGGTCGCACCAGCTCCTTGCTGCAAACCTGTGAAGAGAATTTGGCGAAAGCCAATTCTGAAATAGACCAGCTGACTGCAGCTGCCGTGGAGCTGCAGAAAAAGCATGAGGAAGAAGTGATCTCCCTCAAGGAGGCCCTCGAAGCGTCGAAGATTCGTGCCGCTGCTGCCGAGCGCGAGGCCAGGAAGCAAAAAGCAGCTGCCACGTTGTTTGGTGACAGGCTTGAATTCAAAAGTAGGGAGCTCGAAGAACATCCGAAGTTGGCGATCCCTAGCAAGCCCGAGCATATAAAGCCAGAGCTTCGGAAGGAGTGTGTTCGGAAATACCTGAACAGCGTACCTTTCTCCGAGCTGCTAGGTATCTACAACCTTCAAGCTTATCGCTTGGGGCAGAACGACGTTTGGGAGCGAATCCTCGGATCAATCCCTGCCTTCGACACTGCTCCTTTTTCGTGAGGTGTGCCACAAAGAGGTCTTCGGGAAAGTTGGTATGGATCTCCCGACCGGGCTCGGGAAGAAGATGATCCTTTTCCAGCCGACCCTCAATATGAGGCATACCTGGCCGACGAGCCGGCACTTCCAGAGGAGAAATCACAAGCCGAGTCTCAAGTTGCTGCTGTAGAGGACTCAGCCGATGCCATTCTTGAGGAAGGCTCTTCTCATGATCCTGAGAAAAGTCCTCCCGACTAGGGTCCCTCGGGCAACAATGAAGAAAAGGCTTAGGGAGTTATCTTTTTGTACAGATTTACCCTCTATTTAATGAATAGACATTTCTTTCTCATGTTGGCCTTTATATTTCCCCGTCTCCCCGCCGAAATCTTGCCTTGAATATCAAAGTATTAATGATAAAACTCATCACTTAACTTTACATTCCTCGCCGAATAATAATCTTGTAGAAATATTGTGAAGATGCGTTTCGGGAAGATGCATTAATCTTCCCCACTACTTCATTTATTGCAAAGTCCGCACGTTTCCCTTCTCGCGAAGTTCAAACGTTTTCTTGCCTTTGTATACCATTCACTAGTTTCCAATGAATCGGAAATACATCCATTATTTTAATGGCGGTGCGACGATTGGAGGTATCTCTCGCATCAGGTGCTCGCTTCCACATGTTTCCATGTGGCATCCCTCCGACCGTTGATCTTGCTTTCTCGCGGATTTCGAAGCGTCATTTCGATCTAGGTCGTCGGTTGTCCTTAGCCTTCAACCGTCGTCTTAATACCCGAGGCTATTTAAAGCCTTCGTGGGTACTCTCCATCTATCCCGTCTTCTGCAAGTTAGATTTGCTAAAGTGTTAAAGCGACCTTTCGTCCTTCGGCCTCGCTTCCGTATTCCTCGTACTCCAACAATAGCTCTATCAACTTCTCGAACAAGTGAGTTTCTTGATTACTCATCTCTTTCCCCACTTCCCCCCGAGTAAACCGCACAGAGTTATACTTGGGGTTTAGTTATTTGGGTTTGTTGGAAGTAATAAAAAACTAGGGTTTTCCCTCTTGTTGTTGTCGTTTATTTCCAGTACCGATACGGCTTGTTTGTTTGCATAGTGGCTCCCAAGATCAACCCGAACTTTATCGAGCAAAATCTTGCAAGAAAATCGTTCCGTCGGTGGTGGTTGGGGCCAATGTGGTGGTTTCAGCTAGTGAATCCTCCAAGCGTAAGGCGATCGCTGCCGGTGAATCTTCAAGTCGATTCCCACAGCTTTCTATTGATGTCGTCCCCGCGCCTCCTTTGCCCGAAGTGATCGCTCGTCTTTCCCAGGAAGATCTTGATCACTCCGTTGCCGATGGTGCTGCCGACGCCCCCGCCGGTGAGATCATTGGTGCACCCCCGAAAGAGATTCTTCGGGCATCCGAGGCAACTATGTTGGCGTCTCGATGAAGGTGTGGTCCCAGCAGGTGTTGCTCCTATTTCCAACTCTAGTGCTTGTTTGGCATCCTCCCTCCTCTCCTTCCGAGTTGGAGGATTTTGCCACTAGGAAGCGCCGTCGGGTGACAAGTGATGCAGCTCATCCTTCTCTTGGTGTAGCTCATCCTTCTCATCCTTCGCTCGAATTAGTGTCAAACGAGTTTGACAGAGCGTTGGAATGGTGTACCGCTGCTCGAATGACTTCCGAGAGCGCAGCTTCTTTCCAAACTTCCGGATGAAGTCTTTACGAAGTCACCGGTGATGTAAGTCTTTCTTCATTATCCTCTCGATTCTGAAAAATTACTTTTCTCGCTCCTCGCTAACTCGGAAGTTGTTTGCAGGAGTCTTGCTGGTAACTTCCACAACCAAGTGGAAGCAAGCACTAGGCTCAGAGATTGAGCAATGAAGTTTCTAGGCTTCGGGAAATCTCCGAAGCTAAAGATGTTGAGATTGCTCGCCTTCGAATCTAGCTTGGGAGGTGGCAGAGAAAAAAAATTCGATGATTGGTCGTCTTCGGTCGTACTTGGATGATGCCAGGGAGAAGATCCGGCGATCGGAGCGAACAGCTTGGAAAGTCAGAGCCAAAGGATCTGAAACGTTACCCGAAAGGCAAGTCTGTCGTTCCTTTGCCCGAATCCCTTCCAACCGATGTTCGCAGAGCCTCGCGTCTTCAAGTATTTACACAAAGAAGCCTTTTGTTGATATGCTGAATGCTTATAACTTGCAAAGCATCGGGATGGTGAGAACGAAGTATGGGAATCAATATTAAGGAAGGATCCTCATTTTGATACGACTCCCTACAAAGGTCGTTTGCCATCCCGAAGTATTTACCGACCCGGGTATTCCTCCTCCCGACCGGACCAAGGATAAGATTGATCCTCCACCTTCCGATCCAGATATTATGCATTATCCGGAAGATTCTCCCGTTTATTCTCCCCCGGAAGAAGTCAATTATGACGAGCTTGTCCCGAATGCGAGTTTGGTCGAGGACCATGCTTCTCCCGGGCAAGCCGGACAAAGAGTATGAAATTGCGGAGGATTTTATGCATACCGAAATATTTTTGTAATCCTCATTTCTTCTCTTCTTTTCCTTGAATCCCCACCAATGGTTGACTCATATGTTTGTTCTAGCAAAGTCGCGTTGATCTTGTATAACTTCTCAACAAATACCTATGATGACTTTCTTTTTTGACCGAAGATTGTATCCAGCTCTTGTAATTGTTTTGATACTGGCCTCTTTGGATCTTTTAAAGAAATAAGAAATTAACTTTATCTTGAACTTTGCTAGCCACTTGAATCGCTGTTATATTAGGTCTTAGTTGTTTGAAACAATGCCTTTACTTAAGGATTTCCGGAGAAATACAATAAGTCTGAGAAGGAACTCACTTGGGTTTTAAACCGATGCCTTTACTAAGGCCGGAGCCGGGGACCGGGTTTCGATGCCTTTACTTAAGGATTTCCGGAGAAATACAATAAGTCTGAGAAGGAACTCACTCGGGTTTTAAACCGATGCCTTTACTTAAGGATTTCCGGAGAAATACAATAAGTCTGAGAAGGAACTCACTCGGGTTTTAAATCGATGCCTTTACTTAAGGATAATTCAAAAATTCAATAAGTCTCGAAGGAACTCACTCGGGTTTCAAACCGACGCCTTGCAAAAGGAACTCACTCGGATTTTCATCCGATGCCTCGACTTAAGAAAGTTCAAAAATTTCCATAAGTGTTGAAGGACCCACACGAATTTTCATCCGATGCCTTATAGTTGGATCTTGTTCTTGAATGTGGTGTATGATGCCCCCCAATCAAAAGATAGTTTGTTGAAAGCCAAAAATTGCATTGATTGAGTTGAAAATGATTACATCGCGAACAAAATTGAAATCATCCTCAAGGATAAAACTTTTTGAGATGCCTAGCATTCCACGAACGATCCAACTCTTTCTGGGTATTGATGTTCTTCAGCCTGTAAGCTCCTGAACCGACCGGTTTCACAACCATATAAGGTCCTTCCCAGGAAGGGTCTAATTTTCTTTGGTGACGCGGGTCGGAAGCTAGGGTGTTTCTCAACACCAAATCTCCGGCTAAGTACCGACGATTCTTCACTCGAGTATTATAATGAGACGCTATCCTTCTTTGATAATGTTGAGTTCGTGCTATTGCCTTTGCCCGAACTTCGTCCAACAAATCAAGACTATCAAGCAGCCCTTGTTCATTTGCTTTTTCCTCGAACTCACGATCCCGTAATGTCCCCGCCATTATCTCCACTGGTGCCAATGCTTCGGATCCATATGCCAACCTGAATGGAGTTTCTCCCCGTGGGTGTTCGAACCGTAGTTCTATAAGCCCACAATACATTATGAAGTTCTTCGACCCAGGAAGCTTTGTCAGCTTCGAGTCTTCTCTTTATTCCTTCAAGTAGCGTTCAGTTAGTAACCTCTACCTGTCCATTGCTTTGGGGGTATGCCACTGAGGACATATGATGCTCGATCATATATGTTCCACAGAATTGCTCAAATTGTGGACAGTCGAACTGAGTACCATGGTCAGTGACAATAATCTTTGGAATCCCAAAGCGATATATGATTGATTCAAGCACAAATTTCTCCACTTTTTCTCAAGAATTGCCGCCAAAGCACCGGCTTCTACCCATTTTGTGAAGTAATCAATTGCTACTATCGGATATTCCCGTCCGCCCGATGCCTTGGTGAATTTGCCCATGATATCAATTCCCCACATTGCAAAGGGAGTGGGATTTAGAATTGAAGTCATAGTTTCCGTTGGGCGCTTCGATACTGTAGCATGAATTTGACAGTTACCACATCGACGAACGTACTCCATAGCAGCCTCTTGGACCTTAGGCCAATATAACCCAAGTCTCAGAATTTTGTGAGCCAGGGCTCGTCCACCCATGTGAGCTCCACAAATTCCTTCATGAACCTCAGCCAAAGCTGATTTTGCTCCTTCGGGGCCTATACATCTCATAAGGGGTCCAGCATAAGATCTTTTGTATAGTCTCCCATTCTGAATGACAAATCTAGCTGATTGAATCTTGATCAACCTTGCCTCTCTTGGATTCTCGGGTAATTTGTCATCCCTTAGATACTCGATTATTGGATCCATCCCAAGACGTTCGCTTCAATATAAGAAATTTCTTTCTCATGATAACTTGGAAAAGTTATCTCTTCAATGTAGACCGAAGGGTCTAGATTCTTTTCCTTGGCATTGGCTAGTCGGGATAGCTCATCCGCCACTGAATTTTCATTCCTCGAAATCTGAGATATCTTCAAATTCCGAAATTGGTTTTGAAATGCCTGCACTATCTCTTGATATTTCTGCAAGCGTGGTTCTTTAATACCATACTCCCCCTGGACTTGGTTGACTATAAGTTGAGAGTCACTATAAATAGTAACATCTGCAATAGATAATGCTTTTGACAACCGAAGTCCTCGCTATCGAGCCTCATATTCTCGCTTCGTTATTACTTGCGTCAAATGCGAATCTCAAAGCATATCGAATAATAAATCTGCTGGACTTTTTAATAGAATTCCAGCTCCTGCTCCATCTTTATTACTCGAACCATCCACATATACCTCCCAAGTGGTTGGTATAATGGGATCCTCAATGGTGGGTTCCACTGGTGCAGTAGTTTCTACTACAAAGTCGGCTAATGCCTGAGCCTTGATTGCAGTTCTGGGCTTAAAGCTCACTTGGAACTCGCTGAGTTCAACCGACCAAGACACCATCCTTCCAGACAAATCAGGTTTGTTAAGAACTTTACTAAGAGGAAAAGTTGTAAATACCTCAATTGGATGAGCCTCGAAAATATGGCCTTAGCTTCTCGGCGGCCATCATGAGAGCCAGGAGCCTGCTTCTCAATCTGTGGAATATCTTGTCTCCGCATCTAGCAACACGTGGCTTACATAGTAAATCGGCCACTGTTTTTTTATCTTTTCCCGAACAAGTACTGCACCGACACTGCCGAAAGGGACGTCGCTAGATATAGCTGTAATATTTCCCCCTTCTCTGGTCCGGACAGGATCGGTGGTTGTCCAAGTGCTTCTTTTAATTCCTCGAAAGCTTTCTGGCACTCTTCAGTCCACTTTGCTTCTTTACTGCCCTTCAGGTCTTTAAGTGCCTTGAAGAAAGGCAAACATTTTTCTCCAAACTTGGAGATGAATTGATTTAAAGCAGCAACTCTCCCTGTTAAACATTGTACATCACGAACAGTTTTGGGAGCCTCCATATCAATCAGAGCTTGTATTTTTGCAGGATTAGCCTCAATTCCCCTCTGTGATACCATGAAGCCCAAAAATTTGCCCGAGAAAACTCCAAAGGCACATTTTTCCGGGTTTAGCTTCATTTGATGTTTCCGCAGTACTGAGAATATCTCAGTCAAATCTGCAATATGATTTTCTTTTGTAAAGCTTTTCACTAGCATGTCGTCAACATAAGCTTCAACATTATTTCCTATCAACTCTTTGAAAATCTTGTTGACGGCCCTCTGATATGTTGCTCCTGCATTCTTCAGGCCAAAAGGCATGACCTTGTAATAATAGCTCTCACGATCAGTGATGAAAGCCGTATACTTCTCATCCTCCTTATTCATAAGAATCTGATTATACCCCGAGTAGGCATCCATGAAACTTAAAGTTTCATATCCCGCAGTCGCATCTATCAAGAGGTCAATCCGAGGCAACGAGTAGCAATATTTTGGGCAAGCTTTGTTAAGATCTGTGTAGTCTGTACACATCCTCCACTTCCCATTCGCCTTTTTTACCATTACCACGTTGGCCAACCAAGTTGGGCACTCAATTGATTCTATGAAACCAGGATTCTTAAGTTTTTCAACTTCGCTTCGAATGGCTTCATACTTTTCAATGGAGAAATTTCTTCTTTTACTCGTATCACTTGGTTTCGCCTTAGGGTCTATCCGAGTTTGTGCTCTGTAATGGCCCGATCGATTCCGGGCATGTCCTCAAGCAAACCATGCAAATACATCTTTATTCCGTTGAAGAAAAAACTTCAACTCATCTTTAAATTCTTCCAAATTGTTCGGACCCGATATAAGTAATCTTTTTCTCATCCTCGGTACACAGCTGGATTTGTTCTAGCTTCTCCACTGGTTCGGGTCTTTGCATCTCTGTCTCTTCCCGATCATCTCAAACTTCTATGGGGAGGGCAGTTACCTTCCTCGGGCCCTCCTTGTCTTTTAAATAGGCAACATAACAACTGCCGAGAGATCTTCCGGTCGAGAGGAGACTTGACCAATTCCCATATCAGTCGGGAATTTTATCTTCAGGTGCTTTGTCGAAACAATAGCACCTATCTTGGATAAAAATGGTCGCCCGAGGATCATATTATAAGTGGCAGTTCCCGAACCACCAAAAAATTGATTCGGACAGTGGGTTTCCTTAGGAAAACTTCCAATGGATAAATCCAACTGGACCGATCCTTCCGCCACCGCAGATGACCCCCGCAAAACCATATAGATGTGTGGATGAAGGTTTCATCAAGTCCCGATCCACCTTCAATTTTTGATACACTTCATAGGAAATTAGGTCAGCTGCAAACCCTGTATCAATCAAAACTCTATGCACTTCCCGTCGTGCAATCTCTACCTTGATGACTATAGCATCATCATGAGGTAAACAAACATCTCTTTCGTCTTCCTCGCTAAAGGTGATAGAATCTTCACCATTCAGCTTCTTCCGCTTCTGCGTCTCTCCTGTTCCAACAAATTTGGATTTTGTTTTCAGACTCCGGAGTGATTCGGGCTCTGGTCCCCCGAAGATGGTAAGGATCGGTGACTGAGTAGCTTCAATCACCTCCTTGCCTTTCTTAGACTTCGGGGCCTCCCTTGATCGTTCCGAACTAACCGAACAATCCCTTTTAGGAGCAGCCGCATGTGGCTCCTCCCTTCTTCTGCTAACGAAACTGGACAGATGTCCCTGAGATATCAATCTCTCAATATCTGCCTTCGGATGACGACAGTCATTAGTATAATGACCATAGTCCTTGTGGAATCGGCAATACTTTTCTCGATCCTACTGCTCTCTGGGTTTCAAAAGAATTTTAGGCGGCCACTTTAAAATATTTTTTCTTTTGAGGATATTCAAAATATCAGCCCGAGGAGCATTCAATGGAGTGTACTCACTTTTACCGGGGGACCTTTGGCGCCAAGGCTGAGATTTTCCAACCCGATCACGAACATTTTTCTTTGGCTTCGCTTCGCTCAGGAGCCTTCGTTCCTTTATTGGAGACTTTATTATCTCCTTGGCGCGCATCTAGAATCTCCATGACTTCAGCCTGCTTCTGGCATCTCTGTACCAACTCAGCATAAGTCGCAGGCATATCCTATAGTAATAACTCTAGGAGTTTTCGATTAGTGAGTCCCGTGAATAGAGCAGTTTTGGCTACTTGTTCATCCAAATTTTCTATCTCCATCGTCACTTTGTTGAATCTTTTCAGAAACTCTCTGATTGATTCGCTCTTTCCTTGTTTGACAGTAAACAAGGTTTCTTCCATTTTCTTAACCTGTATTTCACTCTGGAATCGCCTTATGAATTGGCGCCCCAATTCGTCAAAGTTTACGATTCTCCCAGAGGGGAGGTTTGAAAACCACTTTTGTGCTGCTCCAGTAAGTGATGAACCAAAAACCCTGCATAAAATTTCATCATAATTACCTGAAACTGCCATGGTCTGTTGGTAATAGCCGATGTGAGCTGTTGGATCTCCGGAGCCATCGAATGTTGAAAAGGTAGGCAAACGGAAGTTACGGGGAAACTAATATCCCGCAATTGGCTCGGCAAAGGGAGTCTTCCGAATGACTGAGTAAATATCCTCAGTTATTCTTCCCTTAGCCAACAGCCCTAATTTCTCATTGATGTTGGCCAATTCCTGACCAATCTGGGTCGGGTGATCTTCAGCAATATGATCACGACCTCGATTAACACGATCATCCCGTGCTACTCGATCATCACGAACAACCCGTCCTTCCCGAGCATTCCTCTCGTCGCGAACTGCTCGATCATCACGAACGGTTCTTCTGACAGTGGGTGAGTGAGTTTTTACCCCTGTATCCAACCTTGTGTTTGAATCAATTGTACTCTCTTGCGGTCTGTCAAACCGATCGTCTCGCCTCGGTTGATCATCGATCCTCCTAGGTCCTCGGTCTCCTTCACGGAAATTCTGATCGATATTCCGGTCTTCAGCCAATCTCTGGTCAAGTGGCAATGCACGTCTCCCTGAATCGCGCTGATCAGGCTCTTGTGGTAAAACCACTCGTCTGGTGAGCATGCGGAGTGCTTGGCTCACCTCCAAGAGTTGAATCTTTACCTGATCCAATTGATCTTGGATTGTATCAGGAGGAGGATTACGTCCTCCCTGGCCACCATCTACCTCAATAGGATTTTGGCTTTCCTGGGGAATATCTGGATTATTCACTCCAGGGATCTGAACACCGGAATTGCGTTGTGCAGCGGCTGCTGATCTAGTCACCATGGCTTTTCAAGTTGCTTCCCACAGACGGCACCAATTGATGCGTCCAAAATCTGCTCAGCCCTTAGATCTCCTCGTGATGTCCTGCAAAACGAAAGCGTCAGATGTGGCCCGACCGCTGGGGTGGGGAGTCCACCTCCGAAGGCTAAGTCAGTTGATGAACTTTATCACAAACGGCTCTGCTAGAAGCGCAGAGCTAAGGAATGAAGAACTGGGAAAGGTGATCTAGATAGCAGATCGCTGATAGTTTAGGTCTATCAGTATGTATCTGAACCTGAGTCTCAGATAGTATTCTTTTTTATCTCTCCCCTACCTTGTATGGTAGTGAGGTTTATATAGAGTGTACCTTCGAATCTCCTTCGTTGGATGCACTTGAGCCTTCTTCGGATAGTCGTTGGATTTTATCAATTAGATCCGTTGAGCAATAGACTTCTACTAGTTTAGGCTAGTAGAGGACTCCTGAGATAACCTTTAGGTTATGCAATGATTATCCCTTCGATAATGATTATCCGCAACCGTCAATTCGAGTCTGCCATCATTAGGGTGATTACCCTAATCCATAAGTAGGATTAGGGCACGCTTGTAGCCGAATAAGCTTTCTTCTCCAACAAGCCATCTTCCGGATCCGGTTCGCTCGGGAACGAGTCGGATCTCTCCGTCTCGACCGGGGTCGAGGGTCGGACCAGGTATGAACCCGGTCTGATCATAATCTCTCCATATCAATTTTTTTTCCAAAAAACCCTCAAATTTGGAGCATTGTTAATTTTATTATGTACAAAAATACTAAGGACAATTACTATTACCCCTCATACTATAGCTCAATTACTAATCAAACCCTTCTTTATAAAATTACTATTGTCCCCTCACTTTTAACGGTGTTAAGCTGTCAAGATTGGATATGTAATGTAGGTTTTGTCAATCATTAGAATTAAGAAACCAAAAGGAAATATTGCCCTCATTTATAACTTAATGAATGCCAGTTTTACCCTAATATTCTTGTCATTTTGAATTTTCTTTTTGAGCAAATTGCTCCAACACCCTGAAATAGAGGCCTTTATACAAATTATGTATAATGGTTAAAGGACCGTCATACCCTTATGTATAATTGTTGGAAGACCTTCTTGACCCTTGAAACCACAAATTTATATAATGTTGTAATTATGTTTAATTACTTTTAAGTGTATAATTTAATGTAATTTACAATTAAAAGTCCCTAATTGATTTTCTACCGCGATAAGATCAACAATTCCATGAGATTGGGCTTTTGTAGTTGACATAAAAATATCGCTTTCCATGTCTTCGAATACAATCCCAAGGGCTTTAACCCGTCCTTTGTACATAAGCCCTTGTGAGGGTTTCACAAAGTTTATGTAGCTCTTCCGCTTTCGAAACAAATTCTTCTGACCAAATTCACAAAAGAAGGATAAATTTTGGCAAAAAAAGGGGGGAAATTTGAAAGACACCCCAAAATATATAGCAAAAATCACAAACATCCCAAAAATATTTCACGTTGGCTGAGATACCCCAAAATGTCTCATGAAATGGCAGCTGCCCCCTAAAATGGTAAATTCAATTAAAGGAAAAGACAAATATATCCTTAAAAGTATTTTTGTATTAAAAATTAAAATTTTCATTTTATCGTATTCCAGTAATTGTAACTTAGAAAGATCAATATAGCTTTTATCCTTTTTTTCTTCTTTCTTTTTTTTTTTTCTATCAAAATCTGCAATTTCTTTATTACCCCCAAAAAAAAAATTTGTTTATCTGTTAAATATTTCAAGATTTCCTGCCAAGAAAAAGTATATATAATCATGATTGATGTTCCATTTCGGACTTTTATCATGTCCATTTCTAACATTGTCTATTTCCATTTATTCAATTTATTTCTCTAACCGTATGAACAAAATAAAATCTAATGGATATAATTATTTCAAATTAAAATAAATATTTTACCCTTGTCCATTCTCTCTCTCTCCTCTTCCCGTCTTTAGCGTTCCCGTTTTCTCTCTCTCTCATCTCATCTCATCTCTTCACTCCTATTTCTTTGCAAACAGAGGAGTTCCTAAGCGAAGCTTTAACAAGATGTTGAGATGCATTCAAGTATCTTCAATCAGATTCTACTGTATCGGTTCTGATTTGGTCTAACATGGTTGATTTGATTTGCATGCTTAAATATCGAATTTAATAGGAATATGCTCCAATAGAATCTGAGTTGAGTTGGTTGAATCAGCTAATTCCAATTTGAATCAGTGATTCCTTTGTTTGTAGAGAAAGAGAAGTGAAGAAGGTGAAGAGATGAGAGAGAAGAGAGACAGTAAGATAAGAGGAATGCTAAAGACAGAAACAGGAGAGAGAATCGATTAGGGCAAAATATATATATTTTTAATTTGAAATAATTATAGCCATTAGAATTTTATTAATGGACATGTGTCTCAAATCTTGAGAGAAAAAAAATGGAAATAGACCACATAAAAAATGGACATGATAAAAATCTGAAATTTTCCAATGTATTTAACTCAAAAAGAAAATTTTCCGACAAAAAGGGTTAAGGGCAATATTGTAAAGTCACAAGACATTAAGGATAATGTAGAAACTATGAGATTATCTAAACATTACTTAACGAAATTTGTAACATTATGCAAAATTTAAGAGACATTTGGGGGTGTCTTTAGCAATTTAATATATCCTTGGGGTGTCTGCTTTTTCACTATTCATTTTCTGGTCTCTGAAATTTTTCCTAGAAAAAAAAATAATAATCTGGCTTTCCTTTTTTTCTTCTTTCCTTATTTAAGTTGTAATAATGTAGAACAATATCCATATCAGGCTTTCCTTTTTTTCTTCTTGAGAATAATCCGGGTATGCTATTTGCTAGAAAGTTATCCGATGGATAGGGAAAAAAATATTAGCTGGAGGAAATCTGGTTCGGTTGGGGAAACAGATGCTTTGAAAAAAAAAAAAGAAAGGAGAAAGATTAGTGTTGTATAGGGGCACCGACATATGTATAGGCTTTAAAGAATCCAATAGCCGCTTCTAGGTCAGCATATTTTACCCCAAGCTCTCCCAATTTTTCTCAGAAAGAAGTGACTAGACATTTTGTCTGAGAGAACTCAAAATCCTCGTACTCTGGTTCGTAAATTGAAGAATAAAATTGTTAGCGATACCAGTTCATGCAACATTTGGGGAGAAAAACCGACATCATTGATTAATTGGACGAATGTAGAGCACATCATGGGAACAAATACCTATCCCAGTCAATCACTAGCAAGCATTTAGAATAGACAAACTAAATCAAACCTAATCTCCCTAGGTGTCTATATCTCTCAATAAATGTTGCTGCGTAACAAATATTAACTATACACCGACAAGTTCTAAGTTATTAGGAAAATACTCAAAACCATTACTACCACAATGATCATGGAAGCCAAAAGCAAAAGATTGGTGAACATGTAAAATAGATAGTGTTGCGTCAAGACCTTCTTGGTGCTACCCCAGTAGTTGGATGACCTCTTAAGAGCTTCTTCTATGTTACCCGAGTAAGAGTATGACTTGCGCTCACAACGAAAGTTAGAGCATCCCAACCAACTGTAAGTTGGGAACCACCTCCAGCACTCAAGATAGTCTAGGCACAACAGTTAAAGGCTTGAGAGGGTTCTTAGAGCATGAGCAATAGGAGTAGATAGTTCTTCATACGTTGCGAGTTTCTTGAGTTGAGTTTGTGTAGAGGTTACTCTAGACGGTTACTCCTTGGATTTCGTCCACTTAGTGAGAAGTGCAGTGACTTTCCTTAGAAAGCACATTCCCATTCTTTTGTGTTCCCTTAATGGACTCTAATGTACTTGTTACTCCAAGAGTCACTGCCCCATACTTCGTTATGGGAATACGAAGCGATTACTTCCCCAATTGACCCCTTTGACTTAGTATTTCTTCGAAGACTAATCTAAACATGGTTCTCTAGATTTGGAGTACTTGCTTCCTAACCCAGGTCCTTCCCGACTGGGGGTCTTCACATTTATCTGGATAGGATCCTTCATGCTTACCCCAATAGGAGTTCTCCATACCTTACCTGATACGGGTTCTTCGTGCTTTTCCCATTCTATCCCAATAGGAGTTGTTCATGTCTACCTTGACAAAGGTTCTTCATATCTACCTCAATAAGGTTTATTCATATCTACCTCGACAGAGGTTCTTCACATCTCCAAATACTTGTGCTTACCTACGTTAAAGTGTGCAAGGGTACTAATCAATTTTTAAATTGCATCAACTAAAGGATGGGACTTTTTTGGGATGACAAAATCCAAACTCTTACCACAGGGCATCTAAATAATGCAACTCTACTGGAAGTACAAGAGGAATCAAGACAGCTAAACCAACAAAAGTATAATGATCATCAGGTATTATGAATTTCGAATGAATTGTTCTATTGAAAACATGGACAAAAGTATAATGATCAGACAATTAGAGCTTCCACACAAAACAGCTAAACCGACAAATCCATCTCCAAGCATAGATCAATTATTACTTACCTAGGTCAGTAATAGATAGTGAACCTGGTATGGGAAGACATGGCATTAAAAGCATTGCCAAGTACACCAGCTGCATGCTGTGTCTAGACATGAGGGTGTAGGCACAACACGCTAGTAACATGAATCTAACCAAGGAGCCTTTGTTCCTAAGCGGCAAATCACTGAGAATATTTTCCTGGCACATGAAATCTTCCACTTCTTGAACAAAACAAAAAGCAAAGGAGGATATGTAGCTCTAAAACTCGATATGTCCAAAGCTTATGATCGAGTCGAGTGGAAGGCAATCACTGATTTGCTCTCGTTCCTGGGTTTTAGTCAAACTTGGTGCAACCTGGTCTCTCAGCTAATCAGTTCGGCCACTTACTCAGTCAAATTAAATGGCAGCCCCTTTCAGTGGTTTACAGGATCTAGGGGAATCCGTCAAGGGTGCCCTCTAAGCCCGTACCTTTTTTTACTCATCATGGAAGTCTTGTCCAGGATCCTCAATGAGTATAGGAGGCTCAACATGTTCAAAGGAATCAAAATTGCAAAAGACGCTCCGGAAGTATCTCACCTCTTCTTTGCGGATGATACGTTCCTCTTTTGTAGAGCGGAAAAGGAGGACATCCTCACAATCAAGGCAGCCTTGGAGCTCTTCACGGACATCACTGGTCAACAGATTAGCTTCGAAAAAAGCGGGGCGTTTTTCAGCAGAAATGTTAATCACAACCACAAAACCCAAATCCTGTCGATTCTGGGAATCTCGGAGATGAAAAAAGATGCCCTCTATCTTGGAACCAACCTTCTCCCAGGAAAATCCAAAACAAGAAATCTCAATTTTATCCTGGACAAGATTAGAAATCGGTTTGCATCATGGAAAGCCTCCACCCTCTCCTTTGCAGGAAGAGAGGTACTCATAAAATCTGTACTCCAACCATTATCCCTCTATCATATGCAATGCTTCCGATTCCCAAAAACTATCTGCAAACAGATTGACTCCCTCTGCCAAAGATTCTGGCTAGGCAACCCAACAAAAACAAAAAACTTAACTCTAATCTCTTGGGACAAATGTTGCAAACCAAAACCTTTGGGAGGCCTAGGTTTCAAAAAAATGGAGGACATCAACAAAGCTTTACTTCTCAAGCAAGGATGGAAGCTGCTGACTGAACCCACATCCATGTGGGCCAACATCTTGAAAGCCAAATATTTCCCTAATTCCACCCTGTTCAATCCCAAGGTAAGATTTAAAAGCGGTTCTTGGCCGTGGCAGAGCCTGCACAGTATCACAACCGACCTCCAAAAAATGTTGAGCAGAAATGTAGGGGACGGGTCTAATACTTCATTCTGGTACGACCCTTGGCTACCAGGAGCAAAAAGTGTCAAAGAACTGTTTCCAACACACAATATCTGGATGCATGATACAACAGTTGCTCAAATGTCACAATACATAGCCGCCAACAGGGAGTATCTCTTAAACTTCAATCTCCCATCTTTCCCACTCTCACTATTCAATCTTAATCTATCACAGGACTCATGGCAATCCCGTATCTCAACAAATGGAGACTTCTCTGCCAAATTGGCAGGCAGGGCGCTGACGAAACAAAGATATGAAACAATGACAAACGAGTTTGCAACATGGTGGAGAACCTTCTGGAAGATGCGCATACACCCCAAACTCAAATCCTTCTTTTGGCGCTTACTGAATGAAGGGCTTCCAACAAAAACAGTGGTTTCCCAATGGAAGATGATAAATGAAAGATGCGATCTATGCAATAACAAGACAGAAACAACCTGGCACATCTTCATCTCATGCGAATGGACGAAGAGAATCTGGGCAGCAGGACCCCTAGGCTTGCGAACCGTAACAACTTGCACAACAATCAATACTACACTTGTGCAATCATCTGCTAATTGGTCTCCAACCAGACATGCAAAAAATAGAGTGGTTCTTTTCAGTTTTTGTGACCACGTGTTACTTCATCTGGAAAGAAAGAAATAATGCAATCTTTGGAAAAACCAAACCCAACCCCTACAAAATTTTGCAGAACATAACAAAATGGCTTCTAGACATGAAGTGCTCACCATGCCTAAATGATGATACAAATAACAATATCCAGGAAGAAACAACAGATTGTAGTAGTATTACTAATGAAACCATTTTGCTTTGTGCAGGGGTTTATAACAAATCACTAGACATCAGCGGCTGGAGTGCGGGGATTATGGAACGAGGAAAAATCATATGGACAAATGCAGGAAGCATGGCAAAAAGCAATTCAATGGAGGCAATAGTAAAGGCGATGAAGGAAGGGCTGAAATACTCCAATCAAATTCAAGAAGTCTGGATCAATGACGGAGCAATCACCCCTAGCTTCTTTAGCCCTCCCAAAAACAACTGGCCTATCCATCAAATAACTGACTTGGTAGATATTAAATCCAAATTAACCCATGCGATTTTTTGTAATTATAAATCCCCGACACTACTCAACTTCTTTGATACACTGGCTACAAGGAATATTGGTAGCAACAGCTGGAACCTAACCCTCAAACATAATGAGGCACATGCATCTTGTTTTTAATCAGTAATGATAGATTGGTTTTTCTTTGATCAAAAAAAAAAAAAAAAAAAAATATTTTTTTTTTAATATTAATTTTATTTATGTTTTTTTTTTTTTAAAAAAAAAAAATGTGTTGTGTGGTTTATTTTTTTTTTTTTTTTTTTTTTTTGTCCCCCCTCTTTTCTTTTTTTTGGCGGCCACAAATGTACCCCAACCGCGGGGGGGGGGCATACCCCCCCGCCCCCCGGCCCCCGTGGGGCCGGGGGGGTGGGGCCCCCCCCCCCCCCGCCCCCTGGGGCCCCCAAAAGCCCCCACCGTGGTAAACATGTGGCACCTTGATTGTCCTACAACAAACAAAAAGCATGCATTTTAGAATCTTTGGATGGAAGAGAGAAAAGTTAAAAATAGGGTTTTAAGGAAGAAGCATTGGTACAATCTATGTATATAGACTAGTAAACCATTTGCCAAATGAACCATAAATTATAAATAAGAACCCAAACAAATTGAGTTTGCACGTAAGCCACAACATTGTACCCAATATCAATGCTTGAATATTTCAAAAGACCTAATTAACAAATAACAAAGATAATGCAATACATCCACAAAAAACATGGGTGAAGTGCAAAACTACCCCATGTAAATCTGGCATCACAAGACCCTGTGACGGGGTTTTGAGGGACATATCCTATGACAAGAAATGAGATCAGATATTACTTGATCATCATTATCAAAAATCATCGAAAGAAAACACTCAAGAACATAAGACTCCAGAAAGAATGAATATTGTTCTTAATGAAACTATAGAGATATGGAAGTACTAACCAGAGGTGGTAGACATTCCTCAGCATATTTCTTTGGAATGGTTAATCCACCATGTATGCTTATATCTGATGTAGTCAGTCTTTCGTAGGAGTATGCTCTAGTTCTTTGAGGTTGAGGACCACCCACAACTTCCAATTTAAGTGCCTTTTTGCTGAAGGACACACAATATAAACAATAAGACAATATCATAACAAATCTAGATAAACTAACACTAAAACCAAATTCAGCAAAGCCGAAGGCAATACCTCCATTCCGGATATTAGTGTGATATCTGCAAATAGATCATCATGCTTGCTTTGACCTACAAAATCATATAAATTTGGATTAAGGTTGGATTTGGATTTAATAGACCAGCTACATGTGCACAAAAACTTGATTCTATTTAACCATAAAAAGAAAAAAATTTGACCCTATACATTAGCAAAAACTAATTCAATTTTAAAAAACACATGCAGGAGCATGCACATGCAAGGTTGAAGCCCAATGTTGAAAACCCAGAACACATTCTGGCAAGTCTCACTTTCAATCCGACTAAACAAGATTTGGAGCCTTGGTGAAACCATGATAAGGATACCTTTCACTGGATGTTAACAATTGTGCATAGCATCATCGATGGTACGTTAAAGGCATGACTTCCATCAGCAAGGTCAAAGACAGGTTCATCAATTGTGAATGTAGTAACCTAAATGAAATCCCATTTTAGTACTTAGAAACAAATTACATAAGAAGTAAATTAATCAAAAACCTACTATTTGGAACACAATCAAATTAGCTATTGAAGATTTAGGTAGGAAAAACAGAACCTGTTCGATATGTCCTTGGGGAAAGTAAAAGATCTTCTCCCCAATGCAAGGAATAGACATGCTGATGCCAGCACATTTGTCCCACAATGCAACATGGGAAGTTTCTTGCTTCAGCTGAGGTGAAAATAAAAAAATAAATGAAACAGAAAAAGAGAAAGCTGTTTCCTCAAAGTTCAAAAATAACAAAGAAGTTCTTTGTCCGTGAACCCAAAAATAGAACATGATGAACCAGAGAAAATGAGTATTATAGAAGATCCTACTGAACAATCAAAGAGACAAAACTCAGTGAGACTACAACATCAAATGACATCATATTGAAAAAAAGAAAAAAGGGAAGATTCCAATTAATAATAATAATAAAAAATTGAAGTCACCTTGGTTAGTATCAGTGATTCTGGGGTTGACCTCCTGCCTGCTTTCTGTTGCCATTGCACCTAAGAGATAAAATAAATACAAAATGGTATAAGAAAACAAAGACTACTATAGGAGATGCAAGTAGGGCCCTCCAAGCTTCTCAACTTACTTGGACCAACATAGAGAGAGGTTTTCACTCATAATAATTAGGTATCTTATGTAACACTCAATATGGGACTTCCACCATCGTCTATACCTCCACCCTCACACACAGGTCCCTCGTTTATACCAGAAAACTGTTACATCTCTTTCTCTCTCACCTCATTTTTACCTCTTTTCTTCACTTTTATTTGACATTTATTGATGGTAGTCCATACTCCATTAGTTCCACTATTTATCGATGGCAATCCATACTCTATCGTCTATACCTCCACCCTCACACACAGGTCCCTCGTTTATACCAGAAAACTGTTACATCTCTTTCTCTCTCACCTCATTTTTACCTCTTTTCTTCACTTTTATTTGACATTTATTGATGGTAGTCCATACTCCATTAGTTCCACTATTTATCGATGGCAATCCATACTCTATTGGATGCACCATTTATTGCCGGCAATCAATACCCCGTTAGTTAAATCCAATTAAATCATCGATTTTTTATTTTGTTTCATTTTTTCTCAAAAAGTTACTTAAAAGTGTTCTTTATGGTAAAATGGTAAATGATAAATTTCGTTAGACTTTTTTGGTAAAGTCAAATTTCTTGAAACTGGACACGTAATTATGGGAGAATTGATAACCCATATGGTGCTAACTCCCAGTATGTTAGTAGCTCATGTTTTGCTATGTTGATCAAGTGTTCATATATTTAATGTTTAAATCATAATTTCAAATCTTAGAAATAACCTTTCCCGAAATAGATGTATATGGCATATATTTAACCCCCTCAATGGGTCTAGAGGATCCTACTAATTATTGCAAGTCTTGTCAACTAATTAAATATGATTAATTAAAGAGAAGTTTTCTTAAGTTAGAATAAGTAGTCAAGAGTATCTCTTTCTTCACAAAGAAAATGGTTATATTGCCTTTCTATGTATGGTCTTTTGCTGCCCACCCCTCAAGAAGTGTTACCCAAAATTCATGCCACCTTTTGAGTTATCCTATATATCAATTAGATAGATCCCCTTTAGATTGAAAAGACATCCCTTGCCATTAAAAAATTATAGTTAACTGTTAATGAAATCAAGTTAAATTGTTTAAGAATTTTTTTTCTTTCTTTCTTCATGAATGACTAAGTTGGTTGCACAAAACATCTCTATATACCCAAACTGGTGTGCTAGCATAGAAACATTACCAATCATATACTTAGAATCATATATCATCAACTGATCCACTTACACAAAAGTTAATAAAGGTTGAATATTCTTCAAATGTATACGGATGCTTAGGATGAAACAACCTTAATAAAGGTTAACCCAAAACCTTACCTAACCAAACCAAGACCAGTTAGAACTAGGATAGGGTTAGAATACCCTTGAAATGACCAAGCATAGGTTGAGAGTATATTAGGTCTGGATTGAGTTGAGCATGGATTCAGTTGACGTTTCAATGATTCGGCTAGGGTATCATAGCCCAACCCAACCCTATCTCGAATGTCTAGGATTTCAGAAAATAATTTTAAATAAAGGAGTGGCGATCGGAAACTTAATATTTTGGAATTTTTAAAGTTCAAACTCATTGGAGGAAATGACCCAATTAATGCGGGGAAGGTGGATAATGTATTCGATTAAAGGGACACGTCATCACTCTAATTGTCACCAACATATTTTACTATACTAGCTGTCACCAACAAAATCAGATTCACATTCACTCTTGTTGGTGACAAAATAATAACACTTTTAGTTAGAAAAAATCAGATTTGTTTATGATAACACTACAAAACAAAGGCAACTTCTCCAAACTAATATAAGAAGTGGCTAGAACATAGTACAATATTAAGTCTAAAACATACTCACTCTAAATTCAAACAAAACACTACCATTTTTAATCAGAGGTGGCAGTTAAATGCTGTTTCATACTCCTTAGAGAGGGAAAAAAAACATCAAATATTACTGCCATTTATATTTAATAATATATATTCTCTTTTAAGCTATTGAACATTATCTCACACATAAAAAATATGTTCTAGATTTTGAAACATCAATTACGTGAATAGGAAACAAACAAACCTTATAATCATCTGGTAAAACGTTGATCCGATGTCCATATCCATCTTTCGTATCATTGTTTTGCTGAGATAGAAATATCATAATTACTTACTTTGTATGATCTAATATGGCGAATAAAATCAGATAGGAACTTATGAAGTAATTAGATGAAAATAACTAATACTACCTTGTTATAACAAGGAATGGGATGGAATTCCTCGTCAATGATTTTTATGATGTGCCAAGTGATAGAGTGCTTTGGCCCCATATCAATCATCTGCAAAACAACTATAAAGTTAACTCAATCTATATATTGAACAAAATCTAATCATCCACCAAATAGATCTTTAGTCCCACACCTCCATGGAGGAAATTAACTCAGAGTTCTAGTTTTCAATTCATCAGGCTCTCTAATTTGCCTTCGATGAAAAGGAACACATTGATTTTATCAGTATGATTAAAGTCCTTGATCATGAATCATGAAAGAATGGAAGCGAGTGAGTCTCAGAGGAAGGAAATGGGGATTTCAGAGGCAAAACAAAATCAGAATTCATACCTTGGTGAGTATTAAGGAGCCAAAGGGATGAAGGGAGCTACCATAGAAGATGCAGATGATCAGATTCCTTCCTCAAGAGCGGCTGGGGTTATACTGTTGAATGAGACACTAATTCCTTGTTCCAAAACATAACGTTTTATAGTCTAAACCTCTAGGGTTGGCAGGATGCAAATCTGTTGGGTTTTTATTAATCGGCTCAACTTTGGTTCGGGTCAAGAGGATGTTGTAGTGAACCGAAACTGAACCCTAAAATCATCTTGGTTCTGACGTTTGGCAATTTATTTAACAGAACTGATATTTTGTTAAGATTCCTATTCGAATACTCCTGATTCCAAAATTGAAACTCAAATCTAAGAATTTTAAGAGACGGAATTTAATCGAGGGAAAGTTGTACAGAAAATCAATTCTGGCATACGAATACCTCAAAACTTCAAACATAGCATTCCATGTGGTATCTTTGCTATGAGGCAGCCCCTTCGATTCTGTTGAATCCCATTTACCAAAAAAGGATTTGGTGTGGTGGGAGAAGGATTTGGCTTGTACAGGTTCCAAATATGATTTGGCTTTCAATGGAACATAATCTCAAAAATTTGAACCCCTAGTGAAAACATCGTCTTCTGTTGATACTCCTAAGAATACTCTTTATTGTCTTTTCGGGCCTTTTTTGCTCATTGTAGTACTAGTGGTGCCTTGTGAAATTTCCAATTTATTCCACCTTTTGTTTTGAGAGCTTATCATATTTCTTTCTTAGGTAGCTTGTGTAATTTTTATTTTCCTAGAAAAAATTATTCACCCAAAAAAAAATTTTACTATTTTTTTGTTGAAGGAAAAAAAATTATTCTCCCCAAGAAAGAAAATTTTGTTATGTTTTGTTAAGAATCAACTTATAAACTCAATGATATTCCACTTACAATTTTTCTGATTTTTTTTTTTGGCAATATTTTCCTAAAAAGCTAGCATGACAAAGAAGAGGAGCAAGGAGCCTTTTAGAAAGGTAAGTTAATCTCTGAAAATATTTTAGTTGCATTGGAATTAACAAATACGTTGCACATTTTGGTTAGGGGGTGGGATGGGTTTGAAACTTGACATTAAAAACACCTATCATACCTTGTATTCGGAATTTTTTTATTAGATATTTTGATGAGTTTGGGGTCTTAGGGTGCGGTGGCTTCATGAGTTACTGGCAACCTCTAAAATTTCTATTTTACTAAGTGGGGGCGAGATGGTTTCTTTGGAGTGGAGAGCAGTTTGCGTCAAGGGGACCCTATTTTGCCCTTGCTATTTTTATTTGCTGAAGAACTCCTACGTAGGGGCATACGTGCAATGATAATTAAGGGGAATCTAAAATTTTTGTTTTGTCCAATGGGTATGGAGGCTCCCTCTTTTCTAATGTATGTTGATGATGTCTTCATTCTTGCTAATTCATCTCCGATATATGTCAAGGCCTTAGTAGAATTTTTGAGTAAATATGAAGAATGCTCCGGGCAGCAAATAATTTGGAGAAAAGTAAGCTTGTTCATCGTAGGAAACTCCTCATAGAAAACACATGATTGTAGAGCTTTTCCATGTTTTGGTTACTCACTTTTCCACAAGATATCTTGTGGTGGATATTTTTAGAGGAAGAGTTGAACAAGGCTGCTGCTAGTGTCTGTTAGAAACGTGGGTGTGTGTGTGAGAGTGAGAGTGGAGACAGGGATTACATGGTTTGGTTGTTTTGTACAACCGACGTCCATGGGAATAATTAATTTTACTTCCTTAATTTAGTGATTCTATTACATATATACACTAGAGCCCTTGTTCATCACAAGTGTAGCACACTTAGACTTTAGAGTTCTGTTTACACAAGTATAGCTAGGTACTAGGGTTTGAGTCGAGTCCATACCATTAACC
Organism: Hakea prostrata; assembly: GCF_041222555.1. Taxonomy (NCBI): domain Eukaryota; kingdom Viridiplantae; phylum Streptophyta; class Magnoliopsida; order Proteales; family Proteaceae; genus Hakea; species Hakea prostrata. Next base: position 42,932,125 of record NC_142606.1, on the reverse strand, counting down.
TATTAAGCCCAATTGGAATACATGTATCCATAAATAGAATAATAGAATCTAGGGTAGAGTGAAATTAGGGTTTAGAAAAAAAGATGATAAGAGGAAGTAAAAGAGAGACACAAGACTTTTACGTGCTTTAGTTGGATAGTGCAACCTGCCCATGGGAGAGGATGAGTTATTTTCTCATTCAATGATGCTTGTAATACATCACCTATAGAAAGACTCTCTCAAATATGAGTCCTTGTTTCCTATTCTTCAAGGACTCTTGTCATCACACACTTGTAAAGTTCTAGTTACATCAGGCTTTTGTGTAATACAACTCTTGTAGAGTTTTAGAGTACATGAAATACTAGATAAGAGATGGTGGCTATGGCTTTACAAGAGTCATAGTGTGATGCGGTAAAAAAATGCTTTACATGGATAAGGTTGAGATGGAGTGACGGCTAGGGTTGGTTTCTCCTTAACAATGTATTATCTAATACCTTTATGTAGAATAACACTTAAAGCTTTTGCTAATTTAACTCATCTAGTTAAAATCATTTTTTCTTAGGAAGAACTCTATGGTTAAATTTTTGAGGTAAGGAAAAACCTCAACTACGATCTATTACATATGAATATATTCAATGCTTAGTTGGCAAAAGTCCAATGCTTCCTCATAGGAGGTTAGAGTTTGAATCCCCTCAGGGCCAGGAGCGAAATACCGCCTATATTAATTATATAAAAATAACTAAAAAAAATAAAAAAAAAACCACCCACCCCCAAAGCCCACCCACCCACCCCAAACAAAAAAAAAAAAAAAAAAATAAAAAAAAAAAAAAAAAAACAAAAAAAAAAAAAAAAAACAAACGCACAAAGGCAAAGAAGGAAAAAAGAAAAAAAAAAATTAAATATATTTTTAAAAAAAAAAAAAAAAAAAAAAAAAAAAAAAAAAAAAAAAAAAAAAAAAAAAAAAAAAAAAAAAAAAAAACATCATTTTTTTTATTTTTTAATTTATTAATTTTTTTCTCTCCCACCTTTTTTTTTTCTCTCTTACGCTTAGTGTTGCATTTAGAACCTCTCGAGAGCCGGATATTGAGATGACCACCTTAAGAGCTCTCCACCCAAGTTGGAATAACTGAGATGCCTGCACACACAAAGAAAGCAAGAACGGTCCGGCCTAGTTTTGGCCGGGGAACCGCCTCCGACGCTCAAATCAGCCTAGGTAACAATAATGGTTCTTGAGAGAGTTCTCAAGAACGTAATGAGTAAGTACTCAGATGAAAGTTCTCGTTACCTTTCTCCATGTTGGAGGTAGGTTTATATAGAAGTTACCTGGAGGCGGCGATTCCTTAGATTCCGGATTGATAGTTGAGGAGTGAGTGGAGTAGTGGAATAACGGCTCCTTCTTTGTCGCACCTGATAACGCCGTTATGCTGACTCACCTCCCCAATTCTCGGAATAGAGATGCTGAGTGTTTATGCGTAACTAACTCTTCTTGACTTAGTCAAGAGAGTCTTCTGAGAAATGCTAGAGGTGGATATTTTTCCCAAGTGTGGCACTTCTCCGACGAATAAATGAACCTGCCCAAGAGGGAGGTGTCTCTCTCGAATGAGGCCCTCGGGACCTTCTTCAGGGATGAGGTGAGCCATCCCACATGGGAGGTGTCTCTCCCGAATGAGGCCCTCGGGACCTTCTTCAAGGAAGAAATCAGATAACCAAGAGAGGTGTATTTGTCCCGAGTGAGGCACTCGGGACCCTTTATGAGGGAAGAGATGCATCAACCCGAGGGAGGTGCATCTCTCCCGAGGGGGGTGCATCTCTCCCCGAGGGGGTGCATCTCTCCCGGGGGTGCCTCTCTCCCGAGGGGGGTGCCTCTCTCCCGAGTGGGGGTGCCTCTCTCCCGGGGGGAGGATCGGGACCATATTTCCCCACAACGAGCCCCCCCATTCCGTGCGATTGACTTCTCGAACGTATGGAATGTTACTCCCGAGCTTCTTAGAAAATTTTCTTTCTTCTTGGAGAAACTTTAAGACGTCGTCTTGAATGAGAGCCATTATTTCTCCAAGGCCTTCGTAATTCCCAACCGTCGTATTAATTCATACTTATTGCTGCTTCTGATATGCGAATGGTCGTGTTATCTCGGCCGTTGATCTATTCGATCAAGGGCCGTTTGATTGAGATCTTGAGTCCCTTAATCTTGACCGTTGTGTCTGTTCATTGTTGGTCGTTGGATCGCGACCTTTCATGTGCTAGATCTCAACCGTCGCTTTGCTTGATTCACAGCCGTTGGATGTGTCTCTTCATCTTCCTACTCCTCACTATAAATAGAGGTTCAACCCTCATTTTCAATTTTTTGCTTGCAAACTCCCTCTGAAGTCCCCTGACTGCGTTGCTTGCTTTCTCCAACTCGCTATTCCAATCTTCAAACCAGTAAGTTTCTCTAACTTTTCTTCATTTCTTTCCTTTGTCATTTCCGTATTATGGATAATTTAAGAAAAGGCAAGGAAATAGCCCGAGCCCCTTCCCGACTGGAGGTCCCGACTTCCACGATCTCCGGTCCCGAGACGTCTTCCGGAACCCAATCCATGCATTATTCTAGTGAAGATGCTTTCTCTGGCTCTTCTGACTCTCGTATTGTGAGAGCAACTGCTGACTTAGCTAGGGACGACCCTCTTGACCAAGAACCTCTTTGCTCCGACTTAGGAACGGACTTAGTCAACCTTGGTCTTTCTATGGATTCTTCGGATGAGCGGGAAGTTGATAGTATTAATCAATCTCCTAGTAAATTCCGAGTGAGTCAGAGACATTATTCGCCTCGCCCACCCCTTTCTCGTCCCCAGGATTGCCACAATCGCTGGCCTCCTTTTATTTTCTCCGAATTGCTTTCCGAAGAAGCAATTCTCGAAGAAAGGAACAAACCCAAGACACCCTCTCATATTGACTATAACCTCAAGTCTTCGGGTCCCGAGTTCTATCCCGGAGATCTCAACCCCAAATATCTCCAGCGTCTAAGGGATTTCTGTGAAATTCCAAAAGACTATCTCTTTCAGCTCCCGTCTTCTTCTAGTCGGGTTGGAGAGCCCCCGAACGGGGCCTTCTCCCTTTATTACGATGCTTTCTTAGGAGGTCTTCGCTTTCCAATTCAGAAAATTTTTGAAGACCTTCTCGTCCATTACGGAATTTCTCCCTCCAACCTTATTCCAAATAGTTGGAGAAGTGTTTCTTGCTTTGTTGGTTTTTGTCACAATGTTGGAGTCGAACCAACATTCCCCCTTCTTCTGCGTTTCTTCGAAGTTAAGAGTCAATCAAAAGGGGGTTGGCTCTCTCTTCTTCGTCGGGCAACCGACGCTGTGGATTGGTCAGGCAACATCATTTTGCCGAAGTCTATGCCTACCTCCACCAAAGGGTGGAGACATCACTTTTTCTTTTGCCAGCCCCCAGTTCCGCCGCCATTCCCAACTTCTTTTGTGAAGAAATCCAACTCTGATCTTAAAAGACTCAATAATCTCATTGAGTTATCCGCTACCGAAGAAGCGGCTTTAGAAAAGATCATCCAAGTCGGCGGAGATTCAGCCGCAGTTCACGGATATTTACCTGAGTATCCGGCTGCTCTTCAGTTGTGGGGCTTTTCTCCGGGTGAGCCCCTTCTTCATTGACATTCTTCAATTTTGTATATTTTTCTTATCTTCGCACTTTCTGACTTTCTTCGTTTGTTGTCGCAGTGTCTAGCAAATTGGACATCGACGCTCTTCGGGCATTGACAACTGGGAATGTCAAAGAGGCTTTCGCCCGAAAGCCAGCGAAGAAAGGTGGTGCTACGGACACGGGTCCCGTTGTCCAAGCTCTCGGCGCTCCAGGGTCGTCCAAGCCTTCGGGCAAGAAGACCGCAAGGAAGAGCATCTCCTTGGGAGGGGGGCCTCCTGAGATAGGTATTCCCCAGGCCTCTCCTTCAAGCCGCTCGGGAAGGCCCTTGAAGAGGGCTCGGGAGAGCGAGAAGGCCGTTGAGGAGGACTCCCAAAAGTCCCCTGTCTTCGTTCCCGGCTGGGATCTGACTTCCTCTGACACCGTCTTTGGGGGACTCCAACACCTGCCAGGATCTTGGCTTCTTGAGGGGATGATCCCTTCGGACCGAAAGTATCTGAAGGATCTTTCGGATGACAAATTCTATGCCAACGCCTACAGGTAATTCTCCGTCCTTAGTCCCTCATAGTTCTCCAAGTGATTTCTTTAACATGGTATTCCGTATTTTCTCCAGGTTCTTCTCTGGAGGGGCGCATTACATGGGCGAGTGCCTAATTCGTTCCGAGCACTTGAGAGATCGGCTTCGAGAGCTGAAGGAAGATCGAGAACGCACCGCTGCCGACCTTTACGAGTCTATTAAGGCCGTCGGGTCTTTGAAGAAATGTGACGAAGAAAGGAGCTTGAAGCTGAAGGAGATATCCCAAAGCAAGGCGGCTCTCCAGGGGGAACTCTCCGAGGCCAAGGAAAATTTGGAAGAGGCCCTTCAAGAAATGGAGAAGTTAAGGCGTGAGAAAGCTGAGATGGAGTCCATTGCCATGCAACTTCGCGAAGAAGTCCGAGCCGGTAAACTTCCCGTCAGTGCCGATGAGGTGCCCGAGGTGGTCCAGAAAGAGATCATCACTTCTTACCTCGGCACTTCTCAGTTCAAGAATCTCCAGGTGGCTCTCTCTGCTTCTACCTACCGCCTCGGGCTTAATGACGCTTTCACTGCTGTTCTCCGACGGGTCGATATTCCTAACCCGAAGGAATTAGGCGGAATGCTAGACGGTAGAGTTTATGAGACTCTTGAAAGAGCCGTACCCGAAGGGGTTGAATGCCAAGAACCCTTCAGCCCTCCCGACCCTTTTCTCTATGTTGATGAAGATCAAGCGGGGGGCTCTGGAGAGAGTCTTGAGAAGGAAGCTCCCGGTGGCGACGGGCTTGGTGAAGACAATCCTCCCGAACTTGAGAATTCTCCTGAGAAGTGAAAGACTTCAACCTTTTCTTCCTTCCGTTTCTGAGAAACTTTTGGAATTTTTATAAACAATGTTTGAATTTTGCGCAACTTTGCGCTTTCTCTGTAATATTGGTCCTTGTGGCCAAATGTTTTGAATAGTAGCTTAACTTGTTGTTTTATTCAAACTGAGGCATTAAGCTTCTCTTGTTGACTGGTCTCGTGTGTCTTCTCCCTTAGCGTAATGCCTTAGGGTTGACGATGTTTTGATTTCTCCCGAGCCTTTATTACAAATGGTCCCGAATATGGTCCCGAATGAAGGTCTTGGGGAGAAATGTATCTCATGGATAAAATTCCATCTCATGAGAGTCTCACTTGGATTTTCATGAGAGGTGGGGAAAACTCCCGAGTGGCTACCCGAGCGAGGTCCCGAGTGTAACGCCATTGAATAATTCCATCTCATGAGAGTCTCACTTGGACTTTCATGAGAGGTGGGGAAAACTCCCGAGTGGCTACCCGAGCGAGGTCCCGAGTGTAACGCCATTGAATAATTCCATCTCATGAGAGTCTCACTTGGACTTTCATGAGAGGTGGGGAAAACTCCCGAGTGGCTACCCGAGCGAGGTCCCGAGTGTAACGCCATTGAATAATTCCATCTCATGAGAGTCTCACTTGGACTTTCATGAGAGGTGGGGAAAACTCCCGAGTGGCTACCCGAGCGAGGTCCCGAGTGTAACGCCATTGGATAATTCCATCTCATGAGAGTCTCACTTGGACTTTCATGAGAGGTGGGGAAAACTCCCGAGTGGCTACCCGAGCAGGTCCGTAACGCCTTGTAATTCCATCTCATGGGTCTCACTTGGACTTTCTGGGGTGGACTCCGTGGCTCCGGCGGGTCCGTGTCGCCATTGTATTCCATCTCTGGGTCCCTTGCTTCGGGTGGACTCCGTGGCTCCCGGCGGGTCCGTGCGCCTTGTTCCTCCTCTCCGGCTCGGGGGCCCGGGGCTCCGCGGCCGGTCGCCTTGTTTCCTCTCGGGTCTCCTTGGCTTTCTGGGGTGGGCTCCCGGTGGCTCCCGGCGAGGTCCCGGTGTCGCCTGAATAATTCCATCTCATGAGAGTCTCACTTGGACTTTCATGGAGGTGGGAAAACTCCCGGTGGCTACCCGAGCGAGGTCCGAGTGTAACGCCATTGAATAATTCCATCTCATGAGAGTCTCACTTGGACTTTCATGAGAGGTGGGGAAAACTCCCGAGTGGCTACCCGGCGAGGTCCCGAGTGTAACGCCATTGAATAATTCCATCTCATGAGAGTCTCACTTGGACTTTCATGAGAGGTGGGAAAACTCCCGAGTGGCTACCCGGCGGGTCCGAGTGTAACGCCATTGAATAATTCCATCTCATGAGAGTCTCACTTGGACTTTCATGAGAGGTGGGAAAACTCCGGTGGCTACCCGAGCAGGTCCCGAGTGTAACGCCATTGAATAATTCGAAGAGATAGATGTCGACAATGAAGACGTGGATTTATTGAAAATCAAATGGTCTTTCGACTTTACCTGCAAATGTTACATATTTGGATTAATTCTATTGATAGAATTTCCGAAGGTTCATGGAATTCCAAGTTCGATCAATTGTCTCGCCCGTGGCCAAGCTTTTTAGCTTGTAGGTTCCTGGTTTCGTCTCTTGTTCGACGAGATAAGGCCCTTCCCATGTGGGTGAGAGCTTGCCTTGGTTTCTTGGGTCTGAAGCCGCAACTTTGCGGAGCACTAAGTCACCCGTACGATGTCTTCTATTTTTTACCCGAGTATTGAAGTATCCAGCTACTCGGTTTTGATATCTTTGATTCCGGTATTCTGACATGCTCCGTACTTCGTCTATTAGATCAAGATTACTCTTCAAGCCTTCTTCGTTTGCTTCTTCATTGAAGTCAGTATATCTCTTTGATTCTGCCAATACCTCCACAGGGACAAGTGCTTCTGTGCCGTAGGCTAGCCGAAAAGGTGTTTCTCCCGTAGGAGTTCTAGCCGTGGTGCGATATGACCAAAGGACGCTTGGTAATTCTTCCACCCATTTGGTTCGACTTGTCTCCAAGCGCTTTTTTATTCCATCCAACACGCGTCCGATTGGTTATTTCAACTTGCCCATTGCTCTGCGGATACGCCACGGATGATGTTCTATGCTCAATGTGATATCTTTCACAAAAATTCTTGAAGCCGGCTCCGATAAATTGCCTTCCATTGTCGGTCACAAGGATTTTTGGGATTCCAAATCTGTAAATGATTCTTTCTTGAAAGAACTTCTCCATTTGTTTCTCAGTAATGGATGAGAGAGGTTCGGCTTCCACCCACTTAGTGAAATAGTCGATTGCCACGACCAAATATTCTCTATTGTTGGCGGCCTTAGGGAGCTTTCCCACCAGATCCATTCCCCACATGGCGAAGGGAATCGGACTGGAGACAGATGTAAGAGGGACAGCCGGAGTCTTCGGAACAGATGCATGAAGTTGACATTGCTTGCATTTTCTGACATATTCTACGGCATCTTTCTGAATAGTCGGCCAATAAAGGCCTTGGCGTATTATTTTATGGGCCAAAGCTCGGCCTCCCATATGCGCTCCGCATATTCCTTCGTGTACTTCGGCTAAGGCATATTGAGCTTGAGAAGGGCCAACACACTTTAGAAGAGGCTGTGTGACCGATCTTTTGTAAAGTTGTTCTTCAATAATGGTGAACTTCGCTGCTTGATTTTTAACTGCCTTAGCCTCCTTGACGTCTTCCGGAAGGATATCGTTCTTCAAATATGATATTATTGGGTTCATCCAACTAGGCTCTTCTTCAATATCCATAGCCTCGGCCTCCCGAATGCTAGGAATTTCTAAGCTGCTCAATATAAACGGCTGAGCCTAAGGTCGAATATTTGGATAAAGCCAACTTGGATAACTCGTCTGCTACTTCATTTTCCTTTCTCGGAATTTGCTTTATCTCTAGATGATCGAAATAATGGCGACAATCATCAATTTTGGCTAAGTAATTTGCCATTCTTGTTTCCTTTGCCTCGTACACGCCACGAACTTGATTCACGATCAACTGCGAGTCGCTTCGGACTTCCAATTCTCGGACTCTTAGGGCTCGGGCAAGTCTTAGTCCTGCTAGTAGGGCTTCATACTCGGCCTCATTATTAGAGGCTTTAAAGTTGAATCTTAAAGCATAATGAATAGTGAATCCATCCGGGCTGATAAGCATTAGTCCTGCTCCACTCCCCGAAGAGTTGCTCGAGCCGTCAACATGTAAAGTCCATAACTCTGGACCGGGTGAATTTTTTACTCCCGAACTAGGCATGCTATTCTCAAGAATGAAGTCGGCCAGAACTTGTCCCTTTATGGCTGGACGAGTTCTATACTCAATTTGATACTCGCTCAACTCAATAGCCCATGTGACCATTCTTCCGGCTAAGTCTGGTTTCTGTAGTATCTTCTTCAACGGGAAGTTGGTCAAGACTACAATTGGATGAGCTTGGAAGTACGGTCTGAGTTTCCGAGATGCGATTACAAGTGCTAAGGCTTGTTTATCCACATCCGGATATCGTGTCTCGGCATCTATTAAAACATGACTTATGAAATAGATAGGGTTTTGTGAAGTACCTTCTTCTTTTACTAAGACCGCGCTTACTGCCGCTGGAGAAATGGCTAAGTATGTGAATAATTGTTCTCCCGTTGAAGGTCGGGCTAAGAGAGGTGGAGTCCCGAGCTTCTCCTTCAATTTCTCGAACGCTTGCTGACATTCATCGGTCCATAAGGTATCCTTTGCCTTCCCGAGCTCTTTAAGAGCTTTGAAGAAAGGCAAGCATTTCTCACCCGATCGTGAGATAAATCTGTTTAAGGCTGCTACTCTTCCGGTTAGACATTGGATGTCTCTAACCGTCCTTGGCGACTCCATCTCGAGCAAGGCTTTGATTTTCTCCGGGTTTGCCTCAATTCCTCTTCGGGATACCATAAACCCAAGGAATTTTCCGGAAGAAACTCCGAAAGCACATTTCTCCGGATTTAGCCTCATCTCGTATGTTCTCAAAGTATCAAAAACTTCTTCAAGATCTTCCAGATGACTTCTTCGGACGATACTCTTTATGAGCATATCATCCACATATACTTCCATATTTCTTCCTATTTGGTCTTTGAAGACTTTGTTTACCATTCTCTGATAAGTGGCCCCAGCGTTTCTTCAACCCGAATGGCATTACTTTATAAAAGTAACTTTCTCGATCCGTCATGAAGGCCGTATCCTTCTCGTCCTTGGGATTCATCATAATTTGATTATATCCCGAATAAGCGTCCATGAAGCTCAATACTTCATGTCCTGCTGTAGCGTCGATCAAAAGGTCGATCCGAGGAAGTGGATAGCAATCCTTTGGGCATGCTTTATTCAAGTCCGTGTAATCTGTACACATTCTCCATTTGCCGTTGGCTTTCTTCACCATGACTACATTCGCCAACCAAGTTGGGCATTCTATGGGTTTTATAAAACCCGATTGCTCTAGTTTCTCCACTTCGGTCTGATGGCGGCATGTTTCTCGAGCGAAAAATTCCTTCTTTTTTGGATCATTGGAATTGCATCGTCCCTTATCCATAAGCTATGTTCTGCAATTCTTCGATCTATTCCGGGCATGTCTTCGGCCGACCATGCGAATACATCTAGGTTGTTTTGGAGAAACTTCGGTGAGCTCTTCCTTGAATTCCGTAGGCTGTTTCGGACCCGATCATAGTCCCTCTCTCGGGAAGATCCGGATGAAGTTGAATTCGCTCAAGCTTTTCAACTGGTTCGGCTCTCTGCATAGCTTCTTCATCCCGGTCATCCCGAATTTCAATACTCATTGTATTGCCCGATCTCTCGGCTTTTTTGACTTTCTTAAGATAATTCACATAACATTGTCTGGAGAGTCGCTGATCAGAAGAGCACTCCCCGACTCCCGCTGTGGTTGGAAACTTCAACTTCATATGTGTTGGAGAAACCACCGCCCCTAAGGCGTTAAGAGTTGGCCTCCCGAGTAAAACGTTGTAAGCTGAAAGGTCCCGAACCACCATGAATGTTGCTTGGACGACTGCATCCCGAGGGGAGGTCCCGATCCTTAGATCCAATTGGATAGTCCCTTCGGATATGGCGGACGACCCGGCGAACCCATATAAGTGAGTCCCGCATGGAGTCATCATCTCGTCCTCAAACTTCAATTTCTTAAATGCTTCATAAGATAGTAAGTCGGCGGAAGATCCCGTGTCCACAAGAACTCGGTGAACTTCTCGGTTTGCCAATTTCACTTTGATAACTATAGCATCGTCGTGAGGAGAAGTGACGCCCTTGAGATCTTCGTCGGTGAAGGTTATTGGATCTGGGCATAAGTCATTTCTTCGTTTTCTTGGCAATTGCATCGATCCAACGAACCGTGCCTTTTGCTTCGCCTTCTTAATGGATTCTTCCGTCGGATTTCCCAAAACGATGTAAATGGGGGAAAACTCCCGAGTGTCGGGTTTCTTCTCGGGATTCTTATCTGCCCTCTCGGGACTTTTGGATCTGAGTCTTTTAGTTGATCTAGGTGGGGACTTCTCTCGATCTTGTCGCTTCTTCTGAAGATATTTTTCAAGTTGCCCTCCTTGGATGAGCTTCTCGATCTCGATCTTTAGATTTCTGCACTCATCCGTATGGTGGCCGTAGTCTTTGTGGAAACGGCAATACTTTGTCATATTCCTATCTTCGGGTCGGGCTCTTATCTTGCCCGGCCACTTCAAGTTGTCGTTATTTCTGATCTGTAATAGAATTTCTGACCTCTTAGTATTAAGAGGTGTAAAGTCTCCATTGGCGAGTCTTTCTTTCCAAACTCCCTTTTTGTCATCTCTTGCCCGAGCATTTGAATTTTGACCTCTTTCTCCATAATTCTTCTTTTCCTTTACGCCTCTTGTAGACTCTTCTCGGGCTTCGATAACTTCGCAACCGTTGCTTGTTTTTGGCATTTCTTGAGAAGTGCTCCATAAGTCCTCGGCTTGTCTTGGAGTAATACCTCGAGCAAACGTCTTTGGGTTATTCCACTCCATAGCGCATTGTACGCCACTGTATCATCCAATTCTTCAACTTCAATAGCCACTTTATCGAATCTGAGAAGAAAGTCCCGAACGGACTCATTTGGTTTTTGCCTGATGGCAAAAAGGCTATCTGCTTGTCTTCTTACTCCCGATGCAACTTCGGAATCGGGCAATAAATTTTCTCCCGAGTTCTCGAAAGTTTTGGATGGATCTTGGCGGTAGGCTAGAAAACCATTTTATCGCCGGGCCTTTGAGAGATGCCGGGAAAGTTCGGCATAATAGCTCATCTTCTCGGCCAATAACAGCCATGACCGATTTAAAATAACTAATATGTTCTCGAGGATTGGACTTACCTTCATAGGGAGTGAATGTCGGCATGATAAAGTTCGGTGGAAGAGGTGCTCTCATGACTTCTTCTGAGAAGGGTTCTCTATCAACCACATCATAGTCGTCATCGAGGTCCCGATCATCAAGCCGTCTCTCCATGGCATCTAATCTTCTCCCGAGACCATGCGCCTCTTGACGCTCTTGCGGAGACCGAACACTTCCGAGATCAGAATATTGGGAAGTTGGTCCATGAGAAGATCCATATTGACTAACCGACCCTCTCGGGTTATTAGATCTAGAATGGCCTCTTCCGTGGCTTTCTCCTTCTTGCTCCCGAACTCCTTCATTTCTGCGCCCTTTTCTAGGTAAATCTTGAGTTTGCCTAAGCCCAGCCAAACGGTGGAACACACTTCCCCTCGACCGATCCTCTCGGGGACGTGGCTCTTCAATATGCACTCCTTGAGATCTTTCTCCAACCCGTTCGGCTGGTCTCCTTGGTATTCTGGGATTTCTCCTTTCTTCATTCATCGGACGTTGCCTATCCCGAGTCTGACGGACGGCTTCACGCCTTCGTCCCTCTTGGGAATTTCTGGGGGGTCCGGATGGTACCCCGATCTGATGGACTAAGCCTCGAACAACTCCTTGGAGTTCCAACATTTGTTGTTGGACTTCTCTTTGCATATTCTGCAAATCGGCCACTGTCGCTGGAATAGGAGGTTGACTCGAACCGCCTTCTCCAAATGGAGTTGGAATAGTTAACGGGGGATTCTCCGGAACTCCTTCTTGACCTTCCTCTGGAATAGGAATTTGTCGATCTAGAGAAGGGAGAGTTTGTTCTTCAACACGTCCGTTTTCTGTCTCCCTTTCTCTCGCTCGAGTGAGAATTTGAGAACTTGCCACCTGAGGTGTGGTACGTCTCGTCATGACTTTTTGTGACGTTTCCCACAGACGGGCGCCAAATTGTTGCGTATAGAACTTCTTCGAGAGCCGGATATTGAGATGACCACCTTAAGAGCTCTCCACCCAAGTTGGAATAACTGAGATGCCTGCACACACAAAGAAAGCAAGAACGGTCCGGCCTAGTTTTGGCCGGGGAACCGCCTCCGACGCTCAAATCAGCCTAGGTAACAATAATGGTTCTTGAGAGAGTTCTCAAGAACGTAATGAGTAAGTACTCAGATGAAAGTTCTCGTTACCTTTCTCCATGTTGGAGGTAGGTTTATATAGAAGTTACCTGGAGGCGGCGATTCCTTAGATTCCGGATCGATAGTTGAGGAGTGAGTGGAGTAGTGGAATAACGGCTCCTTCTTTGTCGCACCTGATAACGCCGTTATGCTGACTCACCTCCCCAATTCTCGGAATAGATATGCTGAGTGTTTATGCGTAACTAACTCTTCTTGACTTAGTCAAGAGAGTCTTCTGAGAAATGCTAGAGTTGGATATTTTTCCCAAGTGTGGCACTTCTCCGACGAATAAATGAACCTGCCCAAGAGGGAGGTGTCTCTCTCGAATGAGGCCCTCGGGACCTTCTTCAGGGATGAGGTGAGCCATCCCACATGGGAGGTGTCTCTCCCGAATGAGGCCCTCGGGACCTTCTTCAAGGAAGAAATCAGATAACCAAGAGAGGTGTATTTGTCCCGAGTGAGGCACTCGGGACCCTTTATGAGGGAAGAGATGCATCAACCCGAGGGAGGTGCATCTCTCCCGAGGGGGTGCCTCTCTCCCCGAGGGGGTGCCCCCCCCCCCCGGGGGTGCCTCTCTCCCGAGTGGGGGTGCCTCTCTCCCGAGGGGGAGGATCGGGACCATATTTCCCCACAACAAGAATAATTTTTTTTTTTATATATAAAAAAAAAAAAAAAAAAAAAATAAAAAAAAAAAAAAAAAAAAAAAAAAAAAAAAAAAAAAAAAAAAAAAAAAAAAAAAAAAAAAAAAAAAAAAAAAAAAAAAAAAAAAAAAAAAAAAAAAAAAATAATAAAAAAAAAAAAAAAAAAAAAAAAAAAAAAAAAAAAAAAAAATAAAAAAATAATATAATATATAAAAAATTAATAATAAAAAAAAAAAACAAAAAAAAAAAAAAAAAAAAAAAAAAAAAAAAAAAAAAAAAAAAAAAAAACCCCCAACTTAGCCTCCTAACAAAAAAGAAGATAATAATAAAAAAAAAAAAAAAAAAAAAAAAAAAAAAAAAAAAAAACAAAAAAAAATAAATTTTTTTTTTTTTAAAAAAAAGTCCCCAAAAAAAAAAAAAAAAATGAAGAATAACATAAATAAAGCAAGAAAATTTACCGATTTTAGAAAGGGGACAGGGTTTCTTAAATTGCATGACAATTTATTAAATTTCTTCTTTAGAAAATTCCATGTTCACTAATCAAATTCCACTTCCATATAGATAATTTATAATTTAAGTGATACCTTTATAGAGGTTTGGTCTTGAACTTGTAAAGAAGCTTTTTTTCTTCAAGTTATCAAGTGACCGCTACGTTTTCAAACTTGTCAAATTTTTTTCTCTTTTTTTGGAGCCAAAGTTTGTGCATACCTGTTCAATCCGCGGAGGAAACGAGAGGGAAAAATAGGGTTTCATAGAGTTGGATTCATGTTTCCTTCTTTATGGAGATCGTTTGAGATATCTTTTGGTCTTTAAGGGTTTGATTCTGCTTGTTCTTATGTCTTTCCTCTTTTCCCGAGCTTGAAGATCTGGATTTCGCAATTCGGCGAGTTGGCTGATTGAGGTGGTTGGATTTCCCTCCTGGTAGTAGTTTCAGCTATGATGGAGACCTTTTTGTTCATTTCCAGTGCTCTCTATTATGACTTGCCTTGATCTCTTTCGGATCGAGAACATTTCTCTTCACGTGAAACTCGTCTGCTAGGTAGGGATCTTTATACCTTTTCCCCATTGGCTATGGATCCACTTTGTTCGAGGTTGGTGCTTCTCTCTCCTTTTCTCTGGTTTTCCCCAATTTTAGCAGCATAATTTCTCTTCATTATTTTGATTGATGGTTGCTGCTTTACACTTGTGTTTATTTCTGCATTTATTTCAAATCATTTTTATTGGTTGCATGAAAAATGCTTTCTTGAAACTTGGTTTATCTGCGATGATCTGTGCATGTTTTTGCTTGTGGGGCTCGATATGATATTTGAGCATGATTTACCCTAGAAACCCTCCCTCTTCTGTTAGCCTTATCTCATTTTCTTCCCGAAAACTCTTTGTCTTCCCCTCTACCTGTTGCTCTCTACCTTCCCCTGACGGCGATAGGCTTTCATTAGGTCTACTTTCCTGCAGTTCTCATCTTCTAATCTCTCCATGGATTCTTTTCCCGTCCAGACTCATTGGCTATTTCTTCTACTCTTCGTCTATATATCTTCGGAGATGGTTTTGTTTACCTTATCCCTTAGGAAACCTACATCAGGTGTTCGACACGATTAGTGTTAGTAAAACTATGTCCAGGTACTCTGTGGCTGAGGCTAGTATGGCAAACCCATACCCCTGCTCAATCCTCCTCCCACCTCCACTCTGATTCTCTCAATTTTCTTCCAAATGACCCTTCAACTGAGAGATTAGCAGCTGACTTTGCTGCGAAATTAGACTTTCCTGTTCGCCCTATTCACAAAGTCTCTCTTTCATCACAACAACTCAATGAAGTGTAGCAAGACCTCAAATATACTATCATTGGGTGGTTCACATTACTTATTCTGAGTTGCAGAAAATGGTCCATAGAGGATGGAAATCTAAATCTGTTAAAGTTGATGGTTTCCATCTCATTGAAGGAGCCCTTGATAGATTCATCATCTAATTTGCTCGTACCAGAGATATGAACGTGGTTTTGTTTTCTCAACCTTGGTATTACAAGAACCATGTAGTTTTCATGCAACCTTGGGATCAATCCATTCCAGCCAACATTTCCCCCTTTCCTTTCGGTAACATGTGGGTACAAGTCACAAACCTGCACTGGAGTTTACATAAGAATGAGATCCTTCATGATCTATTCTCCACAGTTGGACATGTCTTTGAAATTGAAAATCCTGATGGTCTTGTTGCTTCTAACAATCTTCCAGCAGCTAGAATTGCCATCCCACTGAGCCTTGATCTTGTCACATCAGTGATTTTTTAGATTACTCCAAACAAGCATCAGGTGATTTACTTTAGCTTTGAGTATCTTCCTTCAAACATTTTCCAAAACTGCATTAGAATTGGCCACGAAGCTTGTGATTGTCCCTTTAAAACTTACGATAGGTTGATTCAATCCATCTTTTCTAATAGGGAAGCAGACAACCTTAAGCTTCTTTTACCTAAACCTGCTATTCCTGCTAGAAGATCAAGTTTATTGGGAGAAATCCATAAAATCTATGATGACCTTTTCCTTGGATCTATCCCTTTCAATCCCACTGATCTTGAAGGCATTCCTAATCCACCACCCATTGAAGCTTCTTACACCAAGGCAAGACAATTGTGTATTCTGAAGACTTTCTTATGGATGACCCACACCTTTAACCTTGAAATCACTCGTTATCACACTTTGAATGATCCAATTCCAATCAACATCATTCGGCCTTTCAAATCACAGAGCAGCCTAACACTCATAACACCCCTGAATTCGAGGAGATGGAGTTTTCTATTTCACAACCCACTGCATATACTCAGCCATAAACCAATCTTACATTAGCCCCCCCATCTGCTAATCAAGCTAATACTCCACTCAATCATTCTTCCCCTGATATTACTCCAATCATTCAGCACTTTCATTGGATGCTCCAACAGGTTCAACAACATAATCTTTCGCTACTGCTCCATTCAAACTCTGTTACCAACAGAAATACTAGCATACAGGCTCAATGTTTGAATATTGATTCCACACATATTCAAAGCTACAACACTCTCATTCCCCACAAAAGAAAATGCACTACCAAAGAGATTGGTGAAAGCTCTGAGATTACTGGTTTGGATCTGAAAAAACAGAAAATTTTACAATCTGATTCTGAGGTGGTGATGGCAGACCGGCAACTGCCATCCAAGAAGCAATGATTGCATTTTGTTTGAATTGTCGAGGACTTGGCTTATCCTCGACACAAAAGGAAATCAAAGTCAACATCAGAAATCTGAGGCCATCATTTGTTTTTCTTTCTGAAATTAAAAGTTCTTCTATTTGCATTAGAACCTTTTGTAGGAAGTTAGGTTTTGATTCTCATCTTGCTGTCCCACCTCAGCATGGTGCTGGGGGTCTTTACTTTGCTGGTCTACTGATGTCAATGTTAAAGTTAATGTTTTGTAGTCATCTGAGTGGTGTATTCACACCATGACTTTCCTTTACTTGAGTGCCTATGCTAACATTAGGAAATATCAATGGCTAACTCTTCATAATTTAGCACAATTTGTGGAGCATGCATGGATTCTTGGGGGAGACTGGAACTCTTATCTATTTAGTGATGATAAGTTGGGAGGTTTGACTTTAAAAATCATAGAACTACTGATTTTCAAAATTTTTCTTTTGAAGCAAATCTTTGTACTCTCCAAGCCCATGGTCCCAAAACACTTGGTGCAACAAACAAAAAGGGAAAGGAGAGTTGAAGGCATCCTTGATAGATCATGGCTAACCCTTCTTGGATTAGTTTGTTTTCTGAAGCCTACACTCAACACCTTACGGTCACAAAATCAGACCATGTTGCTTTGATTCTTCATGTTGATCCTCCCATTCTCAAAAACAAAAAACCTTTCAGATTTGAAAATTTTTGGACCCTTGAACCTACATTCTTAAATGTCATCTCTGAGCACTGGAAAGTTGATTTCAAGGGGTCTCCATCTCATATTCTTCATTCAAAGCTTATCCACCTCCAACAGCATCTTAAAAAGTGGAACTGGTATCATATTGGAGACCTACATAAAAAGAATCTCAAATTAGAAAGGACATTGATCTCCTTATGAAATGTCCTTCTCATCTTAGAGATTTACATTGGGAATGTACTGAAAACAAATTGTTGGCAGCACTTAGATTGACTCAAAATCAAATTGACCAGAAATGGTTTAAAAAATCTAGAGTTCAATGGCTCCAATCTGGAGATAGAAATACAAAGTATTTTCCCATCACAACCATGAAAAGAAGAGCTTGAAATAGGATCGGATCTCTAAACTATAATGGAATCTGCCATACTGATCCTAGCAGCATTGAATCAGCCTTCATTTCTCATTTTAAATTTGTCTTTAAATCCTCCAAACCCACCTTTGATGATTCTTATCTTGACCCTATTAGAGTAAGGATCTCTGAAGAACACATCAGCTTTCTTAATTCCCCTTCACTTGATGAAGAAATTCAATCCACCATATTCAGTATTCCAAGTCAAAAAGCTCTGGGACCTGATATATTTTCTAGTGGTTTCTATCATGCTACTTGGAACATTTGCAAAAAAGAGATCATTGATCATGTCAAGAACTTCTTTAGTACAGCCACCTCACATCTACTATCAATCAAACTTCATATCTCTTATTCCCAAAGTTGATGTCCCTTCCTCGGTGAATGATTATAGACCTATTAGCCTATGCAATGTAAGCTATAAGGTCATAACCAAGCTCATGGTCAATAGGATCAAACATATCCTTCCAAAAATCATATCCTTCAATCAAAATGGATTCATCAAGGGGAGACATATTCAGGATAACATCCTGATTGGTCATGAAGTCATGCATAAGATCAATCAAAGAAAGAAAGGGAAAAGAGGCATAATGGCTATCAAACTTGATATGAGTAAGGCCTATGATAGGCTCGAGTGGATTTTCATTGAACAAGTCCTTCAAGCTTATGGTTTTCCACCAAACTGGATCAAATGGATTATGTTTTGCATTACTACTCCACAATTCTCGATCCTTATCAATGGAAATCCATCTGATTTCTTCAAGCCCGAAAGGGGTCTAAGGTAGGGGGACCCTTTATCTTCTTATGTATTTGTATTATGTGTTGAAGTGCTATCCAGTCATTTGGAAGAAGCTAGATTAAAAAAGAAAATTAAAGGAATTAAACTTTGTAAGGGGGGAGAAAGTCTATCTCACCTGGCTTTTGCTGATGACCTCATCTTGTTTGGCCAAGCTAATTATAGGGAAGTATCAAACTTCCAAAAGATCATCAACAAGTATTGTATGGCTTCGGGTCAAGTTCTCAAATGCACAAAAAACAAGAGCACACTACAGCAAGAGCACTTCCAACATAATCAAAAAACAATTAGCTGAAAAGTTCAATACGACTCCCACTTCTGAACTTTATCTATACTTGGGTATCCCATTATTCAGTGGTAAGCTCAAGCAACAATCTATTTGGGGCTTATAGAGAGAGTCAATAAGAGACTACAGGGATAGAAGAAAACTTGTTCAGAACTGAAAAGGAAACTGCATCCAGTTGAAGATGAGATTAGTTGATGGACTTGGAGTATTATTTGATTTGGTTCAAAGGCATTTCTACATACTAGGTAAGTCATATGATGTGTGTGGAGAAGCTCTTTAAGTTTGGTTTGGGTTTGGTCCTTCAAATCCTTGTCTTGGCCTTGCTGTCCTGCTTGGTCGATTGGGCCAATCGACCAACCCAATCTGTTTTGCTGTTTAGGTCTTTGTTGCTCTATATATTGTTGTCTACGAGTTCTCTTTGTCTCCTCTACCTCCTAAGCCCTCTAGAACGTGTAGAGACTCCATTCCAAGCTTCTATATTGCATCCTTGGTGACACTCTTGCAAGAACTCAAGCAATTCTTCTTCTTCTTCTTCTTCTTCTTTTGCATCTAAGGTTTGTCTATCCTCTCATCTTCTTCTTCATCTCTAATTTTCTAATTCTTATTGTTTGAGACAGTGAAGATGATGCTGCATTCTCTGTTAGCAACCATCTCTTCACTAATCCCTTATTATGCTTAAGGTTTTATGATCATCAAAACCTTAATCTTGCAAGTTTTTCATAAAGCTATGATCCTCTTCTTTGATTCAATCTTCAATTTGATTCTTAAGCATGATTAGATCTGTTTTCTTTGTAAATTAGTGTATAACCTCTGTTATTTCTTTACTATAATGATAATCCCCCAATCTTTGGTTTTCCTTCATGATCATACTACGTTTTCATCGAAAACCCTAATTGTTACTTTTATAGAAATTTTTGTTTCCTATTTAGTACCTTTATGTTTTGATCATTTTTAGTGTCTAGTCTTGCTCTTTAGTGTTAGAACACTGTTATAGTAATCTCCTTCAAATTTGGTGATGTTTCGAATCATGTAAATCAATTTTCGGATCAGAAACATCATTGCTATCTGGTACTGACTCAGTTGGTCGACTGGGTCAGTAGACCAACCAATTGACCAAGCAAGTCAGTAGCTCTATATTTGGTCTGTTTTGAATGGTTTGACCTTCTATCTCTTAGACCTCTTTCCTAATAAGGTATCTATGATTGTTTAGGATCTTCTTACAAAGTTTGGAACCATTCTCCTTGATTATTGGGATATTCTTCGAAGTTATATAAGGTAAAGACAGTTACTTCTATAATTACATAGATTGCGTGAATCTTAGTTTCTATATTTGGATTCTTTTGGATTCATTACCATGAATGTATTCTCTTGTTGTTATACTACTGATGCAAGTACTTCAACTACAGTAGCATTACATATATGTAATCTTTTGTTTATGAATATCTTTTATTGTTATTTGTATATGAGATTGATCATGTCCTTGTATATGTTCTATATGATGAATTACTGGAAGTGTGTATGATATGAATGATTTGAGAATGTGACTGATTAGGTATGGTTTGGGATTGAGAGGTCCTTTTGACACTTCTGTCCTTGGACATCAACGGAAATAGTATGGGATGTTTTCGGGGGTGCCCATTGACACCTTCCCAAACTATTGGTTGTCATACCTAGGGCTGTCTAGCAGTGTTTGGCCATGATGTCCCCATTATATCAGACTCGAATCGGAAAGGTATTGAGACCGAACGACCCATGGTAGCAATGGGGATTGATGGGTGCTCAAGACCGGTAACCAATCCGTGAGAGGACAAGAATCACATTGTGGATACTCGCAAGAGGTCATTTATTGGTAGGGTTGCAAATGGATAGATTTGGGCTCACGGGTGCTCAAGACCGGTAACCATTCCGTGAGAGGACGTGAGAGCTTCCCGTTTACCATTTTTGGATGACCAATAGGGTTAATGAGTCCGTAGTCAGGGACTATGAGGACTCTAGTGTGAAGGATACCGGAAAGGATCACCAGGGGCGAGGAATGGACATATCTAGATCTGACTTGATGTAACTAAGTAGAACACTTGCATTTGGCTAGGCTTAACCTTGACATGCGCCAGTATTTAGACTAATGGTGACGTGTGAGAGCGGTGACCTATACCCTCAGCCATGGATTGTCTCGAGGGATGTAGGACCCACTACCAATCGGCGTTGTGTGATGAGACCCTCCTAAAGAAGTACGGTGCTATGACTTAAAGCATGTCTGCCAGTAGAGACCAGCATACATAGAGTTAGAATTATACATAAATCATCTGTTTCATATCATATTGCATCATGTTATGCTTTGTAATCGTGCTATTTATGTTATTGTAGATTTAACTTGCCTTACTGAGTTACTTTGAAACTCACTCCTTTTGTACAATATCTTTTGTTAGACTTCTCTTCAGGTTATGAGTATTACGACGGTCCATATGAGGAAGTGCAAGGTGAAGAGGTATACTTCACGCAAGGTAATAGCAGTTACGACGATTACGGTGAAGATCCCTCGTGTGATCATGCTTCGTACTATGATTAGCCATACCGTGGAGTGGAAGCGTCCGTGCCTGATTTCAGAAGTCTACACTTATAAAGACATTCTTTATAAAGTTGAAAACTCTTTAGTTTTGTTTTGTTACTTCATTTTGAGAACAGTTGTAATATCTTTCCTTCTTTTTAGCTACTTTCCGCTGCACTTATGGAGTGAGATTCCACCTCACTCTACTCCTTTGATTTGATACTTATCTGTTATCTTTTGCTCTCTAATATTTTATGATCTTATTCTTTCCTTATTTGGATCTCTTGATTATTATATTATACATTGATTATAATGTTCATGATTATTTTTTTCTTTTTTTTTTGGTACAAAGGCGCTTTATATATAGGGATAGGGATATTAAATATGCCGCCAGTAGGAGTTGAACCCATGACCTCTCCACTGAGAAGCAGATTCCTAACCATCCTACTACTCCTTGATACTTGATCTTCGATACATCCATGATTATGTTATTGCTTATGTGGGAGGATGATTTCCTTGATACTTGATCTTCGGGGCTATGGATCACACACCCGGGTATGCTAGATAGGATACCAGTTGGGTGGATGTGACAGTAACCTTACCCCATATCCTACACTAAATTATATAGGTGGGTGAAGGGACCTTTCCTCATCTTCTTCCCTGCTTTCTTCCACCACTAGGTAGAGGAACTGGTTTCTAAGGTAAGCAATTTCTTCCTTATGGCCACAACTCTTTTCCTCACTCTTCCCCATCACCCTCTGTTAATAATCCAAGGCACCACCCTCCATGCAATAAATCAATCAAATAGGTTTGTTGCTCTCATTACTCTCATATTGTTCCTCTTTTCCTTCCAAGAGGAAGGAAGCTTATGTATCAAGGCACTGGTCACAAAGGCATCTGACAGAATGATATTCTCTTTTGCCAGATTCCCCACCAACACTTGATACTTGTTTACTTGGTCAGAGATGCTAATCCCATCGACCATCGTAAACTCCAGAAAGGTTTCAACCACAAACCTTAAGTTACCGGCATCCTCAAGAGTATACTTCTTGACTAATGCCTCCCAGATTTCATAAGCAAATTCAAAAGAGCTATACACATTGTATAACTCATTTGACAACGCATTTAGAATGCGATTCTTACATTTGAAATCTGCAGTGAACCATTCGATCCTTTTCTGATCGAAGGTAGGATCACCTGACTTATCAGGTTGGGGTTCACTCAGCACAAATGCTATCCCAGCTTCCATAAGTGCAAAATATAGCATTTGCTTCCAACGTTTAAAGTTCTCACCTTTGAACTGCTCGATTTTGTCAAAATCTGACTTTCCGGTTGGTGGTTGTGAAGCTTGCAAAGATGGAAGAGGAGTGCTGTTCTCAGTGACTTTCTTATGTGTACTTACGTTTGCAGAGTCCTTCATGTTGGTCTCTTTTCCAACAGTTGTGTTGACTACTTTAGTGTTGTCAGTAGCCATAGTAGAAAATAATAAATACCTTAAACTTGTTGTAAACCATTGAGGGATCTGCACGCACACCAGAACTGTCGTTGTAATCACAGTACTTCTTTAGAGCTGAAATGTACATGAAGTACTTTCTTTAAGGTATTTAGACACCCCGAATTGTGCAATACGGGTTCTAAAAGTGTCTTCACCCCAAGATCAGTCAGCCCAACCTTTAAGGTTGCACCCCAGAAAGGTTTACTCAAGGTATAATCAGGTTGTGTTCACTGCTTAACAGAATAACAGGGAGAGAGAGAGAGAGAGAGAGAGAGAGAGAGAGAGAGAGAGAGAGAGAGAGAGAGAGAGAGAGAGAGAGAGAGAGAGAGAGAGAGAGGAGGAGGAATTCTGTGTCTCAAGAATGAGCATGAAATGGAGTTTATATAGAGCCCCAAAGGCTGTGGGTGAAATGGTAAGGCTGTGAGGGTACCTTTCAGCTCAACTCTCTTTAGCTGACCTCCCTACAGGAGAGTGCCACTCAAATGGCATCTCCACGTATTCACCTAGTAGTGGGCTTTCCAGAATAGGGCCCATGACAAACTGGACCTTCCGGATTAAAGCCCACAACCCAAGTCCCCAAGTCCCAAGTCCCAAGTCCCAAGTCCCAACCCGATGTGGGACTAAACAAAACCATGGATAAAAGACACAATTAAAATAAATAAAATATTTATATAAAGTTTTAAACATAATTACAACACTTTCCTATTCCAATCTGCAAGTGAAGCATATAGAACCCATATTGTAGTTCAACACAAATGTAATCTAGTCTCAAAAGAAAGATAATCATATGTCGAGATGATGTTCAAAATTATCCAACTAGAATTTCATATTTATTCAACTTAAAAAAGGTTTCTGGAAAGAAGAGCAGAAGATGGATGTATCAAGTTGAAGAAATTATCAGATAATAGGAAAGGATGGTATACAACAACAACAACAATAAGCCTTGTCCCAACTAAATGGGGTCGGCTACATGGATTCTTGCCCTCCAATCAGTTCTGTTCGAGGCCATGCTAGATACAAGGCCTAAGCTATACATATCCTTTCTCACCACTTCTCCTAAGGTTATCTTAGGTCTACCCCTAGCTCTTCTAGTTCCTTCAATATGGATTATATCACTTCTCCGAACAGGAGCATTTATAGGTCTCCGTTGAACGTGGCCGTGCCACCTCAAACGACTTTCTCTAAGCTTATCACTTATGGGAGCAACTCCCAGCCCAACTCTAATATGATCGTTTCTTATCTTATCCATCCTAGTTTTGCCACTCATCCATCTTAACATCCTCATTTCTGCTACACTGAGTTTATCTATATGATTTTTTTTAACAGCCCAACACTCTGCACCGTACATCATAGCTGGTCGAACAATGGTCCTATAAAATTTTCCTTTAAGCTTTAATGGAATACGCCGATCACATAAGACCCCGGACGCACCTCTCCACTTCATCCACCCTATTTTAATTCTTTGGGAAACCTCATCTTCCAAATCACCTCTTTTACTTATGATTGAACCTAGATACTTAAAACAATCACTCTGAGAAATCTCTTTATCGTCAAGTATCACCACCTCATCATCTGGCCGATCATGACTAAAGTTACAAACTAAATATTCTGTCTTCGATCTACTAAGTTTAAAGCCTTTTGATTCCAAAGCTAATCTCCATGATTCTAATTTGGTATTAATCCCCACTTGGGTCTCATCAATCAACACAATATCATCCGCAAAAAGCATACACCAGGGGACCTCATCTTGAATGTCTTTGGTTAATTCATCCATTACCACTGCAAATAGATATGGGCTTAAAGTTGACCCTTGATGTAGCCCAACTGTTATCGGGAATTCATTACTTTGTCCCCCAACTGTTCTAACACTAGTCACCGAACCATCATACATATCCTTAACTATATCTATATATTTACATGCAACACTTATTTTCTCTAGTACTTGCCAAATTAACGCTCTAGGGACTCTATCATAAGCTTTTTCTAGGTCAATAAATACCATATGAAGATCTTTCCTACATTCTCTATACCTTTCCATAAGTCTCCTAATTAAGTAAATAGCCTCCGTTGTAGATCTTCCTGGCATAAACCCAAATTGGTTCTCCGTAACTGTAGTTAAGTGTCTCAAACGGGTTTCAATTATTCTCTCCCATAATTTCATCGTATGGCTCATCAATTTAATGCCCCTATAGTTATTACAACTTTGAATATCTCCTTTATTTTTGTAAATTGGAACCAAAATACTTCTCCTCCAATCATCTGGCATTTTCCCTGTGCTCATAATCTTATTAAACAACTTAGTCAACCAAACTAGTCCATGGGTTCCTAAGCTCTTCCATACTTCAATTGGGATTTCATTAGGACCTTGTGTCTTGCCGAGTTTCATCCTCCTTAAAGCTTCTTTTACTTCGGACATCGAAATTCTACGTATATAAGTTCGGACCTTGGTGCCTTGGTGAAAAGTGTAATCATCCGAAACATAAGTGCTTGAAGAATGCTCATTTAGTAAACTAGAGAAATAGGTTTCCCATCTTTTCTTAATATCCTCCTCACAAACTAATACTTTACCATCTCCATTTTTAATACATCTAACATGGTCAAGATCTTTACTCTTCCTATCCTTCATCTTAGCTATCTTATAAATAGATTTTCCCCTTCCTTTGTGCCCAATTTATTATACAACTCTTCATATTTCCTTTCCCTTGCTTTTCCTGCAATTTTCTTAGCTTCATTTCTATCCAACCTATACCTATGAAGATCCTATACATCTTTAGTTCTTTGCCATACCTTAAAACTGGCTTTTTTATTCCTAATGGCAACTTGAATCTCACTATCCCACCATCACGTCTCTCTATAAGAATGAGTCTTTCCTTTTGATTCACCTAGAACATCTTTAGCCACCTTCTTAATACACATAGCCATCTCATTCCACATTGCATTGGCATCCCCTTTAAAATCCCATTTTCCTTGTTTGACTACTTCATTAATGAAGGATTTAGAGTATCTCCTTTCAAATTCCACCATCTTATTCTGGGATAGTTTACCTTGGACCTTTTATGTGTTCTTGGGACTAAGCACATATCCAAGACCACAAGTCTATGTTGTGCAGTTAAGCTTTCCCCTGGTATCACCTTGCAATCCTTGCATAACAATCTATCAGTCCTTCTAGTTAGGAAGAAATCTATTTGGCTTCTATGCTGTCCACTTTTGAAAGTAATTAAATGTTCATCTCTCTTTTTGAAGTAAGTATTTAATATAGATAGATCAAAAGCAGTAGCAAAATCCAAAATTGAAATCCCCTCCTCATTCCTTTCTCCAAAACCATATCCTCCATGAACACTCTCATATCCTCTTTGATCTTTTCCAATATGTCCATTTAAATCACCTCCTATGATAATCTTTTCTCCTTGACGAATTCCTTGCATTAATCCATCCATACTTTCCCAAAATTCTAGCTTTAGACTTTCATCTAATCCTACTTGAGGTGCATATGCACAAATTATATTTATGCATTCTTTCTCCATTACCAGCTTGATAGCAATAATCCTATCACCCACTCTTTTAACATCCACCACATCATTTTTTAAATCTTTATCCACTATTATACCCACTCCATTTTTATTTGTTTTATCCCCAGTATACCAAAGTTTAAAGTCATCCAACTCTTTGGCTTTTTTACCCCTCCATCTAGTCTCTTGGATGCAAGCTACATTAATCCTTCTTCTCCTCATAACATCAATCAATTCTAAGCTCTTACCAGTTAAAGATCCTAGGTTCCAAGATGCCAATCTAATCCTACGCTTATGGACTAGCTTCTTTACCCGCACTCGTCCACGGCGCGGGAACCCTTGCCTACTTATCACCGCATCCGGGCGCCGATGCGACGTGTCGCTTACAGGGGACATCCTAGCTAACCCTTGCCCACTTATCATTACACCCGGGCCATAGTGTAGCGCGTCGCTTCTTTTGTCGGGGAACGCCCTAGCATAGCTTTTATCATATAAGGTCGAATCCATGAAAAAAGGTTTGGCTAGATTTTTTCCGGTGCCGGCTGCCGACCTGACGCACCAACCCTCCTCCTTTACCCGAGCTTGGGACCGGCAGCAAAACACTGGCGGAGTTGAAAGGATGGTATAAATAGTTCAATTAGATTGCATATGATAATGTAGCTAGAGCTAGTTGACCTTGCATCGCCTCTTCCAAATTAATTGTCATAATGCACTTAATACAACTTTTGCTAGAACTTTTGGACAACAACCATATGAGAGTTTATACAAACACAAGAGGGAATATAATAAATCTACCATAAATCTCCAAAGTGAAAGTTAATTTAATTATTAATTTAATTATCGTCTCCATCATCATACTAAACTTTGTAAATCAAGACTGCATGGCATGGGAAAGCCAGTTTTTGGGAAACCTAAGTTCTTGAACTGATGCCTCTTGATCCTCCTTGTTATCTACGCTTGGGGAATTCAAACAAGATTTTTGTCTGACTGATGTAGATTTAACAAAAGGGCAGATTGGCCTTGAAAAGAATAAAATACTAATGGTAGGTGCTTTAATCTTCATAAGAAGATTACTCTCTGAACAAGGAAGGAAGAAATGAGAACGTGTTATGGAACCCATCATCATCCATGAAACAGTGGTTTTTGAACTCTGAAATTGCTGAAGAGGATAGCAGCCATGAGGCTTAGTGGATTACCATAAGCCAGCAGGCATGTTATGCACAAAGGTACATTTTTGGAAGCATACCTTGCTCCTGGTTGCACCCTGCTTAGGTAGGTTGACACGTCTCATTGCCCATTCCTTTGGCATAAGAAATAGGCAAAATTCCTATCAAGGTGTCAGTTAAGAGATTCTCTCTACATCGAATCTTAGGGTGAAGAGGAGACTTGTTGAGTTTTCCATTGTTTGTCACAAAAATCCACAAGAGAACACAATATCCTAGTAAAGATAATCACTTTGTGATTTGAAATTCACCACTTTTTTTTTTTTGTGTCATTTGTATTAAAGAATAAAAGAATAGAGAATGTACAAAGTGTGATCCAAAGCAAAATTAACTGTATATAATGGAACAATGGTGTCATAAAAAATGATCTTGGGTATGGAACAAAATCTGCAGTATCCTACCACAATTGCAAACAATGCTGCTAAGGAAAATAGGGGATGGAAATAGAACCTCCTTCTGGTTTGATTCATGGGTCACATTAACACAGAACCACAGTGTTTGTACTCTCAATATCAATCTCTTTCATCAAAATGCAACAATCAGAGAGGTCAAAGTGGTTTTCTCTTCAACAACAAATACAAGCAGGGAGTACTCCTTTCACTCTAACTTACCTCTCACCACCCCAAACCCTACCTCATACATCCTTTCCGTCAATCTATCCACTCGAATGGATTCATGGATTTCGCTCAAATCTGCAAATGGTGATTTCACCACAAAAAATGCAAAACAAGCACTATTGAAATTACAAAACCATAAATCCACCAGTAACTTATGGGAGAAACTTTTATGGAAATTATCAATCCATCCTAAGTTTAATCACTTTTTTTTTTGCGTCTATTGAATGCAGGACTACTAGTCAAAGATGGCTTGCTCCAAATGGATGACAGGAAGCAAAACATTTCAACTATGCTGTAACATTGAGGAATCAATCTGGCACCTTTTCCCTTCCATGTAATTGGACGAAGAAGATCTAGGCAGCAGGACCACTTGGACTAAGGACGGAACATCTCACACATGACTCTTTCATGGAACTATACAATGGCTTGCTAATTAATATTAGTTTGGATATAGAACCTAAGAAATGGTTTTTCTTTATTCTCATAATAACTTGCTATTCCATATGAACTGAGAGAAACTCTACAATCCAAAACAATAAGGAACCAAATCCATTTAGGGTCTTAATTGTCATAAATAAATGGATAAGATATCTTAAATTAGAACCACCATTAATCATCAACAATATAGGGGACCAATCACTAACAAATGATGATCATGATCATAATATTTGCAAACATCTCATCTCCAAAAACTTGTGCTTACCAATGTTAATGTGTGTAGGGGTACATAATGAATTTCTGAATTGCATCAACTAGAGGGTGGGACATTTTTGGTATGACAAAATCCAGACTCTTAACACAGGGCACCTAAATAATGCAACTTTGCTAGAAGCACAGACGATGGGAATTCTCCAAGGAATCAAGACAGCAAGAGACTATGGAATCAAACTAAAAGCAATATGGTGTGATGAACAAGATATCAACTCCATCTCACAAGGAAATTGGAACAAAATTTGACCTCTCAAACTACACTCCACCTTAGCAAAGATCTCAATGCATACCAAAGCCATTGAAACTTCTGCTTTTAAATCACACCAAATCAAGCAATGGCACCTGAAACTAAATTCGGCAAATGACAAAAATATTATGCCAATATTTGACTGTAAAACAACTTTAAGTCTTTATATATTTTTTTCTTTTCTCATTATAAAAAAAAAAAAAAAAAAAAGAAAAAAGAAAGTCTATAATGAAACTCTATCAATTTACAAAAGTAATACATATGGGGGATCTTTGGTCAATGACCATGGAAAATCAATTGTGGAGCCACATTTACAGGAAGCTTGGATCGAGCTTGTGTAATTCTTCCTCGGGACATCAGAAAATCTTTTGAACCACACTACAAATTTTCCTGCATTCACCAAAATGGAATAAAAACATTGGACAACCATCAGTTTATGCTGTATGATATCAAGACTGGATTATAATTTATCTGGGTATCTAATACTTGACCTCAATGGATAGTCACAAAGCAACATCAGATCTCCTTCATTGTCCGTAAATTTAAACACCATTCACTCTCATCTTCTACTAATTTCCTTTCAAATTTGAACATATGATCAAGCTCATGAATAAGCCAATTTGATCTCCCATGTGCGCGGCCATATTTTCTCTCCTACATAGGAAAAAATTATAAAGTTTAATTTGCAGTGCTAATAAGTATGTGAATCCAAATGGCATTAGGACATGAACTACCTCGATAACTGTTCTACTGGCATTCTTGTATTCCTCACCAACATTACCATCTTTGGAATCAGATGACTGCAAGCTTTATTGAATCCTTGGAGAAGCTACAATGAAGTGGTTTTCCAAATCTCCGCTTAGGTTTCACTCCTTCAACTTCAGTCTTCATTACGAACCTCATGCCAACTGCATAGGGGGCTTCAACTGATGTTACGCATCGATCATCAGGCATTATGAATTCAGAATGAACTGTTCTATTGAAAACATGGACAAAAGTATACTAATCAGACAATTTGAGCTTCCACACATATAAACCAATAAATCCATCTCCAATCATAGATCAATTATTACTTACCTAGGTTAGTAATAGATAGTGAACCTGGTGTGGGTAGCCATGGAAAGAAAGTTAGGCGAATTTGCCCCGCTGGCGAAACGATAGGGCCAATGAGAAATACCAAATATCGCCGAGATCGAAACTCGAGAAATGGCGAGATACGCCAATATCGGCGTACCGAGATTTCGCCGATTTCTCGGCGAAATTCGGCGATAAATGCGGGGCTCGTGGGGGAATTTTTCATTAATTATCTGATGAATTTCGTTTGATTTTCTCTCTCCTCACCCACACCATCCAGAGCTTCTCTCTCCTAGTTCTAGGTGTTTTGGCCATATTTTCGTCCGATCTTCGACATAAAATCGTAGTACTCACTTCATTCTTGACGGGTATAGCCTTATTCGCGAACGATCAAGCGAGATTTCACACAAATCTGGGTGTTTTTCATCTGAGAGGTAAACTGTTCTTCACTAAACTGTTTTTTATTGAAAATGCATGCCATAATATTGTTGGATGGGTATGAAATTAATATATGTTGAATACAATAGGCTGATCTACAAACTCACGGAGTCGAATTTTTTTTTCACTAAGTAATTTATTTATTTATTTTCGGGCGTCAAAAATTGTATTTTTATACATTTTAAATGCTTGCTTTTTGCATGATATATGTGTTGCATTGTGATTGAAAAAATATATGTGGATCCCCATGGGTCAATCTACAAACTCACGGAGTCGGAATAATTTTCGACCCAATAAATAATTTTTTGATTTTTTGAAATTTATTAAAATATGAATATAAAATATAAATAATTATGAAAAAAGAGAAACAATTAGGAATAAATAAGGAAAATGATTTTGAAAATTATAGAAAATTATAGAATACCTATATAATTATTTTTAAGTGCTTCTTGTATGGTTTCATTGTCAGTTTTGATATGGTAGCCTTTTCTTTTGTCGGAAAAATTATAAATATTGTTTAAAATATTATATTGGTATTGTTTAATTGTTTGTGAAATCATTTTTGTTTAATTTTAAAAAGTTAAATCATGTGAATTTGCCTTTCCAAAGATGATTATCAAATGCAATGAGACTAAGTGGAACTCAATGATCAAATTTTAAATGGTTTTGAATTAGTCATGTCGTCTCTTAGTGTGATGATTATAAATTGTTAGACAAGTTTATTTTTTTAGTATGAAAATTATCCTTCATTTTCCTTCAATTTTCATTGCAACAAAATAAACCCCACCGTCAAAGTTTGAACACTCACAAAGGGAATAAAAAATGTCATTATATTAACCTTTGACTAAAGTCAATATCAGTAGCAACAGATGTTTATACAAAGGTCTCATACGCTTTTCTCCTTTCATAGTTGCAGCTTTGTTGGGGCCAGTTGAACTAGCACACCCAAATCTGCCTACCCAAGGAATCGCTCTTTGAAAGGATACACAAGCAATCAAAGACATTTGTGCAGGAGGACCAATTGAATTAGACTTTAAAGCACGAGGTTGGACTTTGAACACCAGAAGCAACACCTTTTGCATTCTTACAAATAGAAGTCACCTCACCTGCCGTAGATTTCAAACTAATACCAGTGAGCTCTACTCCTTCACAAGGTACAGCTTCACTACATGAGATGCTGACTGCTTCCTTTGTGGGGGTCGTACCCTTGATGTTTCTGAACTTAATGTCTGTCAGCTTCACACGTGAAGGCTGTTGCATTGGGTAATGTCGACACATACCATTAGTAATCATGGAAAAAATGTAATTACATAATCAATCTTCAACTAAAAACATGAGGTAGAGTGATCAAGATCCCTTCTTGCAAACTGATTGACCTACCTCTCTCCCACCAAACACAAAAAGGGATGGTTGTGTAAGAATACTTACACCAACCTAGCCAATGAGAGCTCACCCACGACCAGACTTGATAGTCTTATTTGGTGGGGAGCGTCAATGTATTGATTTGATGAAATGAGGGCGGTTATGATAAGGTGCAATTGTGTTAAGACTTAGGAGAGAGATTGTCAAAGAGTATATTAGTTCAAATTGGGTAGTACTATCCCACAGGTGTGAAGTGTTATTTTTTTCTTTTTTTTTGGGGCTTTTATTGAACTTACCTTAGAGTCGCATTGTGCCTTGTCACAATATTGTTGGGTGACGATGATGGGGTTTTTTACATCTGTCATGGTAATATCCTCAAATATAACATTAGAAACTGTGTTAGCTTCTGATGCTGGCCATGTTTTGATCCGAACGCCATTATCAGTACCAGTCAAGGTACAACCGGTCACCTTCAAACCATTCACTGCCTTTTCACCTGGATACCTCCCGAGGCTTCCCAAGCTACAAAAGAAAGCAAAAAAGAACATGGTTAAAGTCAACTGAAACAAGTCTCATCCTCCATTTTTTCTTCTTTTTTTTTCCGGTGGGGGGGGGTGTGGGGAGGAGGGGTGTGTTGGGGTGTGAGTGTGCCTAAACCTGAGCACAACCCTAGGAGCCCCTATCTAAACCCAAGCCCATCACACCGCTGGTAGGGCCAACCTTACATTTAACCCTGCCCAGCCCAAGTGTAGTAGGTTTTCCCAACAAAATTTCGGCCCTAACTCACCTTGGTTATCATGTGCCCATTAAGTCATGGAAAATACATAGCCCATAGGACCCTACTTGGGCTAAGCCCAAGCTTTAATGCACATAATTATCATGGAAACAGAAAATCTCGTCACGGCCCATTTTATATTAAAGCCCGTATTTTAATATATATGAAACCCAGCCCACACCTAACGTGAAGTACAAGCCCGGTCCAACCCTGTTTGCTCTCAGGCGGGCTTGGGGTAGTTGGGTTTTTCCTTGACACCCCTGTATCATTTTAGATCATTTGCACAAATCAATATGGATTTCTACGTAAGTATTTAAGCATGATTATCTTGTAATATACCTGATGCCATGACCCGGTCCACATTTCACATTAGTGACGGCAATGTTGGAAGTTCCCGCTCCAATGGACACGCAATCATCGCCGGTTCCAATCTCACTGTCAGTAACGGTGATGCCGGACGAATCACCAATGTGCACACCATCAGTATTTCGACTCGTACCGGGGGCTTGAATCTTGACATCTTTGATGGTAAAGTCTTTGCATTGACTGACAACCATGTGAAATGCCTTACTATTAATACTAGTTATGCCGCTTAATGATCCACCGGTAATCGATGCCAATTGCAAGCTCTACAACAAAAGCGAAAGAGAAAGGGAAATAAGTATCAAGTTTCCAATTGTTCTCATGTAAAATTCCAATAACTCACAGTTTGGGCCATTTTGCAATTTGAATTGGCACTGTGAACACAACTTGTGGCCCAAGACTTTTCTCCTTGACCATTCAGAGATCCACCAGCCCCACTAATATTCAACCCGCTCAAACCTCTGAATGTAATCCATGCACCATCAGATCCTGAGGCTGGCGGAGCTATTAATTTACCACTTATCTCAACATGAGGAGATTTGCTGCAAGGACCGGCAAATGAGACTGTACCAACCAAGAAGTCTCCTTTTGGGACCAAAAGGGTAGATTGCGCCGAAGATTTACAAGCAGCAGCCCATGCAGCAAGGAATGCCTTACTATTATCCGTTTTACCGTCAGAGACTGCTCCATGCTTGGTGACATCAAACACTGTACCCCCTGGTCCCGATGCTGA
Organism: Hakea prostrata; assembly: GCF_041222555.1. NCBI lineage: Eukaryota > Viridiplantae > Streptophyta > Magnoliopsida > Proteales > Proteaceae > Hakea > Hakea prostrata. The sequence continues at coordinate 42,898,517 of NC_142606.1, read as the reverse complement.
TGATGGTGACGTAGCCTGTGGTTCCGGTGCTGCTGATTGGTTTTTATCATTTGATTTGAGAAGCCGAAACTCAACGGTTCTGGCTTCACCCTCCCATAAAAGGAAGCATAATAAACAAATTAACATTAGATCCGTGCTTGAGCCCATTATTAATTTCCCCTGGCCAAATAAAAATAAAAATAAAAATGTGAGCAAAACTAATGAGCTGGGATCAAGTAGAACCTTGGACCTTCTTTGGGACAAGAGGCTCAAGCGATCCCAACTCCAATGGATTTCTGATAGACTTGATTCAAGTTGTAATGCTTATGGGGTGCTTTGAAATTTATACCATGAATTTTCATCCTAATCTTGGCAAAATTATTTCAACCCAATAATTGGGAGAGAGAATTCCCTTCAACTTACTATTGTTGTAGATTATAATTTTGCGGTTGAAAATCGACATCCAAATATGGATTGGTTGCCCTTTTCGTTCGGAAGAAATAGAATTAAGTAGGAAAACGTAATATATGGTTTGATTTGGTCAATTTTTATCTTCCATTCATAAATTTAAGGACTTGGATCCTCTATAACGCTTAGCGGTTCACCAATCCATATTCGGTTGGGTGATCAAAGCTCTCTCAGATCAAATCAGAGGAATTTGAGATACTTCTTAAAACAAGATTTCCAGAGTCAAGAAGTGCTACTTGGGTAGAATTGGAGGAGGATGTGGGGACCAAATTTGTCGACCAGATAACGGTACTGTTCATTGTGTCGAGGATCACTAGATTTCCATCCTCTAACAGCTTCAGCTCTGAGGAATTGTAGTCACCAGTGAGGGGGTTTTCTCTGTTTGCCACCCAAATGACATCGTTCTCCCACGAATACAAGTACCAGATACCCATGTAGCAGTTGTCAGAGTTCGTATCTAGCTTGAAGAAACCCAGTTCGAATGTTGAATCATTTTTGTTTAAAATATTATTGCAGATAAAATACTTTAGAGATGCACTGGGGACCTTTGGTTCAGTTGCTGCTATTCAAAACCGACAAAATTATGATCCAGGTTAGATGCATGATTACATTTACATTTACATTTTACATATAAGTGATACAAGTAGGATTTTTGTTAAGAATTAAAGTATTGACTTGCATTATTTGTGATAATGCAGCTGAGTGGTGGATTCTATATGGGGGCGATGCAGAGAACCTCCGAAGAGTGGCAGTGCGGACCCTCTCCCAGACTTGCTCTGCCTCTGGGTGTGAGAGGAATTGGAGTACATTTGGGATGATTCACTCGCAGAGGAGGAATAGGCTGGGAAGTCAACGCCTGAATGACCTTGTGTTTTGTCACTACAACATGAGGCTAAAGTTAGAGAACACCCGTTTAAATACTAACAATGGGCAAGACAAGGACATCCAGCTCGATGATATCTTCGAGCTCACTGCAGATGACCAACATCCACTCACGGATTGGTTGTTGGATAGGGGCGAGCCAGTGTTAGACCAGCCTGGAGGTAGGCTAGACCCAATCATTGCTCAAGCTGCGGGAGTTAATATAAATGAGTGCATGGCTTCTCAAGAGGGGCAGGTACATCAGGCGGCTGCTGCCACAGCGGATGAGGATTGGATGGTGCTGCTTGGCATGCAAGATGATGATCCAGATGACACCCTTGCTCCCAGTCCCAGTCATACTCGGAGGGATGATGATGACGACGGTGGTGGTGGTGGTGGTGGTGGTAGTGGTGGTGGAGGAGTACAGGAACGATATCATGTTCCATTATCAGAGGCACAGGATCCCCCCTAGAGATACACTGGAGAGACTCAGTACACACATGCCACCCAGGATGACGATCATGGTGGTGAGCTTTATCGAGGTCGTCCTACGAGTTACAATCGGCCGGGAGGGGGGAGTTTCGGGGGGGGAGCAGCAGCATATGCATGGCCACCATGGGTATGGGTCATATGGCTATGGTTATAGTGATGATACTCGATCATATGGCTCATACGGCCATTTTGATCCGATGGACAGGTTGTCAGGAGTGATGGGGTCCATGACATTGGAGGAGTCTGTAGGCTCCACACCTGCTTATGGCTATGGTGTCCCTTCTGCTTATGGACACGATGATATGTCGTCTAGGAGTTCGCACTATGGATATAATGATGGATCTTCCATGAGCTTGGCATCGCAGGAAGGCAGTACATATGGTGGTTGGGGTAATGATGTTTGGGGTTATCAGCATCAGGGTGTCCCGCTTATGCCTCCATTTGGCTCACAGAGAACTGCTATGTTGGAGGCAACATACAGATATCCTTTCAATGCTACGATGTCAATTGAAGAGCTCCGTTCACGTTACCCCCCTGAGGGGAGTAGTTTTACCGTCATGGATGATAAAAACTACAGAGGCCTGGTTTCCTTGTATGTCAACAACCATCAGCATGACATGTCTTGGAATGACTTCAAGAAAATAATGGAGCGGAAGTTTAATGTTATAGCCTATGGGCCTTGTACCCAACTATCAACGGAGACAGAGCTGGAAGACATGGATCCACCAAGGCATAGTACTTGGTATTGAGTAGTTGTATTTGTATTATTATATCCTTGTATTTTTCTTACTAATATAATAGTTTTGTGCTTATTTATTGTAAAACCCAGCCCTAACCTTGACCCGGAAACCTTGTTATTTGTAGGTCCGATGACCCGGAGTAAAGTAAGAAGTCAGCTTTGGGCCATCCCAGTAGAGGACTTGGTGTCTGGCTTTGAATCCATGAAAGTTGATGATGAAGTTCTATTTATGGAAACTGAATCTTGATGAAGATCGGATTAGTTGATGGACTTGGAGTGCTCTCTATCTTGGTTTGAAGGCATTTCTACCTATTAGGTAAGTCATTTGACATGTGTGCAAAACCCCTTTAGGATTGGATTTGATCTGGGCCTTCAATTCCTTGTTTTGGATTTGCTGTCAGCATTGGTCGACTGATTGGTCGACTGGGCCAGTCGACCAATCCACTCGACCAATGAGTGCTGTCTTTGGCAATTAGGTTTTTCTTGCTCTATTTAAGTCCAATCTCGAGTCCACTTCGTATTTGCTACCTCCAAACTCTTTGGAACGAACCAAAGACCTCTGCAAGTCATCTCCCTTGCATCCTTGGTGTTTTCTTGACGGATCTTCGTCGAAACTCTTCCTTTTGCATCAAAAGGTATGTCTACTCTCTCTTCTTCTCCTCCATCTTTGTATTTTCTTTCCTTTTTGAGTTGAGACAGTTGAGGAGATGCTGCATCCTCTGTTGCAAACATCTCTGGACTTGTTCTCATGATCATCCTAAGGATTAGAGGCTAGAACAATGATCTTAACCAAGATCATTGCAAGCTTTTGAAGGAATCATGATCAAACCATGATCTAACCTTGTTAAACTTCTGATTTGAATTCTGATCTCCTTGGATCTTCTATTTTGATCATGTTAGTAGTTAATTACTGTGTTTTCTTTTCATGATCCATGATCTATCAATCTCTAGTTGTTCTCTTCTACCATACTATGTGTTCTTCATGAATCATGATAGTTACATATATGGTAGGTTTTATTTCCTTATTTAGATTTATGCTTCTAAGCCTATTTCCTTGAAGATCTAAGTATGTTTTCATGATACCTTTACCTGAAGCAATGATCCATCCTCCTATTGTTCTTGTCTTTGATTTCTATTTCGAATTCATCAAGATCCATGGTTGATCTAATTATGGTAACTTTTTGTTTCCTAATTTGAATCTTGATGTCTTGATTTGATTAGTGTTTTGAGGTCCCCTATATGTTAGAATACTACTGATGTAGTTTACCCCTTGATTAGTACCCTTTTGAACCACCAAATTCGGATTTCATATCTTAAAACTCTGTTTTTTTTAGGGTTATCGTCTGCATTGGTCGATCGATTGGTCGACTGGACCGATCGACCAATCCACTCGACCAATGAGTTCAAAGCAACTCCGAATTGGTCCGTGTTGGATGTTTTGGTATTTTTTCTGTTAGGGATCTTTCCTAATATGTTGTATATACTTGTTTAGGACCTTCTTCTCAAGTTTGCCAAGATCTTACTTGACTTCTTAGGATTCCTTTGCGAGTTATAAAAGGTAAGGATGGTTATTTCCTTAATTACATAGATAGCATGAATCTAGTTTCTATATTTGAATATCATCGACATGTTTCCTAAATTAGATTCTTACAATGATATACTACTGTTGTATAACTTTGATTACAGCTTGTCACGTCCCCCCAGCCCGGTACCCTATCCGGCATACCCGAGAGTGTGATCCACAGCCCGAAGATCGTATCGAGTGATCAACCTCCCACATAAACAATAACATAATCATGAACAATCATAATAAAAGTGCGGAAGATAAACCATAGATCCAATAAGGAAAGAATGAATCATAAATAAATCGGAAAGATAGTTATAATCGTAGTATCAAACGGATAAGTAAAGTGAGGCAAAAATCCCACTCTACAACCAAATGGAAAAGTAGCTCTAAAAAGAATAAACTAGACAAAATCTAATCCCAATAGCAAGTACATTGGGTAACTAAATTGTTCTCCACTTTATAGACAACATCCTTATAAGTGTAAATCTCATAAATGGCACAAGGACGCTTCCACTCAATGGTCGGACTAAGCATCGTACGGAGCATAACCACTCGCGGGATCTTCGATGTAATTGTGGTAACCGCAATCACCTTCCTGGAGATATGTCTCCTCGCCTTGCGCTTCTTCATAGGGACCGTCATAGTATTCAGTACCTACAGGATAGTCTAACAAATATTGTACAATAAAGGAATGAGTTTCAAAGAAACTCAAGAAAGCGCGCTTAAAATCCATAATAACATAAATGGCAGGATTCCGAACAAACATAAATGCAATATGATATGAGACAAGCAATGAATGAATGAATCTAACTCTATGTATGCTGGTCTCTATTGGCAGACATGCTTTAAGTCATAGCACCGTACTTCTTTAGGAAAGTCCACTCACATCCTCAACCATTTAAGATATCTTGGATTCTCTCACGGATCATTTCACCGGTCTTGAGCAGCCGATTGGTAATGGGTCCTTCATCCCTCAGACAAACCATGGCAGGGGGTTAAGTCAACACACTCTCTCACAACCATTTGGTATAAGCATCGGCGCATGTCGGGGTAAAACCCTAGCCAAATGCAAGTCTTCTACTTAGTTACATCAAGTCGGATCCAGATACGTCCATTCCTCGTCCCCGACGATCCTTTCCGGTATCCTTCACACTAGAGTCCTCATAGTCCCTGACTACGGACTCATCAACCCTATTGTTCATCCACATATGGTAAACGGGAAGCTCTCACGTCCTCTCACGGGTTGGTTACCGGTCTTAAGCGCCCGTGAGCCCAAGTCTAACCATATGCAACCCTACCAATAAATGGCCCCCACAATGTGATTCCTGTCCTCTCACGGGCTGGTTACCGGTCTTGAGCGCCCATGAATCCCCATTGCTACCACGGGTCGTTCGGTCTCAATACCCCTCCGATTAGGGTCCGACATAACAGGACATCCTAGCCAAACACTACTAGACAATCCTAGATATGTCATCCAACAGTTTAGGAAGGTGTCCAGAGGGCATCTCCGGAAACATCCCATAATATTCCCGTAGTAGTCCAAGGACAGAAGTGTCAAAAGGACACCTCTCCTTTCCAAACCATACTTAAGCATACACATGCATCAATTCATATCATCACATATATGGTAACTTCATATATGGAAAGAAATCAATAAGTACAATCAACTTGTATATAATTGGTAAATAAATCATTCATGAATCAATTAATCATAAACAAGTAATGCTACTGTAATCAAAGTTATACAACAGTAGTATATCATTGTAAGAATCTAATTTAGGAAACATGTCAATGATATTCAAATATAGAAACTAGATTCATGCTATCTATGTAATTAAGGAAATAACCATCCTTACCTTTTATAACTTGCAAAGGGATCCTAAGAAATCAAGTAAGATCTTGGCAAACTTGAGAAGAAGGTCCTAAACAAGTATATACAACATATTAGGAAAGATCCCTAACAGAAAAGATACCAAAACATCCAACACGGACCAATTCCGAGTTGCTGTACTCATTGGTCGAGTGGATTGGTCGATCGGCCCAATCGACCAATCGATCACCAATGCATGCGAGCCAAAAAAAACAGTAGTTTTAAGATATGAAATCCGAATTTGGTGGTTCAAAAGGGTACTAATCAAGGGGTAAACTACATCAGTAGTATTCTAACATATAGGGGACCTCAAAACACCAATCAAATCAAGACACCAAGATCCAAATTAGGAAACAAAAAGTTACCATAATTAGATCAACCATGGATCTTGATGAATTCGAAATAGAAATCAAAGACAAGAACAATAGGAGGATGGATCATTGCTTCAGGTAAAGGTATCATGAAAACATACTTAGATCTTCAAGGAAAAAGGCTTAGAAGCATAAATCTAAATAAGGAAATAAAACCTACCATATATGTAACTACCATGCTTCATGAAGAACACATAGTATGGTAGAAGAGAACAACTAGAGATTGATAGATCATGGATCATGGAAAGAAAACACAGTAATTAACTACTAACATGATCAATATAGAAGATCCAAAGAGATCAGAATTCAAATCAGAAGTTTAACAAGATTAGATCATGGTTTGATCATGATTCCTTCAAAAGCTTGCAATGATCATGGTTAAGTTCATTGTTCTAGCCTCAAATCCTTAGGATGATCATGAGAACATGTTCAGAGATGTTTGCAACAGAGAATGCAGCATCTCTTCTACTGTCTCAACTCAAAAAGGAAAGAAAAACAAAAATGGAGGAGAAGAAGAGAGAGTAGACATACCTTCTGATGCAAAAGGAAGAGTTTCGACGAAGATCCGTCAAGAAAACACCAAGGATGCAAGGGAGATGACTTGCAGAGGTCTTTAGTTCGTTCCAAAGAGTTTGGAGGCAGCAAATACGAAGTGGACTCGAGATTGGACTTAAATAGAGCAAGAAAAACCTAATTGCCAAAGACAAGCACTCATTGGTCGAGTGGATTGGTCGATCGGCCCAGTCGACCAATCACCGACCAATGTCGACAAAGAAGTCCAAAACAGGGAATTGAAGGCCCGGATCAAATCCAATCCTAAAGGGGTTTTGCACACAAGTCAAGTGACTTACCTAATAGGTAGAAATGCCTTCAAACCAAGATAGAGAGCACTCCAAGTCCATCAACTAATCCGATCTTCATCAAGATTCAGTTTCCATAAATAGAACTTCATCATCAACTTTCATGGATTCAAAGCCAGACACCATGTCCTCCACTGGGATGGCCCAAAGCTGACTTCTTACTTTACTCCGGGTCATTGGACCTACAAATAACAAGGTTTCCGGGTCAAGGTTAGGGCTGGGTTTTACATTCTCCCCCCTTAAAGAAATTTCGTCCTCGAAATTGAAAGCGTACTGTGCTTCCAAAGAGGTAAGGAAACTTCTCCTTCATGTCTTCTTCCTTCTCCCAAGAAGCTTCTTCAGGGGTATGGTTCTTCCACCGAATCTTCACCAAAGGGATGGTGCGATTCCGCAGCTGCTTGTCCTTCCTATCCAAGATTTCAGCCGGTTCTTCATCGTAGGTCAAATCAGCACTAAGTCCTTCAGTGCTTGCTGCAAGATGTGTTCCGGATTCTCTATGTATTTTCGGAGCATCGAAATATGAAACACATTGTGAACACCAGCAAGAGGCGGAGGTAATGCTAATCGATACGCAACAGGTCCAACCTTTTCCAAAATCTCGAAAGGTCCAATGTAACGAGGGCTAAGCTTTCCCTTAACATTGAATCTCATCACACCCTTCATTGGTGAAACCTTCAGAAATACTTTCTCTCCAACTTGAAATTCCAAATCGGTCCTTCTCTTATCAAGCATAAGATTTTTGTCTTGACTGGCAGACTTAATCCTTTCTCTTATCATATCTACCATAGCACTCGTAGCTTCAATCATTTCAGGACCTAAGACTTTTCTTTCACCTGTCTCGATCCCAAGACAAAGGTGTCCTACAAGTACTGCCATACAAAGCCTTGAATGGAGCCATGCCTATTGTTGCTTGATAACTGTTGTTATAGGCAAACTCAACCAAAGCTAGGTGTTCATCCCAATTACCACCCATATCCACCACACAAGATCCGAGCATGTCTTCCAATGTCTGAATTGTCCGCTCGTATTGTCCATCGACCGTGGATGATGAGCTGTACTCAAGTTCAATTGGGTTCCCAAGGCCTTCCGCAAACAATTCCAAAACCTTGAGGTGAACCTAGGATCACGATCCGAAACAATACTCAATGGCACACCATGCGAGACGAACCACATTATCCACATAAAGCCTTGCTAGCTTATCCAGGTATGAGTGATCTTCATAGGAATGAAGTGGGCTGATTTGGTCAACCTATCAACAATCACCCACACAGTGTCATTGCCTTTACTTGTCCGAGGCAAGCTAGTCACAAAGTCCATGGAGATATCCTCCCACTTCCAACTAGGAATAGGAAGAGGCTGAAGTAATCCAAATGGAGGTTGTCGAACGGCTTTCACACGTTGGCAAGTCTCACACTTGGCAACAAAATCATCAACATCAGCCTTCGGACCAATCCACCAAAAATGTTCCTTCAAGTCCTTGTACATCTTGGTGCTTCCCGGGTGTATAGTAAAGACCGACTGGTGTGCTTCCTTCAATATTTCTTTCTTAACTTCTTCGTTTGCGAGCACGCACGGTCTTCCTCTAAACAACAAAGCACCATCCATGGATATACCAAAGTCGGGGTCCGACTCGGATTCGAAGAAATCTTCTCAACTTTGATCAAAAACTCTTGATCATAACTCTGCAGAGCGACAATCTTATCTCTAAGACCAGATCTTGCCGTCATGGCAGAAAGAATAAAATCAGAATTCTCAGGGACGATTTCCAAATCAAAACTCTCAATAGAAGACCACAATGGTAAACTCAAAGCATTCAAATCCAAAGTCTTCTTCTGGTTCTTCCTACTAAGAGCATCAGCAACAACGTTTGCTTTCCCAGTGGTGATACCGAATATCACAATCATAATCGGAGACTAGTTCCAACCATCTCCTTTGTCTCATGTTCAACTCCTTTTGGGTAAAGAAGTATTTCAAACTCTTATGATCCGTGAAAATGGCAATCTTCTCACCGTAAAGGTAATGTCTCCAAATCTTCAAAGCAAAGACAACGGCGGCAAGTTCTAGATCGTGAGTGGGGTAATTCCGCTCATAATCCTTCAATTGCCGAGAAGCATAGGCTACGACCTTGCCATGTTGCATCAGACACAACCCAAACCAATCTTTGACGCATCGGTATAAACTGTCATACCACCGGAACTATCGGTATAGTCAAAACCGGGGCACTTGTCAATCTATCTTTCAACTCTTGGAAATTCTTCTCACAAGGCGTCGGACCAAACAAACTTTTCTTCTTTCCCGATCAACTTAGTCATAGGAGGAGCCAACCGAGAAAAGTTCTCAATAAACCTTCGGTAGTAACCCGCCAATCCAAGAAAACTTCTTATTTCCGTTATCGACTTCGGTCTTTCCCAATCAGCCACAACTTGGACCTTTTCAGGATCGACACAAATACCTTCGGCTGAAACTACATGACCAAGGAATACCACTCTCTTAAGCCGAAATCACACTTGCTAAACTTAGCGAACAACTTCTTTTCTCGCAACCTTTGCAAAGTGAAACTTAGATGACTCGCATGCTCTTCTTCGCTCTTCGAATAGATCAAGATGTCATCAATGAAAACAATCACAAACTTATCAAGCACATCGTGAAATACTCGGTTCATGAGGTCCATGAACACCGCAGAGCATTGGTCAATCCGAAGGGCATGACTCTAAACTCGTAGTGACCATACCGCGTTCGGAAAGCTGTCTTGAAGATATCACTAGACTTCACTTTCAATTGGTGATATCCGGACCTTAAGTCAATCTTTGAGAACACAATCGCACCCTTCAACCGATCGAAGAGATCATCAATTCCGGGCAGCGGATATCTATTCTTGATAGTCAACTTATTCAACTCACGGTAGTCGATGCACAAGCGCATACTACCATCTTTCTTCTTGACAAACAAGACCGGAGCTCCCCAAGGTGACACACTAGGCTGTACGAAACCTCTATCAATGAGCTCATTCAACTGATTTTGCAATTCTTTCAACTCAGTAGGAGCCATCCTATACGTTGCTTTAGATACCGGAGCGGCACCAGGGACGAGATCAATAGAAAACTCGACATCCCTGTCCGGAGGCACTCCCGATAGATCATCGGGAAGACATCCACAAAGTCGCAGACAACTCGACTTCATCGACTCTTTTCTCCACTATACCCTTGCCTTCGGATGAAGCATCATCCACTAGGGCATAGACTTGCATCGGTCAGACAAAGCACCTTCTTACAAACCCTTCTCTTTTCACCCCGAAATTCAAAGACCGGACTTCCACAAATATGGAACTGAATCTTCTTTGAGGAACAAAGGAACACAGGCTTTGTGGGCTGTCAACCAATCAATTCCCAAAATAACATCGAAGTCCTTCATGTCAAGAATTACAAAATTGGCTTCCAAGTTCTTCTCACCAATCAACACAAGACATTTAGATAACCCCTTATCTAGTTTCACAACAGGACCAGTAGGTGTACTAATCAATAAACAACTAGACAACTTCTTAGGGATTAGGTTAGTCTTCTTGATGAATGTAGATGACATGAACGAATGAGATGCACCCGTATCAAATAAGACAAATGCAGAAATAGAAGCAACTAACAATGTACCTGTAATCACTTCATGGCTTGGATCCCGCTCCAAGACCGGTAATACTGAAAACTCTACCGAGAGGGAGGAGCAGGAGCACTCTTCACCACCATGCAAGGGAGGCTGCTGGGCGGGCCCGCTTCGGACAGAGCACGAGCAAAATGACCAGCTTGCTTGCGGTAGAAGCAAACAGGATTGCTTTGGATCCAACGGGGGTGGCTGCAACAACAGGGGCTTCGAACAATAGGCCTTGCACTTGCACTTGCTGGTGGTCGGTTTCCGCCATACCGTCTAAACTGGCCGGGCTGCTGAAAACCCGTGTTCGACCTACACTCTTAGCCCGAAAGGTAGGAGTGGGGTAGGGTGTAGGTCTCACAAAACGGCGGTCATTACGATCCACCAAACCAGAATTCCTTGACTGCCAGGGCTTTTGCACACGAGCACTTTCCTTCTCGGTTTCTTCCAACTTCTTCGAGTTCTGCACCACTTGAGCATAGCTCACTATAGGCTGGACTGTGAGGTAAGCTTTAATGGCAGGGCGCAGTCCTTTGAAGAACTTCTTTGCCTTGGCGAGGTCATCCTTCGAGAGAATGCGAGCAAAGAAATGAAGCTCCTCGAACTTCTGTTGGTACTCCAACACGGGACAGAGATCCTTGAGTAAGAATCATGAACTCAACTTCCTTCGCATCTTTCACCGCCTAGGGAAAGTAGTTCATACAAAAAGCCTCTTTAAACAGCTCCCAAGTTACAACTCCTGCATGCAAACCTTCCAAAACAGGCCGAGTGGAGATCCACCATGCATCAACTTCTTGTTGTAACTTCGTGTCAAGCAAACAGAATCTTCCGAGCTTCCGAGCATTGCGGATGTCGGAAAGCCTTCTCCAACTCACGAAGCCACTTGTTAGGAAACAAGGGGTCCTTGGTAACTCCGGTGAAAGTGGGTACTTGCATCTTCGAAAACTCTCCATCAAAGTAGTATGAGGAGTTCCAGCTAAACCTCCCGCATTCGGGATCGCGGCATGAGGATTCACATTAGCACCAGCCCGGGTCTCATTATGCGAGTCATGAAACCCACCAACATCTGGTTGAATTGAGCTGCTTGTCGTCGCATCATATTGCCCATAATATTGGCAATATCTCGGAAACTTCCAACATTCGGGGCACCGGGTATCTCATGAGTACCCTGATCAACCTTTGGTATCTCGCCACCTCCATGAGGTATTTCACCACCTCCCCGAGGTATTTCACCACCTCCATGACCACTGGATTCACCACGCCCACTTCTCGGAGTAACCATTCTGCAAAAACCGAGAACATCAAAATACCGAATTTCGAAGTTTCAACATAAACCACAAGTCCAAATGATTTGAAAACTTAAATCATGCTCAAATATATCCATATAGTCATCAAACAATAATCCATAAGGCAAAAATCACATTTTCCAAAAATTCAACAGCAAATGAGGTCTCTGTGACCATTGGTCGAGTGATTGGTCGATCGACCCGGTCGACCAATGAGTCGACGACCAATCGACCAATGAGTCGACCAATGCGGCATGTAATGCGAAAATTCGCATTATAAGCCTCATTTCCACATTCCAACCTCATTCTAACTTCTTCCAAAGGTGAGAGAGCTCTAGGGAAAGTCTCCAAGAGTTCTCACAAGTGTTCTTGAGGTGATTTGGTGCTTCAACAACAACACCACAACACACAATCTTCACAAACAAGGTAAATCTCTTATTCTTTCTTCCATTTTCATCTTCTCATGCTTGCATTTCAATAAAACCATGCTTTACTTGTATCCAATGCTAGAAATCATGCTTAGGAATGCTTAGAAACATATTCCCTAGGTTTTAAACACGATGCCATGCATAGACAACAAGTTTTAACATATTGGTGTTCATCTCGCAATGTTTTTATACCGAAATCGATATCTTTTAGAAAAATTCCGTTTTCTCTCAAACTGCTTGAAATTTTCGCACGAGATCAAATGCTACATGCTCAAGATGACATTGTACATAGGTCCATACACTTTGATTTAACCAATTTCAACTTTTCAAAAATCCAATTTTGACCTAAATTGCAAAATCCCCAAATTTCCTTCTTGCTGAATTTTTCGCTTTAATCCAAGTTTTCGATCGATTTTCATCAAACAAACTTCATAGACATGAAATTCCAAGTATTGCGCACATGCTAGTATGTTCAAATCAAATTTCCCCCAAATTTGAAATTTTCCGAAAAATTACGAAAATACCCTTTTTGGCTCAAATCTTAAGGTAGCACTAATCGGAATTGTCTCTTGTCTCTTTCACGGATACCCACTATGCGAGGGGAGGGCGAGGACGAGGTAGAGGTCGTGGTCGCATTGTAGGTGCTCTTAGGGGCAGAGGTCGGGTTCCTTCGGAGCCTAGACGGGAGGTTAGGAGACCGGACATGTTTGACACACCTCGGGCCGAGTTCCCGTACGAGGCCTACTTCGAGTCATCGCAATATCGAGATGGGACGTCTACTTCACTTACGCCAGCTCGGAGCCTTTAGGATTCGGCAGAGATTCGACACATTGCAGTGGACTCATCTCTTCACCGAGGATCTGCCGGTATACCCGAACTAGTGAGGTTGTTCTTCAGCAACCTTACCTACACGGAGGAGGCTCGAGGCCAAGGACATCCGCTTAGACTTGTCCTCGGGAGCAGGGGTCTTCCGGACTCGGATTCGCTTCTCTACCCGGACACCGGCTGAGATCTTGCAGGTTCCTTACTATCCACAGCAGGTGTGTGTGGATACCTGCAGGAGCGGATCTGGACAGCCATCCGATGCCGTACGAGCTACGCGAGATATGCTCTACGCTATGGGATAGCCGTCGATGCTTCACTCCGTGGACCAGCGGACGGATGACGGATTCTGCACGGATTATCGGTCGCATAGTCGGCCGAAACATTATGCCGAAAGCCGGACATCACCATCGGGTCACGGTGATGGAGGCCTTAGTCATCTACCGCATCTACATGGGCTTCGAGATCGATCTCTCCTACATCATTCAGCGGGTCATGCCGGACTTAGTTCTGCGGCCTAGCATGCGGAACCTTTGCTATGGGAGGCTACTAACTTTGATCTTCGGGCATTTCGGGGTGAGTTTCGAGGATACACCAGTGGACACCGGTTCACGGGGATACTCTATTGGGACTCGGACCATTCGTCGATGAGACTACAGCGATCGAGAGATCTCCGGTCCGGAGGGTGAGGATGATGATGAATCGAGAGGATGAGGATCGGGGGTCGGAGGATGGAGGAGAGGATATCGATCTCGATAGTGATGATCAGGCCGGAGATGATGCGGATATGCACGAGGCTGAGCCTCGTGCATCACGAGTTTCCTTCATCACACTTCGAGGCGGTGGCCCTTCACATGCGGTTCCGGAGACTTCGGATCTTGGAGCACAGATGAGATCGATGACTTCCATGCTAGAGAGGATGGAGGTCGGACAGGAGCAGATGTACGAGAGGATGGAGTCACGACAGGATAGGATAGAGCATCAAGTGACTCAGCTAGCGGAGGAGTTTAGAGCATACGAGAGATCGAGAAGATCACCTAGATAGACCGTACCTTAGGATTTCCATTTATGCATTTCGGATGTAATCGTTGTAAAAACTTTTGAAATTAATGAAGTTCTTTTTGTTTCCCTTTAATTATTGTATGTTATGCACCTTTCTTTTCCTTGCATTAGTGACATTTGTTCAAGTATAATTATGGTATGTTATTCGGAAATGTTACTGTTATGCCTCAAAGGTCAAGTTTCTAATTCAGTGTTCTATTATTCACTTCTAAGAGTAGAAGAGTCATTTTAGATCAATGACTCGGGAATGTTCAGTTATTGTCTTTTGTGGTTAGGATCTCCTCGAACCTTGGGCTCTGATACCAATCATGTCACGTCCTCCCGGCCGGTACCCTATCCGGCATACCCGAGAGTGTGATCCATAGCCCGAAGATCGGTATCGAGTGATCAACCTCCCACATAAACAATAACATAATCATGAACAATCATAATAAAAGTGCGGAAGATAAACCATAGATCCAATAAGGAAAGAATGAATCATAAATAAATCAGAAAGATAGTTATAATCAGAGTATCAAACAGATAAGTAAAGTGAGGCAAAAATCCCACTCTACAACCAGCGGAAAAGTAGCTCTAAAAAGAATAAACTAGACAAAATCTAATCCCGTAGCAAGTACATTGGGTAACTAAATTGTTCTCCACTTTATAGACAACATCCTTATAAGTGTAAATCTCATAAATGGCACAAGGACGCTTCCACTCAATGGTCGGACTAAGCATCGTACGGAGCATAACCACTCGCGGGATCTTCGATGTAATTGTGGTAACCGCAATCACCTTCCTGGAGATATGTCTCCTCGCCTTGCGCTTCTTCATAGGGACCGTCATAGTATTCAGTACCTACAGGATAGTCTAACAAACATTGTACAATAAAGGAATGAGTTTCAAAGAAACTCGGTAAAGCGCTTAAAATCCATAATAACATAAATGGCAGGATTCCGGAACAAACATAAATGCAATATGATATGAGACAAGCAATGAATGAATGAATCTAACTCTATGTATGCTGGTCTCTATTGGCGGACATGCTTTAAGTCATAGCACCGTACTTCTTTAGGAAAGTCCACTCACATCCTCAACCATTTAAGATATCTTGGATTCTCTCACGGATCATTTCACCGGTCTTGAGCAGCCGATTGGTAATGGGTCCTTCATCCCTCAGGACAAACCATGGCAGGGGGTTAAGTCAACACACTCTCTCACAACCATTTGGTATAAGTACTGGCGCATGTCAGGGTAAAACCTAGCCAAATGCAAGTCTTCTACTTAGTTACATCAAGTCAGATCCAGATACGTCCATTCCTCGTCCCTGACGATCCTTTCCGGTATCCTTCACACTAGAGTCCTCATAGTCCCTGACTACGGACTCATCAACCCTATTGATCATCCACATATGGTAAACGGGAAGCTCTCACGTCCTCTCACGGGTTGGTTACCGGTCTTAAGCGCCCGTGAGCCCAAGTCTAACCATATGCAACCCTACCAATAAATGGCCCCCACAATGTGATTCCTGTCCTCTCACGGGTTGGTTACCGGTCTTGAGCGCCCATGAATCCCCATTGCTACCACGGGTCGTTCGGTCTCAATACCCCTCCGATTAGGGTCCGACATAACAGGACATCCTAGCCAAACACTACTAGACAATCCTAGATATGTCATCCAACAGTTTAGGAAGGTGTCCAGAGGGCATCTCCGGAAACATCCCATAATATTCCCGTAGTAGTCCAAGGACAGAAGTGTCAAAAGGACACCTCTCCTTTCCAAACCATACTTAAGCATACACATGCATCAATTCATATCATCACATATATGGTAACTTCATATATGGAAAGAAATCAATAAGTACAATCAACTTGTATATAATTGGTAAATAAATCATTCATGAATCAATTAATCATAAACAAGTAATGCTACTGTAATCAAAGCTATACAACAATAGTATATCATTGTAAGAATCTAATTTAGGAAACATGTCAATGATATTCAAATATAGAAACTAGATTCATGCTATCTATGTAATTAAGGAAATAACCATCCTTACCTTTTATAACTTGCAAAGGGATCCTAAGAAATCAAGTAAGATCTTGGCAAACTTGAGAAGAAGGTCCTAAACAAGTATATACAACATATTAGGAAAGATCCCTAACAGAAAAGATACCAAAACATCCAACACAGACCAATTCTGGAGTTGCTGTACTCATTGGTCGAGTGGATTGGTCGACCAATCGACCAATCAATCGACCAATGCAAAAAAAAAACAGTTTTTTAAGATATGAAATCCGAATTTGGTGGTTCAAAAGGGTACTAATCAAGGGGTAAACTACATCAGTAGTATTCTAACATATAGGGGACCTCAAAACACCAATCAAATCAAGACATCAAGATCCAAATTAGGAAACAAAAAGTTACCATAATTAGATCAACCATGGATCTTGATGAATTCGAAATAGAAATCAAAGACAAGAACAATAGGAGGATGGATCATTGCTTCAGGTAAAGGTATCATGAAAACATACTTAGATCTTCAAGGAAAAAGGCTTAGAAGCATAAATCTAAATAAGGAAATAAAACCTACCATATATGTAACTACCATGCTTCATGAAGAACACATAGTATGGTAGAAGAGAACAACTAGAGATTGATAGATCATGGATCATGGAAAGAAAACACAGTAATTAACTACTAACATGATCAATATAGAAGATCCAAAGAGATCAGAATTCAAATCAGAAGTTTAACAAGATTAGATCATGGTTTGATCATGATTCCTTCAAAAGCTTGCAATGATCATGGTTAAGATCATTGTTCTAGCCTCAAATCCTTAGGATGATCATGAGAACATGTTCAGAGATGTTTGCAACAGAGAATGCAGCATCTCTTCTACTGTCTCAACTCAAAAAGGAAAGAAAAACAAAAATGGAGGAGAAGAAGAGAGAGTAGACATACCTTTTGATGCAAAAGGAAGAGTTTCGACGAAGATCCGTCAAGAAAACACCAAGGATGCAAGGGAGATGACTTGCAGAGGTCTTTAGTTCGTTCCAAAGAGTTTGGAGGCAGCAAATACGAAGTGGACTCGAGATTGGACTTAAATAGAGCAAGAAAAACCTAATTGCCAAAGACAAGACTCATTGGTCGAGTGGATTGGTCGACTGGCCCAGTCGACCAATCATTCGACCAATGCTGACAGCAAGTCCAAAACAGGGAATTGAAGGCCCAGATCAAATCCAATCCTAAAGGGGTTTTGCACACAAGTCAAGTGACTTACCTAATAGGTAGAAATGCCTTCAAACCAAGATAGAGAGCACTCCAAGTCCATCAACTAATCCGATCTTCATCAAGATTCAGTTTCCATAAATAGAACTTCATCATCAACTTTCATGGATTCAAAGCCAGACACCAAGTCCTCCACTGGGATGGCCCAAAGCTGACTTCTTACTTTACTCCGGGTCATCGGACCTACAAATAACAAGGTTTCCGGGTCAAGGTTAGGGCTGGGTTTTACAACAGTAGCATTACTTGTTTATGATTAATTGATTCATGAATGATTTATTTACCAATTATATACAAGTTGATTGTACTTATTGATTTCTTTCCATATATGAAGTTACCATATATGTGATGATATGAATTGATGCATGTGTATGCTTAAGTATGGTTTGGAAAGGAGAGGTGTCCTTTTGACACTTCTGTCCTTGGACTATTACGGGAATATTATGAGATGTTTCCGGAGATGCCCTCTGGACACCTTCCTAAACTGTTGGATGACATATCTAGGATTGTCTAGTAGTGTTTGGCTAGGATGTCCTGTTATGTTAGACCCTAATCGGAGGGGTATTGAGACCGAACGACCCGTGGTAGCAATGGGGATTCATGGGCGCTCAAGACCGGTAACCAACCCGTGAGAGGACAGGAATCACATTGTGGGGGCCATTTATTGGTAGGGTTGCATATGGTTAGACTTGGGCTCACGGGCGCTTAAGACCGGTAACCAACCCGTGAGAGGACGTGAGAGCTTCCCGTTTACCATATGTGGATGATCAATAGGGTTGATGAGTCCGTAGTCAGGGACTATGAGGACTCTAGTGTGAAGGATACCGGAAAGGATCGTCAGGGACGAGGAATGGACGTATCTGGATCTGACTTGATGTAACTAAGTAGAAGACTTGCATTTGGCTAGGTTTTACCCTAACATGCACCGGTACTTAGACCAATGGTTGTGTGAGAGAGTGGTGACTTAACCCCCAGCCATGGATTGTCCCGAGGGATGATGTCGGACCCATTACCAAGGCCAAGATACTATGGTTGAGTGATGTGAGGGACCTTCCTATAGAAGTACGGTGCTATGACTTAAAGCATGTCTGCCAATAGAGACCAGCATACATAGAGTTAGATTCATTCATTCATTGCTTGTCTCATATCATATTGCATTTATGTTTGTTCTGAAATCCTGCCATTTATGATATTATGGATTTAACTGCCTTACTGAGTTTCTTTGAAACTCATTCCTTTATTGTACAATGTTTGTTAGACTATCCTGCAGGTACTGAATACTATGACGGTCCCTATGAAGAAGCGCAAGGCGAAGAGGCATATCTCCGGGGAAGGTGATTGCGGTTACCACAATTACACTGAAGATCCCGCGAGTGGTTATGCTCCGTACGATGCTTAGTCCGACCATTGAGTGGAAGCGTCCTTGTGCTATTTATGAGATTTACACTTATAAGGATGTTGTCTATAAAGTGGAGAACAATTTAGTTACCCAATGTACTTGCTACTGGGATTAGATTTTGTCTAGTTTATTATCTTTTAGAGCTACTTTTCCGCTGGTTGTAAAGTGGGATTTTTGCCTCACTTTACTTATCTGTTTGATACTCTGATTATATCTATCATTCTGATTCATTTATGATTCATTCTTTCTTTATTGGATCTATGGTTTATCTTCCGCACTTTTATTATGATTGTTCATGATTATGTTATTGTTTATGTGGGAGGCTGATCACTCGATACCTGATCTTCGGGCTGTGGATCACACTCTCGAGTATGCCAGATAGGGTACCGGCTGGGAGGACGTGACATTTATGTTAGTTTAATTGTTTAAAATAAGGTTGTAAAATTACAGTTTTACCGGGATATATACAGTCGATTATATGCCGATCAATAACACCAATTTAAGTGAGTTTTTAAGCAAAACCAACCATTCCATTGTGTTTATTGGCATCAAATTAGGCTACCCACCAAATTTCAACTCATTTGGACCAAAAAAACCCATCGAAACATGAGGGCGAAATATGCCGAATCGTTTGCGAAATATCGCCGAAATTTCGGCGATATTTCACCGTTTCGCCAGGCTTCACTGCCCAACGAATCTGGGCGAAACGAACGAAATGTCGTTCCCTGCCAAGTACACCCAGCTGCATGCTATGTCTAGACATGACGATGTAGGCATAACACACTAGTAACATGAATCTAACCATAAACTAATAAGGTAAGTATGAATAAATTATTAAAACCAAGCAAATGCCATGTGACATCGAAGTAATCATTGCGGATTGATAGCATCACCTATATCAAGCTTCTTGGCGCCGATGTACTCCAACCAGTGGTAAACATGTGGCACCCCAATTGTCCTACGACAAACAGAAAGCATGTTTAGAATCTGTGGATGGAAGAGACAAAAGTCAAAATAGGGTTTTAAAGGAAGAAGCATTGGTACAACCTATGTATAGACTTAGTAAACCATTTGCCAAATGAACCATAAATTATAAATGAGAACCCAAAAAAATTGAGTTTGCATATAGGCCACAACATAGTACCAGTATCCATGCTTAAATATTTCAAAAGACCTAATTAACAAATAACAAAGATAATGCAATACATACCATGAAAAACATATATGGGTGAAGTGCCAGACTACCATGGAAATCCTATGTCAAAAGATCCTGTGACGGGGTTTTGAGGAACATGTCCTATGACAAGAAATGAGATAAGATATTACTTAACCATCATTACCAAAAATCATCGAAAGAAAACACTCAAGAACATAGGACTCCAGAAAGAATGAATGTTGTTCTTAATGAAACTATAGAGATATGGAAGTACTGACTAGAGGTGGCATACATTCCTTAGCATATTTCTTTGGAATGGTTAATCCACCATTTATGCTTATATTTGATGTAGTCAGTCTTTTGTAGGAGTATACTCTAGTTCTTTGAGGTTGAGGACCACCCACAACTTCCAATTTTAAGTGTATTTTTGCTGAAGGACACACAATATAAACAATATAAGACAATATCTAACAAATCTAGATAAACTAACACTAAAACCAAATTCAGCAATGCCGAAGGCAATACCTCCATTCCGGAAAGTAGGTGATATCTGCAAATAGATCATCATGTTTGCTTTGACCTACAAAAATCATATAAATTTGGATTAAGATTGGATTTGGATTTAATAGACCAGCTACATGTGCACAAAAACTTGATTCTATTTAATAAAAAAAATGATCCTAATACATTAGCAAAAACCAATTAAATTTTAAAAACACATGCAGGAGCATGCACATGCTAGGTTTAAACAAGATTTGGAGTCTTGGTGAAACCACGCTAAGGATACCTTTCATTGGAAGTTAACAGTTGTCATACCTTAATGAAATCCCATTTCAGTATTTGGAACACAACCAAATTATCTACTGAAGATTAATGTAGGGAGAACAGAACCTGTTCGATATTTCTTTGGGGAAAGTAAAAGATCTTCTCCTCAATGCAAGGAATAGACATGCTGATGCAAGCACATTTGTCCCACAATGCAACATGGGAAGTTTCTTGCTTCAGCTGAGGTGAAAATAAAAAAAATAAATGAAACAGAAAAAGAGAAAGCCGTTTTCTCAAAGTTAAAAAATAACAAAGAAATTCTCTGTCATGATGAACCAGAAAAAATGAATATTATAGAAGATCCTAAGAGACAAAACTCAATGAGACTACAACATCAAATCACATCATATTGAAAAAAAAAAGAAAAAAAAAAAGAAGAAAAGAAGAAAAGAAAAGAAAAGAAAAAAGAAAGTAAGAAAGATGAAGAAGAAAAAAAATATTGAAGTCACCTTGGTTAGTATCAATGATTCTGGGGTTGACCTCTTGTTAGAACCCATGTTGCTTTCTGTTGCCATTGCACCTAAGAGATTAAGGCTCTTTTTGGTATCAATTATCATTCTCTATTATGAGATTTTTTCATTGTTTTAAATGATTTGGCATCCATTATCATTATCATTTTTATTTAAAATAATAGAAAAACCTCCAAAATTCATAATGGACTAAAAGTCCATTGTGGATTATGGGGACAATTCATTCTCTTCATTTATGCGGTGGCATACTTAAAATTTTAGAATCAAGATGGGGGTATAATGGTAAAAATGCATTATTTTATAAAAGTCTTTCCCGAACTCTCTCAAACCCTAACCCGAGCTCTAACTTCTTTCTCAAGTCTCAAGTTCGCACGGTGGCTGCTCAAACTCACTCTCCTTTAGGGCTTCTCACTACTGCTACTTCTCTTTTTCTTCTTTTCCTTAGCTTATTCTAATGACAACAAAGAGAAAGGAAGATACATTCTTGAGAAAGGAAGAGACATTCTGCTACTGCATTTGCTTGAGGTGTGTGTGTTCATTTCTTCATTGTGTTGTTGCTAGTTATGGTTGGGTTTTCATTTTGTTTGTGAAATGATCCATCAAATTAGCTAGCTAAAACATCAACAACATCGCATGCAATTCATCTGTTTTTGTGTGTATGTGTGTGAGAGAGACCTGGGTTTTGTAGAGCGAGACGAACAAGGTAACCTCAAGCCAAGGGAATAAGTTTTCAATGACTCTGTAAAATAACGGGAATAAGAGAGAATAACAGATATAGAAGAGAAGAAGGAGAAAACGTAAATAGAAAACTGGGTGTAATGCGTTGTTAGCGATGGTAAGGCATATAAGAAGCAAGCGAGACAAGTGGTTTGATCTGAAAGGAGCAGAAGCAGCAAAAGTGCACGAAAACAGAGTGAATCCGCAGAGAAAAACTTGAAATATAAAGTGATGAGAATTAAATATAACTAAGGAACATTTTGTGGATTTTTGACTAGGATAAGTACAGCTATAACTAAGCTGCAATTCTAGAGAGAAGGATTGCAGAGCACCGTTCAAACTGGATTGGTTATTCTCAGAATTTTGGTTAGTCAGATGACTTGGATTCTTTCTCAGAGATACTTGTATTCAAAGTATTAGGCTTTGGTTGTCGCAGGTCTCGTCTCTGCCTATTCTTGCCATTGTATTCACTACACATACCTATCATCTTTGGACAAATTAAACGTAAAAAAGAGTAGATCTAGTATTGCATTGGACACCGTAAGTGGCTTCTGGTGTCTGGGACCATTTGTTGGGTCAGTGGAGTCCCCATGAAGGGAGAAACGCTCATAGTTATTGTTCATATGAATTTGCTAACCATAAACATATGAGTGTGCGTTCTGGGAATTTAATTGCTTTGATGGCTTGTTATGCTGATGATGAAATAAAAAGAGGAGAAGAGGTGTAGAAGGGCGAGATGGAGGAGGAGATGGATTGAGAAGTTGAAAGAGGGCTTTGTGCTTCAGTTTTTGTTTAGAATTTTGGGTTTGTTGGGTCGACGGGTGGGAGAGCAGAGGACTTGCTCTCTGTTTCACACACAGAAATTAATAGCGGGTCTGTATGTGTTGTGAGCACTCAAAACGAGCTCCATTCTACGGCAATAACTAATCAAAGAATACCCAATTCTCTCCAACATTGAGCCAAGCAGCTCAAAGTCTGGTTTCGTCATTGGACCCAAAAGTTTCTGTCAATGAATTCATATTGGATGAGTCGCAGTAGGCTTTCCACTAACTCCGTATGTCCTGCATGCAACAGTGCTGAAGAATCTATGGTGCATTCCCTATTTTATGGATTTTTAATTGCGGCAGCAGCTGCGTACTGCTGCCAACGCTCTAGATTTAGCCACGTCTTTAAAACAAAATCGGATGGTGTAACCTCAAGAAGCGGTGGTACAAATGTAAATACAGAATTTTATTTTTACATCTAAAAGTTTAAAGTTTTAAAATTTACAAAATCACTCCCTAACTCTACCAATCCAATTCCCGAATTTCCCAAACCCTCCGCTCCGCCTCTTCGTCCAGCCAACCCTCCACTCCACCACTTCGTCTAGCCATCATCGTCTATTTCAATGCTCTCCTCCGAAGACAATGACTGCTATCGGTGTTGTTTATGCTCTCAAGAGGTAAGGCATGACTCTCTATGGAGTTGGGCGTTAGGGTTTCTACAAAATTTGGTTTTCATCTTTCTTTTTTGTAAATGGGTTCTACAATTTGATTATTTTTGTTCTAATTAGTGCTTCCTAACGTGTTTTTTGGATTAGCTGTAGAAAGATATGTCTTCATAGATTTCTGTACTTGGAAATCCATGAAATTTGTATCTTTGCTAACATCGGTTCTGTATTTTCCTTATTTCATTTGGTTCACTTAAAAACCCAAACTGCAATGATGAGCAAAAAGGAAAAAATCGTGCAACAAAGAGTCGAAAAATCCTGCGATTAGGCTTTTGGGTAGTCTTGCCGTCGCGATTAGGTTTTGGGTAGTCCTGCCGTCGAGTTTGGCTGCCATGAATGAGGCGGAACTGGGATCGGGTGAAGCAGGGGTTTAGTTTTGTAAATTTGTAAAATAGTAAATCTTTAAATGTAAAAGTAAAATTCTGTATTTACATATGTACCCTCGCTTATTGATGTTACACCGTCCGATCTTGTTTTAAAGATGTGGTTAAATCTAGAGCGTTGGCAGCAGCAGGCAGCTGCTATCGCAAATAACAATCCCTATTTTATTGCCCATTTGCTACCGCTTGTCAAGCTGCATCCCCACACAAACTTATGGTTTGTATGAATATTGTTAAGTTAATATTTTGTTTGATGCATTTTTTAGTAATTAATTAATTGTTAATATTTAGATTAATAGGGTTTTTTTTTTGTATTAATTTCATTATTATTTTCTAACTATTTTTCATTTTGACATACCAAACTTATTTTTCATTCCATAATTTAATCTCAACAAATGTTACCAAATCATTTTTCATTATTGACCAATAATGAATTCTTGTACATATTTATTTTAAATAAGCATAATAGAGAATGAGAATTGATACCAAAAAGACAAAATTGTATTAGAAAAAAAAAGACTACTATAGGAGATGCAAGAAGGGCCTCCAAGCTTCTCAACTTACTTGGATCAACATAGAGAGAGGTTTCACTCATAATAATTAGGTGTCTTACGGAACACTCAATATGGGACTTCCACCATTGTCTATCCCTCCACCCTCACACCCACGTCCCTCGTTTATACCAGAAAACTGTTACATCTCTTTCAATCTCACCTCATTTTTACCTCTTTTCTTCACTTTTATTTGTCATTTATTAACGGCAGTCCATACTCCATTAGTTACACTGTTTATCGATGGCAATCCATACTCTGTTGGTTGCACCCTTTATTGCCGGCAATCAATACCCTGTTATTTGAATCCAATTAAATCATCGATTTTTTTCGTTTCATATATCTCAAAAAGTTCCTTAAAAGTGTTCTTTATGGTAAAATGGTAAATGGATAAATTTCTTTAGACTTTTTTGGTAAAGTCAAATTTCTTGAAATTGGACACGTAATTATGGGAGAATTGATAACCCATATGGTGCTAACTCCCAGTATGTTAGTAGCGCATGTTTTGCATGTTGATCAAGTGTTCATATATTAAATGTTTAAATCATAGTTTCAAATCTTAGAAGTAACCTTTCTCAAAATAGATGTATATGGCATATATTTAACTCCCTCAATGGGTCTAGGTGATCCTACTAATTATTGCAAGTTTTGTCAACTAATTAAATATGATTAATTAAAGAAAAGTTTTCTTAAGTTAGAATACGTAGTCAAGAATATCTATTTATTCACAAAGAAAATGGTTATATTGCCTTTCTATGTATGGTCTTTTGTTGCCCACCCTCCTTTAAGAAGACTTACCCAAAATTCATGCCACCTTTTGAGTTATCCGATAGATCCCCTTTAGGTTGAAAAGACATCCCTTGCCATTAAAAAAATATAGTTAAATGTTAATGAAAGCAAGTTAAATTATTTAAGATTTTTTTTTCTTCTTTTCTTTCTTTATGTATGTCTATGTTTATGTTGGTTGCATAAAACATATCTAGATACCCAAACTGGTGTGCTAGCATATAGAAGCATTACCAAACATATACTTAGAATCATATATCATCAACTAATCCACTTACATAAAAGTTAATAAAAGTTGAATATTCTTCAAATGTATATGGATGCTTGGGATGAAACAACCTTAATAAAGGTTAACCCACAACCTTACCTAACCAAACCAAGACCAATTAGAACTTGGATAGGGTTAGAATACCCTTTATATGACCAGGCATAGGTTGAGAGTATATTTGGTCTGGATTGAGTTGACGTTTCAGTGATTCGGCTAGGGTTAGCTAGCCCAACCCAACCCTATCTCGAATGTCTAGGATTTTAGAAAATAATTTTAAATAAAAGAGTGGCGATCAGAAAAATATTTTGGAATTTTCAAAGTTCAAAGTCGTTGGAGGAAATGACCCAATTTATGAGGGGAAGGTGGATAATGTATTCAATTAAAGGGACATGTCTGATGTCACCACTCTAATTGTCACCAACATATTTTACTGTATTAGCTGTCACCAACAAAGTTAGATTCACATTCACTCTTGTTGGTGACAAAAAAATACCAGTTTTAATTAGAAAAAATCAGATTTCTTTATTATAAAACTACAAACAAAGGCAACTTCTCCAAACTAATATAATAAGTGGCTAGAACATAGTACGATATTAAGTCTAAAACATACCTCACTCTAAATTCAAAAAAAACATTACCTGCTTTTAATTAAGACTAATTAGAGGTGGTAGTTAAATGTTGTTGCATACTCCGTAGAGAGGGAAAAAAGATTAAATATTACTGCCATTTGTATATAATAATACATTCTCTTATAAAATATCAAACTTAATCTCACACATACAAAATATGCTCTAGATTATAAAACATCAATTACGGGAATAGGAAGCAAACAAACCTTATAATCATCTGGTAAAACGTTGATCCGATGTCTGCATGCATCTTTCGTATCATTGTTTTGCTGAGATAGAAATATCATAATTACTTACTTTGTATGATCTAAAATTAGATAGGAACTTAGGAAGTAATTGGATGAAAATAACTAATACTACCTTGATATAACAAGGTATGGGAGGCGCGATACTTCTAGATGGAATTCCTCGTCAATTAATTTTATGATGTGCCAAGTGACAGAGTGCTTTGGCCCCATACCAATCATCTGCAAAGCAACTTTAAGGTTAACTCAATCTATTGAAGAAAATCTAATCGTCCACCGAATACATTTTTTGTTGTCACTCCCAAACTTCCAGGGAGGAAATTAACTCAGAGTTCTAGTTTTCAATTCATTAGGCTCTCTAATTTGCCTTCGATGAAAAGGAACACATTGATTTTATCCATATGGTTAAAATCATTGACCATGAATTATGAAAAAATGGAAGTGAGTGAGTCTCGAAGGAAGGAAATGGGGATTTCAGAGGCAAAACAAAATCAGAATTCATACCTTCTTGATGAGTATTAAGGAGCCACAAGGATGAAGGGAGCTACCATAGAAAATGCAGATCAGATTCCTTCCTCAAGAGTGGCTGGGTTATATAATATACATATATCCAACGCTCAGTTGGAAAGAAAAAATCAAAGCTTCCACATAGGAGTTCAGAGTTTGGGTTTTGCAGTAGGGAGGTAACTGATCATACAGTCACAACTCTCTGCAGGTGACCTTACGTACATATGTAGCTCTCTAAAGGTGTCCATACGAGCCTATAAATAGAGGTTAAGCTCTGAACAAAGTTTACTCGGTTTTTTGGTGAAGAACAGAAATTCAAAAATCTAGTGTTAGAAATTTTTTTTTTTTTTTCAGTCTGTACAGTGTATTACCTTCGGATCTCCTTTGCAAGTAGACTCTGTTGGAGTGCTGCCTTCAAATCTAGGAGTTGTTGTATATGGGAGGTGAGAACGTCAAGGTCAAACCCAGCAGCATAAAAGGGGGCGTTCAAATACCTTAAGGAAAAGTTCGGTTCGTACACCTCAACTCACCCTGTGAAAGTTCGTGTTGATTTTCCTTTCGCTCATTTTACTACATTCGGGTAAGTGATTCTGACAGAAGATATATTTGATATATTCGTTTCTCCTTGATTCTGTTATTGGTCTGTCTATACTTTGCCTCTGGTCTTCTGGTTTTAACATTTGATCAACACACAACACCTTGCAAATCCTAAAAGCTCCCTATGGAGTGTACGTTGGTCCACACATATGGGGTGACCCAACTGACTTGCAATCAAGCCAAAAGACTTCCTCCCCCAAAAATCAAGATCCAACCCATAGAATCTCACCCAAAGGCGCAATGGCATCTCCTCTTTTTTGCCCAAAGATAGCCTAGGTACCCAAAGGCGAAGAATCAAGGGTAATTGAGCAAACTTTCAAGAACCCTCTGTCAAAATCTGCTTGCGGAAGTTGACTCTTGAAAGGAAAAAAATGAACATCCTGCTATCCAAACTGAAAACGCTTACAACACCAACATGCGCCCATTTCTCCTGTACAAACCTATGCATAGCCGTAAAAGAAGGTTTCTTCCCCAAAACATAACCCACCAGAGCAGAGCTCCAACGAGATTGCTCATCCTCTAGATGCACGGATTTGCAAATCGCTTTGAGTATGCCGTTTTCCTTCACCCGACGAAAAAGAGGCAGCAAGTCATCTTCCTCCATGTACTGCCTACCTTCAAACAAGCTTGCCCACGACTTCACTCGGTCCCCAACGTCTCTTGCGGGGAACCACCCATCACCCCTCCCCTCCATTAACATCCACTAGATCATTAGAGCTGCGGCCATACGCCAACAACCTCAAGCAATAGAAATCGTCAACCTTGAGTTTTTCTCTTGCCAAGTCGTTAGTTCTCTTCTTGTTGGATGTATTATAAAGGTAAACAATATTTCAAACTATTACACTAAATAATGAATGAAAGTGAAATAAAGTGATAACAGAAATTTTAAATTTGTGATGTTTATTAAAAATGTTAATCACATGAGGCGTTCTAAGAATACTTCGATTCATTTATTTTTTACAAGTGATTTTTTTGGGTAATTAGTTTTTCCTGGTGATTTAGAACTACATTGTTCACACATTATGCATGTTTTTTTTTAGAAATACATTATTAAGGGTAATAAATAATCATACAAATCGTCATTGTCATTCTCTCTGTTATTCTATGTATTTAGTTATAGTTTTAACACAATGATTTTCAGTTTATCTTTTTATAAATAATAAGTTTGTTGATATACTAGAGGCAACTGAAATATTACTAACATATAAGAGCTGCCAATTAACAACTGGGGAAGGAGATTGGAAGAGGGAGATTACCACTTGATCGCAAGGGAGTAAACTTTAGAAATTGCATCAAAGCTCACCCTCTTGAGGCTATAAACATAAACTCATATATAATAAACCCAGTACTTTTACCAACATGGGTGCTGTTGTGGCTGCAATCTTTAACCTAGTCCCTCTAGCCTTTGTTATTTCAATTTATGGTTATCCTTCTAAAGATAAAATTGCTACAAACTATTTTAGAAAGAATCTTAAAACTAAAATTGGAATTGGTTAATCTACAACTCACCAAGCTCCTAGAAGATCACTAAAGCCCCAAAACCAATGATTGTTGTTCCCATACTATAGGATATCACTCACTTGTACTTGTTTTTATCTCATATAATTCTTCTAGATTCCTTAAAGTCAAATAATGTAGCTGACACTCTGGTCCGGAAAAACTTGTCATGTGCCTCTGGGACCGAGTGGCAACTCCCCTTCCCTTGGTAGTCTCAGCCGTGTAATTCAGACACCTAAGGTGCTGGCTTTTTTGAATGAAAATCTATTTACTAAAAAAAAAAAAAAGAAGAAGAAGAAGAAGAAGAGAGAGAGTCAAGTTGAGAGACATTTGAAATTGAGATTATATCATTCACAGTCAGATTTAATGGATTTCTATGAAAGAGGGACAAAGGAAAGAAAAAAAATATGTACACAATTAATGGATCCCCATGAATGAGCGAGAAAGGGAAAAAAAGAAAAAAACTAAGAAGAAAAATACACATAATCAAACTTAGTTAACGGGTTACAGTAAAATGAGTGAACAGAGGAAAAAATCACATATAATCACAATAATGAACTCCTACTAAAGGAGGGGAAATAATAAAATAATAAAAAAAAAAGAAGAAAAAAAAAAGAAAGGAGATTTCTTTTGATTAATACATAGGACACCTGGCGATTGAAGACAATTCTTTTCAACTTTGCTAGAGAGGATCCAAAATTGCAATCTCCTTGGTCAATTATCTCTTAAATAGAACGAAAGGAACACCTATTGTTTTTGGATTCCTACACGGTTTCTTACTATCTTGACAATCATCACTTTGTGTTGTAATTCCTCGAGTTTTCTATTCTGTAGATGATTCCATATAATAGGTTCTTCAAGATGATGCATCACAGTCATGGGAGATACATACGTAAATTTTGACACTACAAGTTGAGTTACTTTTAATATAAAACAACCAAATTTTAACACACTAAGAACCTTTTTGCCATTATAAATACAGCCACACCTTCACCCTTACTCTTCACTGGACAAAGCTTACTTTATTTTGAACATGGAGATTAAAGCAACAAAGTTATATTCTCTTCTCTTACTCCTTTCCCTCTTCATTCTTTCTGTTGCATCGTTTTCTGCTAAAGGAGAAATTAAGAAAGAAAATAGACTTGATGCACAGAGGAGAGAACATCAAGAATGCCAACATTGTTGCTAGAAGCAAGAGCAAGACCCCAGTCAGCTTCGACAGTGCCAACGACATTGTGAAGAGAGTGGGGGCAATGAAGAACTTGACAACCATCATGATGCATAAAGATAGTATGAGAGGCTTTGTCAACAATAGGAGTAGGATCCACAGCAACAACATTGTCAAAGTCATTGTGAGGAGAGATACGAGCAACTAGGTTGGTATAAGGATGAAAACACTGAGAGTGGTTCACAAGGAGAATACCAACAATGCCAAATTCGTTGCCAGCAGCAAGAGGCTGACTCACACCAACTACAACAATGTACAAGACATTGCGAGGAGAGATCTAAGGAGGGGGGTTAGGATAAGAATGAAGATAACCAATGCAATCCTCGAAGACAACACCAACAATGTGAAAGGCATTGCCAACAACAGGAGAGAGACCCACAATAACAACAACAACAACAACAACAATGCAGGGGAGGCTGTGAGAAGAAATATGAGGGAGAAGTTAGGATGAAGATGAAGACAACCGGTGTGATCCTCGTAGTCAGTATCAGCAATGTAGGAGGCAGTGCCAGCAACAACAGGGCGATCCAATGCAACAACAACAATGCCAAAGATGAAGAGATTCGAAGAAAGAAAACAACTTAACGAAGATAGTTGATGCCAACAAGATCCTTGCAGACAATACCAACAGTGTGAGAGACGTTGCCAACAGCAAGAGAGAGATTCACATAAGCAACAACAATGCCAGCAAAGCTATGAGGAGAGGTTTGAGGGGAGAAGTCGGGATGAATATGAAAACAATCAACATGATCCTCGTAGACACTATTAGCCATTCAGGAGGCAATGCCGGCAACAAGAGCGAGATCCAATGCAAAAACAATAATATTGAAGACGCTGTGAGGAAAGATTTGAAGAGAGCAGACAACATAATAAAGATAGACAACGTGAGCGAGATCCTCGTAGAAAATATCTACAGTATGAGAGACATTGCCAACAACAAGAAAGAGATCCGCGTCAGCAACAAATGCTAGCAACACTATGAGGAGAGGCAACAACGCCAAAGACATTATGAGGATTGATTTGAAGAGAACATACAACATAATGTAGATAGTTGATGCCAGCAAGATCCTTGCAGAGAATATCAATAATATGAGAGACGTTGTCAACAATAAGAGAGAGTCACATGTCAACAACAGAGGGGAGACATGAAGAACTGTAACCTCAACAACAATATGATGAAGTAGAAGACGCTAGCCATGCACACAGCTAGTTCATCAAGCCTATGAATATGTCATAAATAAAAGAGCTCTTCATTTTCATGGAATAAAAAGCCTATTTTCCCCATTTGAAACTCTTCAGAATTTTCACTTTTTTATACTAACACGATCCAATTTAACCCATGGTCCTTGATCATGCACGCGTCAGAATTTTGACACTCTTTCTTATATAGAAGGATCCCTATGTGATAAAATGTTATCGGATGTGAGTATAAATGTTATCATTTCAACCAAAAAAAAAATTGAAAATTTTATCATATGTGAATTTAAACTCCTATCCTGGGTCAATACTTCCTGCGATGAGAGTCTTATTATGATTAACATTTTGTGTGAAAGACTTATCCGGATACTTTCAATAAAGATCTTAAGAATCTTACTATATTTTTCCTAAAGTTTGATCCCATTATGAAAATTATCCTATGAAATGTGACCAGGTAACAAATTATATGAAAATTTTAATTAAGTAGTAAACAATATGACTGTTAAAGACGACGGGTAGATTACAATTGCATAGGAGCATCAGAAATGACTTATATTAAAGATGTCAAGGCTCATGTAAGTTTTATATATATATATATATATATATATAATAAAATAAAAATTAGAGAACATTGAAAGATCATATATTCTTGTGTCATAGAAGTTATAAGATCATAAGATTATAGTCCGGAGGTGTATGGGACTCCGGCGGCTCCAATCCATGAACCACCACCCAAGAAGTTTGGCACAGTAAATTTCTGTGCGTCTGTGGTGCTCATAACACGATAGCCCTTCCAATTCACTCTACTGCTCGTTCTAGAGCCTGAACCAATATTTGCGTACTCTCCATAGTAAAGGGTGTTCAGAGCAAAATTGCCACTCCATTCGAGCCAACCCGCAGGATTGATCGAGCTATCAAGGTAACTCTTCATGACAATAGTTCTTGAGTATTCCTTCCAAGGCCGCCTCAAGTAAGTCTTAAAGGAACTCTGCACTGTTTTCAGGTCCGGAGCTGCTGTAATTTTACAATCAAGGATTGAAATTCCGGTGTTCTCGTTTGGATCAGATTGTCATAAACCACCAGACACATGGCAAGAGTGGGACAGCTGGCAAAGAAATCAACGGTGAAGCATGTGTTAGAGCACCAAGGAACCGTAAACGTCCAGCACATCTGAGCGATTACCTCACATAGAAGAATACTCCAGAAACATGCCTTGCTGTAATAGGTTTTATACTTTTATTGTAATGGTCTATCGTCAGAATAATCTAGAAGAATTACTGTATAAGAAGGGATAAGACGGAATAGAAGATCATCGAGAATTTGACTCCTTTTCTCTCTGTCTGATCTGGCTTCTTCTCTTCTCAATTTCCCACTTAATTCTCAGATCTAACTCTGTCACAGCGAGGCCGTGACATTGGTCCGACCTACCGGATGGCCGACGGAACCCGTTTGCGCGTAATGGATGAGAACTTGAAACAACTCAACACTGTCACTTCAGAACATGGGGCGATTCTCACAAACCTACAAGCATCAATGGAAGCTCAGAAGGGAAATATGGATCAACAAAAAGAAACAATGGCACAACTGGTAACTCAGATGATGGCATTGAGTGGACAGGTAACGCAAGCACTCAGAACTCCTGTTAATCCAGATCGGTCTCCTGTTATCACAGATCTGACATCTGCTTCGGGCACTTCTCGATCACCTAGACCAAATTTCCCTCCGGCAATTCAAGCAAAAGGGGTTCGACTAGATTTTCCTCGTTTCAGTGGTCACAACCCCACCGGATGGATCTTCAAGGCAGAGAGATTCTTTGATTACCACTTGATCCAAGATGAACAGCGATTGCTAGTTTCGTCATTCCATATGGACGATGTCGCTCTCGATTGGTTTCAATGGATGTATAAGGACCAACGTTTACCCAGTTGGGAGATGTTCACTCAAGCATTGGAGAAACGCTTCGGTCCATCTGCTTACGAGGATCATCAGGCAGCCCTTTTCAAATTAACACAAATCACGACCGTAGCAGATTATCAGAGTCGTTTTGAATCTCTGTCTAATCGCATAACTGGATTACCGGCAACGACACTGGTAAGTTGTTTTATATCTAGTTTGCGATCTGACATCAGAAAAGAAGTTTTGGCATTTCGACCGAAGGATATGCATGAGGCCATTGACCTAGCCAAACTTCAGGAAGCTAAATTGGCAGAGAATCGGATTTCTGAGTCCAAACGAGGTTACATACGGCCATTACCCATCTCCTCCAAACCACCGTTGCTGCCACTTCCCCATTCTCCTGCAACCAATACTTTGCCTATTAAGAGGTTAACTCCAGTAGAAATGCAACAAAGACGAGAAAGAGGGCTATGCTTCAATTGCGATGAACGATTCACCCCTGGGCACCGATGTAAAGTGAAACAATTACTATTGTTGGACTATGATGAGGAAGGCGAAACTCAATCAGATACTGAGGGTGACAATGGTGGGAATACTAGTGAGACGGTGGAAGAACTATCTTATCACTCTATGAATGGAATTCCAACCCCAACAACGATTCGCTTCACCGGGTATATTCAAGGGCAACCTATACAAATATTGGTGGACGGAGGGGCCACACACAGTTTCATTCAGAGCCGAGTTGCCCAAAGATTGGGCTGTGTAGCAGAGAGCGTTCCTCACACCACCGTCATCGTCGGCAGCGGCAGCCGCTTAACTTGCGAGGGTATGGTAAGAAAGCTACCCCTTCAGATTCAATCTGTTTCTTTTGAAGTTGATGCATATGTTCTACCTATATTTGGGGCAGATTTAATTCTTGGGGTCCAATGGATGGCCTAGTTAGGGCCCGTTCTATTTGATTACCAAAACCTAACTATAGAGTTCCAGCACATTGGGCAATTAGTGAGGTTACAAGGGGAGTCTAGAAAGGTTGCAGCCCAGATTATGTTTCATGAGCTACAAAAACTTGTCACAGCCCAAACAGGGGCCCTATTTTTAAAATTAGAAGTGGATGACCCACAAGGAATTGGAACAGAGGATATGGGCCCAGAGTTGCGGGCCTTGTTAGAAGCCCATTCGATTGTGTTTGCTGAACTGAAGGGGCTACCTCCACCCCGTATACAGGATCATGCCATCCACGTACAACCGAATGCTAGCTCGGTGAATGTAAGGCCATATCGATACCCTCATTTCCAAAAAAATGAGATTGAAAAGCAAGTTACAGATATGTTGGCTTCAGGAATCATACGACCAAGTACAAGCCCCTATTCATCCCCGGTACTTTTGGTCAAAAAGAAAGATGGGACATGGCGTTTTTGTGTTGATTATCGGGCATTAAACGCTGTCACAATTCCTGATCGTTTCCCTATTCCAACAATAGATGAATTATTTGATGAACTCCACGGAGCATGTTATTTTTCTAAATTGGATTTACGATCTGGTTACCATCAAATTCGGGTCCGTGTGGAAGACGTTCCAAAAACAACTTTTAGAACCCATGATGGACACTATGA
This sequence comes from Hakea prostrata, assembly GCF_041222555.1. NCBI lineage: Eukaryota > Viridiplantae > Streptophyta > Magnoliopsida > Proteales > Proteaceae > Hakea > Hakea prostrata. Next base: position 42,863,353 of record NC_142606.1, on the reverse strand, counting down.
GTTTCTAGTTATGCCCTTTGGATTAACTAATGCCCCGGCGACATTTCAAGCAATGATGAATGAAATATTCAGACCATTTCTACGCAAATATGTTCTAATCTTTTTTGATGATCTATTAGTCTATAGTGCCACTTGGACAGATCACATGAAACACTTGCAATCTGTTTTGAAGACACTACAAGCCCATCAATTGTATGCCAAGCAATCGAAATGTTCTTTTGGAAAAGACACCATTGCTTATTTAGGCCACATTGTGTCAGCCCATGGACTTGCCGTGGATCCCGCCAAAATAGCAGCAATACATACTTGGCCCACTCCAAAAGGGCTTCGGGATGTTCGGGCCTTCTTGGGCCTTACAGGCTATTATAGAAAGTTTATACGTGGCTACGCCCATCTAGCAACTCCACTCACTAACTTGCTCAAGAAAGGCGCCTATAAATGGACCCATGAAGCCCATGAAGCCTTTAGCAAACTTAAAGAATGTTTGGTCCAAGCTCCAGTCCTAGCTCTACCGGATTTTACCCAACCATTTATTTTGGAAACTGATGCATCAGGGGTGGGTATTGGAGCCGTTCTAACCCAGACAGGTCACCCCATCGCATTCTTCAGTAAGAAGTTATCAGCCAGATTAAAGGCTGAATCTACTTATGTACGGGAGATGCTCTCTATCACTCAGGCAGTGCATAAATGGCGGCAGTATCTATTGGGAAGGAAATTCTACATCAAGACTGATCACCATAGCCTCAAGGAATTAACTTCTCAAGTTATACAGACACCGGAACAACAATTTTGGATGGCCAAACTCATGGGATACAATTTTGAAATAACTTATCGACCAGGAAAGGAGAATTCTGCTGCAGATGCCTTGTCTCGAGTGTCGGAAATCATGGCTCTCACGGTGGCTGCCCCAAGCTTCTTGGATAAAATTCGAGATGCTGTTCATCACTCCATCGAATTGTAGAAAATACACAGTGGCCTTCAACACACTCCTGATCTATATGTGGGCTACTTGTGGCGCAACGGCCTTCTCTATTTCAATCACCGGATTGTCCTTCCATCTGATTCGGTCCTGTGCCAACAATTCTTGCACGAATATCATTCTACACCCACCGGTGGTCACGCAGGGTATCACCGCACATACAAGCGTTTGGCTGAAAACTTGCATTGGAAAGGGATGCGAAAGGATATTAGAAATTTTGTCGCCCAATGTCTTGTCTGCCAACAAGTTAAAACGATGCAAACATCCCCAGCAGGGCTCCTCCAACCTTTACCCATACCTGACCAAGTCTGGGAAGATATATCTATGGATTTTATCACTGGGTTACCACAGGCACAGGGGAAGACAACGATCATGGTCGTCATCGATCGACTCTCCAAATACGCACACTTTTCAGCCCTGCCCTCCAATTTCACAAGCCTCAAAGTCGCGGACACCTTCATGACCGATGTCGTAAAACTCCATGGAATTCCTCGTTCCATTGTCAGTGACAGAGATCCCCTGTTCCTCAGCAAATTTTGGCAAGATTTATTCACATTACAGGGCACCACGCTCTCTATGAGCTCTGCTTACCATCCACAAAGTGATGGGCAAACTGAGGCGTTAAACCGTTGCTTGGAAAATTATCTCCATAGCTTCGTTGGCAATGAACCACAGGAATGGCCGAGGCATCGCACTTGGGCAGAATACTCTTATAATACTTCCTTCCACTCTTCTCTGCAAAGCACTCCATATCAGGCTCTCTATGGACGCCCTCCACCGACATTAATCCGCTACATTCCGAGCTCCTCCCCAAATGCTGCTGTAGATATGGCATTACAAACCAGAGATCAACTCCTGCAAGCCTTGAAAGAAAACCTACAGCGTGCTCAGAGTCAAATCAAAGCTCAAGCTGACCGTAACGCACCGATAAGGAGTTCCAACCAGGGGATAAAGTCTTCGTTAAATTGCAACCCTACCGCTAGATGACCGTTGCTCGCCGATTGAATCAAAAGCTTTCCAAGCGCTATTATGGCCCCTACACAGTGCTCCGCCGAATCGGCAAGGTCGCATATGAGTTGCAGCTTCCTTCTGAATCTCGCATCCATCCTGTATTTCACATCTCATTGCTGAAACCCTGCATCGGCGAACCCACGGTCACTATGGAACTACCTGCTGTTCCACCATCCCTACTCCGCCCTTTGATGTTGCTTGACACTCGTGAAGTGAGTAGAGGCGGACACTCCACCCCTCAAGTCTTAATTCAATGGCAGGGGTTACCACCGGAGGAAGCTACCTGGGAAGACAAGTTTGTATTTGTAACCCAGTTTCCAGAATTTAACCTCGAGGACGAGGTGTTTCTTTGTGGGAAAGGCAATGTCATAAACCACCAGACACATGGCAAGAGTGGGACAGCTGGCAAAGAAATCAATGGTGAAGCATGTGTTAGAGCACCAAGGAACCGTAAACTTCCAGCACATCTGAGCGATTACCTCACATAGAAGAATACTCCAGAAACATGCCTTGCTGTAATAGGTTTTATACTTTTATTGTAATGGTCTATCGTCAGAATAATCTAGAAGAATTACTGTATAAGAAGGGATAAGACGGAATAGAAGATCATCGAGAATTTGACTCCTTTTCTCTCTGTCTGATCTGGCTTCTTCTCTTCTCAATTTCCCACTTAATTCTCAGATCTAACTCTGTCACAGCGAGGCCGTGACACAGATCGTCCTTGAGCTGTCACTGTGTTCTTTTGTTTGCTCATGGGTTTTCTTACATAGATGTTGCAGTTATGAAGCACGACGGCAGCATCTCCAAAAATGAAGTCCACGGTGCCATAGATGTCGCAGTTGGAGTAAAATTGGCGTTGGGAGTACACAAATAAGGTGTCTTGGTAACCTCGGAAGCTACACTGATAGAAAACAGACTGGTCTGAGCCTGATCTGAATGCAACTGCTTGGTGCTTCTGAGGTCCTGCTGTGTTTTGGAAGGTCATGGCCTTGGCGATGATGCCATCCTCGGATGCAGCTGACGAGAAGAAAATAGCACACATAAGGAATAGTTATATTTCTCAAGGAGTCAGAACCAAGAATAGCAGATACACTCACTCAGAGTCAGAAAGGCAAAGAAAGGGATAGATCAGAGAGAGTTTACCAAAGGTGGCAGATCCATAAGTTGTGGAACCATCTGGGACGTTCTTGCTACCAGTAACAATGGTAGCATCAATCCCGTCTCCTATTAGCATTATATTCTTCATTGACCTTGTAATCTCAACGTTCTCTTCGTAAATTCCCTTTTTCACGTATATAACAAATCTTGAATTCCCACTCCTTAGCTTGGACGAAGCAGACAGAGCTTGAGAAATGGTCGTGTAGTTACCAGACCCATCAGCAGCCACCACTATATCAGCTTGTGAAGCTGCTGCTGTTGTATGGAGAAGCTTTCTATCAGCAGCAGAGACCCATGAAGGGAACCCATCAGAGAGCAAGCGTCTGGCACCACCTTGTATAGCAGAGAATGCTGAAGCTGCAGCCATCTGTTTGTTTATAGCCAGAGAATTACTTAGTAACTTCGAGAAATCACTCAACATGGAAGGTAAGAAAGACATATATGAAGCTCTAGCCGAATTGAGCTCCATAAACCCATCTTGACATGTCTGATGATTGGTAACAGCTGCACTAAGCCATGTTTGGGTATCTTCCCAACTTTTAGATGATATTAATACACGGCCAAGCTTGCTAACCGTGTCATTATAGACCTCCACACGGTCAGCCCACGCTGCCTTGGCCAACTTATCAAAAGAGGTCAAATCCATAGCTGAAATGTGCTTATGTGCTAGTTGAGCCTGGTCCAGAGAGACCCTGAGGGCTACATCACGGAAATCTTTTGGGCTGACAAGAGAACTGGTGGAGTTAATGAAGGAATTACATATATGAGGGTAAGGTGTTTGGCTACAAGATGATCTGGTTCTGGTGTTCCCATTAGCCACCCGAGAAACAAAAGCAAGTAAAGAGAGAATCACAAGAACCCTAACGAAATGCTTCTCCATGGTTTCGGCTCAAAAGCAAGTAATATCCATGTTACTTGAAACGGGATGATTCAAGAATTGAATAGTTACTACTCCTAGCTACACCAACTAGCTAGCTAGCTAGCATCACAACCACGCGTAGGGTTGGTACTCCATTTGTCTAATTACATTAATTGCATGCCTTGAGATTCGTGATGGTACATTTTTTTTTTTTTTTTTTTTTTTGGGAAAAAAAATTTTTTTTTAAAAAAAGGGAAAGAAAAGGGAGGAAAAAAAATTTTTTTTTATTTAAAAAATTTTTTATGGGGGGGGGGAAAAAAAAAAAAAACCCCCAACGCTTAGCTTTGTAGTAAATCAAATCTCTTAATTTGTTCTCATTCCAATTAAGAATTTTAGCCCAACCCTTAATTTCATGCATGCCGTAGTGGCTAGTGGCCCAAAGCTTGATCATGTTTTAGGTTGAAAATCGACTAGTAATTAATAGTGAATCAAAGTGTAATTCACATCTTCTACCCTCAGTAAGCCTGTATCTTTAAAATCCCCACTCACGATCTATTTGACACAGATCATCTGGGTTCACTTATGTTTGATGGGGTATGAGACAAATTTTAAAAGTAGAAAAGTATGAAAAGAAGATGAACTCATCAATATGAGTTTAGATTAAGGTTAAAGTTGAGTGTTTGACTTGAATTGATCCAATTCAATCTAACTAATTTATATATAAGATATTCTTTTAATAATATGAAAGCATGGATTACTATATTTCGCTTGTGGTTTTGATGAAGGTTATTTGAGTTTACCGATTAGGTGTTTAACCTAACCCAGTCCCACCTAGTCCAGAAGATTTAGGATCAGATTAACTAAACTATAACAATTGAAGCATGTTATTAACTTAAAATTATATTGAATAATTGCAGAGAAAATTCTGGCACATATTTTTACACATATTATAGCATTAATCCTATCATTTATAATAAATCAAACACCGCATGGGTGGACGAGGATCTTAGGGGCACGAGTATATGGCAATCCCATGTAGATATACAATTGCGTGTTTTATTAAAACAAATCAAATTAAAATGAAATGAACCCAAAAAAAAAATCATCTTTATTGCTTAGCTTTCCACAAAGGGAATTGGAAACAAACCATATGACAATTTGATACAAGTAAATTTCAATCGCTTGAAAATGAGAATTGACTGATGGATCTATATATATATCCAAGATGTCAATAGCTTATATAATAAAAAATCATGTCGAGTACCATGCCTCAACAATTTGTGCATATAATTATGATTACTTCTTGTAAATTTTCCCCATTTTTAATACAAATGACAGCCTACCTGGCAAAGAAAAAAAGAAAGAAAAAGAATGAACCCATTCAATTAACGGTTAACGATTCTCACGTCCGTCATAGATGTAATAGGATTACAGCCCGGAAGTGTATGGGACTCCGGCAGCTTCAATCCAAGAACCACCACCCAAGAAGTTTGCTACAGTGAATTTCTGAGCGTCTGTGGTGCTCATGATATGATATCCCTTCCAGGTCACACGACCACTTGTGTCAGACCCCGAACCAGTATTCGCATACTCTCCATAGTAAAGAGTGTCTAGAGCGAAATCGCCACTCCATTCAAGCCAGCCTGCAGGATCTATCAAGCTATCAAGATAAGTTTTCATTACAACAGTTCTTGAGTATTCCTTCCATGGTCGCCCCAAGTAAGTCTTAAAGGAACTCTGCACTGCTTTCAAGTCCGAAGCTGCTGTAACCTTGCAATTATGGATTGAAATTCCGGTATTCTCGTTTGGATCAGACCTCCCTTGAGCTGTCACGGTGTTCTTCTGGCTGCTCATGGGTTTTCTAACATAGATGTTGCAGTTCTGCAGCACCACAACGGCATCTCCAAAAATGAAATCCACGGTTCCATAGATGTCGCAGTTGCGGTAGAACTGGCGTTGGGAGTGGACATATAAGGTGTCTTGGTACCCTTGGAAGCTACAGTTATAGAAAACTGACTGGTCTGAGCCTGAACGGAAAGCAACTGCTTGGTGCTTCTGTGGCCCGGCCGTGTTTTGGAAGGTCATGGCCTTGGCGATGAAGCCGTCGCCAACTGCAGCTGAGGATAAGAAATTAAGTAGCACACATAAGTAATAATAATATCAAATTTCCCATCATGGAGACAAAACCAAGAATAGGTACTCAAAGAAAGAGGGGGAAAAAAAAAAGACTAGACTGAGAAAGTTTAGAAAGAAAGAGTACACTGTCCTGGTTGTGAATTTGATCAAGTATCAAGATAGGGATAGCTAGCTTACCAACGGTGGCGGATCTGAAAGTTGTGGAACCATCTTGGACGTTCTTATTGCCTGTAACGATGGTAGCATCAATCCCATCTCCAATTAGCATTATATTCTTCATTGATTTTTTTATCTCAACATTCTCTTTGTAAGTGCCCTCCTTCACATATATAACAAATCTTGAAGTGCCACTTCTTAGCTTGGATGAAGCAGAAAGAGCTTCAGAGATGGTCTTATAATCACCAGACCCATCAGCAGCCACCACTATATTTGCTTGTGAAGCTGTTGTCGTTGACTGAAGAAGCTTTCTATCAGCAGCAGATACCCATGAAGGGAACCCATCAGAGAGCAAGCGTCTAGAGCCACCAGGTATACCAGGGAATGTTTTAGTTTTAGCTGCCTGGTTGTTTATTGCTAAGGAGTTACTTAGTGACTTTGAGAAGTCACTCAACATGGAAGGCAAGGAAGAGAGAAATGAAGTTGAGTTGAGCTCCAAAAACCCAGTTTGGCATGTCTGGTGATTAGCAACGGCTGCACTAAGCCACGTTTGAGTATCTTCCCAACTGTTAGACAACAATACACCGTTAAGCTGGCTAACAGTGTCGTTGTAGACCTCCGCACAGTCTGCCCATGCTGCCTTGGCTGGTTCAGTGAAAGAAGTCAAGTCCATAGCTGAAATGTGATTATAAGCTAATTGAGCTTGGCTCTTAGAGACTGAGAGGGCTGCATAAGGGAAACCTTTAGAGGTGACAAGCGGATTAGAAGCAACGAAGGAACTACATATTTGAGGGTATGGTGTTTGGCTACAAGATGATATGGTATCACCATTAGCCGCCCAGGAAACAAACAGAAGGAGGGAGAGACTCACAAGAACTCCTACAGAAAGCTTAAAATCCATGGTGTCTACCTACCAAAGTATAGGGTTGTTTCGTTCGGTTTCTGGAAATGTATATGATTAACGAATGGAAGTCTTGGGCCGTTATATAGGGTTTAATAAAAAAGCATGTTGGCCGTCCATGCATGCTTTACTGCTTACCTGAAAAAGCGAAATTGGCCTTTGTTTTTTCGGGTTCTAATTTGAATTCAAAATTGTCTTTTGTTGAATGAATAGATATAGAAAACCGGCTACAAGCCAGTAGTTTGTATATTTTACGAAGTGAATCCCTGGTGGCTACGCAATTAATTAATCCACAACCTACAGGGAATATTGAAGAGGATGTTCGACCAGTTTTCAAAAGAAGCGTTGTTTTCATAGCAAAGCCATCTATTTGTTTCTGTTTCTTACGGAAGTGGCAGTTGGGTTTTGATTCTTTTGAAGGCATACATTGTGAAAGAACTTTAATAAATATTATATATCGTCATACTTAGTCTAATTCATCTAGTTCATTTGATTAATTAATCTATTTAATTTGATATGATCGTATTCTGTGTAGCAGTTTCAACATTAGAGTCCAGATTTCAAAAATGTTATACGTTAGGTTTTTTTTCTTTGGTCAAATCAGTCCAAGTTATTTGATGGTACAAAAAAGGTAAAATAAAACGAAGAAAATCTTAGGTAGTAAACGAAGTGCACTTCAGCAAATCATTTTTCTATCATAGAAGCCAAATTGGAAGCCAAATTGCTGGGTTGGATATAATTCAATGGCGTAAGGTTATGGGATTGAACTGACGACTCACCGGTCTCAGGAACGACTTTTGCTCTGACAATAGAAACCTCGTTTTCTATCAGTAATGATCCGAAAAACCCTAGCCAACTAATTCGTTGCCAGCAAGTTTTGAAGTTTTCGAGTCCATCTCCTTGATGACATTAATGGAACAGTTTAAACTCTAACGCAACTAATTGGTCCATCAAATCCTTATCTACTCACTTATCTTGATTTTAAGTCATCACTTCTTGGAGATAGGCAGATAGCGTACGTATGATGTTATCCTTGGTTGGTTTCTCCGTCAGTTATCAGTTTTTCTTTTTTAGGTAATCACACTTACCCGTTGATAATCTTTTGAAATTGAAGTAATATACACAAAGCCCTAGAACATATTTTGCTCTAATGTCGTTGGGTTGTGAACTTTGTGATCAACAAAACTACATTTGTCCTTTTAAACAATTTGATGTTACATCAAGGATGGAGGAATGCTTTATCCAATCTATCTATCGCCAGCATGTTTGAAGGTGATCTGATCCAACTGTGTTTCGTTCAGCAAACTAGCAAATTTATTTTATTTCAACAAAACCGAATGATCAGGGCCTTGTTAACCTAATATCAAGTGGAAAATTGTACAGTTTTGAACATATTAAATTAATCATTAATTGTTTTCACTCCGGTCCAAAATTTTATATTCGAAAACTCAATTGAATTTGCTGGCCAGTTGCCCCAGCTCATCGTGTCAAGTCTTACAATTGGATTACGTACATTGGGTAGGCTTGGTTTTCTTCTATCTTTTTCTTTCTTTGGTGGTTGTATTAGAACGTTGGCTGGTTTAGTCACTAGTAGATTTCAAGAATCCAAGTCATTCATCGATTTCCTTGGATTCTAATCAATATTAATACTAGTCTTCTCGCAGCCATTACTTTTTCATTTGAAAAACTATTTGTGAAACATAAGTAGCTATCTAGACATAAAATATTCATTAATGGCTTAAATTTGTTTGAACATAAACCTAATAGAATCTCCCTTGAATGTCTTACCACTCGGCCTTCTTCGTCTACGTACTAATGATCATGTTCATAGTTATTTAATGGGATGATTACTCTTCTCCACTTATACTATAACTTAATTACTAATTATTATTGTCTCTCTCACTTCTAACAATGTTAGGTGACCATGCTAGTAAGAGTTTAATGTTTCTTTTGCGCCTTTAAAATTAAGAAGTCAAAAAAACAATACTATCCTCATTTAGAGAGGGGAAATCATGTAAAGTACTAACTTTACCCTTATTCTTGTCAATTTGGACACCAAAAAAATCAAAGCCTAATTATTGTATTTTTATTTTTACTTTTATTTTTTGTCCAAAAGTTTGATCATGATAAGATGGAACTGCATCACCTCTTTTACCAGGAAAAAAGGAAAACATACAAAGAGAAGGAAGATGATGGGAGAAACTACCAAGAAAAATGCAACATACTTAAGAGCCACTTTTCCTTCCAACAGCTTAATTCAAGGAATTACAATCAAACTGAAATAGGAAATTCCTTAAATTGATGATGTCAAATTGGAAAGTAAATAAGTAAAAAATCATACTTAGTGGTCCGCCACTCCCCCGAAATAACTTAAATACTAGAAATTACAATCTATTGAAAGTAGGAACTTCTTAAAATTGAAAATGTCAAATTAGGAAGTATATACAAATACTAAAATACAATTTGACTGAAGAAGTTAATAGAAGAAAAAAGTTTGATGCCATATCAGGTAAGAGGAAGGAAAATAAGTGGTATTATCTAATTAAGAGGGAGTCCGAGTGTCATTTGATCAACTAAGAGAGGAAGTAAGTGATATTTACCTTATAATATAGATATATGATACAAATTATGGATTTGTTAAAAGATAGGTGGGAGAGGGTGGGTATGTTCTAATTTAATTAATTTTACTAGTTTTAGTCTCCCTTAAGTGATAATTCCACGCATTATTCCTTAAAGATTTGCACGCAAGCAAATCTTAACAGTTTATGTTGACAAGTTATATACAACTCTCGAATTGTATATGAGCTTATGTTTACTTAATTTGTCTTTCTGCATGAGAAGAGTTTTTTCCACTGGCCTTAAGTTGGGGTGAAACTCTAGTCTCTCTCCTTACCTAAAAATTACTTATGACTTACTTTTGACAAAAGTCAATATTATTCATTGGCTAGGGTTTGTCTCACACCTTTATTGTTAATTTTAAATTTAAATGATGTTGTTGCCCTTAACACAGGTAATATGATCATAGTGTACCCATCCCTCTCAGTCACACTGTCGGCCTTCTTCACTTACACGATTCTCTCCTCCAACTAAACCTATTTCTTTCCACCGCAACTCCCCATCTGCTAGTCGCTCTATAATGTGCCATTTTTTAAATTTTTTTTAATCTCATCTCTGGGCCCTCTTGAGAGTGTGGAGAACCCAGAAAAACAAGGATTTTGTGATGGAGATTTTTCCATGATTTCTAACCTGTCTAAGTTAGAGAGCCGATCAGGAGCCACTCTGCTGCTGCTGCTTCTGACGGATGTGGTGGCTGGGGAGAAGAGAGCTGTAGGAAGTTAATTCGATTGTGGGTTTCAAATTTTGACAGAAAAGCAAATTGATCAAGTGTTGGTCTTTTAAAGAAATTGGTCACAAACTCACAAAACCCTAAAAATCTTCCGCGACGTCTTTCTCTTCTTCTCTTTCCAGACGACGGAAACCCATGTTGGACAGATCAGGATTAAATATTCACTCTTCTACCTTACCTCTTGGTGAGAACCTCATATTCACAACTGGGATTAGTTTCTTTCATGGCTTTTACGATCTCGCTTGTTATTTTACGTTTATTAGATTATTGGAGGAAGTAGAAAAAGATCGATTATAATTGTACTCTAATTGATTGTTCTTCCAACTGAAATGTCTATTAAAAGAACCATGGGAGTTCACCATTGTTCGTTATTGATGACAGATGCTTAGCATGCAATGCGATTTGGATCAGAGAAGAATTTTTTTTGCCACATTAACTAATTTTGGAAGATATCAAGGACATTTGATCCATCTTGAATGCAATGTATAAATGGGCTGATCTCAAAGTATAACCCTAATTTTTTTGGATAAATCCTGAAATTGAAATTCATATTGGTTTATCCATTTAACACAGTAGTGAGGAAAATTAAAGTCAGTGATTCTGGCAGATTTAAAGTATGGTGGCGTGGGCCTATGAGTCTAACAAGTTAACCAGTCCAAGACAGATAGTTAATTGGTCGAGTTGAAGAAGGGTTTTAAATTGAACTCATAATAGAGACAAAATCGACCTCCATCATTTTTGCAAAAAATGTTGCTCCAAAATCTTCCTACTCTGGTTCAACCAAGAAAGGTCTAGGATCTGTAATCAAAGGAAACACATGAAATTGGGCTGCCTTAGTGGACGGAAAATCGCCTCCAATGAAAAAGTTAGATCTCAAAATAATACAGTTTTTCTGAGGGAAGAGTAAATGTCCAAAGATATGAAGATCTTAGGTAGGTGCAGAAGTTAATTCAGACTTACCAAATTAGAATCTAAGTGACCGTTTTTATAGTTGGAGCAAACCATAGAGACGATTGATGGGGGCCATTAGATGACCAAATATGATTTCCAATGATCTTCATCAAAGGGACCAATATAAAAGCTCACTTTTGGCACACTTGACAAGATCTATAAAAATTTCTATAAAAGCTAACACCAAATGTGAAATTTCTTATTCTGAACTCTCGACAAGCCAGTGGGAAGCAATACCCAAAGGAATTTCGGCATGTCGGCATATCTCCTAATAAGCGGAAATCGTTAAATAAATAGGTACAATGCATTAAATGTTGAATTTAATACTCTAGCACGTGTACAGTTGTATAAGGAGTGCTTCATATCTAACAATAATCTCGTCGCAAACTGATGGACAAGAAGTCCATAGAACAACATCTCAGAAGTAACCGTTGCCAAGTGGCCAATTCGAAAACCAAGCTCCGAGAATTACAAAGGTTTGATAGGTGGCTGAGTCGAGCCCGATCAACTCTTGTTCACCTAGTTTGCAAAAGTTTGGAAGTCTCAAATGTGATTTGTTATAATAGGAAACAACCCCAAATAGCCATTCTTCCATTGCGTTGGGCTCGAATCTATCTCAATCAGAGGAAGTAGAATTCCAGCATCTAAGATATTGAAGATAGGGAACAATATGGACAGTGGTGGAATAGTGGTGGGTTCTAGTGACTAGAGAGGGTGGAGAGAGAGACTTGCAGTTGTCGGAGTTGGAGAAGGAGAGTTGCAAAGGGAGTTGCACTGGAGGTGAGAATCATGTAAGTGGAGAGGGATGGGGGTACTATGGTCATATTATCCACTTTAAGGGCATTAAGGTCCTTTTAAGTTCAAAGTTAATAGCAAGGGTTTGAAAGACTAACTCTGGTAATAAGTAATATTGTTTTTTGTCAAATTTGGGTTACTAGTAATTTTTTCAACATAAGAGGACAGACCAAAGTTTCACCCCATTTAAGGTAGCCACGTGTAAAAAAACTCTTGTGAGAATTATAAACCATACCAAATGCATCTAAGCAAGACAACGAATTAAAAATAAAATAAATGATTTAGAACTCTACCAAATTACTCTAACAAATGATTTTACATATTTTTCAAGGAACAATCTTGTTGTCGCATAATTATTATTTTTCCCCTTTTACATGACACATTGTTTTTAGAATGTGGACGAAGTTCGTCATTCATATAAAACATTACATGAAATAATATTTTTGTCCTTGCAAAAAAAGTGGAACATTAAAAAGCTTTTTTTAATTTGAGGTTTATCCGGGCTGGTTTATGCCCACCTCAACTACATCCTCAGGAAATTTTTATATAATTAATATAGACGAGGTTTCACCCCTAGTCCGGAGGAATTCAAACATCCTATGTAGAAGCATTGGTCTTTTATCAACTAAGCCACCCTTTAAGGTTACATTAAAAGACTTTTGAAATATGTTAATCTTGAAGATGTACAGCGAATTCTTTGCATTAAATTATGGCTCTTTCTAATCCGACAAGCAATTATATGAATTTGCATTCGGTTGCTTTTCAAATTGATACTAAATATTTTTGAGTAAAAAACTTCTAAATTCAGACACCATAATTTGAATGCAAATTCAAAAATGAATTTTCACTATTTTTTTTTTTTTTTTTTGGTTACAAGACGGGGTCAAAGACCCAAAAAACAAAACCAAATCAAACTGAAGCACTACTCTTAAGAAAATCCTCTCTAAGGATGTCTGTCATTTCCTGCGGGGGATTATTGAAAAAGACCAGATCATCTCTTCCAATTAGCCGCCTCTTAGACAACCAATCAGCAGCCTTGTTATTTTGACGCCTCACATGACCAAATCTAACATTGCCTCGAGAAGCATATAGGCTTTGAATTTCAGGAACTAATCTTCCCATCGATCCTTGCTCGTTAACTTCTAGGTTTAGTAACCTTATGGCCTTTAGTGAGTCTAATTCTATTTGGAGTGGCCATGCTCCCATATCCAACGCTACCTTTACCCCTTCTTTGATTGCGCGCATTTCCGCCTCTACTACATGGCATAGAGGAATCTTGATAGCAAATCCTCCTCTGAACAGGCCTTCTTGATCCCGGATCACCCCAGCTAATTGAGCGTAGCATTCCTTCACTTTCATAGCAGCATTCGTGTTGCACTTAAACCATCCTCTTATGGGGCATGTCCACCTTAAAACTTCCAACTCTTTACTTGGATCAAGAACAGGTCTTCGGCATGTTGTCCAAGCTTCCTTATTGGCTCGATAAAATTTCTCGATAATGAGCACACCATTCCCTAGTCTGGAAAAATCTACCTCATGGATATCTCAATTTGGCCATCCCCAAAGAAATTGTAGGGTACACACAAATCGCTTAGGCCAATTGTTGCTCCATTTGGAAGCAAACCCACAGATATTGGCATAGATCCATTCCGGCTTTTCGCACCTAAAAAACCATATTTGATATCGTGGTTTAACCATACGTTTTCAAATGCTTCTTGCAAAGCAACAATCCCTAAATACATGTAATACATCTTCCACCTCTGTCATGCAAAGATTGCATTTATCATTGTCTTGAAGATGCAAGTTGCGCTTTCTAGCATTAGTCATCAACCGATTCTTTACAACTAGCCAAAAGAAACTGCAAAATTGGTTTGGGAGATGAAGTTTCCAAGAAGTATTCCAAAAATTTTCATCGAATATTCCCATATCTACAGCTGGTTCGTTCTTTATCAATGTTTCATATGCAAAGTGTATCGAAAAAATACCTTCAGTGGATGGGATCCAAGACATCAAATCAGATCCATTGTTACTAGAGGGAAGTGGGATATCCTTCAGTTTGGTGCAGATTTCTGTAGGGAGGTATCCCTCAATTTTTGTTGTCCATTCCATGCCATTATTTTCCAAGTATTGGTTAATGACTTCCCACTGCCACTGATTGGGAACTGGAGAAATCACATGGTCTTCCAAATTACCTTCTATATCTAACCAATTGTCCCTCCAGAAATAAGTGTTCCTTCCATCTCCAATTTTTATTTTGCAATGCTCTTTCATTCTATTTTCAACTCTACCGATAGCTCGCCACAATGGAGAATCAGGAGAGGCTGCTTTAAAGGGGTGTTTACGCCTTTTTTATCCATATTTATCTTGAAAAAATGCTAACCATAGTGAGTTCTGCTTTTTAACCCCCCAAGTGAGTTTCATGATAAAGGCTTCATTCATCACCCGAAGCTTCCTAAAGCCTAAACCGCTTTCCACCTTCGGTCTACAAATCTCGTTCCAGCTCACAAGATGCATGTGCCTTTTTTTTTTTTCTAATTGGACTCGCCCCATATAAAGGCTCAAGTTAGTTTTTCAACTTCACCTAGGACCCCTTTTGGAATCAAAGCTGTCTGCATCGAGTAGTAAGGTATAGTCACTACAACTAATTTTGCCAGGACAATTCGTCCCGCAAGGGAAAGCGAAGAAGCTTTCCAACTGGAGAGCCGATCGGATACCTTGTTAATAATGTATTGATAACTACCTTTCTTGTCTCTTTTATAGTGAATAGGTACCCTAGATATCTGCCCAATTCATCTGTCATGGTAAAGCCACTTCTTTGTGCAATCTCCTTTGCTTTTTGGCTCTCTACATTTTTGGAGAAGAAAATACGGGTTTTCTCTGTGCTCACTTTGCTTCCCGATGTGTTGCAAAATGTATCCAAGCATTCCTTCACAATGGTAATTTGCTCTAGGGAAGCTTCTGCAAAAAGAACTACATCATCATCAAACATAAGATGGGAGATTCCCATACCCCCTTTACGAATACGACCAGGGATCTACTTCCCTATAGCCAATGCATCTTGAGTACAGTGGGTCTATCTCTCCATGCAAAAGACAAATAAATAGGGCGACAAAGGGCCCCCTGGCGAATTCCTCTGGAAGGTTTAAATTCTTTTGTACCTTCCCCATTCAAGAGAATTCTAAAGGTTGGACCTATAACGCACATCATAATCACATCGACCAGTTTGGATGGTACTCCTGCTTTCAAAAGTGAATCAGCAATAAATTCCCACCGGATTCGATCATATGCCTTTCCCAAGTCGATTTTAATAGCCATCTGATGAATTTTTCCTCCTTTTCACTTCATGGAGTGAAAAAGTTCTTGTGCAACAATTATATTATCCTGAATATTCCTTCCAGGAACAAAACTGACTTGATTGGGTGCAACAAAGCTAGGCATAAACTCATTCAATCTGTTAGTTATCAACTTAGTCAAAATTTTGAGGCTGACATTACAGAGAGATATAGGCCGGAATTGTGTAATCTTCTCAAGTTTGTCTATTTTGGGAATCAATACTAACAAAGTCTCATTGATCTTAGTCTCCAACTCTCCATTAAAGGCTCTAGCCACAGTCCTACAAACATCTTTACCTGTAATACTCCAAGTTTTCTGATAGAAAGCAGCTTGAAAACCATCTGGTCCTGGAGCCTTCCATGGACCAATTTGATGCACAGCACGATAAATCTCCTCGTCAGTAAGCTCATTACCAAGGATAGATAACCAATCATGGTCTAAAGCAGGGAAACTATGATCTGTTTGGAAAGGATTTGGATCAATATTATCCTCGGTAAAGAGACCTGTGAAGTAATTGACAACATGATTTTTTAGATCTGCATCCTCAAAAATCCATTGATTATCTTCTCACTTGAGGCCTTCAATTTTATTTCTCTTCCTTCTGTTTAGAGTAGATATGTGAAAATACTTCGTATTCCTATCACCTTGTAAAGTCCAACTTTTTTTTATTTTTGGGCCCATAGAATTTCCTCTCTCTGCAAAACTTTTTCAAGTTCAACTATAAGATCCTCTTCCAATCTCCCTAAAAAAGGGTTATAGGGTCCTGCTACAAGTTTTCTTTGGATTCCCCCTAGGTGAGCATACAAACTTCTTTTCGCAGCTTCAATGTTCCCGAAAGTTTGTTTGTTCCAAGTAGACAATTCTTCTTGCAAATGATGTAAGACAACAGGCAAAGGATGGTTTGTTTTCCAGCCCTATCGGACAGTATCAACAAAATCTGCATGGGTGAACCACATAGCTTCTAATCTGAACGGTCTCTTTTTGTAGGAACTTCTAATTGAGTTTGTCTCAACCAATAAAGGATGATGATCGGATTTGAGTTTGGGCAGCACTCTAACTATAGCATCTAGCCACAAGATATGCAACCCACCTGAACAGTGCACGTTCCAGCCTTCTATAGATTCTTTGATAACTGTTCCACTTGGGTCCTCTCCAAGTAAATTTTGGACCCACAAATCCCAAGTCTATAAGATTGCATAGATTTAAATTTTCTCAAACTTTGTACATTTTCTGATCGACACCGGACTTCCACCTCTTACTTCAAATTGATCAAGTACATCATTTAGGTCCCCCACTACTAAATATGGATAATGATAAAAATTCAATATAGTAGCCAAATCCTCCCACCCTTCATGCTGATTGGATTCAATGGGGCTGGCATACATAGCCACAAGACCCCACCTATTATTATTGACAGTATCCAAAATTTCAATAAAGAAATTGGGTATGTGTATGAATAAGAGATATCTGATAACTTGTATTGAATAAAATGAACCATATGCCTCCTGATAGCCTAACTGCACCTCTTATTAAATGACGCACACCCTTAATTTTAGTTATGACACGCTCCGCCTTCGCTCCACTTATTCTAGGTTCCATAATGATAACACAATCAGGATTATGCTTCTGTCTATAATGCTTAAGAGTAGTGGCAAATGCTTTATTGTCCACTCCCATTGAATTCCATGCAAAAACCTTCATAAAGAAACTTGATATGGGTTTTGGTTGCCGTCATTCATCACCACATCATTCCCAAGGGAATGGTTTTGTCCTTCATTGAGCATCGGTGTTTCGACCACAATTTCATCCATATCGTCAACTTCATCAAGAGGTTTACCTTGTTCAAGTAAGAGAGCAAGAGAGCAAATTGAGTGGTTACTTTTTTCAAAGCAATTTCCACTTCTTCCAACCATTAGATTATGATCAAAATTCTCAACATCCTCTTTTTCTCCTATTTGGTCCTGCATCTGAAGTTTCTTCTCATTTACATCTTCTTTAGTCAAATTTGTTATCATATTACTTGCCTTCTGTAACTCTACTGGTAAAGAGTAGTTAATCACATGTTGGCCACTTGACGGAGGCCTTGAACTTTTTGAATTCTCTTCATTCTCCTGTCTAGTCTCTAACACACTTCTTTGATTATGATTTCGAGGAGCCATCACGTTTCTACCCTCTCTTTGATGTGTGATATGCTGCCACGTGGCCGAAACATGAGTCGTGTTAGTTTCCATGTTGGATACTACTTCCTGATCTTTTTGGGAAACCATTGCAAGTGCTGCAAATCTAGAGCTTGATCCCATTCCGTATTCCCCACTCTGGCCTCCTCTTTCCGATCCGCCATTTTTCTCTCCGGCATTATCAATAGGGTTCCAACAATTGTCTTTTCTGAATTTTGTTTTCGCACATGTAACCACAGACCATATGTATCTGCTGGTGCCCTCTTTGCCTCAGAATTATTAATGGTTTCAATCGCTTTTTGTGCAACCTCTTCGGGTTCAGGCGCTGGTACATCTTCCTCTTCGCCATAGAAAATAGAGCATTGTTCTTTATGATGGCCATATCTCCCACAATCATAGCACAACAAATTCATTGACTCGTAAAGAATTTGGTGAACACAGCCTTTGAGTCTAAACTTGGACAGCAAGGGTTTGGATAAATCAATCTCGACACACACCTGCGCATACTTACCGCAGACAGCTTGGGCTGTTGTTGAATCAATTTTAATTACCTTTCCTACTCGGTGCCTGCCCTAATCAAAAATTGAGTATCAAAATACTCTATGGATACGCCAGGGAAACGCACCCATACCGCCAATTTCTATAGCACTTCTTCCTCAGGATTGAAATCCGGGCCATCTCCTCATTGATAGATAGTGATCAGCAATTACCCAAGGACCATCAACTAGGGCTCTCTGAAAATCTTCTTTAAAAGCGAATTATGCAATATAATAATCATTGCCAATGTTAATAAGGTCCAACTGTCACACCCCACCCAGACGGATCCGGTCATACCCGAATGCCCGTGGGGGTGATACACCGCAAGATCTAGGTTCAGTGACAAATCCATACAAAACATGATATAATATAATTAAATGGACAAGAATAAATCAAGTTTCTCATATAAAGTTATCAAAACTGAAATAATGGTTACAATCATCCATTACTTCAAAATAAAAGTATAACATCAGAGTTTTGAAAAGAAAAGAGAGTAGTTTTATTCGCAACGGAAAAATAAACTAAAATAGTTCTCTAATGGAATCCAATCCAAAAGAACAGTCTCGATACTGACATGAAGCTCCATGTGCGTCCACTTCTTCTTCGGTCACTCCTTCAAGAAGATATACTAGCAACGAATCCTCCATTTGGAAGCAGTCCTCATAACCTGCAGTATACTCTAATAGAAAAAGACATATAAAAAGAATGAGTTCAACAGAACTCAGTGAGATCAACTCAACATCATATCACACATTCATTCTCAAGATTCCCCACCACACATATAACATGAATATCAATAATGTAATTAATGACAATGATATGCTATGTGAATAATTATGCTCCTAACTCTATCATGAAGTCTCTATGGTAGACAAGCATTAAGTCATACACCAGTCTTCTTTGGGCGGTCTCATCACTCTTCCCTCATGGCACTCAAGTGCACACCTCCCCCCCTTCCCACCTACCCCCCCTTCTACTTTTCTTTTTTTTCTTTGTTTTTGTCCTCTTTCTTTCTTTTTTGTTTTTTCTTTTTCTTTTTTTCTTTGTTTTTTCCTCCTTTTCTTTTGGTTCTTTTTCTTCTTTTTTGTTTTTTTTTTTTTTTTTTTTTTTTTTTCTTGTTCTTTTTTTTTTTTTTTTCTCTTTTTTCTTCTTTGGGTTTCTTTTTTTGTTCTTGTTTTTCTTCTTTTTCTTCTCCCTCTCTGTTTCCCCTCTCCCTTTTTTTTCTCTTCTTCTCTTTTCTTTTGTTTTTCGTTTTGTTCCTTCCTTCCTCTGTCGCTTCTTTGTTCCCTTTCGCTTGTCTCTGTTTTTCTTGTCGTCTCCTTGCCCTCTTCCCCCTTTTCTGTCCTCCCCGGGTTGTTCGGTTTGGTGTCTTGCTCGTCTTTCTCTCCCCTCCTTGTCTCCTCCTGCCCTCTGCTCTGTTGTTCTTTGGTGTTGCTCTCGCTCCCTTTTCCCGTTGTCTTCCCTCTCCTTTCCCCTCTTGTCTTCTTCTTCTCCTTTGGTCTTCTTTTCTTTCTCCTTGTTTTTGTGTTCTCTGTCTTTTTGTTGCTCGTTCGTTTCTTTTCTTTTCTTTCTTCTGTTTCTTGCTTTCTGCTATTTATGTTTGGTCCATCCTTCCTTTATCTCGGTCCTGTTTCTTGGCCTTGGGTCCTCGTGTATCCTTTGGGTCCTGTCCCTCCCCTTCTTCTGTCTCTTGGTGGTGGTTGGTCTTCTCCCTCCCTGCCTCCTCGTTTTGTTGATCCTTTGGTGGTTGGTACTTCTACTCATCGTAGTATTCTCATTGGGGATCTCCTTTCCCGCATCGTCCTTGCTTACCTTTAGTCCTGGATCTTGTGTTTGTCAGCTAGGTGGTCTTGCTTCGTATATCTGGTACTTGTCTTCAAGGTGGCTTGCTATCTTGCAACCTACATTTGTAACTCCTGATTCATGACACATAGTTGTGGCAACTAGAGATTGTAGATTGGATCTGAGCCCTTCTACTCTGTCTTGGTCCGGTCTATTTGTTTATTAGATCTGGTTTGTTGTTCCTTAGCTTGCATGTCTGGTTGTCTTGTTCTGCCTTATCCTTGGATGATCTGGGCGTCTGTTTGCGGTCACTCTCCTCCGTCTCAACTCAAAAGGAAAGAAAATCAGAGATGGAGGAGAAGAGAGGTGTAGACAAACCTTTGATGCAAAGGAGGTTCGACAAAGATCCGTCAAGAAAATCACCAAGGATGCAAGGAGATGACTTGCGAGGTCTTTGGTTCGCTCCAGGTTTGGAGGCAGCAAGTCGTGGACTCGAGATTGGACTTAAATAGAGCAAGAAAACCTAATTGCCAAGACAGCACTCATTGGTCGGTGGTTGGTCGATGGTCCGACCTCACGCCATGTTGACAAATCCAAAACAGGGAATTGAAGACCCAGATCAAATCCAATCCAAAAGGGGTTTTGCACACATGTCAAGTGACTTACCTAATAGGTAGAAATGCCTTCAAACCAAGATAGAGACCACTCCAAGTCTATCAACTAATCCGATCTTCATCAAGATTCAGTTTCCATAAATAGAACTTCATCATCAACTTTCATGGTTCAAGCCGCTCAGTCCTCTGGGATGGCCCAAAGCGACTTCTTACTTTACTTCGGGTCATCGGACCTACAAATAACAAGGTTTCCGGGTCAGGGTTAGGGCTGGGTTTTACACAAGCACGTCTTTTGGGTTCTCCGCGGTTGTTGTGTAAAGTCCTGTCAAGCCATGGTCGAGGATTAGGTCACCACTCTCTCACATTACCATTGGTATAAGATCTGGCACATGTCAAGGATTACTCTAAGCCCAATGCAAAGTCATACGGTCTCGTACTACATATGGTCCGGATACTTCCCCTATGGCACCAACCAACTCGGTTCAATATCTTTTCCCACCTAGAGTCAACGTATCCTATGGCACCAACCAACTCGGACTACGTTGACCCCTAACCCTATGGTCATCCACATATAATGGACAGGATGCTCTCCATGTTCTCTCCCGGGTCAATTGACCGGTCTTGAGCGCCCATGAGCCCTTGTCTATTATATGCAACCCTACCATCTCATGATGACAGTGGGCCTGCTTGACACACAGGACACAGCCACTAACATCACGGGTTAACCGGCTTCAATACCTCTACCGAAAGGGTAGTAGTACTCATGAGGTCACCTAACCAAACACTTCTAGACATGCCCTAAATCTGTAAATCAGTAATCGGGAAAGTGCCAAGGACACCATAGGAATGCGTCCTATACCGCATCCTCTGGTATCCTATGGCAGAAATGCCAAAAGGGCATTCCCCATTCCCAACCAAAATATAAGCAATCATATAATGTCACTAGGGCAATGAGTGAACCCACAACCCTAGTTTGCAACATGAAATAGAATGAAAAATTTAATTCAATATCATCCATATATTCTTACATCAATAATTTAGGATTCAACAAGAAAAACTCCATTCATTCAATCTCATCCATCTCATACATTCTCATATCACCAATCAAAGATATTGAAAAATAAAAGGCGTAATCACAAGATAATACTAAAGCAAGTCAAGATATTAATAACAAAAATTACTTAATATAATTAAACATGCAAGGTAAGGTTAAGTATATTCCTCACCTTTTACTTTGTTCTTTTTCTCCAATGATCAATAATTCCTTCTCACAAATTAGTGGCTAAAGATATATTAACCTATTCATGCAAAAGAGACAATTATCACAATTAGAGCCAATTTGGGTTTCAAAGGATATCCTAAAATCTTCCCACGAAAACCCAAATATGAAAAACTAGGTTAATAAGGGTAGTTCTCAACCTCACTAGTGAATGGTCTCTAATTCGCCACCAATTTGAAGTCTAAATTAAATGAAATTTTGGGGAAAGCTAATTGACAACAAAAGGATCCTACGGATGCCTTCAATTTGATCAAATTTGACTCATCTCAAAAAGCCCCAAATTTGGCTCTCCTAAATCACCCGTGTGTGACCCGGGGAGTCAAATTCTAAAATCTTTTGCAAAGAGATAAACCATTACTCCCAAACTCAAGGGGAACCTTAATACAAGAAAAGAGGATCATCCAATATACCAAACATGCATTCCTTTAAGATCGCTCAAAAGGAAAGAAGAGAAATTACTCTCATAAACTAGGATGTTACATTAATACAAGAAGGGAAAGCATCCAAGATACCTAACAACCTTCCCTTTCAAGATCTCCACGAAAGAAGAGAAGATAAACTCTCGCCAACTATGATTAAAAAGAAGGGTTAAAGAAAACTAACCTTTCCTTTTCTCCAAAGCCTCCGCCTCTTTCTAGCCTCCAAAAATGCGTTTACGGATGAGATAAAACATAAATAGGGTTTAAAAATCCGAAATTCCAATTTAACCCTAAATAGAAAATGGGGTGGGAGTTGGTTCACCCAAACGGCCCAAATTTCTGGTCTATGGTTGGACCCCCAAACGAACTCCAATTTTGATGATTTTTGGCTCGTTGGAAAGGTCTTTCGACGATCTTCAATTTGATACCTTATTCGCATCAATTAGATTCTCCATCGTTGACCTATGGACATTCCAAGATCACCCTTTTTATACCATCGATATTAATCTTCTCTCTTCACTTAAATTCTAGGAGAGTTTTTGAGTCATTATAAGGGTCATTCACCAACATTGGTTCCATTTCCAATCCTTTGGGCTCGACTTGAATGGTCCACGATTGTCGCTGACTCGAGGCCCGGGTTCTCAATCTTAAAACCACGGGTTAAAGGGGTAGAAATCTGGGGGATTTCACACCAACGCTCCTATAGGTTTCCATAGGGCTGATAATCTACCGGACAAAAACTTAAAACCCACCGTTTTTCCTACAAGTTTAACAATCAAGGTTTGCTGCCATGGTTTCCGCAATCTTTCTTTTTATTTTTTGGACAAGGTAATACTAGGGTAGAGAGCATTGTCTTCCTTCTCGCCATCATCCTCATTCTCATCGTCCATGTCCCATTCAGAATCGGGTTGGTTCAAAAATCCATCATCGTTGAGACCGTCGATCTCCTTAATCTCCATACCCTCTTCTTGGCTAGGGCTAGGATAATTTCTAGTCACCATCTCTGCATAAGATCGTTGCATCTCCACCGGTGGAAGCTTTACATCTATTCCACGACCTCGTTTAACTTTCTTATTGCTTCGTTGCATCTAGTCAATTTCCTTCGATGCTCCATTCAAATTCGTTTCAGCAAACGCATCTCCCGCATCCAATCTTTCCATCTCTATCGTCAAAATCCTATGTTTCAGCGAAACCCTTTTCCACCGGAACCTTCTTTCAGCGGCAACCAGAAACCTAGAGTGGCAACCTTGATTTCACTGGTTTCCTTTTTCAGTTTGAGAACTTCGTTATCTTGGATCTTCACAACTCGATTCAAACTTTTCGATTACATCTTCGAATACTCATCATCGCAACACATTAGCAAACCTGGAAATCTCCGAAAGAAAATGAATACAAAGAAAACTTCTGCTAAAGAAGAGTTTCAGAAATTGCAGAGAGATCAGCGCTCACAACAAGTGATGATAAAATTTAGAAAACCCTAGACAGTTTGCCGTTTTCCTTAGCTTCGCTCTGGAAGAATCCTTCTCTCAAACAATTCATTTTATATTTATTTCCTTCATTTTTCCACTCTTTTCACTATCCATTTACAAGTCTAATTGCATTACTTGTCCACCCTTTTTTAAATATATTTTTCAAATAAAGTAAGAAATTAATTAATCGAACTATTCAATATTCTCCATCCGAATGATCAACCCAAGGTGGACACATAACCTGATCTTACCTTTTTATCTTCTTCTTTTTTTCCTTTTTCTTTTTTTGGGGAGGCGGGGGTGGTGGTTTAGCGTGGCTTCGCCTTTGTGGATCCACTTTAGTCCACTATTCTTTCTTCAAAACCACCCAACACACTTGCTAATTAAACTGGCCAAACTCAACAGCACATCAGAAAATCTTATGCTTCTCTTCTACCAAGGGAAAAAAAATCTTATGCCTCCCCAATGAGATAACTAATGGATATCTTGTTCACCTAATCTGGACAAGATCCTCTGACCATGGGCTTTTATTCTAAACCCAGCTTTTATGAGTACTCATTCCGTAAGCCTTTTGCTAATGTAAACCTATTCCGTAACATTAGAAAAACCTTTTCTTTTCTTTTCTAGCCTCGAAGGGTGGCTCAGTTGGCAGAAGACCAATGTTTTCACATAGGAGGTCAGAATTCGAATCTCCTCCGGTTAAGGGACAAAGCCATTCTATATTAATTATATAAAAAGCTCATCTGAGGATGTAGTTGTGGTGCGTGCAAGCTGGCCCAGATGAACTTTAGACAAAAAAAAAAACTTTTCTTTCTCTTTTGGTAACGCTAGAAAAACTTTTGAATCATTAAAGCTCTCCCAAGAAAGAAATAAGGCCAATGTGTATATGAACATGAAAGCTACAAAGCCACGCCTTCCCTTTTCACTTTTATCATTTAATGTTCGCGGCATATTCATTCTTCCGATGGTGATGTGAACTGGGCATTCAAATTTACCATCAACAAAAAATGGGGCATTGAAATGGTCATGGTCCGTGTTCTCTCCGTACAAAATAGAACCGGTGGCGATCATCTTTTGTGCCTAAAAGCAAAGAAACAGCCAAACTAAGGAAACCAACTCAACGTAGGGTTGGCCTGCATAAGTCAATGGCCTTTTATGAGTTCTCCCAACTCTTCTGTAGTTAAATTTTAGACCTCATGACTCATGCGTGGACGATAAGCTCAAAAATTAAAGCATTCAAATTAACTAGCTGGTAACACAATGGATATTAATCGTTCAACAATTTGAGGCCTATATAAGGAGACCAACTCCTCCATTCTTGAATCATCTGATCTCCATTTAGAGTAACAAGGAACCATAATCCGATTCTTACTTGTTTGAGTTTGGGATCGATAATATGGATAAGCTTTTCGTTATTGTGAGCCTTTCTCTTCTTGCATTTGTTTCTTGGGTGGCTAATGGTGACACCGCATCATCATCTCCCTGTAGCCAAACACCATACCCTCAAATTTGCAATTCCTTCGTTGCCTCTAATCCTCTTGTCCCCTCAAAAAGTTTCCGCGATGTAGCCCTCACGATCACTAAGAACCAGGCTCAACTAGCCTATAATCACATCTCCGCTATGGACTTGAGTTCTTTCGATGAGCCGGCAAAGGCAGCATGGGCCGATTGTGCAGAGCTCTACAACGACACGGTTAGCCAGCTTGATCGTGTATTGTTGTCTAACAATTGGGACGATACTCAGACATGGCTTAGTGCAGCAGTTGCCAATCACCAAGCATGCCAAACTGGGTTTATGGAGCTCAACTCAGCTTCATTCATGTCTTCCATGCCTTCAATGTTGGGTGACTTCTCAAAGTTGCTTAGTAATTCTCTGGCAGTAAACAAGCAGGCAGCTTCAATACTCTCTGGAAAACCAGGTGGTGCCAGACGCTTGCTCTCTGATGGGTTCCCTTCTTGGGTTTCTGCAGCTGATAGAAAGCTTCTCCAGTCAACAACAGCCGCTTCCCAAGCTAATGTAGTGGTAGCTGCTGATGGGTCTGGTAATTATAGGACCATCTCTGAAGCTCTGGCTGCTTCGTCCAAGCTAACGAGTGGGACTTCAAGATTTGTTATTTATGTAAAGAAGGGCACTTACCAAGAGAACGTTGAGATTAAAAAATCTATGAAGAATATAATGCTAATAGGAGATGGGATTGGTGCTACCATTGTTACTGGCAGTAAGAACGTCCAAGATGGTTCCACAACTTTCAGATCTGCCACGGTTGGTAAGCATTCTTTCTTGATATATACTTCAAGTTAATCACCAAGACACTATTGGTTGCTGTTTTCTAAGCACTCCAGATATCTATCCTTAGGACTTGACTCCGTCCTAAGAAATATTTTTAGAGTTAAGTTTTAAGCACAAAGTTGTTTAAAGCATTACATCCCGAGTGTCTAGCTTGAAATATTCAAATGGTTGCTTCCAGCTTAGTATTTGTAAACAACACTAGGTTCTATATTAATTAGACTTTTCTATAAGATTCATTACACCATTGGATCATAACCAGCACAATGGCCTATTCTTTGACATAAGTTGGGTATAACTCAATTACCTCAGAAAATATTATTATTACTTATACAAATGTGGTATTTTCTTCTCAGCTACAGTTGGCGACGGCTTCATCGCAAAGGCCATGACCTTCCAAAACACAGCAGGGCCTCAGAAGCATCAAGCAGTTGCATTCCGTTCAGGTTCAGACCAGTCAGTTTTCTATCAGTGTAGCTTCCAAGGATACCAAGACACCTTGTATGTCCACTCTCAACGCCAGTTCTACGGCAACTGCGACATCTATGGCACCGTAGACTTTATTTTTGGAGATGCTGCTGTCGTGTTCCAAAACTGCAACATCTATGTGAGAAAACCCATGAGCAACCAGAAGAACACTGTGACGGCTCAAGGGCGGTCCGATCCGAACGAGAACACCGGAATTTCCATCCATAATTGCAAGATTACAGCTGCTTCAGACTTGAAAGCAGTACAGAGTTCATATAAGACATACCTGGGGCGGCCGTGAAAGGAATACTCAAGGACTGTTGTCATGAACACTTATCTTGATAGCTTGATCGATGCTGCGGGCTGGCTCGAATGGAGTGGCAATTTTGCCCTAAACACTCTTTACTATGGAGAGTATGGGAATACTGGTTCTGGGTCCAGCACAAGTGGTCGAGTAACGTGGAAGGGATATCGTATCATGAGCACCACAGACGCCCAGATGTTCACAGTGGCAAACTTCCTCGGCGGTGGTTCTTGGATAGGAACCGCCGGAGTCCCATACACTTCCGGACTGTGAGCCTGGGGCATGTGAAGCCGGCAAGGATGGGCAACATCTTAACCGTTTGATTTATAATATTTTATTTTATTCTAGAATTTTCATAGGTGTTGACATGTTTAGTAATTCTCCTCATACACAGATGGTTTACCAGTGCCAATGGTGAGTTAGTTGAGCAGTTAATAGCCCAAACTCCTATGAGGAGGTATTGAATTCCCACCAATCTAGTAGCAAAAGAACACATAAGTCAACTGGAACAAACCTCGCTTCCAAAAGAGTTTACTTGTATTGAATTACTATATGATTTTCATAACATTTCTTTTGTGTTTCGGCAATAAGATGGTTGGTTTGCTTACAACTTAGTTTTTTTTTCTCTATTTTATTAAAAAAAATTTTAATCCACCAAGCACTTGCAATTTTTCCATATATGCCAATATATTAAGAAAAAAAAATGTGAATTTAAAATAATAATAATAATAATAATAAAATTATTATAAATAATATTGATTATGGATGTTCATAATTTTTAAAGAGATAATACCAAAATATGTAACTTCTAATTAAAAATTGAGTCAACCTCAACAGACAATTGTGACAATCTACGTTTTCATATTAATTGAACATCACAACCACCTCAACTCACAATATTAGCAATCAATATTTGTATTCTATACACCTATCATGAGCAACAATCTATCATTTCATAACAAGAGCATCTTATTGTATGTAAGAATCATATATTGTATTTCTTTGTAACTTCTAATATTTTCAGGTTATGAATATTCTGTAATATATTTACTTCCACTATAAATAAAGGATGCACACAACACAATGAGATGAAGAGATTACTTTTATCTTGTCCTAATTTTCTTTTGTATCTTTACTACATTTCTTTTAGATATTCTTTAGTTTTACAACATAAATAAAACTACACGACTACTAATAAATGGGTTTTGTCATGGGACAAGATGACATGTTGATATGGAGAAATTATGATCAGACCGGGTTCATACCTGGTTCGACCCTGGACCCCGGTCGAGACAGAGGGAACCGACTCGCTCCCGAGCGAACCGGATCCAGAAGATGGATTGCTGAGGAAGAAAACTTATTCAGCTACAAGCACGCCCTAATCCTACTTATGGATTAGGTTAATTACCCTAATGATGGCAGACTCGAATTGACGGCTGCGGCTAATCATTATCGAAGGGATAATCATCACATAACCTAAAGGTTATCTTAGGAGTCCTCTACTAGTCCAAACTAGTAGAAGTCTATTGCTCAACGGATCTAACGGTTAAGATCCAACGACTACCCGAAGAAGGCTCAAGTGCATCCAACGAAGGAGATTCGAAGGTACACTCTATATAAACCTCACTACCATACAAGGTGGGGAGAGATCAAAAACACACAATCTGAGACTCAGATTCAGATACATACTGATAGACGTAAACTATCAGCGGCTTACGATCTAGATCACCTTTCCCAGTTCTTTATTCCTTAGCTCTGTGCTTCTAGCAGAGCCTTTTGTGATTAAGTTCATCAACTGACTTAGCCTTCGGAGGTGGACTCCCGACCCCCGCGGTCGGGCCACATCTGATGCTTTCATTTGGCGCCGTCTGTGGGAAACGACATGAAAAGCCATGGTGACTAGATCAGCAGCAGCCGCAGCAGCCGCTACACAGCGCAATTCCGGTGTTTAGATCCTTGGAGCGAATAATCCAGATATTCCCCAGGGAAGCCAAAATCCTATCGAGGTAGATGGTGGTCAGAGAGGACGTAATCCTCCTGATACATTCCAAGATCAATTGGATCAGGTAAAGATTCAACTTTTGGAGGTGAGCCAAGCACTCCGCCTGCTCACCGGACGAGTGGTTTTACCACAAGAACCTGATCAACGCGATTCAGGGAGACGTGCGTTGCCACGTGATCAGAGATTGGCTGAAGACCGGAATATCGGTCAGAATTTTCGTGAAGGAGACCGAGGACCTAGGAGGATTGACGATCAACCTAGGCGAGACGATCGGTTCGACAAACCGCAAGAGAGTACAACTGATTCAAATACAAGGTTGGATACAGGGGTAAGAACTCACTCACCAACTGTCAGAAGAACCGTTCGCGATGATCGAGCAGTTAGCGACGAGCGGAATGTTTGGGAAGGACGGGTTGTTCGTGATGATCGTATAGCACGGGATGATCGTGTTAATCGAGGTCATGATCATATTGCTGAAGATCACTCGACCCAGATTGGTCAGGAATTGGCCAACATCAATGAGAAATTAGGGCAGTTGGCTAAGGGAAGGATAACTGAGGATATTTACTCAATCATTCGGAAGACCCCCTTTGCCGAGCTAATTGCGGGATATCAGTTTCCCCATAACTTTTGTTTGCCTACCTTTTCTACATTTGATGGCTCCAGAGATCCAACAGCTCACATTGGCTATTACCAACAGACCATGGTAGTTTCAGGTAATTCTGATGAAATTCTATGCAAGGTTTTTGGTTCATCTCTAACTGGAGCAGCATAAAAGTGGTTTTTGAACCTCCCCTCTGGAAGGATCGTAAACTTTGATGAATTGGCGCGCAAATTCATAGGGCGATTCCAGAGTGGAATACAGGTCAAAAAGACAGAGGAAACTTTGTTTACTGTCAGACAAGGAAAAAACGAATCAATCAGAGAGTTTCTGAAAAGATTCAACAAAGTAACGATGGAGATTGAAAATTTGGATGAGCAAGTAGCCAAAACTACTCTATTCACGGGACTCACTAATCGGAAACTCCTGGAGTTATTACTACAGGATATGCCTGCAACTTATGCTGAGTTGGTACAGAGATGCCAGAAGCAGGCTGAAGTCATGGAGATTCTAGATGCGTGCCAAGGAGATAATAAAGTCTCCAATAAGGAACAGAAGGCCCCTGAGCGAAGCCAGAAGCCAAAGAAAAATGTCCGTGATCGGGTTGGAAAATCTCAGGCTTGGCGCCAAAGGTCTCCTGGTAAAAGTGAGTACACTCCATTGAATGTTCCTCGAGCTGATATTTTAAATATCATCAAAAGAAAAAATATCTTGAAGTGGCCACCTAAAATTCTTTTGAAACCCGGAGAGCAGCAGGATCGAGAAAAGTATTGCCGATTCCACAAGGACTATGGTCATTATACAAATGACTGTCGTCATCTGAAAGCAGATATTGAGAGATTAATATCTCAGGGACACTTGTCCAGTTTTTTTAGCAGAAGGAGGGAGGAGCCACGTGAGCCACGCGCGGCTACTCCTAAAAGGGATCGTTCGGTTAGTTCAGAACGAGCAAGGGAGGCTCCAAAGTCTAAGAAGGGCAAGGAGGTGATTGAAGCTACTCGGTCACCAATCCTTACCATCTTCGGGGGACCAGAGCCCGACTCACTCTGGAGTTTGAAAACAAAATCCAAATTTGTCGGAACCGGAGAGACGCAGAAGCGAAAAAAGCTGAATGGTGAAGGTTCTATCACCTTTAGCGAGGAGGACGAAAGAGGCGTTTGTTTACCTCATGATGATGCCATAGTCATCAAGGTAGAGATTGCACGTCGGGAAGTGCATAGAGTTTTGGTTGATACAGGGTCTGCAGCTGACCTAATTTCTTATGAAGTGTATCAAAAATTGAAGGTGGATCAGGACTTAATGGAACCTTCATCCACACATCTATATGGTTTTGCAGGGTCATCTGCGGTGGCGGAAGGATCGGTCCAGTTGGACTTATCTATTGGAAGTTTTCCTAAGGAAACAACCGTCCGAATCAATTTTTTGGTGTTTCGGGAACTGCCAGCTTACAATATTATCCTCGGGCGACCATCTTTATCCAAGATAGGTGCTATTGTTTCGACAAAACACCTGAAGATTAAATTCCCGACTGATATGGGAATTGGTCAAGTCTCCTCTGACCAGAGGATCTCTCGGCAATGTTACGTTGCCTATTTAAAAGACAAGGAGGGCCCGAGGAAGGTAACTGCCCTACCTATAGAAGTTCGAGACGATCGGGAAGAAGCAGAGATGCAAAGACCCGAACCAGTGGAGAAGCTGGAACAAATCCAGCTGTGTACCGAGGATGAGAAAAGGATTAGTTATATCGGGTTTGAACAGCTGGAGGAATTTAAAGATGAGTTGAAGTTATTTCTTCAACAGAATAAAGACGTATTTGCATGGTCTGCTGAAGACATGCTAGGAATCGATCGGGCTGTCGCAGAGCATAAACTCTGGATAGATCCTAAGGTGAAACTAGTGATACAGAAAAGGAGAAATTTCTCCATTGAAAAGTATGAAGTCGTTCGTAGCGAAGTTGAAAAACTCAAGAATTCTGGTTTCATAGAAACAATTGAATGCCCAACTTGGTTGGCCAACGTGGTAATGGTAAAAAAGGCAAATGGGAAGTGGAGGATGTGTACAGACTACACAGATCTTAACAAGGCTTGCCCTAAAGATTGCTATCCGTTGCCTCGGATTGACCTCTTAATAAATGCGACTGCAGGATATGAAACTCTAAGTTTCATGGATGCCTACTCAGGGTATAATCAGATCCTTATGAATAAGGAGGATGAGAAGTTTACAGCTTTCATGACTGATCGTGAAAGCTATTATTATAAGGTCATGCCTTTTGGCCTGAAGAATGCAGGAGCAACATATCAGAGGGCCGTCAACAAGGTTTCTAAAGATCTGATAGGAAAGAATGTTGAAGGTTATGTTGACGACATGCTAGTGAAGAGCTTTACAAAAGCAAATCGTATTGCAGATTTGACTGAGGTATTCTCAGTACTGCGAAAGTATCAAATGAAGCTGAACCCAGAAAAGTGCGCCTTTGGAGTCTCCTCGGGCAAATTTTTGGGCTTCATGGTATCACAGAGAGGAATTGAGGCTAATCCTGCCAAAATACAAGCTCACGGTTGATATGGAGGCTCCCAAAACTGCTTCGTGATGTGCAGTGTTTAACAGGGAGAGTTGCTGCTTTGAATCGATTCATCTCCAAGTCTGGAGAAAAATGTTTGCCTTTCTTCAAGGCACTCAAAGACTTGAAGGGCAGCAAGGAAGCAAAATGGACCGAAGAGTGCCAGAAAGCTTTCGAGGAGTTAAAAGAAGCACTTGGACAACCACCGATCTTGTCCAGACCAGAGAAGGGGGAAATATTACAGCTATATCTAGCGACGTCCCTTTCAGCGGTCAGTGCAGTACTTGTTCGTGTTGCTAGATGCTGAGACAAGATATTCGCAGTTTGAGAAGTAGGCTCTGGCTCTCATAATGGCCGCCAGGAAGCTAAGGCCATCTTTTCAGGCTCATCCAATTGAGGTATTTACAACTTTTCCTCTTAGTAAAGTTCTTAATAAACCTGATTTGTCCGGAAGGATGGTGTCTGGTCGGTTGAACTCGGCGAGTTCCAAGTGAGCTTTAAGCCCAGAACTGCAAATCAAAGCTCAGGCATTAGCCGATTTTGTAGTAGAAACTACTGCACCGGTGGAATCCACCATCAAGGATCCCATTATACCAATTACTTGGGAGATATATGTGGATGGTTCGAGTAATAAAGATGGAGCAGGAGCTGGAATTCTATTAAAAAGTCCAGCAGGATTTATTATTCGATATGCTTTGAGATTTGCATTTGAAGCAAGTAATAACGAAGCGAGAATATGAGGCTCTGATAGCTGGACTTCGGTTGTCAAAAGCATTGTCTATTGCAGATGTTACTATTTATAGTGACTCTCAACTTATAGTCAACCAAGTCCAGGGGGAGTATGGTATTAAAGAACCACGCTTGCAGAAATATCAAGAGATAGTGCAGGCATTTCAAAACCAATTTCGGAATTTGAAGATATCTCAGATTTCGAGGAATGAAAATTCAGTGGCAGATGAGCTATCCCGACTAGCCAATGCCAAAGAAAAGAATTTAGACCCTTCGGTCTATATTGAAGAAATAACTTTTCCAAGTTATCATGAGAAAGAAATTTCTTATATTGAAGCAGAGCGTTGCTGGATGGATCCGATAATCGAGTATCTGAGAGATGACAAATTACCTGAGGATCCGAAAGAGGCAAATTTGATAAAGATACGATCAACTAGATTTGTCATTCAGAATGGGAGACTATACAAAAGATCTTATTCTGGACCCCTTATAAGATGTATAGGCCCCAAAGGAGCAAAATTAGCTTTGGCTAAGGTTCACGAAGGAATTTGTGGAGCTCACATGGGTGGACGAGCCCTGGCCCACAAAATTCTAAGACTTGGGTTATATTGGCCTAAGGTCCAAGAGGCTACTATGGAATATGTTCGTCGGTGTGGTAACTGTCAAATTCATGCTACAGTATCGAAGCGCCCGGCTGAAACCATGACTTCAATTCTAGATCCCATTCCCTTTGCGATGTGGGAAATTGAAATCATGGGCAAATTCACCAAGGCGTCAGGCGGACGGGAATATCTGATAGTAGCAATTGATTACTTCATGAAATAGGTTGAAGCCAGTGCACTGGCAGCAATTACTGAGAAAAAAGTGGAGAAATTCGTGCTTGAGTCCATCATATATCACTTTGGGATTCCAAAGATTATCATCACTGACCATGGTACTCAGTTCAACTGTCCGCAATTTGAGCAATTTTGCGGAACATATATGATCGAGCATCGTATGTCCTCAGTGGCATACCCCCAGAGCAATGGACAGGTAGAGGTTACTAACCGAACGCTACTGGAAGGAATAAAGAGAAGACTCGAAGCTGACAAAGCTTCTTGGGTCGAAGAACTTCATAATGTACTGTGGGCCTATAAACTACGGTTCGAACACCCACAGGAGAAACTCCATTCAGGTTGGCATATGGATCCGAAGCATTGGCACCAGTGGAGATAATGGCGGGGACATTACGGGATCGAGAGTTCGAGGAAAAAGCAAATGAGCAAGGACTGCTTGATAGTCTTAATCTGTTGGACGAAGTTCGGGCAAAGGCAATAGCACGAACTCAACATTATCAAAGAAGGATAGCGTCTCATTATAATACTCGAGTGAAGAATCGTCGGTACTTAGCCGGAGATTTGGTGTTAAGAAACACCTTAGCTTCCGACCCGCGTCACCAAAGAAAATTGGACCCTTCCCCGGGAAGGACCTTATATGGTTGTAAAACCAGTTGGTTCAGGAGCTTACAGGCTGAAGAACATCAACACCCAGAAAGAGTTAGATCGGTCGTGGAATGCCAGGCATCTCAAAAAGTTTTATCCTTGATGATGATTTCAATTTTGTTCGCGATGTAAACATTTTCAACTCAATCAATGCAATTTTTGGCTTTCAACAAATTATCTTTTGATTGGGGGGCATCATACACCACATTCAAGAACAAGATCCAACTATAAGGCATAGGATGAAAATCCGTGTGGGTCCTTCAACACTTATGGAATTTTTTCGGATCTTCTTAAGTCGAGGCATCGGATGAAAATCCGAGTGAGTTCCTTTTGCAAGGCGTCGGTTTGAAACCCGAGTAAATTCCTTCAAGACTTATTGAGTTTTCGAATTATCCTTAAGTAAAGGCATCGGTTTAAAACCCGAGTGAGTTCCTTCTCAGACTTATTGTATTTCTCCGGAAATCCTCAAGTAAAGGCATCGGTTTTAAAGCCGAGTGAGTTCCTTTTCAGACTTATTGTATTTATCCGGAAATCCTTAAGTAAAGGCATCGGTTTAAAACCCGAGTGAGTTCCTTCTCAGACTTATTGTATTTCTCCGGAAATCCTTAAGTAAAGGCATCGGTTTAAAACCCGAGTGAGTTCCTTCTCAGACTTATTGTATTTCTCTGGAAATCTTTAAGAAAAGGCATTGTTTCAAACAACTAAGACCTAATTCAACAGCGATTCAAGGGGCTAGCAAAGTTCAAGATGAAGTTAATTTCTTATTTCTTCAAAAGATCGAAAGAGGCCAGTATCAAAACAATTACAAGAGCTGGATACAATCTTCGGTCAAAAAAGAAAGTCATCATCGGTGATTATTAAGAAGTTATACAAGATCGACACAACTTTGCTAGAACAAACATATGAGTCAACCATTGGTGTGGGGGGAGGAGGGGGGGGGGGGGATTAAAGAACGGGAAGCGTGTCCCCCCCCACTCCCCCACCCTTTTTCTCTTTTTTCTCCCCCCGCCGGGTGGGGCCGGCCCCCCCCCCCCCCCCCCCCGCCCGGCCCCCCCCTCCCGCCCCCCCCCCCGCCCGGGGGGGCCCCCCCCCCCCCCCCTTCCCCCCCCCCCGTCCGTTTTGCTGGCCGGTTTTATTTAATGTTGACTTTGAAGTTTGACCGTGATTTCAGTTTTTCTATCTTTGAAAATCTTAGGAAGATGTCTTTGTGGGCCATCTCAGTAGAAGATATGGTGTTTGACCCAAAACCCATGGATATTAATGATGGTGTTTCCTTATGGAAACCTTACTTGATTTGGTGTTGAACTATTTATTTGTGAAGAAGAACTTGGTTGATGGACCTAAAGCTTAGTTGGACCTGGTTTGAAAACTTCCCTCCATACTAGGTAAGTAGTACGATGTATTGAAAGAAGCCCATCCAAAAATATTGAAGTTTGGCCCATTAAATCCTTTGTTTTGAATAAGTCGTCCCAGTGCAGTGGCATTTTGGTAAATATCTGTTTTGAAGGTTTTCAAAAGCTTTATTTCTTTTAATTTCGTGGTAAACTATTCCCACCATGTTTCTAAACCTCTAGATAGTGTGGGATCGACCTTTGAACTTCCTCTTTGGCAACCAATCAACCAACAGGGTCAGTTTGGTCAGTTCGGTGAAACCCTAGTAACTCTTGAACTCTTTGTGCTATTTAAAAGGGGGAACTCCATGTGTTTCACTCTCAATCTGTTTCTAAGTCTTTGGAGAACGTGGGAAGATCCCTAGATCCTCTCCTTCGAAGCCAAGGAAGATCCTCAAGCATCTGTTCTGATTTCTTCAGCGGTTTCTCTTCTAAAAGGTTGGTATTCAATTCGCTTCTTCTTTAATTCATTCTTTCTTCTCTACTTCTGATTTTCTGATCATGAGAAGGGTATTACACTACTGTAATGACCTCTTCTTTAATTCTTTTAGCCCTAGAGTGAATCCCCCAATTCACTCTATGATCTTGAAGCCATATGGCGATGATCCTTGAATTTGATTCCACCAAAGCTCTTAATGATACTTTCCCTAATTTCCTACCTATCTTTATTATTGTGGGGAAAGTCTCATATTATTACCATGACCTTCCCTTGTGTCCTCATGATTGAGGAGTTGATCCTTGTTTTTCCTTGGAACAATTGGCAACCCTTTTATTTTCTATTAATTCATTGGACTCTCCCCAAAACCTTTCTTGATTGTAAATTCCTTGCCCTAAGGGTGAATCTTTATTCTCCTTAGTCTTTTCGTGGGATACACGGATTCTTGTTAGTAAATCCCTAATTGTATGATTTGAATTTGTTTCCCTTCACTTTAATTGAGAACCTTATTTTCTCTCATTAGTAGACCCTTTCTAATTCCATTCTTTATTTTGAAATACTAATGAGATTTTCCTTTATCTATCTTGGGTTGTTTTTATGAGAATTAATTATGGGTAACTCTCATGGGAGGTAACCAACTCTCATGAGAGGTAACCATATATGAAACCCTATTGTTCTTTTATTTGTTGGAAACTTCCCAACACTTTTTCAGATTGTGCATTCTTTGTTTCTCTTTCCCTTGGGTGATATTTGTGTTAACCTAAACTTGATCACTATATTTTCTTCATGATCCATGTTTAACCTAATTAGGATTTCTAATTATTCTTTCTTCGTTCTTGTTCTTTTTGAGATCAGGAAGAAGATGATGCATTCTTGCAACCATCTATTCCATGATCTCATTCTATTCTTTGAGATCTATGATCATCATCATGATCTTAACCCTAGCTAATAGATTCTTGAAACCTTAACCTTAACCCTAACCCTTGAATGATCTTTCTGGAAACCTCTTGTAACCTTCCATGTGCGGGAAACCTCATGGGTAATGTTTCTGTTAACATAAACTAGATTTCCTATGATTTCTTGTTATTTTCTTGATAACAATCATTCCCTCTCTTTCCGTGATCATAACCTTTTCATGAGCCATATGTTATGATGAAACCCTAACCTCTTTGTTACAAACCTATTATGATTGATTTTTCGGACTATGATCTCCCCCATGTCTTCATTTGGGTTTGGTTGTACTTGGTCTTCAACCCCATGAGCAAAGCACCCTTGTATAGCAATATACTTGGGGGCGGTTACTAGTGGCGGTTGATTAAACCAAGCGACCTCCTTAAGCGACCGCCCGGTTCGCTTGCGGGGAAAATGCCCTATTTTGCCCCCTGTTCGTTATAAATAGCATCCCTCGCCCTATTAACGCATTATTAAGTTCGGTATTGCTATTTTGGGCGATTAGGCGGCTGTGGAAACGTGCGGGATTCAGGTCTGAAGTGCTGTTAATGATATGAAACCTTTTCTCTTCTATTCTTGGTGATTCTTATTAAGGTAATGAATCTCCATCTTCTATTCTCTTCTTTTTAACCTCTGATTGATATGAACCCATCCCCATTTTGTTGGTGGTTCCCCAATTGATTTGTTGTACTCCCTTTCCAATGTTCTTGATGAGATCCTGTCCAGAAACGAATCCCCGCATTTGTTTAATGGATGGATCCCATCAAGGGGAATGATTTGGGTAATAAATCTTTGTTAATTTTAGGGTTTCTTGTTACCCCCTTGTTCTAGACTTATTAAGCTTGAATTTCGGACTAAGATCATCCCAAAACGGATTGAAATCGGATGATAAAAAGTCTGATTTTCGGAGTTGGAAACTGTCTGAAACAGGGGCGGTCGCTTGTGGAGGTCGCTTAACTTAAGCAACCGCCACAAGCAACCGGCTGGTTTCCAGTAACTGTGTAGGTTTGATTTTTGAATTGTTTTGACTCTTGACTCTTATACATTCTTGTAACCCTATGCCTAGGTGTTCTCTGTTTCAAATAAAAGTCTTATAATAGTTTTTGGATTGCAAGTTAGAGGACTTCTACTAAATTACAGGTAAGGACATGCATTCTTATTTATATGCAATTACATATACATGATGATTTTGTTGTTCTATTTACTATTCTTTGATCATGTAACTTGCTGTAATTGTATAAAGCATGTAAATCTTATTGTATACTCGCTGTTTGTGGTATTCCTTGATGTACTTCATCTTTCATGATATTGCACAACTGTTCATGGTATGATAAAGAGTGATTGTAGTGTAGTTGTGATGGAAGGGGTATTCCATTGGGATATCTTGGCTTGGGATATCAGAAGGTTGTGGAATGGGACACATGCCTGCTGATGTCTCTAGCACTATCATGATTACTGGATGACATACTTAGGAGAGTCTAGAATTGCATGGCTAGGTACCCCACATGCTATTACCCTTTCGGCAAGGGAATTGAAGCCGCGTGACCTGTGACAATGGTGACGTTACTATGTTTCATCCTATAGCGGTAACCAGTCTGTGCGGAGACTCAGTGGTCCACTATTGGTCATGTAATGGTAGGGTTGCATATGTTAGGGTTGGGCTCATGGACGTCCAAGGAGCGGACCGGGTGTCGCGAGGAGTCATGAGAGCATCCGCCCCAATAATATGTGGATGATCATAGGGTTAAGGAGTGGAGTCCAACAGAGGTAGCCAGTCCGTGAGGATTCTCACTCCTAGGTTGCGAAGGATACTGAACCGAGTTGGTTGGTGCCATAGGGGAAGTATCTGGACTTCATATAGTATGTTACCATTATGACCTTGCATTGGATTAGAAACCCCGACATGCGCCAGTACTCATTGCCAATGGTCGTGGTGAGAGAGTGTTGACTTAACCCCCAGCCACGGTTTTGAGAGCCAGGTGTGGACTTACCCCTTGCCCAGGATCCCTACAGAGGTAACCAGTCCTTGCCGGATCAGAGTGATGAGACTTACCCAAAGGAGGGCTGGTGTATATCTTAAAGCATGTCAACCATTAGAGACTTGCATAGTTAGATCTTAGTAGCATTCATATTTCTGCATATCATCCATATCATTTCATATGTGCATTCGTGGATTGTATTGACATATATATGAGAATTGCTTATTCCTTACTGAGTTCGTTGGAACTCATTCCTTTCATTGTATGTATTATATAAACTGTACAGATGGTTGCACAACGTCGGAAGTTGGAAATGATTCGTATAAAAGAGCCTTCTCGTTTGAAGCTGATGTGGCACAGACAGTGGTACATGGAATTGCAGAGCATGAAGCCTCATGAAGATGAAGATTATTTAGTTATTCTTTTTGCTTCCGCTGAACTCGATATTACATTTGATTCTTGATTCTTTCCTTTGATTATTTCTTGGATATTTATTGGAGTATTTGGACTCCTGTAACCTTTTTATTAATTATTGCACTATTCTTGCTCTTGATTACAGGTATTTGTATTTATTATTATTGATAGACTAAAACCATGGATCTTGTGACGGATCGCACCCACGGGTCCCCCCGGGGGGGGGCCCCCCCCGGGGCCCCCCCCCCCGCCGGGGGGGGGGGCCCAGAAAAAACGGGAGAATCTTCCAGATAATGCATAATATCTGGATCGGAAGATGGAGGATCAATCTTATCTTTGGTCCAGTCGGAGGAGGAATACCCAGGGTCGGAAAATACTTCAGGATGGCAAACAGCACTGTAGGGAGTCGTATCAAAATGAGGATCCTTCCTTAATATTGATTCCCATACTTCGTTCTCACCATCCCGCTACGCCTGCAAGTTATAAGCATTCAGCATATCAACAAAGGGCTTATTGTGTAAATACTTGAAGACGCAGGCTCTGCGAACATCAGTTGGAAGGGATTCGGGCAAAGGAACGACAGCTTGCCTTTGGGGTAACTTTTCAGATCATTTGGCTCATGACTTTCCAACTGCTCGCTCCAGTTGCCGGATCTTCTCCCTGGCATCATCCAAGTCCGACTGAAGACGACCGATCATCGAATTCTTTTCTCCTACAACCTCCCAAGCTAGTTTCCGAAGGCGAGCAATCTCAGCATCTTTAGCTTCAGAGATCTCCCGAAGCCTGGAAACTTCATTGCTCAACCTATTGAGCCTAGAGGCTGCTTCCACTTGGTTGTGGAAGTTACCAGTAAGACTCCTGCAAATTACTTCTGAGTTAAAAAGGAGCAGAAGAGTAATTTTTCAGAATCAAAAGATAATGAAGAAAGACTTACATCACCAGTGACTTCATAAAGATTTCATCTGGGAGTTTGGAAAGCACTGCGCTCTCAGAAGTCATTCGAGCAGCAATGCACCATTCCAACGCTCTGTCAAACTCGTTTGACACTAATTCGGGCGAAGGATGAGAAGGATGAGCTACATCAAGAGAAGGATGAGCTGCATCACTTGTCACCCGACGGCGCTTCCTGGCGGCAAAATCCTCCAA
Organism: Hakea prostrata; assembly: GCF_041222555.1. NCBI lineage: Eukaryota > Viridiplantae > Streptophyta > Magnoliopsida > Proteales > Proteaceae > Hakea > Hakea prostrata. The sequence goes on along the minus strand of NC_142606.1, from coordinate 42,822,705 downwards.
CTCCAAAGGAGAGGAGGAGGATGCCAAACAAGCACTAGAATTGGAAATAGGAGCAGCACCTGCTGGGACCACACCTTCATCAGACGCCAACATAGTTGCCTCAGATGCCCGAAGAGTCTCCTTCGAGGGTGCACCAACGGTCTTTGCAGCAGGGGCGTCAGTAGCGCCATCAACAACGAAGTGATCAAGATCTTCCTGGGAAAGACGAGCGATCACTTCGGGCAAAAGAGGCATAGGGGCGGCATCAATAGAAACTATGGGAATCTGACTTGAAGATTCACCAATAGCAGTCGCCTTACGCTTGGAGGATTCACTAGCTGAAACCACCTCACTGGCCCCAACCATCGCCGACGGAACGATTTTCTTACAAGATTTCGCTTTGATAAAGTTCGGATTGATCTTGGGAGCCACTATATAAACAGAAAAGCCGTATAAGTACAGATATCCAACGACGACAAAAAAAAGAAGGGAAAACCCTAGTTCTCTATCACTTATGAAAAACCCGATTAACTAAACCCCAAGTACTACTACTGTGCAGTTTACTCAGGGGGGAAGTGGGGAAAGAGATGAGTAATCAAAAAACTCACTTGTTCAGAAGTTGATAGAGCTATTGTTGGAGTATGAGGAATACGGGAGCAGGCAGAAGGACGGAATGTCGCTTTAGCACTTTAGCAAATCTAACTTGCAGATAGCAGGATAGATGGAGAGTACCCACGAAGGCTTTAAATAGCCTCAGGTATTAAGACGACGATTGAAAGCTAAGGACAACCAATGGCCCAGATCGAAATGACGCTTCGAAATCCGCAGAAAGCAAGATCAACGGTCGGAGGGATGCCACATGGAAACACGTGGAGGCGAGCACCCGATGCAGAGATACCTCCAATCGTCTCACCGCCATTGTAATAATGGGTGTATTTCCGATTCATTGGAAACAGTGAATGGTATACCAAACCAAGAAAACGTTTGGACTTCGCAGATACGAGAAGGGAAACGTGTGGACTTCGCAGTAAATGAAGTAGTGGGGAAGATTAATGCATCTTTCCGAAACGCATCTTCACAATATCTCTACAAGATTATTATTCGTCGAAGAATGTGAAGTTAAGTGATAAGTTTTATCATTTATACTTTGATATTCAAGACAAGATTTCAGCAGGAGACAGGGAAATGGAAAGGCCAACATGAAAAAGAAATGTCTATTCATTAGCAAGGAGGTCAATCTTTACAAAAAAAAAAGAGATAACTCCCTAAGCCTCTTCTTCATTGTTGCCCGAGGGACCCTAGTCGGGAGGACTTTTCTCAGGATCTTGAGAAGAGTCTTCCTCAAGAATGACATTGTCAGAGTCCTCTTTAGCAGCAGCTTGAGACTCAGTTTGTGACTTCTCCTCTGGAAGCGCCGGCTCGTCAGCCAGGTATGCCTCATATTGAGGGTCAGCTGGAAAAGAATCATTTTCTTCCCGAGCCCAGTCTAGGAGATCCATGCCTAATTTCCCGAAGACCTCTTTATGGCACACCTCACGAAAGGGAGCAGTATTGAAAGAAGGGATTGAAGCGAGAATTCGCTCCCAAACGTCATTCTACCCCAAGCGATAAGCTTGAATGTTGTAGGCACCTAGCAGCTCGGAGAAAGGTACGCTGTTCAGGTATTTCCGAACACACTCTGTGAAACCCAGCCCTAACCTTGACCCGGAAACCTTGTTGTTTGTAGGTCCGACGACCCGAAGTAAAGTAAGAAGTCAGCTTTGGGCCATCCCAGTAGAGGACTTGGTGTCTGGCTTTGAATCCATGAAAGTTGATGATGAGGTTCTATTTATGGAAACTGAATCCTGATGAAGATCTAATTAGTTGATGGACTTGGAGTGCTCTCTATCTTGGTTTGAAGGCATTTCTACCTATTAGGTAAGTCACTTGACTTGTGTGCAAAACCCCTTTAGGTTTGGATTTGATCTGGACCTTCAATTCCCTGTTTTGGCCTTGCTGTCAAGATTGGTCGACTGATTGGTCGATCGGCGGCCGACCAATCCACTCGACCAATGAGTGCTGTCTTTGGCAATTAGGTTGATTCTTGCTCTATTTAAGTCCAACCTCGAGTCCACTTCGTATTTGCTGCCTCCAAACCCTCTGGAACGAACCAAAGACCTCTGCAAGTCATCTCTCTTGCATCCTTGGTGTTTTCTTGACGGATCTTCGTCGGAACTCTTCTTTTTGCATCAAAAGGTATGTCTACTCTCTCTTCTTCTCCTCCATCTTTGTTTTTCTTTCCTTTTTGAGTTGAGACAGTAGAAGAGATGCTGCATCCTCTGTTGCAAACATCTCTCGAACATGTTCTCATGATCATCCTAAGGATTTAAGGCTAGAACAATGATCTTAACCATGATCATTGCAAGCTTTTGAAGGATTCATGATCAAACCATGATTTAATCTCTGTTAATCTTCTAATCTGAATTCTGATCTCTTTGGATCTTCTTTCATTGATCATGTTAGTGGTTAATGGTTGTGTTTTCTTTCCATGATCCATAATCCATAGAATTCTAGTTGTTCTCTTCTACCTTACTATGTGTTCTTCATGATGCATGATAGTTACATATATGGTAGGTTTTATTTCCTTATTTAGATTTGTGCTTCTAAGCCTTATTCCATGAAGACCTATGCATGTTTTCATGTTTTCATTACCGAAAGCAATGATCCATCCTCCTATAGTTCTTGTCCTTGTTTTCTATTTCAAATTCATCAAGATCCATGTTTGAGTTAATTATGGTAACTTTTTGTTTCCTAATTTGGATCTTGATACCTTGATTTGATTAGTGTTTTGAGATCCCCTATATGCTAGAATACTACTGATGTAGTCTACCCCTTGATTAGTACCCTTTTGAACCACCAAATTCGGATTTCATATCTTAAAACTCTGATTTTATAGGCTACTGTCTGCATTGGTCGACTGATTGGTCGACTGGACCACTCGACCAATCCACTCGACCAATGAGTACAAAGCAACTCCGAATTGGTCTGCTTTCGGATGTTTTGATATATTTTCTCGTTAGGGATCTTTCCTAATATGTTGTATATACTTGTTTAGGACCTTCTTCTCAAGTTTGCCAAGATATTACTTGATTTCTTAGGATCCTTTTGCGAGTTATAAAAGGTAAGGATGGTTATTTCCTTAATTACATAGATAGCATGAATCTAGTTTCTATATTTGAATATCATGAATATGTTTCCTAAATTAGATTCTTACAATGATATACTACTGTTGCATAACTTTGATTACAGTAGCATTACTTATTCATATTAAATTGATTCATGTATGATTTACTTACCAATGTTATACAAGTGATTGTAATATCGATTTCTTTCCATATATGTAGTTACCATATATGTGATGATATGAATTGATGCATGTGTATGCTTACGTATGGTTTGGAAAGGAGAGGTGTCCTTTCGACACTTCGTCCTTGGACTACTACGGGAATATTATGGGATGTTTCCGGAGATGCCCTCTCGGACACCTTCCTAAACCGTTGGATGACATATCTAGGATTGTCTAGTAGTGTTTGGGCTAGGATGTCCTGTTATGTCGGACCCTAATCGGAGGGGTATTGAGACCGAACGACCCGTGGTAGCAATGGGGATTCATGGGCGCTCAAGACCGGTAACCAACCCGTGAGAGGACAGGAATCACATTGTGGGGGCCATTTATTGGTAGGGTTGCATATGGTTAGACTTGGGCTCACGGGCGCTTAAGACCGGTAACCAACCCGTGAGAGGACGTGAGAGCTTCCCGTTTACCATATGTGGATGATCAATAGGGTTGATGAGTCCGTAGTCCGAGTTGGTCGGTGCCATAGGATACGCCGACTCTAGTGTGAAGGATACCGGAAAGGATCGTCGAGGGACGAGGAATGGAAGTATCTGGATCCGACTTGATGTAACCAAGTAGAAGACTTGCATTTGGCTAGGTTTTACCCCGACATGCGCCAAGCATTTATACCAAATGGTTGTGAGAGAGTGTGTTGACTTAACCCCCCGCCAAGGTTTGTCCCGAGGGATGAAGGACCCATTACCAATCGGCTGCTCAAGACCGGTGAAATGATCCGTGAGAGAATCCAAGATATCTTAAATGGTTGAGGATGTGAGTGGACTTTCCTAAAGAAGTACGGTGCTATGACTTAAAGCATGTCTGCCAATAGAGACCAGCATCCATAGAGTTAGATTCATTCATTCACTGTTTGTCTCATATCATATTGCATTTATGTTTGTTCTGAATCCTCGCCATTTATGTTATTATGGATTTTAATCGCCTTTACGGGTTTCTTTGAAACTCATTCCTTTATTGTACAATGTTGTTAGACTATCCTGCAGTACCGAGTATTATGACGGTCCATATGAAGAAGCGCAAGGCGAAGAGACATATCTCCAGGAAGGTGATTGCGGTTACCACAATTACTCTGAAGATCCCGCGAGTGGTTATGCTCTGTACGATGCTTAGTCCGACCATTGAGTGGAAGCGTCCTTGTGCTATTTATGAGATCTATACCTACAAGGATGTCGTCTATAAAGTGGAGAATAATTTAGTTACCCAATGTACTTGCTACTGGGATTAGATTTTGTCTAGTTTATTCTTTAGAGCTACTTTTCCGCTGGATGTAAAGTGGGATTTTTGCTTCACTTTACTTATCTGGTTGATACTCTGATTATATCTATTATTCTGATTCGTTTATGATTCATTCTTTCATTATTGGATCTATGATTTATCTTCCGCACACTTGTTATGATTGTTCATGATTATGTTATTGTTTATGTGGGAGGTTGATCACTCGATACCTGATCTTCGGGCTGTGGATCACACTCTCGGGTATGCCAGATAGGGTACCGGCTGGGAGGGCGTGACACACTCCTTCCGAAGCTCTGGCTTGATATACTCGGGCTTGCTAGGGACCGCCCACTTCAGATATTCTTCGTTCTCCCTACATTTAATTTAAAGCCTGTCACCGAACAACGTGGCAGCTTCTTTTTGCTTCCTGGCCTCGCGCTCGGCAGCAGCGGCACAAGCCTTCGAAGCATCAAGGGCATCCTTGAGGGAGATCACTTCTTCCTCATGTTTTCTCCGCAGCTCCTCAGCAGCTGCAGTCAGCCGGTCTATCTCAGAATTGGCCTTGGCCAAATTCTCTTCACAGGTTTGCAGCAAAGAGCTGTTGTGGCCAACCTGGCTCAATGCTTCCATGTGTTGATAGAAGCTCAACACAGCATTCTTGGGAAGGCGAAAAATATCAGAAGAAGTCATAAGAAATTATGAAAAAATAAGTAAGCAAGAAGACCGGTACCTTGTGGATTGACTAACAAGGGCAACGTCATCCAGGTTTTCAAATTCCTGGCGATCAAAAGGAACAAGACTGAGGGAGCTCCACTCTACAGCTTTCTCAGGGTCCCGAGTCACCCTGTCGGTCAACTTCAGGGTCCACTGGGGGGGTGAAGACCTCCTCACAATCCGTTGAAGTTTTGGATTTTTTATGGGATGAAGCATCAATTGTATCATGCCTCCTTTTGGTTCGGGCGGAGGAGGAGACATTAGACCTCTCCACCATTGGCTTCTTCCCTTTACCCGAAGCATCAGCCACGGGCCTGATATTCCTAATACCCCTATAAGAGGGGTCGGGAGAGGGAACAGAAGCCTCTTGATCTACGGTCAAGGCTCTGGGTGATCGTTGCTCGGCTGTCGCAACGGCCCTAGCGGTCTTCACTCGCAAGTTCTCGAGGTTCATTCATGGAGGCACTACAAAGAAGAACAAGAGTCAGAATTAAAGACATATCACTTCGGTAAAATTAAAGGATGATGGTTAAAAGCTCACAATGAGCCAAGCCCCAGTACTGAAGAATGGAGTTATTGTCACATCCACCCAGCCGGTACCCTATCTGGCATACCCGGGATGTGATCCACAGCCCCGAAGATCCATAGTTCAGGGACCACATAATCCACATCGACGATAATACAATCATGAACATATAATAATTATAAACTAACAATGAATGATCATGGAATTCAGAAATAAGGAGTCAGACATAATCAGAGTGCGAAAATAAATATCAAATCAGATAAATTAAGAAGGTAGTGGGCGGAATCCACTCCTTCACCAAACGGAAGTGAGGTCAAAATTTAGTTAAGTACACGTCTCAAGTTATAAAGGTAAGTTAAAATTATTACAATTCTTCTAAGTATACTGTCACAAAAGAAGGGGTAACTACTCATAAGTCTCCTCCATAATAAATATATCTTCTTCAAAGTTGAGGACCATGGAGACCCAACATGACTGCTCCCATACAACTCCGGGGCTAACCCTGGTACGCCTGGTAATCTTCTTCGGTATGGTCACCGAAGTCTTCAATGTAGCCAGCCTCCGGATGGTAGTATGAGGTATCTGGGTCCGCCTCAGGGAGGGTGCCATCAGAGTAATCACCTGTAGAATAGCCTAACAAAATATTGCAACAGAAAAGGAATGAGTTCAAAAGAACTCAAGCAAGGAAGTTATCCCACCACACATAAACCACAAGATAATCATAAAATGATGCAGATGATATGAGGCATATAATGCAATATGACTTTATTCTAAGTATGCTGGTCATCTATGGTAGACATGCTTTAAGTCATAGCACCATACTTCTTTAGGTAGTCTCAGTCACTCATCATCGGGGGGAATTGGGTCCTGCATCCCTCTCGGACAAATCCATGGTTGGGGGTTTCGGTCACCGCTCTCTCACATCACCGTTTGGTCTAAGTATTGGCGCATGTCGTGGTATAGCCTAGCCCAATGCAAGTCATCTACTTAATCATATCATGCCAGTTCCAGATACTTCCATTCCTCCCCTCTCGGGATCCTTTCCGGTATCCTTCACACTAGAGTCACGGATATTACTCACCGGACTCATCAACCCTATTGGTCATCCACAAATGGTAAACGGGAAGCTCTCACGTCCCTCTCACGGATCATTTCACCGGTCTTGAGTGCCCGTGAGCCCAAGTCTAGCCATTTGTAACCCTACCAATAAATGGCCCCTTTCGGGTAACCGTAATGCAATTTATGTCCTCTCACGGAGTGGATACCGGTCTTGAGCGCCCACAAATCCACACTACTACCACGGGTTGTTCGGTCTCAATGCCCTTCCGAATCGGGTCTGATATGATAGGAACATCCTAGCCATACATCTAGACAAATCCTATGCATGTCATTCAATAACCCGGGAAAGCGTCAATGGACACCTTCGGAGAACATCCCATACTATTCCCTCCGATGTCCAAGGACAGAAGCACCAGTAGGGTACCCCTCAATCCCAAGTTATACTTAAGCAATCACATGCCGAAGTTCATCATATCAGTTCACAAGATACAACGTCATAATAAACATTCAATTCATGACATTGACATAAGTCATCATATATTGAAATTGATAAACATGATAAAATATTGAAGTAATATAATGTAAACACAAAGCTACTGTTAAAAGACATATGTAGCAAGTCTAACATGATAAGAATATGAAATAGAAACTATATTTACTAGGTTAGGAATACCAAGTCAAGATTTCCATATCTTAGGTAATTACATTGATAACTATCCTTACCTTGAATCAGAGAAGAGAATGGTCCAAGATCACAAGCAGTGCCCCAAATAGTCTTAAAGTCCTAAACAAGCATATATGAAAGATTAGAGAAGAGATCAGAACAATCGGAGATCAAACGAATCGAATCGGGCAAAAGTTGCCGACAAGCAACTCTATTGGTCGATACATTTGGTCGATAGTATCGACCAATAGTATCGACCAAATCAATTCCGTGACACAGCAAGCTGGCTTTTCGGATTCTTGCCCGCATTTGGTCTTCCGGGGTCTCGAATTGACATGAAACTTGGAGGATAGTCTAAGCACAACATGGGGAAACTAATTATCAAGAAACTTTCATAATCCAATGGTCCATTTGGAAATCCCCAAATTGACATATTAAGGTTAAGAGTTGTAGATCATAGCATTGGCTATAACTCAATGCAAATTAGGGGAAAACATGGGGGATTAGGTAGGGAATCGTTTAGAAGTAACATGGAGCACATATGCAAGGTATAGATTAGGTAAATCACGAGCTTCATCTCAGTTTTGGTAAATAAAGCAAGTTGGTAAGCAATAAATCATGGAAATGTGTAGTCAATGATTATGAGGTGAATCAATCATAGTCATATCGGTGAAAACATCATTGTATGGGGTTTAGAAGGTTCATGGCAAGGTGTATGCAAGGTTGCAGCACCTTGACCATGGTCCCAACAGTAAAATAGAGAAAAGATGAGTGAGAAAGTGATTAGGAGAGAGAGTCATACCTTTAAAGTGGAACAAGAAAGTAGGAATAAGTGGTTGGCAATGATTGATGAAGAAGATGCTTCACCACTACCAAGGAGGAGTTCTTGGGAGGCTCTCTCACGTTCCCAGATGTTAAAGACGCGAGAATAGGGCTCCAGTCTCAAGGAATAAATAAATAGAAAAGAATATTCTAAGAATCTTTAAATCTGGGCTCAGCAGACTTGTTGGTCGATACCTTTGGTCGATGGTATCGACCAATAGTATCGACCAAAACAAATTCTGCAGAAATTTTACAGAATAGTTCAGCAATTTTAGGTGCGGACTTGGAGGGCTATACAAGGTCAAATTGCATGGGGTTTTCTCCTACAGCTCACTCAAGAGGTCTAGTTTCAGGGAGTACCTTTGGATTATGCACAGGAGTCCGTTTTCTATTTCAACTGTCTCGCTCTTCATCAGTGCGCAGATTCTAACTTAACACTGGTAATGTGCTCAAGGAAGGAGCAGCATCATCAATGTCCATAAACTGGAATCCCGACATTACGTCATCAACCAGTAGGGCCCATAAGTCCCTCCTACCACCACTTCGGGTCTTTGGACCTACAAACATAACAATGACCGGGTCGGGTCAAGGTTAGGTAAAAGCTGGATTTTACAGTTATACTCCACCTCAAGTCCATGTATCTCTTGATACCATGGAATGGATTTGATCTTCCTGACGGCCGCCTCGTCTTCTTTGGATAAGGGGAGGCCTCGGTTATTCTCGGAAGAAGAAGTACACCGCCTCCAGGCGGTTGGGAAGTTAAGATCCGATGGAGGCGCTCGACAGAAAAAGTATCGTTCGCGCCATCTTTTGTGGTTAGAAGGGCAAGTTCCTTTGGCAAGGATGCTGCCCCTTCAATCAAGTTCAGCCTTATTGCGTTTGGACAGAAAAACCCATCCGGGAGGATAGGAGATAGAAAGAACATGAAAATGTACAAAGAGAGAAAGAGATGGCGTAATGCCAAGTTCAAAACACAAACCCAAGAAGCCGACGATGAGACGCCAGCTATTGGGAAGGAGCATTCCGGGACAAATGTCCCAATGATTCGAATCATGGAGAACAAAGGATTAAAAAGGGAAAGCGAACCCCGCTTTCCAGTGCATCTATGTACAGAGAAAATTCACCCGAAAGGGTTGAATCAACCCTCTCATCAGAATGGGGAGCCCTAACCTGATAAGAGGAAGAAAAATCAAAATCTTGGATGGCTGAAAGAAGGGTTTCCTCATTGTAAATGGAGGGAACAGAGCCAGGTCCACCATCGGACCTGGAAGTTTGAGGCTGCCTAAAAGACTCGGCAATCTTGGAAGATCCAGACTCGAGGAGGGCAGAAGGAGTTTCGGTTTTTCTCTCTAAACCTTTTTGAGAAATTTCAGCAAACTCACGCCAGAGGACAGTTAGGGTTTTGTTATCATTATCCGACTGTTCGGAAGGAGGAGAAGCAAAAGCTTCACTACTATTACCAACACTGGGTACCAGAGAAGCCCTATTATCCGCCATTAGTTGTTTCAGTAAACTAAAAAAATAAAAAGATCAGTAAACTTACTGATTCAATGAGGCAAAAGCTTAAGAGCAAGAAGGCGCGAAGCAGACAACAAAGGTTCAAATTCCAGACAGGAAGAATGAAACCTACGAAGACAACGAACTGCTTTTAAAACACCCGCACGAGTGTTCGGGAATCTGAACGATCGAGATTGATTCAAAATCGACGATCGAGATTGAAAGACGTTTTGAAAGTTTGAACTCAAGAATCCGAAACAGGCGTTCGGAAACCGTCGCTTGGATTATGTGAGCCACGACAGATCGACTGCAAGGAGACACGTGGCCTTACCCTCACAACGCTCGAGGAAAAGTGACCACTGCATTAAATGTGATATGACATTTAATGGAGCACGTAGAGACTATCACCTGACGAAGAACCCAGTTAAAAACCAAGCCCTCGGGATCGACCGAACGCTTGGTCTGGGGGGCTCGTGATATGGAGAAATTATGATCAGACCGGGTTCATACCTGGTTCGACCCTCGACCCCGGTCGAGACAGAGGGAATCGACTCGCTCCCGAGCGAACCGGATCCAGAAGATGGCTTGCCGAGGAAGAAAACTTATTCAGCTACAAGCACGCCCTAATCCTACTTATGGATTAGGTTAATTACCCTAATGATGGCAGACTCGAATTGATGGCTACGGCTAATCATTATCGAAGGGATAATCATCACATAATCTAAAGGTTATCTCAGGAGTCCTCTACTAGTCCAAACTAGTAGAAGTCTATTGCTCAACGGATCTAACGGTTAAGATCCAACGACTACCCGAAGAAGGCTCAAGTGCATCCAACGAAGGAGATTCGAAGGTACACTCTATATAAACCTCACTACCATACAAGGTGGGGAGAGATCAAAAACACACAATCTGAGACTCAGATTCAGATACATACTGATAGACGTAAACTATCAGCGGCTTACGATCTAGATCACCTTTCCCAGTTCTTTATTCCTTAGCTCTGTGCTTCTAGCAGAGCCGTTTGTGATTAAGTTCATCAACCGACTTAGCCTTCGGAGGTGGACTCCCGACCCCCGCGGTCGGGCCACATCTGACGCTTTCGTTTTGCAGGTCATCACGAGGAGATCTAAGGGCTGAGCAGATTTTGGACGCATCACATGTTTTTTATACCATTAATATGGAATCCTCTCTGACCCATTATGCACAAGTATAAGGCCCCTTCTAATTTCTCAAATAAGAAGAAAATATAATTTCAAAATTCTTCTTCAAAATATTTTTAAAATATTATTCTAAAAAATAAGAATTATATAGAATAGGTTATGCAGTTCCATTAACTGGAGGACGAAATTTTTCAAGTTTTTTTTAAAAAAAAAAATCATCCAAAAGGAACAGACTGAAGAAATCATTACCTATTTTAATCAAGTATTCAGGAACCAAAGAGAGGACATAGGCCAAAAGCTCTTACTCCCATCAAAATAAACAGTCCAGATTAGAAAATTGGCAATTTGAGTTACAGTTTCTAAAAGAAAAAGAAAAATTAATCTCCACTAGAGAGGGGTCATCATCAAAGCTATTATATCCTGAATAGGGTTTTCAGTTTCAATGGAAGGATAAGAACGTGGATCCTGAAATGAATCAACAACCTACCTGAAGGAATAGTATTAATGATCGAAAACATAGGATTAGGAGTTGATAAATAAGACATTTAAATTGGGAATGCTTACTCAATAATCTGGTTCTTGAGATTTAATTTTGCCAGAAAGAAAAAGAACCTAAGTTTGGACTAACGATCTTTTGAGCTAATCTTATCTATCTCAATTTAAATTCAAAGCAAAATTGCGACTGACACTTAACCAATTGATAGTCGCTCAAACCATTTAAAATCCCGGTATTGTCACTTTGATGGTTCTTACAGTTGAAAGCAAAAGATACTTGTAAGACGACCTAAATTGCGACTAACACTTAACCAATTAATAATCGCTCATACTGTTGAAAGCAAAAGATACTTGTAAGACAACCAACATTGAACCAACTAAACCAGAGAGAATTGGAAGTTCGGGTCAAAAATTGCACTCTCTAGTGTTTTTTTTTTTTTTTGGTAAGAACTCTAGCTTTATCTAGTGATAGATGAGAAAATTCAACATTTCAAACCCTATAAAAGTGTGTGCATCTATGGAAGTAGAATCAAAATGGTCTAAGGATTCAAATAGAAGAAACTGAAACATTTTCCACATAATTAAAAGCTGTCTACCACTTGATAACTAATGGTCCACACTTTAAAAGTTGGTCATAATTTAAGGCTTCATATATAATAATGGCAAGAAATTTGATCTTAGTGTAACGATAAGGCTGCTATACCTTTGATCAAATGATCAAAATTTTGAATATTAAGAGATTATTTCTCATAAAGCAGAGGTTAGATCAATTCCAGGCTCCTCGGTTTTTTTTGCTGGGATTTAGGCTTTTTTTGGTATCTAATCTCATTCTCAATTATTGGAATTTTTTTTTTTTGGTTGCCAACTCCTGTTTCCAAGGCTTTGCCCTAACTAATCCAGGCTCCTCGGTTTTTTTTGCTGGGATTTAGGCTTTTTTTGGTATCTAATCTCATTCTCAATTATTGGAATTTTTTTTTTTTTGGTTGCCAACTCTGGTTTCCAAGGCTTTGCCCTAACTAATCCGGTGTTCGACCCGGGTCGCACACCTGGTTGTGATGGGTGAGTCTACCAGCGGGGATTTTTTGCATCCATAAGGTTTCGATACCGGAACCTTGCTTAAGCGGACCAAGCTGCTTACCACTTGGACTAACCCCCGTTGGTCAATTATTGGGAATTTTTAAAGTACTTGACATCAATTTTTAGTCTTATTTTTTATTTAAAATAAGAGAAAAACCCCCCAAAATAGAATTCCATTCTCCACATTTATGCGGTTCATTTAAAATTTTAAAGTTAAGATGAGGGTAAAATGGTCAATACACATTCTTTTATGAAAAAACACTATCTTCCTCTCCCGTTTCAGTCCAAAATCCTCAAATTTCTTCTCATCACTTTACGTCTCTGTTCATGGTTAGTGTTGCTTGAATCTTCTCAAGATTTGCAGGGATTCGTACAAGATATGCTCCTCTCAAGATCTAGTTGAACAGGTCTTGCCTTTGTTGAGCTTCTACAAATCGATCCATTGGGGCATTGTGAGAAGCCCTAATTTCAGCAGTTACATTAGATTCAATTTGATGCTAGCGATCGTTGTGGATGTGCTTTTGGTGTTTCCTTGTTGATCAAAAAGATCATTAGTCCTAGTAATGGGACAAGGATTTGATTTCTAGTAATGGATAATAATGTGATATTTGTGTTTATTGTAGACTTGTAAATGGATAGCCGAAATCCGCCTTCGAATTCATATTTGTTTTCATATGAGGGTGTCCGTATCCAGAATTTTTCTCACAAAAAAATATTTGTATCAGTTCACTAAACAACCGGATTCAGATTCGGATAATTGCTTATCGATTGGATAATATCCAAATAAAAATTTATCTAGATAGAGTAAATTATTCAACCTTTTTTTCTCTAAAAAGGGATGATAATCGGATTTGGAAACCGATAATCAGTAATCGGATAATCGAAAATCGGAAATTATCCTATAAGAGTAAAGTATTAAATATTTTCCTCTAAAAAAGGGCTTAATAATTGGATTAGGAAACCGGTAATCAATAATCGGAAATTGGAAATCGAAAATAAAAAATACAAAAAATGACAAATACCAATCAATAATCGGATAGTTTATTGGATCGGATTATTATCGGATATCAAATAAAATTTCGGATTCGAATTCGGATGCCTTCTCTAAATTTATGGCAGATTCAGATAGCAGTTTTGCTATTCGAATATTGGTGTATCTAAACTGAATCCAATCCATTTACAAGTCTAGTTCATTATTGTTGCTTCTTATATAGCATTGGGTTTTCTATTTTGGTTGACACTCCTTCCTTGCTGTTTGTGCTGAAGCTGCAGAAAGACAGCTTTGAGAATGATATGAATCTCCAAAATTGAATGTGTAGTTTTTTCTTTCGGATCCCTATTCACTCTTTATTCAACTCATTTGGTTTCTGAAGAACATCCCCTTTGTTTTTGTTATTTGTGATTTGAAATCTTGAAATGGAACATAGATGCTTGAAAAACGAATGGCCTGACACAATACAGTTTGTCTATTTTCCTTTTTTCTTTTGTCTATCTTATGTTCCCAATTCAGTGACTCATGTGAGCTAATGGAAGAGTGTTTCACAACTGAAAATGGTACCCATTGAAGTAATTAAATTCTAAGTTTTGATGGGTTCCATGTATGTATCTAGCATGAATTTCCAAGAAACTGTTTGCAGATTTCGAAAAAATTTGAACTAGACTGTCAAACCACTTAGAATTGGGCAAGGAAATCACCAAAAGGCGGTTTCAAAGATTTAATAGATAAAGGAATTGGCTTCTGTTATATCATATTTTTATTAGGTTTTTGTAACAAATTTTCATTTTGACATGCCAAGCTTATTTTTCATTCCATAATTTATTCTCGATATAAGTCACCAAACTATTTTTCGTTCTTACCAACAATGAATTCTTATACTCATTTCTTTTAAATAGATTTAAGAGAGAATAAGAAGTGATACCAAAAAGAGCCTTAGTGTACAAAATCTTACAATATTTGAAAATTTTCACCATAAAAGGTTTTTGTTTTCTTTACTAGGACTTGGAGTATAAAATCTTACATGATTTGAAAAAATTTCGTCATAAGAGGTTGATAAAACTGTATCAAGATTCCCTCATCACCTCCCTGCCATTAGAGGAAATTTTTTCGAATTGTTTGGAATTTACAACACTAAGAAGCTCTCATCCATTGACTGCAACCACGGATTTGGCATCTTAGTTTGGAATCTTATGTTTAACTAATTTGTAAAGAAATTAAAGAAGGATGATGAAGATGAGATCATCAGTTTTCTTCTTTTCGGTAGAATCTTTCAGTTCATCTTAGCTTGCATCGAGTTTGTTTACTTACCTCGTGTAAGTTTCGTCATGAAAGTGATAGTCTTTGACTCTTTGAGGTTGCCACAAGAACGGCAGTAACTAGAAGGTGGTGTTTAATAGCCATTAATTTTGTCAAACATGGTTATGATTTTTGACCGGAGAACATCAAAAAAACCCTAGTTTTGTTCTTTCTTGATTGCATGGTTCATGCATGCATGACGGTTACTGCGTAGGTCTTACGTGAAAAGCAAATCTAAAATGGAATACGCGGCCAACAGATACGTCTATCGGTCTATGGGCATTAATTAACTAACATCCCTTCCAATTTTGAAGATTCTGGCTGCGCCCCAGGTCTATCAAACGTGTGACAGCTGCAGAATAATCCAAAACCTAACACTTTTGATTTTGACCAAAACGCTTCGAAAACCATCTCAGATCATAGAGTTCTTTTTTTAATTAACTTCGAAGAAGCTTACGCGTTAATTGTATGTTTAAAGACAAAATTAAGGAATAATCTAAAACCTAACACTTTAGATTAACTTCTCATCATCAAATAAATGCACATGGCGCAGTCACAAATCAACTTCCAGAATAGAACCAAAAAGTTCGGCCAATATTTAAGCCACCATAAAACCTAAAAGGTTCTAATTAGGAAACAAATTAAAGAAAGAGTAGACCAACTTCAGGATGGCGGCCGGCCAAAGTCGATGGCTTCTCAAAAGCTTTAAAACGCGTTATTCAACTTATTCAAGCTTGCATCCACATTTGATGGCTACTCGTTCAACTATTAAGTCCCTATATAAAGAAACCAACTCTTTCATTCTTGGATCATCACCATTTGTTGAAACAATCAAGCAAGTAAAATATTCCAATAATACGTTTAAATTTGGGTCACAATGGATAAGCTTTTCATTAGAGTTCTGAGTCTTTCTCTTCTTGCATTTGTTTCTTGGGTGGCTAATGGTGTCACCGCATCATCATCTTCTTGTAGCCAAACACCATACCCTCAAATCTGCAATTCCTTCGTTACTTCTAATCCATTAGTCACCTCAAAAAGTTTCCGTGATGTAGCCCTCACGGTCACAAAGAACCAAGCTCAACTAGCCTACAATCACATTTCAGCTATGGACTTGAGCTCCTTCGACGAGCCAGCAAAGACAGCATGGGCTGATTGTTCAGAGCTCTACAACGACACGGTTAACCAGCTTAATCGTGTACTTCTGTCTAACAGTTGGGAAGATACTCAAACATGGCTTAGTGCAGCAGTTGCCAATCACCAGACATGCCAAACTGGGTTTATGGAGCTCAACTCAGCTTCATTCATGTCCTCCTTGCCTTCAATGTTGGGTGACTTCTCAAAGTTGCTCAGTAATTCTCTGGCGGTAAACAAGCAGTCAGCTTCAATGCTCTCAGGTAAACCAGGTGGTGCCAGACGCTTGCTCTCTGATGGGTTCCCTTCGTGGGTTTCTGCAGTTGACAGAAAGCTTCTCCAGTCAACAACAACAGCAGCTTCACAAGCTAATACAGTGGTGGCTGCTGATGGGTCTGGTAATTACAAGACTATCTCTGAAGCTCTGGCTGCTTCGTCCAAGCTAAGGAGTGGGACTTCAAGATTTGTTATTTATGTGAAGAAGGGCACTTACAAAGAGAACGTTGAGATTAAAAAATCCATGAAAAATATAATGCTAATAGGAGATGGGATTGGTGCTACCATCGTTACTGGAAGTAAGAACGTCCAAGATGGTTCCACAACTTTCAGATCCGCCACCGTTGGTAAGCGTTTTTCTCTCTCTCTCTCTCTCTCTTTCTTTCCAGGAGTATCTATCCTTAGACTTGACTCCATGATGGGGTCATATTACTATTACTTACGTGTGCTATTTTCTTCTCCTCAGCTGCAGTTGGGGACGGCTTCATCGCCAAGGCCATGACCTTCCAAAACACAGCAGGACCACAGAAGCACCAAGCAGTTGCATTCCGTTCAGGCTCAGACCAGTCAGTTTTCTATCAGTGTAGCTTCCAAGGATACCAAGACACCCTCTATGTCCACTCCCAACGCCAGTTCTACCGCAACTGCGACATCTATGGCACCGTAGACTTTATTTTCGGAGATGCTGCCGTCGTGTTCCAAAACTGCAACATCTATGTGAGAAAACCCATGAGCAACCAGAAGAACACCGTGACTGCTCAAGGGAGGTCAGACCCGAACGAGAACACCGGAATTTCAATCCATAATTGCAAAATCACGGCTGCTTCAGACTTGAAAGCAGTACAGAGTTCCTTTAAGACTTACTTGGGGCGGCCGTGGAAGGAATACTCAAGGACTGTTGTCATGAAGACTTATCTTGATAGCTTGATCGATCCTGCGGGCTGGCTCGAATGGAGTGGCAATTTTGCCCTAAACACTCTTTACTATGGAGAGTATGCGAATACTGGTTCTGGGTCCAGCACAAGTGGTCGAGTAACGTGGAAGGGCTATCATATCATGAGCACCACAGACGCCCAGAAGTTCACAGTGGCAAACTTCCTCGGTGGTGGTTCTTGGATAGGAGCCGCCGGAGTCCCATACACTTCTGGGCTCTAAGCCTATAACTTGAGGCGTTTTGACCACAAAACACTTAACCCTTCAAAATCGGCTAATTAATTCGAAATTATTTGATTTTTTTGTGTTCTATTTATTTACAAGAGTGTATTTGTTTTTTAAGAGTGCTGACATATTGAATTGTAATTGTCATATGGTTTGTATATTCCAATTCTTATTGTGATAGACTGATAGCAAAGCTAATAAAGATTCATTTGTTTATTTTATTTTTTTAATTGGATATTAGTTAACAATTGTAATTGTTGAAGTGTTCGTAGGAAATAAAAAATTTGTCCAATTACTAATCTATTTTCTTGAAAAAAAAAGTAGCAGAACGGTAAATAGATTCCACTACTAAATTTAATGAATTAAATTTGAATCACTCTTGATGGACAATCCAGATTTAATCCTACTAAATTTAATGGTAGGACTTCTAGGAGTGTTCATACAAACAATTCACACGACCATTCAGCCACCACCTTCCCAAAAACGAAAAATACCAATATATTGGTTCCTTCTACTCTGCCACAAAAAAAATGGTGTATTTTCTTTTCAAATCATGCATGAATATCAATTCTCTAATTTTGTCGCATATCCTAAACCATATTCCTCCAAGTCTCCAACCATAGTGTTTGGTAAACTAATTTTACTATGACCACACCATCCATCTCTAACTCTTGTCCGCTGTAATTGGTCTTCCCTTTAAGTGGAATTCTTGTAGAGGTCTTGAATCAAGTTCATATTCCATACCCTTGTTTGGGCATCTAGGAGTTCAGTGACTTTATACGCAAGGAGAGGAGAAACCTTAGGACCATTTGGCTTAATCAGGTCTCGATAGAATCCAAAGGGATCCCCCATAATACAAATATCCTCTCCAGATTCCACATACCAAACCAAGTGTAGCTTTCAAGCATCTCTTCCTTCCATCAAGAGGAAGTTTTTTTCTTCATAGGTACTGGTGGCATATACCACCCTGGTTTTTTGTGGACAATAGATTTTCTCTCTCTAGGGACGTTATATATCTTGGAGAGCTTAATATAATTATCCTCTGAGCAAAAAAAAAACCAAAAACTCTACCACTCCCACAACGCCTCTCGATCTGTGTGGGCCTCTCAAACATTAGTATTTGGAAAGTAAATAGAACTAGGAATTTTGCCAAAAGTGCCATAGGTTCCTTGTATAGCCTAAAGGTCATTTTTGGGAACATGGCCTGATTCTTAACCTCAAAGTCCTTAAACCTAGAACTGTAAACTGATTGGATTTGGCTCAAATATGCCAGTATCCTATCCGAATCCGATTAGCAAAACCGTTATTCGAATCTGAATCCCGCAGAAATTTAGAAAAGACATCTGAATTCGAATCCGGAACTTTATCGGATATTTGATAATAATCTGATCTGATAAACTATCCGATTATTGATTAATGGTTGTCATTTTTCTTTTAATTTTCAATTTCCAATTTCCGGTTCCCGAATCCGATTATCAGCCATTTTTTAAGTAAAAGTGTTTAGTATTTTACTCTAACTGGATAATTTCTTATTTCCAATTATCCGTTTACGAATTACTGGTTTCCGAATCCGATTATCCCTTTTTAGAGAAATAAAATGTTGAATAGTTTACTCTATTAGAATAATTTTTATCTAGATATTATCCGATCCGATAAGGAATTATCCAAACCAAGTTGTTTAGAGGACGGATACGGATATTTTTCGGTAAGAAAATTTTCAGATACAAAGATCCTTCATAAATACGAATGCAAATTCGGAAGCTGATTTCAGCTATCCATTTACAGGTCTACTTAAACCATAATCCATCAAGTTGCTTATAGGGCTACAACTGGGCCGGGTTGGGCCGGGCTTTTGCAATCCCAAGCCCAGCCCTATATGTTCTAATTTGAGCCCATTCCCGCCCTGACCCTAGTTCAGGGCCAAGAATTATTGTCCCTGGCCCTAAGCCCTACAGGGCCAAGCCAAGCCCATTCCCACCCTAATTGGCCCTAATTGGGCCGGGTCAGGATGCGTTGGCCCTGATGGGTTTTGCTTCAGCGCACTAGCATTAAATGCGCGGCCGCGAGCCGCAATGAATGCCGTATGAAGCCACGTGATCATATTTAATGTGAGCCGTTGATCTTTAACATGTGAGCTTAAAACAGTTTTAAGTGAAGTAATTGGTTCGGCTCATGCAGTTCGGCTAAGCCCGTTTCAAACCAAAACGGTTCACATCCTCAGAACCGAAGCATTCAAACATATTGCCCCCCCCCCCCCCCCCTCCCCCCCCCCACACCACACAAAAAAAAAGGGGGGGGGGGGGGGTGGTGTTTGTTTTTTTTTTTTTCGACGGCGGGGGGGGGGGGGGGCGCCCACAAAAGAGCGGGGGGGGAGAGAGAGAGAGGCTGCGTCTTCTGCGAACGAGTCCGCGTGAAAGAGAGAGGTCAAAATCGAGGGAAAAACAGGGGTTTTCTTCGTTCTCACTCCATCCTCGCGAACGCATTTCATTCTTTCTCCGTTTTCTCACTCCCAACTACATCGCAAGCAAGGCCACTGAAGCAAAACCCGCAAAATCGAGGGAAAAATAGGGCTTTTCTTCGTTCATCTTCTTCATTCCAGCTTGCGAAATAGAGAAAGAGAGAGAGAGAGCTTGCACACTGTACTGAGGGTTCGTTTCTTCTTCTTCATTCCAGCTTGCCAACGAGAGAAAGAGAGAGAGAGAGAGAGAGCCTGCACTTAGGGTCTTCGTCTTCATTCCAGCTTGCGAACGAGAGAAATACCTTCATTAGGGTTCATTTCTCAAATCTGCTTCTTCATTCTCAAATACCCGAACGAGAGAGAGCTGCAGTGATTTCATTCTCAAATCCGCAAACTAAAGAGAGAGCTGCGTGAAATAGAAGAGAAGAATTTCTTGTAACGGTAAGGATGAACACAGAGGTTAACGAAGGTTTTATCTCATCGATTTTGATCTCCCACTGAGTTGTTTTAACGATTTGGTTCCATATTTTTTTCTGTTTTTAAGGGGAGAATAGAAGAAGAAGATGAAAGCTTAGGGCTTCCTGCATTTCGCTTCTTGGTAAGCCTCCCATCGAACAAGTTGTCTCATCCCTTAATTTTACCCCAAATTTCAGAATTCCTGTTTTGTATGATAATCCTATTATTTTTGCATATCCTTGTTGAAGCTAAATTAGTTTGGTTTTATAATTTGGTCAACTTTTATAATTCATCGGGGATGTAATTTACCTTCGATCTCATTGTCTTTACACCTAACATTTGGCTTGGTATTGTTGGACGCTTTGGCGTTTTGGGAAATTAGCTTGTATATGTGCACTTTGTGCTGATGTATGTTTACCTGCTCTAGATGAATGCAAACTTGCAAAAAGTTCCAGGAGAACCAGAAAATAGTGCAGTATTTAAGGATTTATGTATTCTATCAGAAAATATTAGTGAAGATAATGTAAAGGCTGGTACGACCTGAAGGAAGTAGATCAAAATCTTGAAATAACCTTCTTAATGATCTTTGCATACCTATGATGGTTCAGTGGTAGAATGATACGGATGTTAGTTGGACTACAGGATCTATTTATCCTTACAAAGTAACTTAATGCATAAAAAAGAGGATCCCTA
Source organism: Hakea prostrata (assembly GCF_041222555.1). Taxonomy (NCBI): domain Eukaryota; kingdom Viridiplantae; phylum Streptophyta; class Magnoliopsida; order Proteales; family Proteaceae; genus Hakea; species Hakea prostrata. Next base: position 42,801,638 of record NC_142606.1, on the reverse strand, counting down.
TCTCATCTGAATTCGTCATCCACTTCATGGGGGTGTAGCAGAAGGATCAAAAGTACTTCAGGGCACTTAGAAATGCACTCAAATCTGAAGTTGGTGAATTCAATTGCTGCTCAGATAGTTGGCATCACAGGATTGACAAGTCAGTAAAAACTTTTTGATATTCTTGGTGAATTTTGAAGTAAATTTAATTAAGGCAAGACCCTAATTCTATACCATGAACATGAATCACCTCCTTCAGATCTGTTTTTTTCATACTGGTGTATGAAGTTAAGATTCAACCGTCATAGTAGGCTGTAGCAAACTGAATATTGAATGTAGAATCGGGAATTCTTTTTCTTGGTTGGTTTTATTTATGATTTAGTTTATTTTATGTCCATAAACAAGGGTTTTGTCCAACTTCACTTTTCACATCAATGAGATCATTGGGTTATGTTGTTGGCATCTCAAAATGGTTGTTCTTGACTGCATGATTTGCTCCATAAAGTTCCTTGGTTTGGTTGGTGATTCAAATTCTTGTTGTGTCTGTTCTAGATGATTTGTTTGGTTCAAAATGAATCCATAACTCCTTTTTATCTGATCTGAGGATATTGGATTTTATATATTATCACTGCTGAGAGAGTGCGAATCTTGATCGAGAGTGATGCTACTGGATTTTATATTTCTCACTTACATGGTCATTCAATCTACTGACTACCAAAAGAATCCCTTATTTTAAGGTCATTGTTAATGTATCAGTCTCCTACTTATCCAGATCCTGTTTCCAACAGACCTGGGTCACCTACACATATCCTCAAGTGATCACGTCTCATAACTACCATTTTATTGTGTGGGGAGGAGCATTTATGGAAGTATGGAACAAAAGGCATGTGTATCATCACTTGAGCCCATGCAGGTGATCTGAGCTCATTTCCAGAATTGTGTCTCTGGTTTTGTTTAAGTAAGAGAGGGAAACAATTATGGAGTATATACAAGAGAATTGTGGAAAATTAAATTGGTGCATTAAGGGTAAACCAATAAACTTCAAATCTTGGTTTGTAAATAGACAAACATTTTGGGACACTAAAAAGACATCAAATTGGAGCATTTTTGTGGGATGGAGGGACTATGTATGAGGGATGTGCCAAATTTCTGTCATATCCATGTCAAGGTGGAGAATAATATCTGTTTAAACCTTGCTGAGCTGTTTTTTTTAAGGGCAGGGGGGAGGGAGGATGAACTGGTTGTGTAACTACCATAGAAGAAACAACTAGTGTTTGAGAGGTAGAAATACGGATGCCACTGGATGTTGGACTGAAAAAGAAACTAGATATGTATGGTTGACAATGTGACATCATGTTTTAAAGGGTTAAGGGCCAAAGCAGTTGGTCTATTTAGTGTTACCCTGCAAACAGTAGCTATTTCAGAAATTGGATGAGAAGGAACTTGCATATTGCTCCTCATAATGTGTTAGACTGTGACATCTCACTTGAGTTTCATACTTTGGATTGTTGTTTAACTAATATGTTTTGTGATCTATGCAGCAAATACTAAATCCACGATGGCTCCAAAAGCAGCGATGAGGGGAAAAGAAACGAAGGCACAAAAAGGAAAGCAACCAGTAGTGGATGAATGGTTTGTGCAGCCGGGGCTAAAGAAAGGTTTGAGACCCTAAAGAAGCAAACAATAGTAGAAGGAAGGGAGGTAGAAAAAAAATCCTGTCAAGCTGTAGGTATATGTGATATGTTTAAAGGGTTAGGTTGGGAGAACATGTTGTATTTAAAAGCCAAGTGTTATCTTGAACTAGTTAGGATTTTTTATGCAAATTTGCATTTCACTGGGGAGGAAGAAGACTTGAAAGCCATCTCCTATGTTAAAGGGACCCGCATTGACCTAGGTATTGATAACCTAGCTTCCATTCTTGAAATTTCAAATGAGGGTCGTTGTCTTTTTTGGGAACCTAGAAAGAAATTTATGCACTTGGTTAATGTTGATACCATGTATAGTGATATTATGGTAAATTATACGAGTGACACCAGCATCACCCGCATCAAGGAAAAACAGTTGAAACCTATTCCCCACATGTTGAGCCACATCATCCAACACAACATCGTCCCCTGTAAGGGTCATCGTGACTCCATAAATTCTTTTCAAGCCTATGTGACCCATTGTGTTCATAGTTTGAAGCATATAAACCTACCCTTCATCATTCTTCGGATGATGCAATGTGCTTTAGTGACACACAATCGTGGTCTACCCTATGGTAGAGTCCTAAGTTACATATTTAAGGTATTTGGAGTTGATGTTATGGGGGAGGAACTTTCTAAGGAGAAAGAAGTTATAATTCGTTGTACAAATATTTCTTGTGGAGAAGTGGCAGATTTTCAAAACCCTCCTCTAGATGTAGGAGCACATCCTCCAGCAAATGAGGAGTCACACTTCACACATGCTCAATTGTTGGCTTTTCAACAATATATGGATGGAAGATATGCACAATTGGAGGAACATGTTCTTTATATGCGTCATCAGCAGGACCGAATGGCTCGTCAGCAGGACCGAATGGCTCGTCAGCTGGACCAAATGGCTCATCACTTGCAGATTCCGGTGCCCACAAGATCTCCATCAAAATCTCCTTCAAATTCTACATCAGATTCTGAGAAGGAAAACACAAAGTGTTGAGTGCAATACTGGTTCATATGGATACAGTAAGTAGTGTTTAAATGCTTTGCTTTTAATCTCTTATATTGATATGTTTGCTTTAGAACTTTGTCATGTTGTCATTTATATGAAGATAAATATAGTGAAAATCTGTTAGGTTACTGTTCAAGTGGCATAGATGGTAGGGAAGTGGTTTTCTTTTTGAGAATATTTTGTCTTTGAAAATGTAGTAAGAAGAGGATGCTAAAATAAATACATAGGATAAAATGGAGAGTGCTCATGCTTACAGAACCCAGAATGTTGTTTGTAGCTTACCTAGTGGGATTTAATTTCAATGAATTACACGTCCTGCTAGTTAGGTCCGAGAAGAAGGAAGATTCCGGTCACTCTATACAGATATGCACAAGCAGTTGGTCTCATTAATTCATGGCGATTTGTTCCTCTAGGCAAGCCAATTTGATAATCAAACAAAGAGGGAGGGAGACAGAGAGAGAGGTTTTGAGTAGGTAAGCTGTTTGTAAGCTGTAATTACTAATCTATCTAGATTTTGAGTAGGTGATGACTTGGGGTCGATTGATTGGAAAACAAACATAATTAGATTGTCAGGTTTTTGGGGCTGTGTAGTTCAATTATTTAATTTATACATATATGTTCAATGTGAAATATGGGTGAATCTTTACAGGGACTAATTGTTGGAGTCTTGGAGAAAAGTTTGATTGTTATAAGGTTTATTCTATTTTTTTTTCCACCTAGTTTTGGGATCACTATAAGATGGATGTGGCATATTTCTTACAATGACCTGAAGAGAAATCAACGGACAACTGTATGAAATCTAGTGTTTCTAACCTTTATCACTCTCCTTCAAATTTTTGTGATGTTATTTATAGTTTTTGGTTCAATTATTACTGGTATCACTATGATTTGTATGCATTCTACACATTGATATGATCATTAGTTACTTTGTACTTCCCTATCACTAGTAATAAAGTTCTTGCAATCTTGCATTGGAAGTTTGAACAGCTTGAGGAGACTTGTTTAGTTACTAGTTCAAAGCCTGAGAAATAATTATATCTGTTGAATTTACTTCTAAATTGATGAGTTAATATATATATTGTACCATGCATGAAAGGAGGAAGACTAGAGATATCTAGGAGCCAATTATCAAACCATGTTTCAATGCTCTGCTGTTATTTTTTGTCAAAGGTTAAGTGATGGAATATGTTTCCCTGGTAGAGGGGAAAGGTTGCATCAGGATACGTGCGGCAAAAGGAAGCAAGAAGAGGTGTTGGGAATCTATGTTGAGGAACCAGCTCCATGAAGTTGGATTATGTGAGGCAGCTGTTGTAGTTCAAATTTTGGAAAGAAGATGTCAACTTCATGACTAGTGTTTAGGGCATAGTATTTATTAAATGCTTAGTTTTATTTTTTGTATTCCAGGTCAGAAGCTGATTTTTTTTTTTTTTTTTTTTTTTAGTTTGCTCTTGCATCTTTTACCCACGAGATTCAGTATTGGGTGTGAAAGGTGAATTTGAATTGAGTCATGCTTTGTATCGCTATCTGAATTTAGGTTGTATATTATCTGGTGATTTAAGTTTAATAGAATGCCTTTATCTAGGAAAAAAAAAAACTCATTATTTTGATCCTGCTGTTCCAAGTAATTTGGTTCTGCTCACTATTTGTTAACTATGATACTGTGATACTGTGGTACTGTGGTGCAACTTACGTTTTTCTATCGAAGTATAATCCATTAATTTGGTTCTCCAAAACTTGCCACATGAGTTATTCAAAGTAAAATGAAATAAGTTTATTCCTAATAATAGTTCATTTAAATTGAAACCACATTAACTTTTACGTTACATGGGGAAAAACCAACCCTAATTTTGTACGCAATAGACTTCTTACCAAACAAAATTGGCCTCTAAACCTATGCTTGGGATGGCATCATATAGCTAGCTTTTAATCTCGGTGTTTCTCTTCTTTTAATTTTAGAGTGAGTATACTTTGTGCTAAAGTATAGACAATGACAAGTGCCTCTCTTTTTCTCTTCATCACCAATTCTCATCCTTCAAAATTTGGTTTCTTTGAAAAAACAAACAACCCAGATTGTTAAATATAAAGGATATATGCCCATTTTAGTGAAACGCACCATGCCTTTTTAATTATAGAGGATATATTATGCCCATTTAAGTGAAACGGCATGGTGCCGTTTCACACCCACGCGAAACGGCACCACGCCTTTCCCCCGTGTGAGGCTGCCCTCCCGCCCCCCGCCCCGCCTTTTCATCATCGTGATGAAAAGGCATGGTGCCCTTGTTGGAAACGGCACCATGCCTTTTAATTTAAAGAATATATGCCCATGTGAAACGGCATGGTGCCGTTTCACACCCATGCGAAACGGCACCACGCCTTTTCGTCACGTGATGAAAAGGCATGGTGCCCTTTTGCGCATTGGAAACAGCACTATGCCTTTTTAATTTACAGAATATATGCCCATGTGAAACGGCATGGTGCCGTTTCAAACCCCCGCGAAACGGCACCACGCCTTTTCGTCATTGTGATGAAAAGGCATGGTGCCCTTTTGCAGGCGTTGGAAACGGCACCATGCCTTTTTAATTTAAAGAATATATGCCCATGTGAAACGGCATGGTGCCGTTTCACACCCACGCGAAACGGCACCACGCCTTTTCATCATCTGTGATGAAAAGGCATGGTGCCCTTTTGCAGCGCGGGAAACGGCACCATGCCTTTTTAATTTAAAGAATATATGCCCATGTGAAACGGCATGGTGCCATTTCACAACCACGCGAAACGGCACCACGCCTTTTCATCATTGTGATGAAAAGGCATGGTGCCCTTTTGCAGGCGTTGGAAACGGCACCATGCCTTTTTAATTTAAAGAATATATGCCCATGTGAAACGGCATGGTGCCATTTCACAACCACGAGAAACGGCACCACGCCTTTTCGTCACTGTGATGAAAGGCATGGTGCCCTTTTGCAGGCGTTGGAAACGGCACCATGCCTTTTAAATTTTAAGAATACGTATGCCCATTTTAGTGAAACGGCATGGTGCCGTTTCACATCCACGCGAAACGGCACCATGCCTTTTCGTCACTGTGATGAAAAGGCATGGTGCCCTTTTGCAGGCGTTGGAAACGGCACCATGCCTTTTTAAATTTTAAAGGGATATATGTCATTTTAGTGAACACCCCCACGAAACGGCACCACACCTATTCGTCACTGTGATGAAAAGGCATGGTGCCTTTTTGAAGGTGTTGGAAACGGCACCATGCCTTTTTAAATTTTAAAAGGATATATGTCCATTTTAGTGAAACGGCATGGTGCCATTTCATTGGTGTTACGCAATATGCACGTTATCATGATCATGAGTGCTCTACCACACCATTCAAGCCATGTCCATTACAATAACACAACCCCACAAACCATTTCTTAATCAACACCGAATTTGGAGTTGAAGGTAAATAATTGACAAGTTCTATTTCACCCACGACAAAGACATCGTCATTATAGAATTCCAACTGTCCGTTGAAGCCTTTCAACCTTGCAAGGATAATGAAGCGTCCAGTAAGAGGTAAGAAAAGGCGTGGTGTCGTTTACCTTCCAACTGTCCATGGAAGCCTTTACTCTTCTTTTTTTTTTTCCCTCACCCTTCATCACAACCACCACAGCAACAACCAAACCTGCATCCTGTCCCAAACCTTCCCATCCCTGCAACCCCAGCCCTGTCCTCTCTATTCTACAACCACCACATTACACTGCAACTCCTGTAACCAGCCCCATCTAAAACCCACACTAACAAGAAAACAATAGAAATTCCATTAATAATTTCTTAATTCAAGCACAACTAGTGAAGCCTACTTATACGCTTATAGCTTGGCTAAGCTTCACAAAATAAGACATCTCAAAAGTTGATCACTATAGCTCGAACCGGCATTAATCCCGGTTATGGCATCTACCAAAACAATATCATCAGCAAAATGCAAAAACAAGGAATTGGCCATAGACCAAAATGGGTACCTAGCATGAACTTGAAGAATGACCTTACCAACAAAATATCATTCTCAAATTTGCTTCAATCAAGTTACAAAATACATGTCCAAAATTTGGATGAACAATTTGTAGTTCTATTTCCTCAAATCATAATATTACATTTCCAACATACCAAATGGTTACAAACAGAGCCATTTGAAATGGTTACAAACAGAGCCATACGAAATGGTTACAAACAGAATTTGTATGAACAATTTGTAATTCTAGACTGCTTCTTGTGCACATACTTCACTGCTGCGATTTTAGAAATGCGTTCACGGCAGTTCACTTGCGGTGCACCAACATTAGCTTCAACCTATGTGCCAATCAAAGATAAACTTGTGAGAATATCACACTTCGCAGTACTACTGCTATGCTTCATGTTTTTCAATTCAAAAGTCTGGAATCATACAACTAAACTAGGGTACAAAGTTGAAGCATAAAAATGACAAAAAGAAAATATGCTTTACAAAACAATGGAATATAGCATTGTTGGAAAGAACATACCAGAGGATTTTGAGGCTTCAGGTCCTTGTGGCAACTTCAAGGAACACTGTGCATATAACTCAGGCCCCTAAATAACATACAAATCTAAAAGAGTTAGATATATAAGCCTCACAAGGGAAGTTGGGCGGTATGTTATATGTAAGCCTCACTAAGAAACAAAACCGAGATATGACTGGGAACACCACTCCAGTCAGCTAGACTAAAAAGAATCGCAAACATACTCCACTAAAAAAGAAAATAAACCAAATGGCAAAGGAAACCCGTTCCAGCCGTAGCTATGATTGGAATCTTAGAGATACTGAACTTCTAAATTAAGTGTTCAAACAAAGACTAGACTGGTAAAGAGTCATAGTCCAGCCATGCTTTACAATATCATAATAATATTTAGGATGAAAAACTCCAAACAACCACCCAAGATCCTAGTTTTAAGAAACTTGAAATGCAAATCCCTTGGGTGGCTGTATCATCCTGTTCAATAATAAAATTTCTTTTGACTCTTTTGTGCATATGATAATAATGCCCAAAAACTGACATGATTTAGAGGGAGGGTATGAAGCTTGAAACTACACTTTAGGCAAAATCCAAACACTAACATGATTTAAAGGGAGGGTATAAAGCATGCGTGGCTGGCAATTCTGCCCGAAAATCATGTCTGGGAAACACCACTCCATCAGGTATGTAAACTCTTAAGGAAACTTAATTTATTAATGTAAACTAGGAAACCATATAACAAAGAGTGTATATAAACGTTTACCTGAGTAGAACCTTGAGATGGATACAGTTGATCACCTATGCCAGACACTGTTGAACCCTGTGAGGTACCTATTTGTTGTATAATCCAACAACACATATAAACAACATTATGGTAATTTAAAAGAAAAAAATATTTTTTAACAGTAATTTTAAATGAATTTTTGTATATATATTATACCTGTAACAGTGACAAGAAACTAGACTATGGCATATCTTCATATCCACCATGCAAACCCAATGTGGTCATTGAAGATGGTATTCCGGATGATGGTACGTCGATGGAGCTCTATCCTTCCACTGGCTTTTTCCTTCTATTTTTGTTTTTGCCTTTTTCATACTAGGGCTTCTTTCTCTTTGATCCACCTTTTTGAGATTCTTTCTTTTTAAGCTGTATTTGTGTATATATTTCAGCAGATTTTGTTGAAACATGGTCAACATGGTTTACACCAAATTCATCTTCAAGCTCCTGATGTATCCCATTAGCATGCCTATCGAGTATCTTAAATCCAACCTCTATACTACAGGCTTCATTAAGAAGTTTCAAATATCTGGGAACCATCATCTTATACCGTTGTAAGTGAATTAGTTTGTCATTTGCTTCAATACCTTCTATTTCTCTCCTGTCATTTAGGGACAATATTCTTATCCCCTTCATCCATCTCATCAAAATATATCTTTTAGGAATGGAGTTTATTTGTAAGTAACCTAAGACTTTCAAGGCATGACTACAAAGAATGCCTTCTCTCTCAAATAGTCTACAACTACATGTCATACTCCCCTCAGCTGGATTATGCAACACTTTGTGTTCCTTTCCAATCTTATGTTCACACTCACTTTCTTCCAAGATCACATAATGATAATTTAAATCACTTACACTCTTGGATTTGATAACATGGCTAAGACTCAACTCATACTCCGTCTTAAACATCTTAAATATATTTGGAGTATATACTCTGAAAGCTTCTTTCAAGACACCTATCTTTGAATGGAAACCCCCAAGTATGGTATTTCGTGCATCAAACTCTTGTTTTAGTTCATTGGCACGTTTTGCATCTACAACATCTTGAAAGTGTTCCATAAATCGTATAAGATCAAAACTGGACTTCAGACATTTTTTCAGATCCTCATTGATGCTTTCAACAAGTTGTGTGCTCCTCACACCTATTGTGAAAAGTTCATGCATGTAACAACATGCCCATTTTTCTTTCAATTTATATGTCTTATCCAACCAAGAAGTGTCTTGAAGCCGAGGATTTTCTCTCAAATTCTTCCATGCATTTTCAAATTCATCAACTTCAGTGTAATCCCAAATGCATTTTTTCAAACAGTTGCTGAATAATGAGTGTTCATGCATCATATACCCGAGGTGTTTTTTTGCATTTTGCAAAAGATGCCAACAACACAATGCATGATGGGTACTAGGTGAAACCTCTGCTATTGCCCTTGCCATTGCAACATCCTGATCAGTGAATAGGATCTTCGGCTTCTTCTGACCATTACTTCTAAAGAAAGTCTCAAATAACCACTTAAATGATTCAACAGTTTCATCATAAAGCAAAGCAGCACAAAAAATAACTGCAATTCTATGATGGTTGAAGCCTACAAATACACCCAAGGGCCTATATTCCCTATTTGTGCAGAAAGTAGTGTAAAAAACTACCACATCACCGAACAATTCATAATCACACTGCATCCCATAATCAACCCAAAATATATTTGTTATCTTTTCCTCATTGTCCATCTGTAAACAATACACAAAAGCAGAGTTTATCTCCCGTTGTTTATCTAAATAGAGTATCAAACTCCCAGCCTCCCCAAAAGCTAAATCACGTTGCCGTTTGGTATTGAGATAATTATGTAGATCTTTCTTGGTGAAGCCAACATTTTCATTCCCTCCTGCTTGGAAACCCAATAAATCAAATGTTAATTTGTTCCCCAGTCCAGTTCTCTCAGCTATATCTATCTCAGTAGCTTGGGTAGTAGATATTGCACGCTGAGACAGCATAAAATGTGCGGTATTTGATGTGTGAAGATGGTGGTTATGTACTTCAATAAAGACTTTACATTCATACTGTCCATTTGCCTATAATGATATGTTCATCTTTGCACCACAGCCAGTTCTAGTCTCTGGATGATATCTGTTCTCACTTTATCTGATTCCTTCCGCTTTCCTTGTTTACTACAAACATAAGTCCTTTGCACAATGACAGTTGGATCTTCTGTGTTCTTATGGCAATAGGCTCTTCTTATACTAAATCCAATATTACGCCCATATTGGTTATAAAAAGTATAGGCTTCTTCTTCTGATGTAAATCTCATGCCAATTTGAGGCTCAGGACAACCAGCCATTGCAATAAATTACCCAATCAACCATTGAGATACAATTATAAACACCAAATGTGAGGAAACATGTCTAAAATTCAAACATTTTATTACAATTCGGTGTATCTAATAAAATTTCATTCTTCCATCAACAAATAGCACAACACAATGAAAATTAAAGGTGCAAAAAAAAAAATATAAAAAAATGATGGAATAAATGAAACTGTAAAATGTATATCTTTCCTTAACCATTTACAACATGTTAGGTGGCCAACTAGAATTAACTTCAGCTAAAAATATTTCCTACATGAGCAAAAGAGGTCTATTGCATCAATAAACTTAAATATAAAAGCTCAATGCCCATAAAACCTGATCATTAATAGCAGAAGAAACTATATTCAAAAATCAGAGCTATAGCTATAACAGAAATTATGTAACTCCTAGAAACAGAGCTACAATAACATCATATTCAGCAGAAAATAGAGAAGTGCAGAAAAAAAGAGCAAAACAAGAATCCACAATTGTGTAAATAAAACAAGAATTAAGGATTCAAAGAAAATTATTCATTCAACAAATAATACATTACTACAAGAAGAGCAAAACAAAAAGCATTGAAAACACTAATACATACAAATTTTATGCCTCACAAGAAGAGTAGAACCAAAAGCCCCTTTTCCAAATTCTTCTAGTACTTCGTACTGCTCTATCTTTTGTCAAGTACTTGTTCCTTGATATCTTTAATGATCTACAAATATAGCATAACGTATTCGAAAATTGAAGTGTAATGAGCTGGAGGAGAGAGGATGAGTGCTTCTTTTTCTGTCCCTTCACTCCTTTCTCCCCTCTGCATATCACTCTTATTGAAGACACTAAAAGCTTCAATCATGCCCACTCCTTAGGCTCTACCACATTCTACTAAATATAAATACCCCACTTAGGGTAAGCTCTCAACTAAATCATATAAATGACAAAGTATAAAAGTACATTAAAGACGAACAAAAATGCATGCAAGGCCATTTGCGCTACACAAGGCATCTATGTCAAGCTGCTCTGTCGGACTTGCAGCTGTCAATGCTGTGGAGATGATGCTTTCTAGTAAAGCAACTCTTACTTTCTGATTCTGATGTGTTCTACACAATGATTAACATAAAGGAGAACATGATGATTAAGTGAAAAATGAGATCCATTTTTGACTACCAAACCTTAGGTGTCACCATGCGGGTGAAAATAGCTTTTGGCCTTCAGGTGAAAAGAGTAATGGACTTACAAAACATTGTTTACACTCATAGCATGAATGATTTATGTAAAATAAGGTAACAAAAGTCAGCTGTTTGAAGACATTGCTCTTGTCTAAACTAACTCACAAGACCCCGTTGTTTGAAGACATCAAGCATGGCAACACCAATCTTTGCTGGCGACTCCACAACTGTCACCCCAGCTTCCCTAATGGTCTTAATTTTATCTTGTGATGTACCCTTTCCCCCTGAGACAATAGCTGCAGCAACAAAAGAATAATGCAATTCGAGACTGGGAGTTCAAATTATTCAATATAAAACAAGACAATCCATCCTCCTTTTCTCAAGAACAGACAAAGCATACCTAAACCCATATTTCCAACAGCAATCGGCTTTACCCACACCATACAAAGGCTATATATTTACAAGGGTTGTATCGGTAGAGAGGAGGCAGGAATCATAAGACGTGGTTATAAGGAAAAATAATACAGATTTAAGGAGGAAAAATAGACCAGTAGAGCTTGTGATGGTCGACTCGAAAATGGTCAGTAATAAAGTGGCCTTGCTTGCGATGTAGTTGGGAGTGAGAAAACGGAGAAAGAATGAAATGCGTTCGCAGGATGGAGTGAGAACGAAGAAAACCCTGTTTTTTCCCTCGATTTTGACCTCTCTCTTTCACACAGACTCGTTCTCAGAAGACGCAGCTCTCTCTCTCTCTTCACGCTGCAGATTTTAGGAGCCCTAACTCCTCCTCCTCGTCGGAGAAACCAAATCTCAGAAATCTCTGACTCTCTCTCTCCAATTTTGTGTTTAGGCTAGCGAATGAAGGAGAAGAGGGAAACAATACGTTTGAATGCTTCGGTTATGAGGATGTGAACCGTTTTGGTTTGAAACGGGCTTAGCCGAACCGCATGAGCCGAACCAATTACTTCACTTAAAACTGTTTTAAGCTCACATGTTAAAGATCAACGGCTCACATTAAATATGATCACGGCCCCCCCGCCGGCGCGCGGCGCCGGGGGGGCGGAGGCCAAAAGGGGGGGGCGAAACCAAACCCCCCGCGGCGGCCGCCCCCCCACCAGCCCCGATTGGGCTTTGCCCCCAGCCCCAAGGGCCCCCCTCTCGGCCCCCCCCTTAATTGGTCATATTATTGGACCTAAAATAACAAACGTAAATTCATAAAAATAAAAGTATCATAAGTAAACTAAAAATAAAATTCATAAAAATATAAGATGATTCACGCTCATACAAAATGATAAAATAGTCAATAAGTTGATAGTGTTGCTTTAAACATAAATAAACTCATACTCCATAATTCTATATTGATCTCTGAAAGTCTCTCATTGCTTTGATGATGGAAATTGAAAACCTCTCCCATTACTTTGGTGATGGGAATTGAAAACCCCTCCCATTGATATCCTTATTCAACAAAAAAAAATCATATTCAAAACTATATTAACAAATAAATCAACAATAATTTAGTATTGATATTTTTTCGTAGTTAAAAAAATATTATATTTTAGTTACAAACATAGCTCTCTATCCTTAATAAAAAAAAATTTCCTCTGAAATATCACATTGGAGGCAAAAGAAAGATGACAATATTCATGATGAGAGGTTAAAGAGTAGATTTGTTAGATATTAATTCTCTATATACTAGCTTTTATTATTTATAATATATTATCTCACCTTAGTTAAAAAAAAAATAATGATTTTTTGGAACTAAAAATGACTTAATTCGAAAAATAAAAATTATCTTAAGAATAATATAAAAAGTGAACTCATAGTCTAATATTATCAAAATGACTGAAGGTCAAAGTCGAGACTTATAGTTTTATCAATGTTAACATGAAGATTAGGGTAAAAATCTAATACATGATCAGGGTCAAATTAACATTATGATTAGAGCCAAAATTAGGGTAGGATCGGGCCAAAATCAAGTGGATGCTTACTACATTGGTAATGAAGATATAATTTATTTTTATTAATTTTTTTACAAAACATGATCATGTTTTTAAAGTTTGGCATGTGTCAAATATTCACCCATGTGGATTATAATTAATTCCTCTCCACATGGGTGGGGGTTCAGACTCAAATCAGGTCCAAAATCATGGACATAGAACAAAGCCAAGATTAGGGCTAATATCAAGGCCAAGATCAGGGCTAGGATTAGGACCAAGATCAGGGTCAGAATCAAGGCCAAAATCAGGGCCAATATTAGGGCCAAAATCAGGGATGGGTTGGGCGGGCCAGAGAGTAACCCCAGGCCCGCCCTTGGCCCTAGTTCAAGGCCATAATAATTTGGCCCTAGCCCGCCCTTAGGGCCAAAATCTTTAGCCCAAGCCCTATTCGGGGTCAGGGCAGGCTTAGGGCAGGTCAGGGCCGCCATGGCCAAACTTGCACCCCTAGTTGCTTAGGAATACACAACCGCTCACATGCCAACCACTGTATTTTAGTTTCCCATCCACTTTTTCCCAATAGATTCTAGCCACAAGCTACTTGCTTATGAAGGTGATATGGAGGAAATATGATCGAACCCGGTTCATACTTGGTTTGACCCTCGACCCCGGTTGAGACTGAGGGAATCGACTCGCTTCCGAGCGAGCTGGGTCCAGGAGATAACTTGCTGAGGAAGAAAACTAAATCAGCCACAGGCACACCCTAATCCGACTAATGAATTAGGTTAATTACCCTAATGATGGCAGACTCAACTTGGCGGCTGTCACTTATCGCTATTGAAGGGATAATCATCGAATAACCATGAGGTTATCTTAGGAATCCTCTACTAGTTCAAACTAGTAGAAGTCTATCGCTCAACGGATCTAACTGTTAGAATCCAACGACTATCCGAAGAAGGCTCAAATGCATCCAACGAAGAAGATTCGAAAGTACACTCTATATAAACCTTATTTACCTACGAGGTAAGGAGGACACCAGATCCATACACACACCTGTGGACGTAAACACTCATATGCTTACGATCTAGATCATATTCCAGTTATTCATTCCTTAGCTCTGTGTGTCTACCAGAGCCGTTTGTGATTAAGTTCATCGACTGACTTAACCTTCGGAGGTGGACTCCCAACCCCAGCGGTCGGGCCACATCTGACGCTTTAGTTTTGCAGGTCTTTCCAAGGAGATCTAAGGGCTGAGCAGATTTTGGACGCATTATTTGGCGTCGTCTGTGGGAAAGATTTAGAAAAATATGGTGACTAGATCGGCAGCAGCCGCTGCACAACGTGATACTGGTGTCCAAATTCCCGGAGAAAATAATCCAGATATTCCCTAGGGAAGCTTACCACCTCTTGAAGTAGATGGTGGTCAAGGAGGGCACGATCCTCCAGAGACATTCCAAGATCAATTGAATCAAGTAAAGATTCAACTTTTGGAGGTAAGTCAAGCACTCTGCGTGCTAACCAGATGGGTGGTATTACCACAAGAACCTGATCATAGCGATTCAGGGAGGCGTGTATTACCACGGGATCAAAGATTGACTGAAGATTGGAATATCGGTCAGAATTTTTGCGAAGGTGACCGAGGGTCTAGGAGGGTCGACGATCTACCTAGGCGGGACGATCGGTTATACAGACCACAGGAAAGTACAACCGATTCAAATACGAGGTTGGATACAGGAGTGAAGACTCACTCACCAACTGTTAGACGAACCGTTCGTGATGATCGAGCAGTTCGCGATGAACGGAATGTTCGTGACGAGCGGGCCGTTCGTGATGATCGAATAGCTCGTGATGATCGTGTTGTTCGAGGTCGAGATCGTGTTGTAGAAGATCATTCGACTCATATTGGTCAGGAATTGGCCAATATCAATCAGAAACTAGGACAATTGGCTAGAGGAAGGATAACTGATGATATTTATTCAGTTATTCGAAAGACCCCTTTTGCCAAGCCAATTGCGGGATATCAGTTTCCTCACAATTTTCGCTTGCCAAATTTTTCTACATTCAATGGCTCCGGAGATCCTACGGCCCACACCGGCTATTATCAGCAGACTATGGCAGTTGCAGGTAATTCTGACAAAATTCTCTGCAGGGTTTTTGGTTCATCTTTAACCGGAGCAACACAAAAGTGGTTTTCGAACCTCCCATCCGAAGGGATCGTAAATTTTGACGAGTTGGCGCGCAAATGCATAGGGCGATTCCAGAGTGGAATCCAAATCAAGAAGACAGAGGAAACCTTGTTTACCATCAGACAAGGAAAGAGCGAATCGATCAGAGAATATCTGAAAAGATTCAATAGAGTTACAATGGAGATAGAGAAACAAGATGAGTAAGTAGCTAAAACTGCTCTATTCATTGGACTCACTAACCGAAGACTCCTGGAGTTATTACTACAGGATATGCCTACAACTTATGCTGAGTTGGTACAGAGATGCCAAAAGTAGGCTGAAGTCATGGAGATCTTAGATGCTCGCCAAGGAGACAATAAAGTCTCCACCAAAGAACAAAAGGCTCCTGAGCCAAAGCAGAAGCCAAAGCAGAATGTTCAAGATCGAGTTGGAAAGCCTCAGGCATGGCGGCAGAGATCTCCCGGTAAAAATGAGTATACTCCATTAAATACTCCTCGGGCTGATATTTTGAATATCATTAAGAAGCGAAATATCTTGAAGTGGCCACCAAAAATTCCTTTAAAGCCTGGAGAGCAGCAGGATCGAGAAAAATATTGTCGTTTCCACAAGGATTACGGTCATTATACTAATGATTGTCGTCATTTAAAGGCAGATATTGAGAGATTGATATCTCAGGGACATTTGTCCAATTTTGTTAATAAGAGAAGAGAGGAGCCACGTGAAGTTGGCCCCGAAAGGGATCGTTCGGTTAGTTCAAAATGACCAAGGGAGGCTTCGAAGTCTAAAAAAGGTAAGGAGGTGATTGATACTACTCGGTCACCGATCCTTACAATTTTCGGAGGCCCAAAACCCGAATCACTCCGGAGGTTAAAGACAAAATCTAAATTTGTTGGGACCGGAGAGATGCAGAAGCGTAAGAGGCCAAATGGTGAAGATTCCATCACCTTTGATGAAGAGGATGAAAGAGGCGTTTGTCTACCTCATGATGATGCCATAGTCATCAAGGTAGAGATCACGCGTCGGGAGGTACATAGAGTTTTACAGGGGTCTCAGCTAACCTAATATCTTATGAAGTGTATCAAAAGCTTAAGGTGGATGAAGACTTGATGGAGCCATCATCCACACATTTATATGGCTTTGTAGGATCGTCTACAATAGCAGAAGGATCTGTCCAGTTGGATTTATCTATTGGGAGTTTTCCCAATGAGACTACAGTCCGAATCAATTTTTTGGTGGTTCGGGAACTTCTAGCTTACAATGTTATCCTTGAACGGCCTTCTTTGTCCAAGTTAGGTGCTATTGTTTCAACGAAACACCTGAAGATAAAATTCCCGACTGACATGGGAATTGGTCAAGTTTCCTCTGACCAGAGGATCTCTAGGCAATGTTATGTTGCCTATTTGAAGGACAAGGAGGGCCCGAGGAAAGTGACTGCCCTACCAATAGAAGTTTGAGATGATCAGGAAGAAGCAGAAATGCAAAGGCCCGAACCGGTAGAAAAGCTAGAGCAAATCCAGTTGTTCACAGATAATACAGAAAGGATTACCTATATCGGATCTGAACAGCTGGAGGAGTTCAAAGAAGAGTTGAAGTTTTTTCTTCAACAAAATAGTGATATATTCGCATGGTCTGCCGAAGACATGCCAGGAATCGATCGGACTGTCGCAGAGCATAAACTCTGGATAGATCCAAAGGTGAAACCAGTTATCCAAAAAAGGATAAATTTCTCCATTGAAAAGTACGAAGCCGTTCGGGGCGAAGTCAAAAAACTGAAGAGTTCTGGTTTCATAGAACCAATTGAATGCCCAATCTGGTTGGCCAACGTAGTGATGGGCAAAAAGTCTAATGGGAAGTGGAGGATGTGTACAGACTACACTGACCTCAACAAGGCTTGCCCTAAAGATTGCTATCCGTTGCCACGGATTGACCTTTAGATAGATGCGACTGCAGGATATGAAACTTTGAGTTTCATGGATGCCTACTCGGGGTATAACCAGATCCTCATGAATAAGGAGGATGAAAAGTATACGGCTTTCATGACTGATCGTGAAAGCTTCTATTATAAAGTCATGTCGTTTGGCCTGAAGAATGCAGGAGCTACATATCAGAGGGCCGTCAACAAGACCTAATCGGAAAGAATGTCGAGGCTTATGTTGACGACATGTTGGTAAAGAGTATTACAAGGGCAAAATATCATAGATTTAACAGAAGTATTCTCAGTACTGCTAAAGTATCAAATGAAGCTGAATCCAGCAAAGTGCGCCTTTGGAGTGTCTTCAGGCAAATTTTTAGGCTTCATGGTATCACAGAGGGGTATTGAGGCTAATCCAGCCAAAATACAGGCTCTAATTGACATGGAAGCTCCAAAAATTGTTCGGGATGTACAGTGCTTAACTGGGAGAATTGCCGCTCTGAATCGTTTCATCTCAAAATCTGGAGAAAAGTGTCTACCATTTTTTAAAGCACTCAAAGATTTGAGGGGCAGAAAGGAAGCGAATTGGACTGAAGAGTGCCAGAAGGCTTTCGAGGAATTGAAGGAAACACTGGGACAGCCACCGCTTTTGTCCCGACCAGAGAAGGGAGAAATCTTACAGCTATATTTAGCAACATCCCTTTCAGCGGTCAGTGCAATACTTGTTCGGGAGAAGGATAAGAAACAATGGCCGATTTATTATGCTAGCCACGTGTTACTTGATGCGGACACACGATATTCGCAGATTGAGAAGCAGGCTTTAGCTCTCATGACAGCAGCCAGGAAGCTACGTCCATACTTTCAAGCTCATTCAAATAGAGGTATTTACAACTTTCCCTCTTCGTAAAGTTCTTCATAAACCTGATTTATCTGGAAGAATGGTGGCCTGGTCGGTTGAACTCAGTGAGTTCCAAGTAAGCTTTAAGCCCAGAACGGCAATCAAAGCTCAGGCGTTAGCCGATTTTGTAGTAGAGACTACTGCACCAGTGGAGAACATTGTTGAAGATCCCATTATACCAACCATTTGGGAAGTATATGTGGACGGTTCGAGCAATAAGGACGGAGCAGGAGCTGGAATTCTTTTGAAAAGTCCAGCGGGATTTGTCATTTGATATGTAGCGAGATTCATTATGCAAAATGGAAGGTTGTACAGAAGATCTTATTCTAGACCCCTTCTGAGGTGTTTGGGTCCTCAAGGAGCGGAGTCGGCTCTAGCCGAAGTACATGAAGGAATTTGTGGAGCTCACATGGGCGGATGAGCCCTAGCACACAAGATTCTAAGACTTGGGTTATATTGGCCTAAGATCCAATAGGCTGCTATGGAGTATGTTCGTCGGTGTAGTAATTGTCAGATCCATGCTACAGTATCAAAACGCCCAGCAGAAGCCATGACTTCAATTCTAGATCCCATCCCTTTTGCGATGTGGGGAATTGATATCATGGGCAAATTCACCAAGGCGTTGGGCGGACGGGAATATCTGATAGTAGCAATTGACTACTTCATAAAATGGGTTGAGGCCAGTGCCCTGACAACAATCACTGAGAAAAAAGTGGAGAAATTTGTGCTTGAATCGATCATATATCGCTTTGGGATTCCAAAGATAATCATCACTGATCACGGCACTCAATTTGATTGCCCACAATTTGAGCAATTTTGTGGAACTTACATGATCGAGCATCGTATGTCCTCAGTGGCATACCCCCAGAGCAATGGACAAGTAGAGGTTACTAACCGAACTCTGCTTGAGGGGATAAAGAGAAAACTTAAGGCTGATAAAGACCTATGGGTCGAAGAGCTGCATAATGTACTGTGGGCCTACCGAACTATGGTTCGAACACCCACAGGAGAAACTCCATTTAAGTTAGCCTATGGATCCGAAGCATTGGCACCTGTGGAGATAATGGCAGGAACATTGCAGGACAGAGAGTTCGAGGAAAAAGCGAACGAGCAAGGACTGCTTGATAGCCTTGATTTGTTGGACGAGGTTCGGGCAAAGGCAATAACACGAACTCAACATTATCAACGAAGGATAGCGTCACACTACAATACTCGAGTAAACAATCGTCGATACTTAGCAGGAGATTTGGTGTTGAGAAATACCTTCGCTTCAGATCCACGCCATCAAAGAAAATGGGACCCTTCCTGGGAAGGACCTTATATGGTTGTAAAACCAGTAGGTTCAGAAGCTTACAAGCTGAAGAACATCACCACCCAGAAAGAGTTGGATCGTTCGTGGAATGCCAGGCATCTCAAGAAATTTTATCCTTGATGTAACCAATTTCAACTCAATCAATGCAATTATTGGTTTTCAACAATTATCTTTTGATTGGGGGCCATCATACACCACATTCAAGAACAGATCCAACTACAAGGCATCGGATGAAAATCCGTGTGGGTCCTTCAACACTTATTGAATTTTTTCGGAATTTCTTAAGTCAAAGCATCGGATGAAAATCCGAGTGAGTTCCTTCCACAAGGCATCGGTTTAAAACCCGAGTGAGTTCCTTCAAGACTTATTGAATTTTCGAAATATCCTTAAGTAAAGGCATCGGTTTAAAACCCGAGTGAGTTCCTTCTACAAGGCATCGGTTTAAAACCCGAGTGAATTCCTTCTCAGACTTATTGTATTTCTCCGGAAATCCTTAAGTAAAGGCATCGGTTTAAAACCCGAGTGAGTTCCTTCTACAAGGCATCGATTTAAAACCCGAGTGAGTTCCTTCTCAGACTTATTGTATTTCTCCGGAAATCCTTAAGTAAAGGCATTGGTTTAAAACCCAAGTGAGTTCCTTCTACAAGGCATCAATTTAAAACCCGAGTGAGCTCCTTCTCAGACTTATTGTATTTCTCCATAAATCTTTAAGTAAAGGCATTGTTCTGAACAACTAAGACCTAGTGCAACAGCGACTTAAGTGACTGGCAAAGTTCAAGATGAAGTTAATTTCTTATTTCTTCAAAAGACCGGAAGGGGCCAACCTTTACATCAAACATACACATGAGATTACAAGATTTGGGCTGCAATCTTCGTTCGGTCAAAAAAGAAAGTCATCATCGGTGATCATTAAGAAATCAAACAAGATCAGAACAGCTTTGCCAGAACAAACACAAGAGTCAAGCAGCAACATGGATTCAAGAAAAAGAAGAGGAGGAACGGGGATTACAAAAGCATTACAGTATGTACAAAATCCTCCGCAATTTCATACTCTTTGTCCAGCTTGACTAGAAGAAGTATGGTCCTCGATCAAACTTGCATTCAGGGCGAGCTCTTCATAACTGAATCCTTCCAGGGGAGAATAAATAGGAGAATCCTCGAGATAATGCATAATATCCGGATCCGAAGGCGGAGGGTCGATCTTATCCTTGGTCCAATCAGGAAAAGGAAGACCCAGATTGGCAAACACTTCAGGATGACAAACAGCGTTGTAGGGAGTCGTATCAAAATGAGGATCTTTCCTTAGTATTGATTCCCATACTTCGTTCTCGCCATCCCGGTACACCTGCAAGTTATAAGCATTCAGCATGTCAACAAAGGGCTTACTGTGTAAATATTTGAAGATGCAGGCTCTGTGAACGTCATTTGGAAGGGATTCGGGCAAAGGAATGATAGCTTGCCTTTGAGGTAACACTTCAGAACCTTGGGCCCCTGACTTTCCCGCTTCTCGCTCCAGTTGCCAGATCTTCTCCCTGGCATCATCCAAGTTTGAACGGAGATGCTCGATCACTGAGTTCTTTTCTCCTGCAACGACCTCCCAAGCTAATTTCCTAAGGCGAGCAATCTCAGCGTCTTTGGCTTTGGAGTCTTCCCGAAGCCTGGAAACTTCATTACTCAGTTTACTGAGTCTAGAGGCTGCTTCCACTTGGTTGTGGAAGTTCCCAGTGAGACTCTTGCAAACGACTTCAGAGTTAGTCAGGAGAAAAAGAATACTCTTCCGCATCAAAAGGAAACTGAAGAGAAACTTACATCACCAATGACTTCATAAAGTCATCGTCTGGAAGTTTGGAAAGAACTCTGCTCTGGCTAGACATTTGAGTAGCAGTGCACCACTCCAACTCTTTGTCAAACTCATTTGACACTAATTCAGACCTCCTCGAAGGAGGAGAAGGATGAGCTACATCAAGAGAAGGGTGAGTTGCATCCTCCACCAACCGACGACGCTTCTTAGTGGCAAAATCCTCTGGCTCCAAAGGAGAGGAAGAGGATGCCAAACAAGCTCTAGAGTTGGAAATAGAAGCAGCACCTGCTGGGGCTGCGCCTTCATCAGATGCCAACATAGTTGCCTCTAATGTCCGAAGAGTCTCCTTCGGAGAAGCCCGACTGGTATCTACGGCAGGGGCATCAGCAGCACCATCAGCGACGGAGTGATCAAGATCTTCCTAGGAAGACCGAGCGATCTCTTCGGGAGGAGGGAGCGTAGGAGAGGCATCAGTAGAAACTGTGGGAATCTGACCTGAAGATTCACCAACAACAGTCTCCTTACGCTTAGAGGATTCACCAGATGAAATCACCTTATCGGCCAAAACCTCCATCGATGCTGGAACAGTTTTCTTGTAGGACTTCGTTCTAATAAAGTTCGGATCGATTCTGGGAGGCACTGCAAGCACAGAAAAAGCCGTATCAGTACGAAAATCCAACAACATAAGGAAAAAGGGAAAACCCTAGTTCTCTGTCATATATGAACTACTCAAAATACCCATTAAGTAAACCCCAAGTATTACTATTGTGGAGTTCACTCAGGGGGAAGGAGAGGGCAAAAAAGCTCACTTGTTCAAAAAATATTGTTGGAATACGAGGAATACGGATGCAAAGCAAGAAGACGGAATGTCGTTTTTGCAAATCTAACTTGCAGATAGCAGGATAGATGGAGAGTACCCTTGAAGGACTTAAATAGCCTCAAGTAGTAAGACGACGGTTGAGAGCCAAAGGCAACCAAAGGCCCAGATCAAAGAAACGCTTCGAATTCCTCAACAAGCAAGATCAACGGTCGTAAGGAAGCTACGTGGAAATATGCACCTGATACGAGAATACCTCCAACCGTCGCACCACCATTTAAATAATGGTTGTATTACCAATTCATTGAAAAAAGTGAATGGTATACAAAGGCAAGGAAATGTTTGGACTTCACAACAAATGAAGGGAAACGTGTGGGCTTTGCAATAAATGAAGAAGTAATGGGGAATAAAGGCTAAGGCATCTTTCCCGAACGTCTCTTCATGATATCTTAAAGATTATCCCCTGTCAAGGTATACGAAATTAAGTGATAAGTTTTATCATTTATATTTGATTTTCAAGACAAGCTTTCGAATAGGAGATGAGGAAATATTGAGGCAAACATGGAAAAAGTCTCTATTCATTAATGAGGAGGATAAATCTTTACCAAAAAAAAGAGTAACTCCCTACGCTTCTTCTTCATTATTGCCCGAAGAGTCCTGCACAGGAGAGCCTTTCTCAGGATCGTCATTCTCAGGGTCCTTTGGAGAGCCTTCCTCAGGATTGCCATTATCAGGATCCTTTTCAACGGCAGCCTTTGATTTTTCTTCTTGGAGGGGTGGTTCGTCAGCAAGATATTCCTCATATTTCGGGTCAGCTGGAAAAGGATCATCCTCTTCCAAAGCCCAATTAGGGAAATCCAACTTAAGCTTCCTGATGACCTCTCTGTGACACACCTCACGAAAGGGAGTTGTATTGAAGGAAGGGATAGATTCGAGGATCTTTTCCCAAATGTCATTCTGCCCCAAGCGGTAAGCTTGGATGTTGAAGGCACTCAACAGGTTAGAGAAAGGTACGCTGTTCAGGTACTTCCAAACACAATCCTTTCGAAGCTCTGGCTTGATATGCTCGGGTTTGCTAGGGACTGCCATCTTCAGTATATTGTCGTTCTCTATGGACTTAAGCTCAAGTCTGTCCCCGAACAACGTGGCAGCTGCTTTCTGCTTCTTAGCCTCGTGCTCGGCAGCAACAGCGCGGGCCTTTGAAGAGTCGAGGGCCTTTTTCAAGGAGCTCATCTCCTCGTCATGCTTCATCTGCAGCTCCTTGGCTGCTGCCGTCAGCCGGTCTATTTCAGAATTGGCCTTAGCCAAGTTCTCTTCACAGGTCTGCAGCAAAGAGCCGTTACGACCAACCCGGCTCAATGCTTCCATGTGTTGATAAAAGCTCAACACAACATTCCTGGGGACGACGAGATTATCAGAAAAAATCATAAGAGATTATGAAAAACAATTAGAGAAAGATCAAGAAGGCCGGTACCTGGTGGACTGACTAACAAGAGTATCATCGTTCAGGGCTTCAAAGTCTTGACGGTCAGCAGGCAGAAGACTGAGGGAACTCCATTCTGCGGCTTTCTCAGGGTCCCGTGTCACCCTATCAGTCTGCTTGAGTGTCCACTGAGGCATGAAGACCTCCTCACCATCTTCAATATTTTTGGATTTTTATGGGAGGAAGCATCAACTGTATCGTGCTTCCTTTTGGTTCGAGCGGCAGAGGAGATGTTTGGCCTCTCCACCATTGGCTTTTTCCCTTTTCCTGAAGCATCAACCACGGGCTTTAAGTTTTTGATACCCTTGTAAGAAGGGTCGGGAGAGGGAACAGAAACCTCTTGTTCGGCAGTTAAGGCTCGGGGCGACTGTTGCTCAGCTATCACAACGGCCCTGGCAGCCTTTGCCCGAAGATGCTCAGGGTTCATTCTTGGTGGCACTGCAAAGAAGAACAAGAATCAGAATTGCAAATAGACATATCACTCTTAGAAAATTGAAGGATGATGGTTAAGAAGCTCACAATGAGCCAATCCCCAATACTGAAGGATGGAGTTGTACTCCACCTCAAGTCCATGTATCTCCTGATACCATGGAATTGATTTGATCTTCTTGACGGCCGTCTCGTCTTCTTTGGATAAAAGAAGGACCCGGTTACTTTCAGAGTATGACGTATACTGTTTCCAGACAGTCGGGAAGTTGAGATCTGACTGAGGTGCTCAACAGAAAAAGTATCGTTCGCGCCATCCTTTGTGATTGGAAGGGCAAGTTCCTTTGGCGAGAATGCTGCCCCTCCAGTCAAGCTCAGCCTTATTACGCTTGAAGAGCACAACCCAGCCAGGAGGATGGGAAATAGAAAGAAGATGAAAGTGCACAAAAAGAGCAAGAGAAGGCATAAGGCCAAGTTCAAAGCATAAACCCAAGAAGCCGACGATGAGACGCCAGCTATTGGGAAGGAGCATTGCAGGGCAAGTGTCCCAGTGATTCAGGATGGCATAAAACAAAGGATTGAAAAAGGGAAAGCGAACTCCGCTTTCCAGTGCATTTATGTATAGGGAAAATTCTCTCGGAGGGTCGAATCAACCCTCTCATCAGGGTAGGGAACCCTAAGATGATAAGAAGGAGAAAAATCAAAACCCTGGATGGCCGAAAGAAGGGTTTTCTCCTTGTAAGAGGAGGGAACAAAACCAGGTCCACCTTTAGACCTGGAGGTTTGTTTTGACTACCCAGAAGACTCGGCGGTCACCCTAGGAGTCTTGGAAGATCCAGACTCAGGAAAGGCATAAGAAGTCTCAGCCTTTATTTCTAATCTTTTATGGGTAACTTCTGTGAATTCACGCCAGAGAGCAGTTAGGGTTTTATTATCACTATCCGACTGCTCAGAAGGAAGGGAAGCAAAGGCCTCGTTACCACTACTATTACTGACGCTGGGCACCAAGGAAGAAGAAACCCTATTATTCTCCATTACTAGCTTCGGTAAGGTACAAAAAAAACCTGAAGACAGGGAGTTTAACTTTGCAAAGGGAACAATAAACTTACTGATTCAGTGAGGCAGAAGCTTGAGAACGAGAAGGCACGAAGCAGACGACGAAGTTTCAAAATTCCAGACAAGAAGAATGAAACCTACGAAGACAACGAACTGCTTTTAAGCACCTGCACGAGTGTTCGAGGAAGTGAACGATCGAGATTGATTCAGCATCGACGATTGAGATTTAGAGTCGGTTTGAAAATTTGAACTCACGAATCCAAAACAGACGTCCGGAAACCGTCGCTTGGGTTACGTGAGCCATGATCATTCGACAGCAATAAGACACGTGGCATTGCCCTTGTAACGCTCGAGGAAAATTGACCACCGCATTAAATGTGATATGACATTTAGTGGGATACGCAGAGACTATTGCTTGACGAAGAACCCAGTTAAAAGCAAAGCCCTCGGGATCGACCGAACGCTTGGTCTGGGGGGCTCGTGATATGGAGGAAATATGATCGAACCCGGTTCATACTTGGTTTAACCCTCGACCCCGGTCGAGACGGAGGGAATCGACTCGCTTCCGAGCGAGTCGGGTCCAGGAAATAGCTTGCTGAGGAAGAAAACTAAATCAGCCATAGAAACGCCCTAATCCAACTAATGGATTAGGTTAATTACCCTAATGATGGCAGACTCAACTTGGCGGCTGTAACTTATCGCTATTGAAGGGATAATCATCGGATAACCGTGAGGTTATCTCAGGAGTCCTCTACTAGGGCAAATCTGGAAACTCACAATTAGGGCGGTTACAATATAGGTTATATATTTTGTAACCACCACATTAGTGAGTAAGTGTGTGATTTCATTATTACGAGATTTCATCCAGAAAAGAGGCAGCTCCATCTTTCTCTCTCTCTCTCCTAGAATCGCTGGCTTGGAGTTTCCTTCCTTGCTTTAGATCTTCTTCCATCTTTTATTCCACATGGCATTTGGGTTGTGGAAATACTTCCCTTGTGATTGTGGAATCATCCCGGTAGAGTTTTGGTGGTGGAACGAGAACGTGGATCCAGATTTACTTCCTCTGCGAATACTTCATAAAAGGGAAAGCAAATCCAGGTAAGGAATCTTTTCCCCGTCAATTAAACAATATTGATATATTTGGAGTATTACCAACATTGGCATCAGAGCCATTGGTTCCCACGGTTTTTTGTTCCTCCCCATTGTTTAATTTCATTGTATGGATCCAATGGGAGGATGAAGGGTTTACGGAGAATCCAGGGTTTAATACGAAACCCATGGGAAAATCAAAAACCCTTATGTTTTGGGTTCGGATCCGAATGGGAGGATCCTTGTAAATTTCCCTTATGATTTTTTGCATGAATTGATTATCCATGAAAATTATTCATTGCTTAATAATTATTGCTGGATTTTTTCATGTATTTTTGGATGATTTTTTGAGTGAGAAAAATGTGTTTTACCGTTTTTTGAAAAAATTTCGTTCATAAAAAAATCCAGATTAAACGTTGTTTTCTGGTCACTGTGGACCAGACGGTCGTCCGTCTATTGTCAGACAGATCATAGTGACCCAGACGGAATTTCCGTCTGGGAGACTGTGAAACCCAGCCCTAACCTTGACCCGGAAACCTTGTTGTTTGTAGGTCCGATGACCCGAAGTAAAGTAAGAAGTCAGCTTTGGGCCATCCCAGTAGAGGACTTGGTGTCTGGCTTTGAATCCATGAAGGTTGATGATGAGGTTCTATTTATGGAAACTGAATCCTGATGAAGATCTAATTAGTTGATGGACTTGGAGTGCTCTCTATCTTGGTTTGAAGGCATTTCTACCTATTAGGTAAGTCATTTGACTTGTGTGCAAAACCCCTTTAGGATTGGATTTGATCTGGACCTTCAATTCCCTGTTTTGGCCTTCTTTGTCGGCATTGGTCGGTGATTGATCGGCCGGGCCAGTCGACCAATCCACTCGACCAATGAGTGCTGTCTTTGGCAATTAGGTTGATTCTTGCTCTATTTAAGTCCAACCTCGAGTCCACTTCGTATTTGCTGCCTCCAAACCCTCTGGAACGAACCAAAGACCTCTGCAAGTCATCTCTCTTGCATCCTTGGTGTTTTCTTGACGGATCTTCGTCGAAACTCTTCTTTTTGCATCAAAAGGTATGTCTACTCTCTCTTCTTCTCTTCCATCTTTGTTTTTCTTTCCTTTTTGAGTTGAGACAGTAGAAGAGATGCTGCATCCTCTGATGCAAACATCTCTGAACATGTTCTCATGATCATCCTAAGGATTTAAGGCTAGAACAATGATCTTAACCATGATCATTGCAAGCTTTTGAAGGATTCATGATCAAACCATGATTTAATCTCTGTTAATCTTCTAATCTGAATTCTGATCTCTTTGGATCTTCTTTCATTGATCATGTTAGTGGTTAATGGTTGTGTTTTCTTTCCATGATTCATAATCCATAGAATTCTAGTTGTTCTCTTCTACCTTACTATGTGTTCTTCATGATGCATGATAGTTACATATATGGTAGGTTTTATTTCCTTATTTAGATTTATGCTTCTAAGCCTTATTCCATGAAGACCTATGCATGTTTTCATGTTTTCATTACCGAAAGCAATGATCCATCCTCCTATTGTTCCATCTTTGTTTTCTATTTCAAATTCATCAAGATCCATGTTTGAGTTAATTATGGTAACTTTTTGTTTCCTAATTTGGATCTTGATACCTTGATTTGATTAGTGTTTTGAAGTCCCCTATATGTTAGAATACTACTGATGTAGTCTACCCCTTGATTAGTACCCTTTTGAACCACCAAATTCGGATTTCATATCTTAAAACTCTGATTTTATAGGCTATCGTCTGCATTGGTCGACTGATTGGTCGATCTGGACCACTCGACCAATCCACTCGACCAATGAGTACAGCAACTCCAGATTTGGTCTGTTTCGGATGTTTTGATATATTTTCTGTTAGGGATCTTTCCTAATATGTTGTATATACTTGTTTAGGACCTTCTTCTCAAGTTTGCCAAGATCTTACTTGATTTCTTAGGATCCCTTTGCGAGTTATAAAAGGTAAGGATGGTTATTTCCTTAATTACATAGATAGCATGAATCTAGTTTCTATATTTGAATATCATTAATATGTTTCCTAAATTAGATTTTTACAATGATATACTACTGTTGCATAACTTTGATTACAGTAGCATTACTTATTCATATTGAGTTGATTCATGTATGATTTACTTACCAATGTTATACAAGTGATTGTAATTACTGATTTCTTTCCATATATGGAGTTACCATATATGTGATGATATGAATTGATGCATGTGTATGCTTACGTATGGTTTGGAAAGGAGAGGTGTCCTTTCGACACTTCTGTCCTTGGACTACTACGGGAATATTATGGGATGTTTCCGGAGATGCCCTCTGGACACCTTCCTAAACTGTTGGATGACATATCTAGGATTGTCTAGTAGTGTTTGGCTAGGATGTCCTGTTATGTCGACCCCTAATCGGAGGGGTATTGAGACCGAACGACCCGTGGTAGCAATGGGGATTCATGGGCGCTCAAGACCGGTAACCAACCCGTGAGAGGACAGGAATCACATTGTGGGGGCCATTTATTGGTAGGGTTGCATATGATTAGACTTGGGCTCACGGGCGCTTAAGACCGGTAACCAACCCGTGAGAGGACGTGAGAGCTTCCCGTTTACCATATGTGGATGATCAATAGGGTTGATGAGTCCGTAGTTCGAGTTGGTCGGTGCCATAGGATACGCTGACTCTAGTGTGAAGGATACCGGAAAGGATCGTCGGGGACGAGGAATGGAAGTATCTGGATCCGACTTGATGTAACCAAGTAGAAGACTTGCATTTGGCTAGGTTTTACCCCGACATGCGCCAGTACTTATACCAAATGGTTGTGAGAGAGTGTGTTGACTTAACCCCCTGCCAAGGTTTGTCTCGAGGGATGAAGGACCCATTACCAATCGGCTGCTCAAGACCGGTGAAATGATCCGTGAGAGAATCCAAGATATCTTAAATGGTTGAGGATGTGAGTGGACTTTCCTAAAGAAGTACGGTGCTATGACTTAAAGCATGTCTGCCAATAGAGACCAGCATACATAGAGTTAGATTCATTCATTCATTGTTTGTCTCATATCATTTTGCATTTATGATTGTTCTGGAATCCTGCCATTTATGTTATTACGGATTTTAATCGCCTTCCTGAGTTTCTTTGAAACTCATTCCTTTATTGTACAATGTTGTTAGACTATCCTGCAGTCTTGAGTACTATGACGGTCCCTATGAAGAAGCGCAAGGCGAAGAGACATATCTCCGGGAAGGTGATTGCGGTTACCACAATTACTCTGAAGATCCCGCGAGTGGTTATGCTCCGTACGATGCTTAGTCCGACCATTGAGTGGAAGCGTCCTTGTGCTATTTATGAGATCTATACCTACAAGGATGTCGTCTATAAAGTGGAGAATAATTTAGTTACCCAATGTACTTGCTACTGGGATTAGATTTTATCTAGTTTATTCTTTAGAGCTACTTTTCCGCTGGATGTAAAGTGGGATTTTTGCTTCACTTTACTTATCTGTTTGATACTCTGATTATATCTATTATTCTGATTCGTTTATGATTCATTCTTTCATTATTGGATCT
Source organism: Hakea prostrata (assembly GCF_041222555.1). Lineage (NCBI taxonomy): Eukaryota > Viridiplantae > Streptophyta > Magnoliopsida > Proteales > Proteaceae > Hakea > Hakea prostrata. The sequence continues at coordinate 42,771,678 of NC_142606.1, read as the reverse complement.
ATGATTTATCTTCCGCACTCTTGTTATGATTGTTCATGATTATGTTATTGTTTATGTGGGAGGTTGATCACTCGATACCTGATCTTCGGGCTGTGGATCACACTCTCGGGTATGCCAGATAGGGTACCGGCTGGGAGGGCGTGACAGAGACGGTCATCCGTCTGGGCCAGATGGTCGTCCGTTTGGTCACAGAATGCCAGACGAAATTTTTGTCTGGGCATAAAAGGCAGACGGTCATCCGTCTGGGCATAAAAGGTAGATGGAATTCCTTCTGGGCAGACGGCAGTCCGTCTGGGAGATGGACTTTTTTTTGGATATTGGTCTGTCCAGTTCAGAATGTGTTTCTAACTTACTGGACACCAATGGCCCGACAATCTGTGTGATGTTTGGGCATTAAGGGCCTAGTGAGGCCTAGTGGGAGCTAATGAGGTAGAAGTGTTCTGTGTGAACCACCTCATAGCTTTACATGATTGCATGTTTTATTTTAATAAAAGTATTTTTTATTTATGGGTTTATCAATCATGTTTCATGCACAGAATGAAACTAGTGTATAAGTCTATGTGGGTTTGCATGAGAATTTGATTGAATGTTTTTTAAGCATCTCTTTTGGTTTAAGTGCTTATCCCATAGGTTGACTATGCTAGTGTGATTTGTTTTTGCATGAGTTGTGTTTTATGCTAGATTAATTGAACTCATTCTTGTATGTAATATCTCTAGAATAAATTGCTGCTACCAAGAGCATTGTTGCTAACTTCGCGAAAGGAGATAAACTGAATAAGAAGTATTATGACCTTTGGCGCCAAAAGGTGCAGTATCTCCTAGAAGAACAGAACATGCTGGAAACCGTAAACTAGACAATGTCCCCACCTGAGGAAGGTACCACTGCACAGTATTGAAGGAACCTTGAGCTTTACAATGCCTGGAAGAGGAATGACCGGGTAGCTAGGATTAGTATCCTAAGCTCCATGAGGGATAACTTGATGCTTCAGTTTGAGAAGCATAGGACTGCAAAGTCTTTGTGGGAGGCAGTGAAGTTCCAGTACGGAGGGACTTCCACCACAAGAGGCCGCCAGCTCAGACTCACATTTGATGGTTATAAGATGCGCCAGGGTCACACCATGAGGCAGCATATAACCATCATGTCCAACATGATTAGTGAGTTGAGCGCATGTGGGCGCCAAAAGACTGATGAGGAGCAAGTCTCTGCAGTCATCAGGTCATTGCTTAAGTCTTGGGAGCATATGAAGATCTTCTTGACTCATGTTGATGAGGTCAAGACATTTGATCAAGCTGCCAAGCACCTTGAGCTAGAGGAGGATCGGATGTTGGCCGATGTCCCTCACACTGAAGTACTTGCTGCTGAAGCTAGCACTAGTAAGGGTGCAGGCTTCGAGCGCAAGAAGGAGAGAGCTCAACCTTAGCGGTCTAGGCAAAGTAATAGAGGTGGGAACAAAAACAAGAGTGGTTTATGAGACATGGTTTTAGAATTGTATTTGAAAACAATTCTTTGGTTTTGTATCTGGGTGATATAGTTTATGGTTATGGTTTTCTTAATAATGGTTTCATTGTATTGGATACAATTGATTATTCATTTAATTCTAGTAGTGTTTTTGTTTGCCAAAATACTGTGTGTATTGATTCTAATTTGTGGCATGCTAGACTAGGACATATTGGCTTAGGTAGGATGAACAGGTTGGCAAGAGAAGGTCTCTTAGGCCAATGTTCACTATCTGATTTGCAACCTGTGAGTCATGTCTAGCAGGAAAAGCAACTAGAAAACCATTTAAAAAGGCTTTGAGAGCCTCTCTTCCTTTAGAACTTATCCATTCAGATGTGTGTGGACCCATGAAATGTGCATACTAGAAAAGGACAGTCTTATTTCATCACATTCATAGATGACTATACACGGTATGGTCACATTTATCAAATTTCTCATAAGTCAAAAGCTCTGGAATGTTTTAAGAAATTCATGAGCTTAGTTGAGAATCAGTTAGATAAAAGGATTAAAACTCTTAGAATGGATAGAGGTAGAGAGTATCTCTTCGATATGTTCAAAGGGTTATATGATGAAAAAGGGATATCTAGACAACTTACTATTCCAGGGACTCCACAGCAAAATGGGGTTGCTGAGAGGAGGAATAGAACCTTGCTAGACATGGTGAGATCCATGATGGCGCAGGCAAATCTACCCATCTCTTATTGGGGAGATGCTTTGCTGACTGCGGCCTATATCCTCAACAGAGTTCCAACCAAATCGGTTCCTTCCACACCATATGAGTTGTGGACCGGAAGGAAGCCAGATTTGAGTTACTTGCGCACATGGGGATGTGCAACATAGTTTCACTCTACTTCTCACCAATATGGAAAGCTTGGACCCAGAGGAAGAAAGTGTATCTTTGTGAGATATTCTGAACCCTCAAAGGGTCATGTCTTCATTGGACTAGATGAGAGTGAGAGGATAACAGAACTTGAGTCTAGGGATGCAACATTCTTGGAGAATGATTTTCCATCTCTTTCAGGAGTTAACAAAGAATCATCGGAATTCTTTGAGATACAAGATAGTGGTCTTGTCACTCCGAGGGATTCAGATTCCGGATAATGAACCCGGGGTTCATCCAGAAGATCCTAGTGGGAGTGGGAGTGCAGATGTGATAGCTACCTTAGACGGTGAGCAATCTGACATGCACTTGCGCCGTAGTGGGCGCGGGCTAGTTCCTCGTCGACGTTTCGACATAGAGGATGAAGCCTACATGGTAACTCCTAAAGAGATCGACTGTGAGATGACTTCAGTCGATGAGCATGAACCAAAGAGAGTGCAGGAAGCTCTTGCGGGGTCAAGCTCAAAGGAATGGTTGAAAGCAATAAAAGAAGAGTTGGAGTGGATGAAAGTTAATCATGTCTTGGACTTGGTTGACTTGCCGCTAGGCCAAAAGGCAATTGGGAACAAGTGGGTTCTCAAGATCAAAGGAAAGGCGGATGGTTCTATTGAGAGATTCAAGGCTCGTTTAGTGGCTAAGGGCTACACCCAACGAGAGGGCGTTGATTATGAGGAAACTTTTTCCCCTGTGGTTAGGTTTGCCTCAATTCGCCTCATACTAGCTATTGTTGCTCAGTTGGACTTGGAGCTTTATCAGATGGATGTAAAACTATTTTTCTCAATGGAGAACTTGAGTAAGAGATCTATATGGATCAACCTCAAGGCTTTGAAGCAAATGGACTTGAGCGCAAAGTGTGCAAGCTTAAGAAGTCCATATATGGCTTAAAGCAAGCATCTAGATAGTGGAATGTGTGCTTCCACCAAGCTATGATGGAAAATGGGTTTTCCATGCTTGAGGAAGACCACTGTGTTTACACCAAGAGATCTGATAGTAATTATGTCATTTTGACACTGTACGTAGATGACATACTTATGGCTAGCAATAGCAAGGAGCTATTGGAAACAATTAAGAAATGGTTGTCCTCCGTATTTGATATGAAGGACATGGGTGAAGCAAGCTATGTGCTTGGTGTCAAGATTGTCAGAAATAGGCAAAAGAGATTACTGGGTTTATCTCAGAAGACCTATATTGACAATGTCTTGACAAGATACCAGATGCACAACTGCAAACCAATTAATACTCCAGTGGAGAAGGGTTTGTTTTTGAGCCTTAATATGGGTCCTAAGACTCCAGAGGAGAAAACCAAGATGGAAAGGGTTCCATATTCCAGTGCAGTGGGTAGCCTTATATACGCTATGATGTGTACTAGGCCGGATATTTGTTACGCAGTGGGTTTGGTTAGTCGCTACCAATCAAACCCAGGCATAGAGCACCGGAAAGCAGTCAAGAGGATATTGAGATATCTCAGAGGAACGAGTAACTACATGTTATGTTACCAAGGATTGGATTTGCGCTTAGTCGGCTATAGTGATGCCGACTGGGCTGGAGACATTGATGAGCGCAAATCAACCTCTGGATATACTTTCTTGCTGAATGGCGGGGCCATTTTTTGGTGTAGCAAGAAGCAGGCTTGTATATCCCTCTCGACCATGAAAGCAAAGTATGTGGCATGCTCACCTGCAGTTCAAGAGGCTATTTGGTTGAGGAGATTCCTTCGACATACTGGAATTGTGATGACATCCAAAGAGGCTGCCCTTGTCTACTGTGATAGTACGACAACTCTTAGCTATGTCAAGGACCCCAAGTATCATGGGAAGACCAAACATATACAGTTGAGATATCACTTTGTTAGAGACATCACATCAAGGAAGAAAGTTGTACTTAAGCACATATCTACTAGTCAGATGGTAGCTGACCCTCTTACCAAACCTATAGCCAATGATGTTTTTATTTCTCATGTAAAATCCTTGGGCTTGCGTAGATTGTGACTTATTTTTGTACTGAGACTTTCTTATTATTGAGTAATATGAGTTCATTCCAGCATTTATTTTATTCACTTTCTGTGTGATTGTGTTCTAATAGCATAAAACAAGATATGTCAATAGGCAAGAGAATGGCTCAATCACACGAACATTCGCCTTTGGTGCCTTGGAGACGAGCAGAGATGAGACAGATTGTGAATGACTTTGTGTAGGTTAATTCATAATCATGATGTCGCCTTGATTTGGAATCAAGATGAGTTTCTCTATAGTGAAGAGAATCGACATGAATGTTCCCACTATTCATGTTGCCTATAGGAGCCAGTGCGAGTACTTTATGTGGCGCCAATAAAGAAACTCGGGTTAGGCGCAAGAGGGTTGCGACTGAACTAAGACCTGTATGGTGTTGAGATGGACATACGTTCTATTGTATACAGAATGCTCCACCATAGCACGTATATCATACTATGTGTGCTTAGCGATCATTGGAAATGAGAGGATGGATCCTTGCTCCTCTCATTGTGTGAGTCCTGGACCTTATGGTCCATTAGTGTTCTTAGTGACTTTCGACGACATCATGAAACGAAGGGTTGATGTGGCTACTTTGGGGTGTTACCTATGGTCATGATTGATTCGACCTAAAGGGGCACTACCGGGAAAGGAGTCAATCCTAAGTGTAGTGATGGTCTGGGGGCGAAAGGAAAGGTTTGATTCAACTGCACCCTAAAAGTGTTTGCTGGCACCAACTGTATGTGTTATAGTAGTGAACATTTTAAGGACAAGAAGGTGATCTCTCAGAGGGATCGAGATACCTTTAGTCTGGTGAGTTTGAATAAACATAGGACACTGTGTTATACTAATGCTTATTTGATTTGTTTCTATAAGTGATGTGTCATTCGGCCTTCTTGGGAAGGTTTCTAGTTTGGGGCTCACGCGTGCAGGTATATCACCGGTCGCACAACCCATTTTTCCAGTATGACTTGTGGATGTTAGTGTCTGGGACACAGGTGGTCTATGTATCTGGGATACATAGCGAAGAGATCAATATATATGTATGTCTGGGATATACATGTGTGTCTGGGACACAAGAGGTCTATGTATCTGGGATACATAGTAGAGAGATTGAATGTGTATATCTGGGATATACATGTGTGTCTGGGACACATTGAGAGATTAACACTTGCCCTTGTGCAAGTGGGAGCTGTTGGAATTTATTAATATAATTAATAAATTAGTTGCCCAAGGGCAAATCTGGAAACTCACAATTAGGGCGGTTACAGAATATAGTTATATATTTTGTAACCACCGCATTAGTGAGTAAGTGTGTGATTTCATTATTACGAGATTTCTTCCAGAAAAGAGGCGGCTCCATCTTTCTCTCTCTCTCTCTCTCTCCTAGAATCGCTGGCTTGGAGGTTTCCTTCCTTGCTTTAGATCTTCTTCCATCTTTTATTCCACACGGCATTTGGGTTGTGGAAATACTTCCCTTTCCTTGTGATTGTGGAATCATCCCGGTAGAGTTTTGATGGTGGAACGAGAACGTGGATCCAGATTTACTTCCGTGCCAAATACTTCATAAAAGGGAAAGCGCATCCAGGTAAGGAATCTTTTCCCCATCAATTAAACAATATTGATATATTTGGAGTATTACCAACACTTCCCTCCTTGTACGAAGATTAAATGAGTAATCTTCTTATGAAGATTGATGCACCTGTCATTGGATTTTCATTCTATTAAAGGCCAATCTACCCTTTTGTTAAATCTCTATCAGTCGGTCCAAAATCTTGTTTGAATTCCCAGAGCTTAGATAACAAGGAGGACCAGGAGGCATCAATTCAAGAACTTAGGCTTCCCAAAAATTGGTTGTCCCATGCCTTGTCTTGATTTACAAACTTTATTATGATGATGGAATAGATAAAAGTTAAGGGATAATTACTATTGCCCCTTGTAATATTACTTAATTACTAAAAGGACCCTATTCTTTATGAAATTATTGTTGTCCCCATTAGTTCTAATGGTGTTAAAAGGCAATCATAGTTGAATGTTTACTAAAAGGACCCTATTCTTTATCTTATTTTCTATGCCAGAACTTGATTGAGATGGATCTTGAATTAAGAAAAGGTTTGGTCTGATCTTGATTTTTGCTCGAGGACTAGCAAACTCTTAAGATGGGGGTAATTTGATAGGTGCATTACATGTATATTATATTGAACAATTGTCGGCTACATTTTCATATGGGTCTCAGTGTTTTATATTTATTTTACTATCATTCTACTTAATATTGCATTCAAATGATTTCAGACACTCCCACTCCGAATAATTCTGTATTTTTCCTATCCAATTATTACCTGGACTACTTAATTTTGCTTCTTAATAGGTTAATTATTGAAGAAGAAATCAGAGGAATCTTATAGTTGTAGGCTATTTTGGGCAAGAGCGAGAATCGGCCAACTCAGGCATGCCCGAGTGAGGCCCTATTTTGTTGCATCTACTAAGGATGTTGGGAAGTGGATCAAATTCAGATTTCTTCAAAAATCAAACTCCAAATGGGGGACCACTTGAGTTGGTCTTTTTTAGAGAGGAGTAGAATGGAAAACGAATTGGGAGAGGATCATTAGAGGAAGAAATTTCGGAGCATACACAAGAGGATGTCACTGGTCCTTTCCCATTTTCTATAGTATTTGTCAACATCGAGATACCATCAATGAACAAGTTCAACATGGATAGATAATTGTGGAAGGTATGGGTCTTCTATTAGGGTGTACAGACACTAAAATACTGATGTTCGATAGTGGCTCATCGTCAATAGAGAGCTAAAAAGGTGTTGATGGAGGACTAGGTGTGGATTTTACAGATTGGGGACAAACACCATGTTTTTCTATCATCTACAGGGGCCATAGAGGGGAATAGACTGGGATAGCTTGACAAGGATTGTTTGTGATTTCAAGGCTTAGGTTCTCCTTTGATACACATTTGCACTATATCTGCATATTATACAATATACTTACGTCCCAAAGGATGCTCATCCTTGTAAAGAAGACCTTGGGATAAAAACAAAATTTGTCATACGAATGTTCTAATGTTGAAGGTGGTATTTCTATATTGACTGCATTCAGTCTTGTAGATCCTATTATAATTTTGTCTGAAGAATAAAAAATGACTTTTTTAAGTGGAAATAGTGTTGCTATTTATGTGAGAATATATCAGGTAATATATTAATGGATTCTTTCTTTTTTCCTTTCTTTTTCTGGGATCTAAGGTTCATTAGGGCCAGCTTATGTGCGCCTTTATTACATCCTCAGGGGAGCTTATATAATTAATATAGACGGGTCATCGCCCCTGGCCCCGAGGGGAATCAAACTCTGAACTCCTATGTGGAAGCTTTGATTTTTTTTTCCAACTGAGCGTTGGATATATGTATATTATATAACCCAGCCACTCTTGAAGAAGGAATCTAATCTGCATTTTCTATGGTAGCTCCCTTCATCCTTGTGGCTCCTTAATACTCATCAAGGTATGAATTCTGATTTTGTTTTGCCTCTGAAATCCCCATTTCCTTCCTTCGAGACTCACTCACTTCCATTTTTTCATAATTCAGGTCAATGATTTTAACCATATGGATAAAATCAATGTGTTCCTTTTCATCGAAGGCAAATTAATTAGAGAGCCTAATGAATTGAAAACTAGAACTCTGAGTTAATTTCCTCCCTGGAAGTTTGGGACTGACAACAAAAAATGTATTCGGTGGACGATTAGATTTTCTTCAATAGATTGAGTTAACCTTATAAGGTTTGTTTGCTTCCTATTCCCGTAATCGATGTTTATAATCTAGAGCATATTTTGTATGTGTGAGATTAAGTTCGATAGCTTATAAGAGAATGTATTATTATATACAAATGGCAGTAATATTTAATCTTTTTTTCCTCTCTACGGAGTATGCAACAACATTTAACTACCACCTCTAATTAGTCTTAATTAAAAGCGGTAATGTTTTTTTTGAATTTAGAGTGAGGTATGTTTTAGACTTAATATCGTACTATGTTCTAGCCACTTATTATATTATTTTGGAGAAGTTGCCTTTCTTTGTAGTGTTATAATAAAGAAATCTGATTTTTTCTAATTAAAACTGGTATGTTTTTGTCACCAACAATAGTGAATGTGAATCTAACTTTGTCGGTGACAGCTAATATGGTAAAATATGTTGGTGACAATTAGAGTGGTGACATGTCCCTTTAATTGAATACATTATCCACCTTCCCCTCATAAATTGGGTCATTTCCTCCAACGACTTTGAACTCCAAAAATTCCAAAATATTTTTCTGATCGCCACTCCTTTATTTAAAATTATTTTCTAAAATCCTAGACATTCGAGATAGGGTTGGGTTGGGCTAGGAAACCCTAGCCGAATCACTGAAACGTCAACTCAATCCAGACCTAATATACTCTCAACCTATGCCTGGTCATATAAAGGGTATTCTAACCCTATCCAAGTTCTAATTGGTCTTGGTTTGGTTAGGTAAGGTTGTGGGTTAACCTTTATTAAGGTTGTTTCATCCCAAGCATCCATATACATTTGAAGAATATTCAACTTTTATTAACTTTTATGTAAGTGGATTAGTTGATGATATATGATTCTAAGTATATGTTTGGTAATGCTTCTATATGCTAGCACACCAGTTTGGGTATCTAGATATGTTTTATGCAACCAACATAAACATAGACATACATAAAGAAAGAAAAGAAGAAAAAAAAATCTTAAATAATTTAACTTGCTTTCATTAACATTTAACTATATTTTTTTAATGGCAAGGGATGTCTTTTCAACCTAAAGGGGATCTATCTAATTGATATATAGGATAACTCAAAAGGTGGCATGAATTTTGGGTAAGTCTTCTTAAAGGAGGGTGGGCAACAAAAGACCATACATAGAAAGGCAATATAACCATTTTCTTTGTGAATAAATAGATATTCTTGACTACGTATTCTAACTTAAGAAAACTTTTCTTTAATTAATCATATTTAATTTAGTTGACAAAACTTGCAATAATTAGTAGGATCATCTAGACCCATTGAGGGAGTTAAATATATGCCATATACATCTATTTTGAGAAAGGTTACTTCTAAGATTTGAAACTATGATTTAAACATTTAATATATGAACACTTGATCAACATGCAAAACATGCGCTACTAACATACTGGGAGTTAGCACCATATGGGTTATCAATTCTCCCATAATTACGTGTCCAATTTCAAGAAATTTGACTTTACCAAAAAAGTCTAAAGAAATTTATCCATTTACCATTTTACCATAAAGAACACTTTTAAGGAACTTTTTGAGATATATGAAACGAAAAAAATCGATGATTTAATTGGATTCAAATAACAGGGTATTGATTGCCGGCAATAAAGGGTGCAACCAACAGAGTATGGATTGCCATCGATAAACAGTGTAACTAATGGAGTATGGACTGCCGTTAATAAATGACAAATAAAAGTGAAGAAAAGAGGTAAAAATGAGGTGAGATTGAAAGAGATGTAACAGTTTTCTTGTATAAAGGAGGGACCTGGGTGTTAGGGTGGAGGGATAGACAATGGTGGAAGTCCCATATTGAGTGTTCCGTAAGACACCTAATTATTATGAGTGAAACCTCTCTCTATGTTGATCCAAGTAAGTTGAGAAGCTTGGAGGCCCTTCTTGCATCTCCTATAGTAGTCTTTTTTTTTCTAATACAATTTTGTATTTACTTAGGCTCTTTTTGGTATCAATTATCATTCTCTATTATGCTTATTTAAAATAAATATGTACAAGAATTCATTATTGGTCAATAATGAAAAATGATTTGGTAACATTTGTTGAGATTAAATTATGGAATGAAAAATAAGTTTGGTATGTCAAAATGAAAAATAGTTAGAAAATAATAATGAAATTAATACAAAAAAAACCCTATTAATCTAAATATTAACAATTAATTAATTACTAAAAAATGCATCAAACAAAATATTAACTTAACAATATTCATACAAACCATAAGTTTGTGTGGGGATGCAGCTTGACAAGCGGTAGCAAATGGGCAATAAAATAGGGATTGTTATTTGCGATAGCAGCTGCCTGCTGCTGCCAACGCTCTAGATTTAACCACATCTTTAAAACAAGATCGGACGGTGTAACATCAATAAGCGAGGGTACATATGTAAATACAGAATTTTACTTTTACATTTAAAGATTTACTATTTTACAAATTTACAAAACTAAACCCCTGCTTCACCCGATCCCAGTTCCGCCTCATTCATGGCAGCCAAACTCGACGGCAGGACTACCCAAAACCTAATCGCGACGGCAAGACTACCCAAAAGCCTAATCGCAGGATTTTTCGACTCTTTGTTGCACGATTTTTTCCTTTTTGCTCATCATTGCAGTTTGGGTTTTTAAGTGAACCAAATGAAATAAGGAAAATACAGAACCGATGTTAGCAAAGATACAAATTTCATGGATTTCCAAGTACAGGAATCTATGAAGACATATCTTTCTACAGCTAATCCAAAAAACACGTTAGGAAGCACTAATTAGAACAAAAATAATCAAATTGTAGAACCCATTTACAAAAAAGAAAGATGAAAACCAAATTTTGTAGAAACCCTAACGCCCAACTCCATAGAGAGTCATGCCTTACCTCTTGAGAGCATAAACAACACCGATAGCAGTCATTGTCTTCCGAGGAGAGCATTGAAATAGACGATGATGGCTAGACGAAGTGGTGGAGTGGAGGGTTGGCTGGACGAAGAGGCGGAGCGGAGGGTTTGGGAAATTCGGGAATTGGATTGGTAGAGTTAGGGAGTGATTTTGTAAATTTTAAAACTTTAAACTTTTAGATGTAAAAATAAAATTCTGTATTTACATTTGTACCACCGCTTCTTGAGGTTACACCATCCGATTTTGTTTTAAAGACGTGGCTAAATCTAGAGCGTTGGCAGCGATTTAGCTGCTTTGCCGCAATTAAAAATCCATAAAATAGGGAATGCACCATAGATTCTTCAGCACTGTTGCATGCAGGACATACGGAGTTAGTGGAAAGCCTACTGCGACTCATCCAATATGAATTCATTGACTGAAACTTCTGGGTCCAATGATGAAACCAGACTTTGAGCTGCTTGGCTCAATGTTGGAGAGAATTGGGTATTCTTTGATTAGTTATTGCCGTAGAATGGAGCTCGTTTTGAGTGCTCACAACACATACAGACCCGCTATTAATTTCTGTGTGTGAAACAGAGAGCAAGTCCTCTGCTCTCCCACCCGTCGACCCAACAAACCCAAAATTCTAAACAAAAACTGAAGCACAAAGCCCTCTTTCAACTTCTCAATCCATCTCCTCCTCCATCTCGCCCTTCTACACCTCTTCTCCTCTTTTTATTTCATCATCAGCATAACAAGCCATCAAAGCAATTAAATTCCCAGAACGCACACTCATATGTTTATGGTTAGCAAATTCATATGAACAATAACTATGAGCGTTTCTCCCTTCATGGGGACTCCATCGACCCAACAAATGGTCCCCTGGACACCGAAGCCACTTACGGTGTCCAATGCAATACTAGATCTACTCTTTTTTACGTTTAATTTGTCCAAAGATGATAGGTATGTGTAGTGAATACAATGGCAAGAATAGGCAGAGACGAGACCTGCGACAACCAAAGCCTAATACTTTGAATACAAGTATCTCTGAGAAAGAATCCAAGTCATCTGACTAACCAAAATTCTGAGAATAACCAATCCAGTTTGAACGGTGCTCTGCAATCCTTCTCTCTAGAATTGCAGCTTAGTTATAGCTATACTTATCCTAGTCAAAAATCCACAAAATGTTCCTTAGTTATATTTAATTCTCATCACTTTATATTTCAAGTTTTTCTCTGCAGATTCACTCTGTTTTCGTGCACTTTTGCTGCTTCTGCTCCTTTCAGATCAAACCACTTGTCTCGCTTGCTTCTTATATGCCTTACCATCGCTAACAACGCATTACACCCAGTTTTCTATTTACGTTTTCTCCTTCTTCTCTTCTATATCTTTTATTCTCTCTTATTCCCGTTATTTTACAGAGTCATTGAAAACTTATTCCCTTGGCTTGAGGTTACCTTGTTCGTCTCGCTCTACAAAACCCAGGTCTCTCTCACACACATACACACAAAAACAGATGAATTGCATGCGATGTTGTTGATGTTTTAGCTAGCTAATTTGATGGATCATTTCACAAACAAAATGAAAACCCAACCATAACTAGCAACAACACAATGAAGAAATGAACACACACACCTCAAGCAAATGCAGTAGCAGAATGTCTCTTCCTTTCTCAAGAATGTATCTTCCTTTCTCTTTGTTGTCATTAGAATAAGCTAAGGAAAAGAAGAAAAAGAGAAGTAGCAGTAGTGAGAAGCCCTAAAGGAGAGCGAGTTTGAGCAGCCACCGTGCGAACTTGAGACTTGAGAAAGAAGTTAGAGCTCGGGTTAGGGTTTGAGAGAGTTCGGGAAAGACTTTTATAAAATAATGCATTTTTACCATTATACCCCCATCTTGATTCTAAAATTTTAAGTATGCCACCGCATAAATGAAGAGAATGAATTGTCCCCATAATCCACAATGGACTTTTAGTCCATTATGAATTTTGGAGGTTTTTCTATTATTTTAAATAAAAATGATAATGATAATGGATGCCAAATCATTTAAAACAATGAAAAAATCTCATAATAGAGAATGATAATTGATACCAAAAAGAGCCTTAATCTCTTAGGTGCAATGGCAACAGAAAGCAACATGGGTTCTAACAAGAGGTCAACCCCAGAATCATTGATACTAACCAAGGTGACTTCAATATTTTTTTTTCTTCTTCATCTTTCTTACTTTCTTTTTTCTTTTCTTTTCTTTTCTTCTTTTCTTCTTTTCTTTTTTTTTTTTTTTTCAATATGATGTGATTTGATGTTGTAGTCTCATTGAGTTTTGTCTCTTAGGATCTTCTATAATATTCATTTTTTCTGGTTCATCATGACAGAGAATTTCTTTGTTATTTTTGAACTTTGAGAAAACGGCTTTCTCTTTTTCTGTTTCATTTATTTTTTTTATTTTCACCTCAGCTGAAGCAAGAAACTTCCCATGTTGCATTGTGGGACAAATGTGCTTGCATCAGCATGTCTATTCCTTGCATTGAGGAGAAGATCTTTTACTTTCCCCAAAGAAATATCGAACAGGTTCTGTTCTCCCTACATTAATCTTCAGTAGATAATTTGGTTGTGTTCCAAATACTGAAATGGGATTTCATTTAGGTATGACAACTATTAACTTCCAGTGTAAGGTATCCTTCGCGTGGTATCACCAAGACTCCAAATCTTGTTTAAACCTAGCATGTGCATGCTCCTGCATGTGTTTTTAAAATTTAATTGGTTTTTGCTAATGTATTAGGATCATTTTTTTTTTATTAAATACAATCAAGTTTTTGTGCACATGTAGCTAGTCTATTAAATCCAAATCCAATCTTAATCCAAATTTATATGATTTTTGTAGGTCGAAGCAGACATGATGATCTATTTGCAGATATCACACTACTTTCCGGAATGGAGGTATTGCCTTCGGCGTTGCTGAATTTGGTTTTAGTGTTAGTTTATCTAGATTTGTTAGATATTGTCTTATATTGTTTATATTGTGTGTCCTTCAGCAAAACACTTAAATTGGAAGTTGTGGGTGGTCTTCAACCTCAAAGAACTAGAGTATACTCCTACAAAAGACTAACTACATCAAATATAAACATACATGGTGGATTAACCATTCCAAAGAAATATGCTAAGGAATGTATGCCACCTCTAGTCAGTACTTCCATATCTCTATAGTTTCATTAAGAACAACATTCATTCTTTCTGGAGTCCTATGTTCTTGAGTGTTTTCTTTCGATGATTTTTGGTAATGATGGTTAAGTAATATCTTATCTCATTTCTTGTCATAGGACATGTTCCTCAAAACCCCGTCACAGGATCTTTTGACATAGGATTTCCATGGTAGTCTGGCACTTCACCCATATATGTTTTTCGTGGTATGTATTGCATTATCTTTGTTATTTGTTAATTAGGTCTTTTGAAATATTTAAGCATGGATACTGGTACTATGTTGTGGCCTATATGCAAACTCAATTTTTTTGGGTTCTCATTTATAATTTATGGTTCATTTGGCAAATGGTTTACTAAGTCTATACATAGGTTGTACCAATGCTTCTTCCTTTAAAACCCTATTTTGACTTTTGTCTCTTCCATCCACAGATTCTAAACATGCTTTCTGTTTGTCGTAGGACAATTGGGGTGCCACATGTTTACCACTGGTTGGAGTACATCGGCGCCAAGAAGCTTGATATAGGTGATGCTATCAATCCGCAATGATTACTTCGATGTCACATGGCATTTGCTTGGTTTTAATAATTTATTCATACTTACCTTATTAGTTTATGGTTAGATTCATGTTACTAGTGTGTTATGCCTACATCGTCATGTCTAGACATAGCATGCAGCTGGGTGTACTTGGCAGGGAACGACATTTCGTTCGTTTCGCCCAGTTCGTTGGGCGGTGAACTGGGCGAAACGGTGAAATATCGCCGAAATTTCGGCGATATTTCGCCAGCCAGTTCGGCATATTTCGCCCTCATGTTTCGATGGGTTTTTTTGGTCCAAATGAGTTGAAATTTGGTGGGTAGCCTAATTTGATGCCAATAAACACAATGGAATGGTTGGTTTTGCTTAAAAACTCACTTAAATTGGTGTTATTGATCAGCATATAATCGACTGTATATACCGGTAAAACTGTAATTTTACAACCTTATTTTAAACAATTAAACTAACATAAATGTCACGTCCTCCCAGCCGGTACCCTATCTGGCATACCCGAGAGTGTGATCCACAGCCCGAAGATCAGGTATCGAGTGATCAGCCTCCCACATAAACAATAACATAATCATGAACAATCATAATAAAAGTGCGGAAGATAAACCATAGATCCAATAAAGAAAGAATGAATCATAAATGAATCAGAATGATAGATATAATCAGAGTATCAAACAGATAAGTAAAGTGAGGCAAAAATCCCACTTTACAACCAGCGGAAAAGTAGCTCTAAAAGATAATAAACTAGACAAAATCTAATCCCAGTAGCAAGTACATTGGGTAACTAAATTGTTCTCCACTTTATAGACAACATCCTTATAAGTGTAAATCTCATAAATAGCACAAGGACGCTTCCACTCAATGGTCGGACTAAGCATCGTACGGAGCATAACCACTCGCGGGATCTTCAGTGTAATTGTGGTAACCGCAATCACCTTCCTGGAGATATGCCTCTTCGCCTTGCGCTTCTTCATAGGGACCGTCATAGTATTCAGTACCTGCAGGATAGTCTAACAAACATTGTACAATAAAGGAATGAGTTTCAAAGAAACTCAGTAAGGCAGTTAAATCCATAATATCATAAATGGCAGGATTTCAGAACAAATATAAATGCAATATGATATGAGACAAGCAATGAATGAATGAATCTAACTCTATGTATGCTGGTCTCTATTGGCAGACATGCTTTAAGTCATAGCACCGTACTTCTATAGGAAGGTCCCCTCACACCACCATTTAAGATACTTGGACTCCCCCACGGATCATCACCGCCCTTGGTAATGGGTCCGACATCCCTCGGGACATTCCATGGCTGGGGGTATAGGTCACCACTCTCTCACATAACCATTGGTCTAAGTACCGGCGCATGTTAGGGTAAAACCTAGCCAAATGCAAGTCTTCTACTTAGTTACATCAAGTCAGATCCAGATACGTCCATTCCTCGTCCCTGACGATCCTTTCCAGTATCCTTCACACTAGAGTCCTCATAGTCCCTGACTACGGACTCATCAACCCTATTGATCATCCACATATGGTAAACGGGAAGCTCTCACGTCCTCTCACGGGTTGGTTACCGGTCTTAAGCGCCCGTGAGCCCAAGTCTAACCATATGCAACCCTACCAATAAATGGCCCCCACAATGTGATTCCTGTCCTCTCACGGGTTGGTTACCGGTCTTGAGCGCCCATGAATCCCCATTGCTACCACAGGTCGTTCGGTCTCAATACCCCTCCGATTAGGGTCTGACATAACAGGACATCCTAGCCAAACACTACTAGACAATCCTAGATATGTCATCCAACAGTTTAGGAAGGTGTCCAGAGGGCATCTCCGGAAACATCCCATAATATTCCCGTAGTAGTCCAAGGACAGAAGTGTCAAAAGGACACCTCTCCTTTCCAAACCATACTTAAGCATACACATGCATCAATTCATATCATCACATATATGGTAACTTCATATATGGAAAGAAATCAATAAGTACAATCAACTTGTATATAATTGGTAAGTAAATCATTCATGAATCAATTAATCATAAACAAGTAATGCTACTGTTGTAAAACCCAGCCCTAACCTTGACCCGGAAACCTTGTTATTTGTAGGTCCGATGACCCGGAGTAAAGTAAGAAGTCAGCTTTGGGCCATCCCAGTGGAGGACTTGGTGTCTGGCTTTGAATCCATGAAAGTTGATGATGAAGTTCTATTTATGGAAACTGAATCTTGATGAAGATCGGATTAGTTGATGGACTTGGAGTGCTCTCTATCTTGGTTTGAAGGCATTTCTACCTATTAGGTAAGTCACTTGACTTGTGTGCAAAACCCCTTTAGGATTGGATTTGATTTGGGCCTTCAATTCCCTGTTTTGGACTTGCTGTCAGCATTGGTCGACTGATTGGTCGACTGGGCCAGTCGACCAATCCACTCGACCAATGAGTGCTGTCTTTGGCAATTAGGTTTTTCTTGCTCTATTTAAGTCCAATCTCGAGTCCACTTCGTATTTGCTGCCTCCAAACTCTTTGGAACGAACTAAAGACCTCTGCAAGTCATCTCCCTTGCATCCTTGGTGTTTTCTTGACGGATCTTCGTCGAAACTCTTCCTTTTGCATCAAAAGGTATGTCTACTCTCTCTTCTTCTCCTCCATTTTTGTTTTTCTTTCCTTTTTGAGTTGAGACAGTAGAAGAGATGCTGCATTCTCTGTTGCAAACATCTCTGAACATGTTCTCATGATCATCCTAAGGATTTGAGGCTAGAACAATGATCTTAACCATGATCATTGCAAGCTTTTGAAGGAATCATGATCAAACCGTGATCTAATCTTGTTAAACTTCTGATTTGAATTCTGATCTCTTTGGATCTTCTATATTGATCATGTTAGTAGTTAATTACTTGTGTTTTCTTTCCATGATCCATGATCTATCAATCTCTAGTTGTTCTCTTCTACCATACTATGTGTTCTTCATGAAGCATGGTAGTTACATATATGGTAGGTTTTATTTCCTTATTTAGATTTATGCTTCTAAGCCTTTTTCCTTGAAGATCTAAGTATGTTTTCATGATACCTTTACCTGAAGCAATGATCCATCCTCCTATTGTTCTTGTCTTTGATTTCTATTTCGAATTCATCAAGATCCATGGTTGATCTAATTATGGTAACTTTTTGTTTCCTAATTTGGATCTTGATGTCTTGATTTGATTGGTGTTTTGAGGTCCCCTATATGTTAGAATACTACTGATGTAGTTTACCCCTTGATTAGTACCCTTTTGAACCACCAAATTCGGATTTCATATCTTAAAACTCTTTTTTTTTTGGCTCTCGTCTGCATTGGTCGATGATTGGTCGATCACACTCACCAATCCACTCGACCAATGAGTACAGCAACTCCAGAATTGGTCTGTGTTGGATGTTTTGGTATCTTTTCTGTTAGGGATCTTTCCTAATATGTTGTATATACTTGTTTAGGACCTTCTTCTCAAGTTTGCCAAGATCTTACTTGATTTCTTAGGATCCCTTTGCAAGTTATAAAAGGTAAGGATGGTTATTTCCTTAATTACATAGATAGCATGAATCTAGTTTCTATATTTGAATATCATTGACATGTTTCCTAAATTAGATTCTTACAATGATATACTACTATTGTATAACTTTGATTATAGTAGCATTACTTGTTTATGATTAATTGATTCATGAATGATTTATTTACCAATTATATACAAGTTGATTGTACTTATTGATTTCTTTCCATATATGAAGTTACCATATATGTGATGATATGAATTGATGCATGTGTATGCTTAAGTATGGTTTGGAAAGGAGAGGTGTCCTTTTGACACTTCTGTCCTTGGACTACTACGGGAATATTATGGGATGTTTCCGGAGATGCCCTCTGGACACCTTCCTAAACTATTGGATGACATATCTAGGATTGTCTAGTAGTGTTTGGCTAGGATGTCCTGTTATGTCGACCCTAATCGGAGGGGTATTGAGACCGAACGACCCGTGGTAGCAATGGGGATTCATGGGCGCTCAAGACCGGTAACCAACCCGTGAGAGGACAGGAATCACATTGTGGGGGCCATTTATTGGTAGGGTTGCATATGGTTAGACTTGGGCTCACGGGCGCTTAAGACCGGTAACCAACCCGTGAGAGGACGTGAGAGCTTCCCGTTTACCATATGTGGATGATCAATAGGGTTGATGAGTCCGTAGTTCGAGGAGTGCTATGATCGGACTCTAGTGTGAAGGATACCGGAAAGGATCGTCGGGGACGAGGAATGGACGTATCTGGATCCGACTTGATGTAACTAAGTAGAAGACTTGCATTTGGCTAGGTTTTACCCCGACATGCGCCAATACTTATACCAAATGGTTGTGAGAGAGTGTGTTGACTTAACCCCCTGCCATGGTTTGTCCCGAGGGATGAAGGACCCATTACCAATCGGCTGCTCAAGACCGGTGAAATGATCCGTGAGAGAATCCAAGATATCTTAAATGGTTGAGGATGTGAGTGGACTTTCCTAAAGAAGTACGGTGCTATGACTTAAAGCATGTCTGCCAATAGAGACCAGCATACATAGAGTTAGATTCATTCATTCATTGCTTGTCTCATATCATATTGCATTTATGTTTGTTCTGGAATCCTGCCATTTATGTTATTATGGATTTTAATCGCCTTCTTGAGTTTCTTTGAAACTCATTCCTTTATTGTACAATGTTTGTTAGACTATCCTGGTAGTCTTGAATACTATGACGGTCCCTATGAAGAAGCGCAAGGCAAGGAGACATATCTCCAGGAAGGTGATTGCGGTTACCACAATTACACTGAAGATCCCGCGAGTGGTTATGCTCCGTACGATGCTTAGTTCAACCATTGAGTGGAAGCATCCTTGTGCCATTTATGAGATTTACACTTATAAGGATGTTGTCTATAAAGTGGAGAACAATTTAGTTACCCAATGTACTTGCTACTGGGATTAGATTTTGTCTAGTTTATTCTTTTTAGAGCTACTTTTCCGCTGGTTGTAGAGTGGGATTTTTGCCTCACTTTACTTATCTGTTTGATACTCTGATTATAACTATCTTTTTGATTTATTTATGATTCATTCTTTCCTTATTGGATCTATGGTTTATCTTCCGCACTTTTATTATGATTGTTCATGATTATGTTATTGTTTATGTGGGAGGTTGATCACTCGATACCTGATCTTCGGGCTGTGGATCACACTCTCGGGTATGCCAGATAGGGTACCGGCTGGGAGGACGTGACAACTGTAATCAAAGTTATACAACAGTAGTATATCATTGTAAGAATCTAATTTAGGAAACATGTCGATGATATTCAAATATAGAAACTAGATTCATGCTATCTATGTAATTAAGGAAATAACCATCCTTACCTTTTATAACTCGCAAAGGAATCCTAAGAAGTCAAGTAAGATCTTGGCAAACTTGAGAAGAAGGTCCTAAACAAGTATATACAACATATTAGGAAAGATCCCTAACAGAAAAAATACCAAAACATCCAACACAGACCAATTCTGGAGTTGCTGAACTCATTGGTCGAGTGGATTGGTCGACTGGTCCAGTCGACCAATCGATCGACCAATGCGAGACGATAGCCTAAAAAAAACAGAGTTTTAAGATATGAAATCCGAATTTGGTGGTTCAAAAGGGTACTAATCAAGGGGTAAACTACATCAGTAGTATTCTAACATATAGGGGACCTCAAAACACTAATCAAATCAAGACATCAAGATCCAAATTAGGAAACAAAAAGTTACCATAATTAGATCAACCATGGATCTTGATGAATTCGAAATAGAAATCAAAGACAAGAACAATAGGAGGATGGATCATTGCTTCAGGTAAAGGTATCATGAAAACATACTTAGATCTTCAAGGAAATAGGCTTAGAAGCATAAATCTAAATAAGGAAATAAAACCTACCATATATGTAACTATCATGATTCATGAAGAACACATAGTATGGTAGAAGAGAACAACTAGAGATTGATAGATCATGGATCATGAAAAGAAAACACAAGAATTAACTACTAACATGATCAAAATAGAAGATCCAAGGAGATCAAAATTCAAATCAGAAGTTTAACAAGGTTAGATCATGGTTTGATCATGATTCCTTCAAAAGCTTGCAATGATCTTGGTTAAGATCATTGTTCTAGCCTCTAATCCTTAGGATGATCATGAGAACAAGTCCAGAGATGTTTGCAACAGAGGATGCAGCATCTCCTCAACTGTCTCAACTCAAAAAGGAAAGAAAATACAAAGATGGAGGAGAAGAAGAGAGAGTAGACATACCTTTTGATGCAAAAGGAAGAGTTTCGACGAAGATCCGTCAAGAAAACACCAAGGATGCAAGGGAGATGACTTGCAGAGGTCTTTGGTTCGTTCCAAAGAGTTTGGAGGTAGCAAATACAAAGTGGACTCGAGATTGGACTTAAATAGAGCAAGAAAAACCTAATTGCCAAAGACAGCACTCATTGGTCGAGTGGATTGGTCGACTGGCCCAATCGACCAATCAGTCGACCAATGCCGACAAAAATCCAAAACAGGGAATTGAAGGCCCGATCAAATCCAATCCTAAAGGGGTTTTGCACACATGTCAAATGACTTACCTAATAGGTAGAAATGCCTTCAAACCAAGATAGAGAGCACTCCAAGTCCATCAACTAATCCGATCTTCATCAAGATTCAGTTTCCATAAATAGAACTTCATCATCAACTTTCATGGATTCAAAGCCAGACACCAAGTCCTCTACTGGGATGGCCCAAAGCTGACTTCTTACTTTACTCCGGGTCATCGGACCTACAAATAACAAGGTTTCCGGGTCAAGGTTAGGGCTGGGTTTTACAATAAATAAGCACAAAACTATTATATTAGTAAGAAAAATACAAGGATATAATAATACAAATACAACTACTCAATACCAAGTACTATGCCTTGGTGGATCCATGTCTTCCAGCTCTGTCTCCGTTGATAGTTGGGTACAAGGCCCATAGGCTATAACATTAAACTTCCGCTCCATTATTTTCTTGAAGTCATTCCAAGACATGTCATGCTGATGGTTGTTGACATACAAGGAAACCAGGCCTCTGTAGTTTTTATCATCCATGACGGTAAAACTACTCCCCTCAGGGGGGTAACGTGAACGGAGCTCTTCAATTGACATCGTAGCATCGAAAGGATATCTGTATGTTGCCTCCAACATAGCAGTTCTCTGTGAGCCAAATGGAGGCATAAGCGGGACACCCTGATGCTGATAACCCCAAACATCATTACCCCAACCACCATATGTACTGCCTTCCTGCGATGCCAAGCTCATGGAAGATCCATCATTATATCCATAGTGCGAACTCCTAGACGACATATCATCGTGTCCATAAGCAGAAGGGACACCATAGCCATAAGCAGGTGTGGAGCCTACAGACTCCTCCAATGTCATGGACCCCATCACTCCTGACAACCTGTCCATCGGATCAAAATGGCCGTATGAGCCATATGATCGAGTATCATCACTATAACCATAGCCATATGACCCATACCCATGGTGGCCATGCATATGCTGCTGCTCCCCCCCCGAAACTCCCCCCTCCCTGGCCGATTGTAACTCGTAGGACGACCTCGATAAAGCTCACCACCATGATCGTCATCCTGGGTGGCATGTGTGTACTGAGTCTCTCCAGTGTATCTCTAGGGGGGATCCTGTGCCTCTGATAATGGAACATGATATCGTTCCTGTACTCCTCCACCACCACTACCACCACCACCACCACCACCACCGTCGTCATCATCATCCCTCCGAGTATGACTGGGACTGGGAGCAAGGGTGTCATCTGGATCATCATCTTGCATGCCAAGCAGCACCATCCAATCCTCATCCGCTGTGGCAGCAGCCGCCTGATGTACCTGCCCCTCTTGAGAAGCCATGCACTCATTTATATTAACTCCCGCAGCTTGAGCAATGATTGGGTCTGGCCTACCTCCAGGCTGGTCTAACACTGGCTCGCCCCTATCCAACAACCAATCCGTGAGTGGATGTTGGTCATCTGCAGTGAGCTCGAAGATATCATCGAGCTGGATGTCCTTGTCTTGCCCATTGTTAGTATTTAAACGGGTGTTCTCTAACTTTAGCCTCATGTTGTAGTGACAAAACACAAGGTCATTCAGGCGTTGACTTCCCAGCCTATTCCTCCTCTGCGAGTGAATCATCCCAAATGTACTCCAATTCCTCTCACACCCAGAGGCAGAGCAAGTCTGGGAGAGGGTCCGCACTGCCACTCTTCGGAGGTTCTCTGCATCGCCCCCATATAGAATCCACCACTCAGCTGCATTATCACAAATAATGCAAGTTAATACTTTAATTCTTAACAAAAATCCTACTTGTATCACTTATATGTAAAATGTAAATGTAAATGTAATCATGCATCTAACCTGGATCATAATTTTGTCGGTTTTGAATAGCAGCAACTGAACCAAAGGTCCCCAGTGCATCTCTAAAGTATTTTATCTGCAATAATATTTTAAACAAAAATGATTCAACATTCGAACTGGGTTTCTTCAAGCCAGATACGAACTCTGACAACTGCTACATGGGTATCTGGTACTTGTATTCGTGGGAGAACGATGTCATTTGGGTGGCAAATAGAGAAAACCCCCTCACTGGTGACTACAATTCCTCAGAGCTGAAGCTGTTAGAGGATGGAAATCTTGTGATCCTCGACGCAATGAACAGTACCGTTATCTGGTCGACAAATTTGGTCCCCACATCCTCCTCCAATTCTACCCAAGTAGCACTTCTTGACTCTGGAAATCTTGTTTTAAGAAGTATCTCAAATTCCTCTGATTTGATCTGAGAGAGCTTTGATCACCCAACCGAATATGGATTGGTGAACCGCTAAGCGTTATAGAGGATCCAAGTCCTTAAATTTATGAATGGAAGATAAAAATTGACCAAATCAAACCATATATTACGTTTTCCTACTTAATTCTATTTCTTCCGAACGAAAAGGGCAACCAATCCATATTTGGATGTCGATTTTCAACCGCAAAATTATAATCTACAACAATAGTAAGTTGAAGGGAATTCTCTCTCCCAATTATTGGGTTGAAATAATTTTGCCAAGATTAGGATGAAAATTCATGGTATAAATTTCAAAGCACCCCATAAGCATTACAACTTGAATCAAGTCTATCAGAAATCCATTGGAGTTGGGATCGCTTGAGCCTCTTGTCCCAAAGAAGGTCCAAGGTTCTACTTGATCCCAGCTCATTAGTTTTGCTCACATTTTTATTTTTATTTTTATTTGGCCAGGGGAAATTAATAATGGGCTCAAGCACGGATCTAATGTTAATTTGTTTATTATGCTTCCTTTTATGGGAGGGTGAAGCCAGAACCGTTGAGTTTCGGCTTCTCAAATCAAATGATAAAAACCAATCAGCAGCACCGGAACCACAGGCTACGTCACCATCATCAGCATCGGGACCAGGGGGTACAGTGTTTGATGTCACCAAGCATGGAGCAGTCTCTGACGGTAAAACGGATAATAGTAAGGCATTCCTTGCTGCATGGGCTGCTGCTTGTAAATCTTCGGCGCAATCTACCCTTTTGGTCCCAAAAGGAGACTTCTTGGTTGGTACAGTCTCATTTGCCGGTCCT
The DNA here is from genome assembly GCF_041222555.1 of Hakea prostrata. NCBI lineage: Eukaryota > Viridiplantae > Streptophyta > Magnoliopsida > Proteales > Proteaceae > Hakea > Hakea prostrata. The sequence goes on along the minus strand of NC_142606.1, from coordinate 42,747,236 downwards.
TGCAGCAAATCTCCTCATGTTGAGATAAGTGGTAAATTAATAGCTCCGCCCGACCTCGGGATCCGATGGTGCATGGATTACATTCGAGAGGTTTGAGCGGGTTGAATATCAGTGGGGCTGGTGGATCTTTGAATGGTCAAGGAGAAAAGTCTTGGGCCACAAGTTGTGTTCACAGTGCCAATTCAAATTGCAAAATGGCCCAAACTGTGAGTTATTGGAATTTTACATGAGAACAATTGGAAACTTGATACTTATTTCCCTTTCTCTTTCGCTTTTGTTGTAGAGCTTGCAATTGGCATCGATTACCGGTGGATCATTAAGCGGCATAACTAGTATTAATAGTAAGGCATTTCACATGGTTGTCAGTCAATGCAAAGACTTTACCATCAAAGATGTCAAGATTCAAGCCCCCGGTACGAGTCGAAATACTGATGGTGTGCACATTGGTGATTCGTCCGGCATCACCGTTACTGACAGTGAGATTGGAACCGGCGATGATTGCGTGTCCATTGGAGCGGGAACTTCCAACATTGCCGTCACTAATGTGAAATGTGGACCGGGTCATGGCATCAGGTATATTACAAGATAATCATGCTTAAATACTTACGTAGAAATCCATATTGATTTGTGCAGATGATCTAAAATGATACAGGGGTGTCAAGGAAAAACCAACTACCCCAAGCCCGCCTGAGAGCAAACAGGGTTGGACCGGGCTTGTACTTCACGTTAGGTGTGGGCTGGGTTTCATATATATTAAAATACGGGCTTTAATATAAAATGGGCCATGACGAGATTTTCTGTTTCCATGATAATTATGTGCATTAAAGCTTGGGCTTAGCCCAAGTAGGGTCCTATGGGCTATGTATTTTCCATGACTTAATGGGCACATGATAACCAAGGTGAGTTAGGGCCGAAATTTTGTTGGGAAAACCTACTACACTTGGGCTGGGTAGGGTTAAATGTAAGGTTGGCCCTACCAGCGGTGTGATGGGCTTGGGTTTAGATAGGGGCTCCTAGGGTTGTGCTCAAGTTTAGGCACACTCACACCCCAACACACCCCTCCTCCCCACACCCCCCACCCGGAAAAAAAAGAAGAAAAAATGGAGGATGAGACTTGTTTCAGTTGACTTTAACCATGTTCTTTTTTGCTTTCTTTTGTAGCTTGGGAAGCCTCGGGAGGTATCCAGGTGAAAAGGCGATGAATGGTTTGAAGGTGACCGGTTGTACCTTGACTGGTACGATAATGGCGTTCGGATCAAAACATGGCCAGCATCGAAGCTAACACGTTTCTAATGTTATATTTGAGGATATTACCATGACAGATGTAAAAAACCCCATCATCGTCACCCAACAATATTGTGACAAGGCACAATGCGACTCTAAGGTAAGTTCAATAAAAGCCCCAAAAAAAAGAAAAAAAATAACACTTCACACCTGTGGGATAGTACTACCCAATTTGAACTAATATAGACTCTTTGACAATCTCTCTCCTAAGTCTTAACACAATTGCACCTTATCATAACCGCCCTCATTTCATCAAATCAATACATTGACGCTCCCCACCAAATAAGACTATCAAGTCTGGTCGTGGGTGAGCTCTCATTGGCTAGGTTGGTGTAAGTATTCTTACACAACCATCCCTTTTTGTGTTTGGTGGGAGAGAGGTAGGTCAATCAATTTGCAAGAAGGGATCTTGATCACTCTACCTCATGTTTTTAGTTGAAGATTGATTATGTAATTACATTTTTTCCATGATTACTAATGGTATGTGTCGACATTACCCAATGCAACAGCCTTCACGTGTGAAGCTGACAGACATTAAGTTCAGAAACATCAAGGGTACGACCCCCACAAAGGAAGCAACAAGATCTCATGTAGTGAAGCTGTACCTTGTGAAGGAGTAGAGCTCGCTGGTATTAGTTTGAAATCTACGGCAGGTGAGGTGACTTCTATTTGTAAGAATGCAAAAGGTGTTGCTTCTGGTGTTCAAAGTCCAACCTCGTGCTTTAAAGTCTAATTCAATTGGTCCTCCTGCACAAATGTCTTTGATTGCTTGTGTATCCTTTCAAAGAGCGATTCCTTGGGTAGGCAGATTTGGGTGTGCTAGTTCAACTGGCCCCAACAAAGCTGCAACTATGAAAGGAGAAAAGCGTATGAGACCTTTGTATAAACATCTCATTGCTACTGATATTGACTTTAGTCAAAGGTTAATATAATGACATTTTTTATTCCCTTTGTGAGTGTTCAAACTTTGACGGTGGGGTTTATTTTGTTGCAATGAAAATTGAAGGAAAATGAAGGATAATTTTCATACTAAAAAAATAAACTTGTCTAACAATTTATAATCATCACACTAAGAGACGACATGACTAATTCAAAACCATTTAAAATTTGATCATTGAGTTCCACTTAGTCTCATTGCATTTGATAATCATCTTTGGAAAGGCAAATTCACATGATTTAACTTTTTAAAATTAAACAAAAATGATTTCACAAACAATTAAACAATACCAATATAATATTTTAAACAATATTTATAATTTTTCCGACAAAAGAAAAGGCTACCATATCAAAACTGACAATGAAACCATACAAGAAGCACTTAAAAATAATTATATAGGTATTCTATAATTTTCTATAATTTTCAAAATCATTTTCCTTATTTATTCCTAATTGTTTCTCTTTTTTCATAATTATTTATATTTTATATTCATATTTTAATAAATTTCAAAAAATCAAAAAATTATTTATTGGGTCGAAAATTATTCCGACTCCGTGAGTTTGTAGATTGACCCATGGGGATCCACATATATTTTTTCAATCACAATGCAACACATATATCATGCAAAAAGCAAGCATTTAAAATGTATAAAAATACAATTTTTGACGCCCGAAAATAAATAAATAAATTACTTAGTGAAAAAAAAATTCGACTCCGTGAGTTTGTAGATCAGCCTATTGTATTCAACATATATTAATTTCATACCCATCCAACAATATTATGGCATGCATTTTCAATAAAAAACAGTTTAGTGAAGAACAGTTTACCTCTCAGATGAAAAACACCCAGATTTGTGTGAAATCTCGCTTGATCGTCGCGAATAAGGCTATACCCGTCAAGAATGAAGTGAGTACTACGATTTTATGTCGAAGATCGGACGAAAATATGGCCAAAACACCTAGAACTAGGAGAGAGAAGCTCTGGATGGTGTGGGTGAGGAGAGAGAAAATCAAACGAAATTCATCAGATAATTAATGAAAAATTCCCCCACGAGCCCCGCATTTATCGCCGAATTTCGCCGAGAAATCGGCGAAATCTCGGTATTCTCCGATATGGCGATATCTCGCCATATCTCCGAGAAATCGCCGAGATTTCGGCGAAATCTCGGCGATATTTGGTATTTCTCGTTTCGCCCCCTGGTATCGTTTCGCCAGGGGGCGAGCCGAACTTTCTTTCCATGGCTACCCACACCAGGTTCACTATCTATTACTAACCTAGGTAAGTAATAATTGATCTATGATTGGAGATGGATTTATTGGTTTATATGTGTGGAAGCTCAAATTGTCTGATTAGTATACTTTTGTCCATGTTTTCAATAGAACAGTTCATTCTGAATTCATAATGCCTGATGATCGATGCGTAACATCAGTTGAAGCCCCCTATGCAGTTGGCATGAGGTTCGTAATGAAGACTGAAGTTGAAGGAGTGAAACCTAAGCGGAGATTTGGAAAACCACTTCATTGTAGCTTCTCCAAGGATTCAATAAAGCTTGCAGTCATCTGATTCCAAAGATGGTAATGTTGGTGAGGAATACAAGAATGCCAGTAGAACAGTTATCGAGGTAGTTCATGTCCTAATGCCATTTGGATTCACATACTTATTAGCACTGCAAATTAAACTTTATAATTTTTTCCTATGTAGGAGAGAAAATATGGCTGCGCACATGGGAGATCAAATTGGCTTATTCATGAGCTTGATCATATGTTCAAATTTGAAAGGAAATTAGTAGAAGATGAGAGTGAATGGTGTTTAAATTTACGGACAATGAAGGAGATCTGATGTTGCTTTGTGACTATCCATTGAGGTCAAGTATTAGATACCCAGATAAATTATAATCCAGTCTTGATATCATACAGCATAAACTGATGGTTGTCCAATGTTTTTATTCCATTTTGGTGAATGCAGGAAAATTTGTAGTGTGGTTCAAAAGATTTTCTGATGTCCCGAGGAAGAATTACACAAGCTCGATCCAAGCTTCCTGTAAATGTGGCTCCACAATTGATTTTCCATGGTCATTGACCAAAGATCCCCCATATGTATTACTTTTGTAAATTGATAGAGTTTCATTATAGACTTTCTTTTTTCTTTTTTTCTTTTTTTTTTTTTTTTATAATGAGAAAAGAAAAAAATATATAAAGACTTAAAGTTGTTTTACAGTCAAATATTGGCATAATATTTTTGTCATTTGCCGAATTTAGTTTCAGGTGCCATTGCTTGATTTGGTGTGATTTAAAAGCAGAAGTTTCAATGGCTTTGGTATGCATTGAGATCTTTGCTAAGGTGGAGTGTAGTTTGAGAGGTCAAATTTTGTTCCAATTTCCTGTGAGATGGAATTGATATCTTGTTCATCACACCATATTGCTTTTAGTTTGATTCCATAGTCTCTTGCTGTCTTGATTCCTTGGAGAATTCCCATCGTCTGTGCTTCTAGCAGAGTTGCATTATTTAGGTGCCCTATGGTAAGAGTCTGGATTTTGTCATACCAAAAATGTCCCACCCTCTAGTTGATGCAATTCAGAAATTCATTATGTACCCCTACACACATTAACATTGGTAAGCACAAGTTTTTGGAGATGAGATGTTTGCAAATATTATGATCATGATCATCATTTGTTAGTGATTGGTCCCCTATATTGTTGATGATTAATGGTGGTTCTAATTTAAGATATCTTATCCATTTATTTATGACAATTAAGACCCTAAATGGATTTGGTTCCTTATTGTTATGGATTGTAGAGTTTCTCTCAGTTCATATGGAATAGCAAGGTATTATGAGAATAAAGAAAAACCATTTCTTAGGTTCTATATCCAAACTAATATTAATTAGCAAGCCATTGTATAGTTCCATGAAAGAGTCATGTGTGAGATGTTCCGTCCTTAGTCCAAGTGGTCCTGCTGCCTAGATCTTCTTCGTCCAATTACATGGAAGGGAAAAGGTGCTAGATTGATTCCTCAGTGTTACGGCATAGTTGAAATGTTTTGCTTCCTGTCATCCATTTGAAGCAAGCCATCTTGACTGGTAGTCCTGCATTCAATAGGCACAAAAAAAATGATTAAATTTAGGATGGATTGATAATTTCCATAAAAGTTTCTCCCATAAGTTACTGGTGGATTTATGGTTTTGTAATTTCAATAGTGCTTGTTTTGCATTTTTTGTGGTGAAATCACCATTTGCAGATTTGAGCGAAATCCATGAATCCATTCGAGTGGATAGATTGATGGAAAGGATGTATGAGGTAGGGTTTGGGGTGGTGAGAGGTAAGTTAGAGTGAAAGGAGTACTCCCTGCTTGTATTTGTTGTTGAAGAGAAAACCACTTTGACCTCTCTGATTGTTGCATTTTGATGAAAGAGATTGATATTGAGGGTACAAACACTGTGGTTCTGTGTTAATGTGACCCATGAATCAAACCAGAAGGAGGTTCTATTTCCATCCCCTATTTTCCTTAGCAGCATTGTTTGCAATTGTGGTAGGATACTGCAGATTTTGTTCCATACCCAAGATCATTTTTTATGACACCATTGTTCCATTATATACAGTTAATTTTGCTTTGGATCACACTTTGTACATTCTCTATTCTTTTATTCTTTAATACAAATGACACACAAAAGAAAGTGGTGAATTTCAAATCACAAAGTGATTATCTTTACTAGGATATTGTGTTCTCTTGTGGATTTTTGTGACGAACAATGGAAAACTCAACAAGTCTCCTCTTCACCCTAAGATTCGATGTAGAGAGAATCTCTTAACTGACACCTTGATAGGAATTTTGCCTATTTCTTATGCCAAAGGAATGGGCAATGAGACGTGTCAACCTACCTAAGCAGGGTGCAACCAGGAGCAAGGTATGCTTCCAAAAATGTACCTTTGTGCATAACATGCCTGCTGGCTTATGGTAATCCACTAAGCCTCATGGCTGCTATCCTCTTCAGCAATTTCAGAGTTCAAAAACCACTGTTTCATGGATGATGATGGGTTCCATAACACGTTCTCATTTCTTCCTTCCTTGTTCAGAGAGTAATCTTCTTATGAAGATTAAAGCACCTACCATTGGTTTTTTTATTCTTTTCAAGGCCAATCTGCCCTTTTGTTAAATCTACATCAGTCGAACAAAAATTTTGTTTGAATTCCCCAAGCTTAGATAACAAGGAGGATCAAGAGGCATCAGTTCAAGAACTTAGGTTTCCCAAAAACTGGCTTTCCCATGCCCTGTCTTGATTTACAAAGTTTAGTATGATGATGGAGATGATAATTAAATTAACTTTCACTTTGGAGATTTATGGTAGATTTATTATATTCCCTCTTGTGTTTGTATAAATTCTCATATGGTTGTTGTCCAAAAGTTCTAGAAAAAGTTGTATTAAGTGCATTATGACAATTAATTTGGAAGAGGCGATGCAAGGTCAACTAGCTCTAGCTACATTATCATATGCGATCTAATTGAACTATTTATACCATCCTTTCCTATTATCTGATAATTTCTTCAACTTGATACATCCATCTACTGCTCTTCTTTCCAGAAACCTTTTTTAAGTTGAATAAATATGAAATTCTAGTTGGATAATTTTGAACATCATCTCGACATACGGTTATCTTTCTTTTGAGACTAGATTACATTTGTGTTAAACTACAATATGGGTTCTATATGCTTCACTTGCAGATTGGAATAGGAAAGCTTTAGAAAAATATGAGAGTGATGAGAGCAATAAACCTATTTGATTGATTTATCGCATGGAGGGTGGTGCCTTGGATTATTAATAGAGGGAGATGGGGAAGAGTGAGGAAAAGAGTGTCGTGGCCATAAGGAAGAAATTGCTTACCTTAGAAACCAGTTCCTTTACCTGGTGGTGGAAGAAAGCAGGGAAGAAGATGAGGAAAGGTCCCTTCACCCACCTATATAAAATTTAGTGTAGGATATGGGGTAAGGTTACTGTCACATCCACCTAGCCGGTACCCTATCTAGCATACCCGGGTGTGTGATCCATAGCCCCGAAGATCAAGTATCGAGGAAATCATCCTCTCACATAAGCAATAACATAATCATGAATAGATATAATCAATATATAAATATAATAATCAAGAGATCCAAATAAGGAAAGAATAAGATCATATAATATCAGAGAGCAAAAGATAACATATAAGTATCAAATCAAAGGAGTAGAGTGAGGTGGAATCTCACTCCATAAGTGTAGAAGAAAGTAGCTCAAAAGAAGGAAAGATATTACAATTGTTCTCAAAAAGAAGTAACAAAACAAAACTAAAGAGTTTTCAACTTTATAAAGAATGACTTTATAAGTGTAGACTTCTGAAATCAGGCACGGACACTTCCACTCCACGGTTGGGCTAATCATAGTACTAAGCATGATCACACGAGGGATCCCACTGTAATCATCGTAACTGCTATTACCTTGCGTGAAGTATACCTCTTCACCTTGCACTTCCTCATATGGACTGTCGTAATACTCATAACTTGAAGAGAAGTCTAACAAAAGATATTGTACAAAAAGAGTGAGTTTCAAAGAAACTCAGTAAGGCAAGTTAAATCCACAATAACATAAATAGCACGATTGCAAAGCATAACATGATGCAATATGATATGAAACAGACGATATATGTATAATTCTAACTCTATGTATGCTGGTCTCTATTGGCAGACATGCTTTAAGTCATAGCACCGTACTTCTTTAGGAGGGTCTCATCACACAACACCGGTTGGTAGTGGGTCCTTCATCCCTCGGGACAATCCATGGCTAAGGGTATAGGTCACCGCTCTCACGTCACCATTGGTCTAAGTACTGGCGCATGTCAAGGTTAAGCCTAGCCAAATGCAAGTCTTCTACTTAGTTACATCATGTCAGATCTAGAACGTCCATTCCTTGCCCCTGGTGATCCTTTCCAATATCCTTCACACTAGAGTCCTCATAGTCCCTGACTACGTACTCATCAACCCTATTGGTCATCCAAAAATGGTAAACGGGAAGCTCTCACGTCCTCTCACGGAATGGCTACTGGTCTTGAGTGCCCGTGAGCCCAAGTCTATCCATTTCCAACCCTACCAATAATTGGCCTCTCGCGAGTATCCACAATGTGATTTTTGTCCTCTCACGGATTGGTTACCGGTCTTGAACGCCCATGAATCCCCATTGCTACCATGGGTCGTTCGGTCTCAATATCCTTCCGATTTGGGTCTGATATAACGGGGACATTCTGGCCAAACACTGCTAGATAGCCCTAGGTATGACAACCAATAGTTTGGGAAGGTGTCAATGGGCTCCCCCAGAAACATCCCATACTATTTCCGTTGATGTCCAAGGACAGAAGTGTCAAAAGGACACCTCTCAATCCCAAACCATACCTAATCAGTCACATTCTCAAATCAGTCATGTCATACACACTTCTAATAATTCATCATATAGAACATATACAATGACATGATCAATCTCATATACAAATAACAAAAAAAGATATTCATAAACAAAAGATTACATATGTGTAATGCTACTGTAGTTGAAGTACTTGCATCAGTAGTATAACAACAAGAGAATACATTCATGGTAATGAATCCAAAAGAATCCAAATATAGAAACTAAGATTCACGCAATCTATGTAATTATAGAAGTAACTGTCCTTACCTTATATAACTTCGAAGAATATCCTAAGAATCAATGAGAATGGTTCCAAACTTTGTAAGAAGATCCTAAACAATCATAGATACCTTATTAGGAAAGAGGTCTAAGAGATAGAAGGTCAAACCATTCAAAACAGACCAAACACAGAGCTACTGACTTGCTTGGTCGATTGGTTGGTGAACTGACCCAGTCGACCAACTGAGTCAGTACCAGATAGAAATGATGTTTCTGATCCGAAACTTGATTTATATGATTCGAACATCACCAAATTTGAAGGAGATCTATAACAATGTTCTAACACTAAAGAGCAAGACTAGACACTAACAATGATCAAAACATAAAGGTACTAAATAGGAAACAAACTTTCTATAAAAGTAACAATTAGGGTTTCTGATAAACGTAGTATGATCATGAAGGAAAACCAGAGATTGGAGGATTATCATTATAGTAAAGAAATAACAGAGATTATACACTAATTTACAAAGAAAACAGATCTAATCATGCTTAAGAATCAAATTGAAGATTGAATCAAAGAAGAGGATCATAGCTTTATGAAAAACTTGCAAGATTAAGGTTAAGATCACTATGATGATCATAAAACCTTAAGCATAATAAGGGATTAGTGAAGAGATGGTTGCTAACAGAGAATGCAGCATCATCTTCACTGTCTCAAACAATAAGAATTAGAAAATTAGAGATGAAGAAGAAGATGAGAGGAGAGACAAACCTTAGATGCAACAAGAAGAAGAATTGCTTGAGTTTTTGCAAGAATGTCACCAAGGATGCAAAATAGAAGTTTGGAATGGAGTCTCTACACATTCCAGAGGGCTTAGGAGGTAGAGGAGACAGAGAGAACTTGTAGACAACAATATATAGAGCAACCAAGACCTAAACAGCAAAACAGATCGGGTTGGTTGATTGGCCCAAACGACCAAGTAGGACAGCAAGGCCAAGACAAGGATTTGAAGGACCAAATCCAAACCAAACTTATAGAGCTGCTCCACACACATCATATGACTTACCTAGTATGTAGAAATGTCTTCGAACCAAATCAAATAATACTCCAAGTCCATCAACTAATCTCATCTTCAACTAGATGCAGTTTCCTTTTCAGTTCTGAATAAGTTTTCTTCTATCCCTGTAGTCTCTTATTGACTCTCTCTATAAGCCCCAAATAGATTGTTGCTTGAGCTTACCACTGAATAATGGGATACCCAAGTATAGATAAAGTTCAGAAGTGGGAGTCATATTGAACTTTTCAGCTAATTGTTTTTTGATTATGTTGGAAATGCTCTTGCTGTAGTGTGCTCTTGTTTTTTGTGCATTGAGAACTTGACCCGAAGCCATACAATACTTGTTGATGATCTTTTGGAAGTTTGATACTTCCATATAATTAGCTTGGCCAAACAAGATGAGGTCATCAGCAAAAGCCAGGTGAGATAGACTTTCTCCCCCCTTACAGAGTTTAATTCCTTTAATTTTCTTTTTTAATCTAGCTTCTTCCAAATGACTTGATAGCACTTCAGCACATTACAAATACATAAGAAGATAGAGGGTCCCCCTGCCTTAGACCCCTTTCAGGCTTGAAGAAATCAGATGGATTTCCATTGATAAGGATCGAGAATTGTGGAGTAGTAATGCAAAACATAATCCATTTGATCCAGTTTGGTGGAAAACCATAAGCTTGAAGGACTTGTTCAATGAAAATCCACTCAAGCCTATCATATGCCTTACTCATATCAAGTTTGATAGACATTATGCCTCTTTTCCCTTTCTTTCTTTGATTGATCTTATGCATGACTTCATGACCAATCAGGATGTTATCCTGAATATGTCTCCCCTTGATGAATCCATTTTGATTGAAGGATATGTTTGATCCTATTGACCATGATCTTGGTGATGACCTTATAGCTTACATTGCATAAGCTAATAGGTCTATAATCATTCACCGAGGAAGGGACATCAACTTTGGGGATAAGAGATATGAAGTTTGATTGATAGTAGATGTGAAGGTGGCTGTACTAAAGAAGTTCTTGACATGATCAATGATCTCTTTTTTGCAGATGTTCCAAGTAGCATGATAGAAACCACTAGAAAATCTATTAGGTCCCAGAGCTTTTTGACTTGGAATACTGAATACGGTGGATTGAATTTCTTCATCAGTGACAGGGGAATTAAGAAAGCTGATGTGTTCTTCAGAGATCCTTCCTCTAATAGGGTCAAGATAAGAATCATCAAAGGTGGGTTTGGAGGATTTAAAGACAGATTTAAAATGAGAAATGAGCCTTGTCTCCTCCGAGTTGGCGGTTATGGCTATAAAGCCATTTCGCGACTCTTTACCACAACATCTAAGAGGTTAAAGAAGGCTGATTCAATGTTGCTAGGATCAGGTATGGCGATTCCATTATAGTTTAGAGATCTGATCCTATTTCAGGCTCTTCTTTTCATGGTTGTGATGGAAAAATACTTTGTATTTCTATCTCAAGATTGGAGCCATTGAACTCTAGATTTTTTAAACCATTTCTGGTCAATTTGATTGAGAGTCAATCTAAGTGCTGCCAACAATTTGTTTTCAGTACATTCCCAATGTAAATCTCTAAGATGAGAAGTACATTTCATAAGGAGATCAATGTCCTTTCTAATTTGAGATTCTTTTTTATGTAGGTCTCCAATATGAGACCAATTCCACTTTTTAAGATGTTGTTGAAGGTGGATAAGCTTTGAATGAAGAATATGAGATGGAGACCCCTTGAAATCAACTTTCCAGTGCTCAGAGATGACATTTAAGAATGTAGGTTCAAAGGTCCAAAAATTTCAAATCTGAAAGGTTTTTTTGTTTTTGAGAATGGGAGGATTAACATGAAGAATCAAAGCAACATGGTCTGATTTTGTGACCGTAAGGTGTTGAGTGTAGGCTTCAGAAAACAAACTAATCCAAGAAGGGTTAGCCATGATCTATCAAGGATGCCTTCAACTCTCCTTTTCCCTTTTTGTTTGTTGCACCAGGTGTTTTGGGACCATGGGCTTGGAGAGTACAAAGATTTGCTTCAAAAGAAAATTTTTGAAAATCAGTAGTTCTATGATTTTTAAAGTCAAACCTCCCAGCTTATCATCACTAAATAGATAAGAATTCCAGTCTCCCCCAAGAATCCATGCATGTTCCACAAATTGTGCTAAATTATGAAGAGTTAGCCATTGATATTTGCTAATGTTAGCATAGGCACTCAAGTAAAGGAAAGTCATGGTTTGAATACACCACTCAGATGACTACAAAACATTAACATTGACATCAGTAGACCAGCAAAGTAAAGACCCCCAGCACCATGCTGAGGTGGGACAGCAAGATGAGAATCAAAATGTAACTTCCTACAAAAGGTTCTAATGCAAATAGAAGAACTTTTAATTTCAGAAAGAAAAACAAGTGATGGCCTCAGATTTCTGATGTTGACTTTGATTTCCTTTTGTGTCGAGGATAGGCCAAGTCCTCGACAATTCAAACAAAATGCAATCATTGCTTCTTGGATGGCAGTTGCCAGTCTGCCATCACCACCTCAGAATCAGATTGTAAAATTTTCTATTTTTTCAGATCCAAACCAGTAATCTCAAAGCTTTCACCAATCTCTTTGATAGTGCATTTTCTTTTGTTGGGAATGAGAGTGTTGTAGCTTTGAAATGATTCATCATAAACACAAGTAATCAGGAATAATAAATTAATATGACAAGAGTATATGATTCGAAATACTACTGTTCTAACACATGTATAACAGTCTCATAAGAATTTAGAAGCAATCAAGAGATTCTATTCTTCAAGTATGAGCACAATTCATAAGTGGATGGTCTATATGTTTATGGAGATAATCATCCTTACCTTAGGTTGAGTTGATGATGAATTGAGAATACCAAGAAATGGTCCAAAAGAAATGTTAAGACCCTAAACAAACATCAATGATAAGTTAGAGAAGAAATCGGGAAGATCGAATGCGAAATGGGTCAAAACTAGCTAAAGTTGCTGTCAGCAACAACTTTGGTCGATGGTCCTTGGTCGATGGTATCGACCAAAAGGATCGACCAAAATTTTCTTCGGGACAGAATAGTGGATTTTGGGGGTTTTCATCCGAAATTGGTTTTCCAGTGTTCGGATCAATCAGAAACTTGGAGGAATGCTTAACAACAGTAGTATGACACTATAAGTCAAGAAATTAACCCAATCCAGTGGTCCAAACAAAAAGCCCCAAATTAAGCTAACAAGATCAAGTGACAAGCATCATGCATGAGTTGGAATTGATTGCATTGGCATAGAAATGGCATGTAATAGCTAGGGGAACTAATAGAAATTCGATTGGAATCATATAATGGTGATAAACATGATCATAGCATACCATACAACTCAATTTTGTACAAAATGGCATGATGTTAAGAGGAAAAACAATGAATACATATGCTAGGCTTGAGATGGAGGCATAGCATCAATAGATGGCTAAGAAGATCATGGGTTAAGCATAGGTAGACACTTGGAGTGATGGTTGCAAGGTTGCAGCATCATCTCCAATATCTCAACAGCAAGAGAGGAATAGAAGAGAATAGAAAAAGGTAGAATAGAGAGTGGAATGATGATTCATACCTTGGTGTTGAAGATGTAGACAAGAATCAATGATAAACAATGAGTTTTTTGTGGAATATCCTTCACATAGGCTTAGGAGTTCCTTTGTGAGGCTCCCCCCACGTTCTCAGGTGTGAAAATGATTGCAACAGGGCTCAAGGCTCGAGGTTATAATAAATAGAATGGGAATTCCATGGAATCATTAACTTGGCAGACTGAGAAACTTTGGTCGATGGTCCTTGGTCGATGGTATCGACCAAAAGTATCGACCAAAATGTTTCTCAGCAGAAAAACAGTTTAGTTCAAGGAACTTCAAGTAGGGTTTTGAAAGGCTATACAAGGTCAAATTGAGTGAGGTTTTCTTCTACAATTCAATCAACAAGTCTAGTTTCGGGAAATATCTTCGGATTGTGCACATGAGTTTATTAGGTATTTCAACTAATTCACCCCTCTTCGGTGCGCATATTCAAAACTAACAATGACAATGCTCTCAAGTGAGGGGCATCATCGTCAATGTCCATGGGCTTGGGCTCCGACACCAAATCATCAACCAAAAGGGTCCACAAGTCTCTTTTCCCCCACTTCGGGTTTTCGGACCTACAAACATAACTGATTTCGGGCCGGGTCAAGGTTAGGATAAGGCTGGACATTACAGATCTACCCTAAGGGAAAGGTCTGGCATGGCTTCCTAAGGCTTTCAAAGATAATAATATTGAAATTAAGGTCCAACTTTAAGGTCTAATATCAAACAAGTCTTTCTTTATTCCCAAAACAAATAGGGTGTCTTGGCTAGGTTTGGGCTGGATGTCACATTCTCCCCCCCCCCCCTTAAAATAATTTCATCCTCGAAATTGGGAGAGTGTCAGGCTTCTAAAGAGATGAAGGTACATCACTTTTACCTAGACCTTTCTTCTCCCAAAATCTTGGGAAAACAATTAACAATAATTCTTTTGTAAGAAACAAGGAATAAATCTAACATGCTTTGAAATCAAATCAAAAGTATGATCATGGTTTCATGAAGACTTCACAAGGATCATGGCAAAGATCAATATGAAGATCATAAAACCCTAAGAATGGCAGGAGATTGTAGAATAGATGGTTGCAAGAATGCGGCATCTTCTTCTAAATCTCAACCACAAAGAATAAAACATGGTAAGAGCAGATCAATACAACACAAGAGAGATTACTAACCTTTGATTGAGAAATAGGAGATGAAAGGATTAAAGTCTTAGAACAATTAGAAGGAATAACAAATCATGAAGATCACACTTGATTTCTCTTCGAAATCATCATGTGGGGAATTTACAAGGTTATAGAGTGTATGGAGATTCACTCTAGAACAGCAGGGATAGAAGGATCAGCCATAGGAACAACTTAAGATCACCCTCCTATCAAAGGGAAGAAATTAGCAGGGGAAAAATATTAGCTTCGAGATAGACTTCTACCAAATGAGACTAGGCAACTCATACGACAGAGAATAAGTCAAACAATATATATATAGTAGGTATGCATTTGGTACAACAGCAAGGTTAGGATTAGGCAGGATTTCACATTCTCCCCCCCCCCCTTAAAATAATTTCGTCCTCGAAATTGAAAGCATACTTGGACTTTCAAATAAGATGATCAACTTCTTTAGGGGTGTGATTGTTCCACCAGATCTTTACCAAGGGAAAGGAAAGTATAACGAGGAATAGGTCTAATAGGTAAAGAAGCATGGACTCTTGGCTGACTTTTTAAATAGTTAAGAGGAATTCAAACACTACTCACAGGTATTTCATACGAACCAGGCAGATTCATATAGCAAGGATAAATCAAAATAATGCATATGGCTTATATGCAATGCATCAGTAAGGATTAAACCAAACACCACATATGATATGTATGTAATGCATAAGTGAAGAATAAATCGGGACAATGCCTCTGGTATTCATACAATGCACAGGTCACTATAAATCAAAACAATGCATATAGTATTTATGAAATTGCAAAAATCAGAGAATATGTCAATAACAAGAGTTGGGGTTAAGAGTAACGTACTGGTTATGAGATCCTGATCTGGTTCCGATTCACTTTCAACAATGCTAATTACTTCATTGGCAGGAGGGGCTTGAACTGGTTTTGCAGCTAGAGCAGCTTGACAACCTAACTTGTGAGGGCAGCGGCGGGCGAAGTGTCCTTTTTGACGGCAGTAGAAACAAGTGAGTTCCCTCGTCCCTACAGGTTGCACCGGCTCTACAGATCTTTGATGCACTGGCCTCGGGTCTGCAGCAGTTTGATTGAGGTTTGCATCCCCAACACCTTGTCCCACAGTTTGGGGCTGGTAAGTCGAAGTGGGATACGGTGCAGGCCTAGTGAACTTTTTGTTGGTCTTCTTAGTGTGGCTGGAACTTCAGCTGGGTAGGGACTTCTGGTGACCTAACTTCACTTTTCCAACATTAACAGGGTTAGGGTTTGCCTGGGTAGCAGCACGGGTCTCGCTGTGCATGGCCATTAGCCTAGTCAAAATTTGGTTGAATTGCACACTCTGCTGTTGCAACATTTCTCCCATGAGGTTAATGATTTCTTGGTAGTTGACCACTAGAGGAGCACCGGATAGGTTGCCGGTAGCTTGTCCCTTCGGAGGGTTCTGGACTCCAACATTTCCAGAGGACACTCCAGCTTTAGGAACAACTCTCTTCCCATTCCGACTTGAGGAAGCACCGCAGTTCCTTCTTCTGGTCATTCTAACAACCAAACGAAAATTAAAAATCTACAGGAAAAAGTCCAAATTCAAAGATCACACTTCCAATATCACAAACATACTTGCTTTCAACTATACAAGTCATCAAAATCCAAACAAAGCAATAAAAATCAATTTTTCTCAAAACTGGCCAAAGCAACAAATTTTCACTTTCTTGGTCGATGCACTTTGGTCGATGGCATCGACCAAAGAGGATCGACCAAAAATTCTGCGCGAAAATCAGATTTAAAGGGCCCACTTCTCATTTCATTTTCATTTCTCACACTCCCATTTCGAATTTAGCTCTGGGGAAAACAACTTCCTAAGGTTTTCAAGGGTTTCCAAGCTTGATTCAAGGCTCAAACAACACTTGCAACCCTCTCTTGATCATCAACACAAGTAGGTTCTCTTTCTTTTTCTCTTTTCTTGAAAACTTCATTTACCATTGATGTGTTTTTCAGTAAAACTGAACAATACTTGTTGTTAATGGTTAGAATCATGCATGTAGGTAATTAGAAGCACGTTTCCATAAATTTTCAAGTAAGGCTAAGCTTCAAACACAAGATTGCACTCATTTTGGTTACCAAATCACTATTTATTTCACAAAAACCCAACTTTACAAAAACTTGTCTCATTTTCAAACCAAAATGAATTTTAGCATGAAATAAATTTCTACAATACTGATTCACTATAGGGGAGGTGTTCCCACTCTCCATTCGGTCAAATTTCAAATTTTTTAAAAAACACAAGTGCAAGCCAAAAGAGGGATTTTCTCTCTCCTACTTGCTGAATTTTCACCTTGAAGATGTCAAAAAGATGAATTTTCACCAAACAAAGGATTTCAGCATGTTTGTACGGGTCTTATGCACATGTATGCTAGTATTTCTGTTGGTAATAGAGTTTGAATCTAGAGCAGTAACTGAAAGATTATGTTGTTGAACCTGTTGGAGCATCCAATGAACGTGCTGAATGATTGGAGTAGTATCTGGGGAAGAAGGATTGAGTGGAGTATTAGCTTGATTAGCAGATGGGGGGGCTAATGTAAGATTGGTTTGTGGCTGAGTATATGCAGTGGGTTGTGAAATAGAAAACTCCATCTCCTCAAATTCAGGGGTGTTATGAGTGTTAGGCTGCTCTGTGATTTGAAAGGCCGAATGATGTTGATTGGAATTGGATCATTCAAAGTGTGATAACGAGGGATTTCAAGGTTAAAGGTGTGGGTCATCCATAAGAAAGTCTTCAGTTGTCTTTCCTTGGTGTAAGAAGCTTCTATGGGTGGATTAGGAATGCCTTCAAGATCAGTGGGATTGAAAGGGATATATCCAAGGAAAAGGTCATCATATATTTTATGGATTTCTCCCAATAAACTTGATCTTCTAGCAGGAATAGCAGGTTTAGGTAAAAGAAGCCTAAGGTTGTCTGCTTCCCTATTAGAAGAGATGGACTGAATCAACCTATCGAAAGTTTTAAAAGGACAATCACACGCTTTGTGGCCAATTCTAATGCAAGTTCGGCAAATGTTTGAAGGAAGATACTCAAAGCTAAAGTAAATCACCTGATGCTTGTTTGGAGTAATCTCAAAAATCACTGATGTGACAAGATCAAGGCTCAGTGGGATGCCAATTCTAGCTGCTGGAAGATTGTTAGAAGCAACAAGACCATCACGGTTATCAATTTCAAAGACATGTCCAACTGTGGAGAATAGATCATGAAGGGTCTCATTCTTATGTAAACTCCAATGCAGGTTTGTGATTTGTACCCACATGATACCGAAAGAAAGGGGGAAATGTTGGTTGGAATGGATTGATCCCAAGGTTGCATGAAAACTACATGGTTATTGTAATACCAAGGTTGAGAAAACAAAACTACATTCATATCTATGGCACTAGCAAATTTGATGATGAATCTATCAAGGGCTCCTTCAATGAGATGGAAACCATCGACTTTAACAGATTGAGATTTCCGTCCTCCATGGACCATTTTTTGCAACTCATAATAAGTAATGTGAATACCATCAGGAACCCACCCAATGATAGTATATTTGAGGTCTTGCTACACTTCATTGAGTTGTTGTGACGAAAGAGAGACTTTGTGAATAGGGCGAACAGGAAGGTCTAATTTTGCAGCAAAGTCAGCTGCTAATCTCTCAGCTGAAGGGTCATTTGGGAGAAAATTGAGAGAATCAGAGTGGAGGTGGGAGGAGGATTGAGCAGGGGATGGGTTTGCCATACTAGCCTCAGCCACAGAGTACCTGAACACAGTTTTACTAACACTAATCATGTCAAACACCTGATGTAGGTTTCCTAAGGGATAAGGTAAACAAAACCATCTCCAAAGATATATAGACGAAGAGTAGAAGAAATAGCCAATGAGTCTGGACAGGAAAAGAACCCATGGAGAGATTAGAAGATGAGAAATGCACGAAAGTAGACCTAATGAAAGCCTATCGTCGTCAGGGGAAGGTAGAGAGCAGCAGGTAGAGGGGAAGACGAAGAGTTTCCATGAAGAAAATGAGATAAGGCTAACAAAAGAGGGAGGGTTTCTAGGGGTAAATCATGCTCAAATATCATATCGAGCCCCGCAAGCAAAAACATGCACAGATCATCGCAGATAAACCAAGTTTCAAGAAAACACTTTTCATGCAACCAGTAAAAATGATTTGAAATAAATGCATAAATAAACACAACTAAAAAGCAGCAACCATCGATCAAAATAATGAAGAAAATTATGCTATTAAAATTGGGGAAAACCATAGAAAATGAGAGAGAAGCACCAACCTCGAACAAAGTGGATCCATAGCCAATGGGGAAAAGGTAACAAGATCCCTACCTAGCAGAAGAGTTTCACATGAAGAGAAATGTTCTCGATCCGAAAGAGATCAAGGCAAGTCATAACAGTGAGCATTGGAAATGAACAAAAAGGTCTCGATCATAGCTGAAACTGCTACCAGGAGGGAAATCCAACCACCTCAATCAGCCAATTCGCCGAATTGTGAAATCCAGATCTTCGAGCTCGGGAAAAGAGAAAAGACATAAGAACATGCAGAATCAAATCCATAAAGACCAAAAGATATCTCAAACGATCTCCATGAAGAAGGAAAACATGAATCCAACTCTACGAAACCCTAATTTTCCCTCTCATTTCCTCAGCGGATCGAATAGGTATGCACAAACTTTGGCTCCAAAAAAAGAG
Source organism: Hakea prostrata (assembly GCF_041222555.1). Taxonomy (NCBI): domain Eukaryota; kingdom Viridiplantae; phylum Streptophyta; class Magnoliopsida; order Proteales; family Proteaceae; genus Hakea; species Hakea prostrata. The sequence continues at coordinate 42,727,816 of NC_142606.1, read as the reverse complement.
AAAAAAATTTGACAAGTTTGAAAAGGTAGCGGTCACTTGATAACTTGAAAAAAAGAAAGCTTCTTTACAAGTTCAAGACCAAACCTCTATAAAGGTATCACTTAAATTATAAATTATCTATATGGAAGTGGAATTTGATTAGTGAACATGTAATTTTCTAAAGAAGAAATTTAATAAATTGCCATGCAATTTAAGAAACCCTGTCCCCTTTCTAAAATTGGTAAATTTTCTTGCTTTATTTATGTTATTCTTCATATTCTATTTTTTAAATTGAAACCCAATCTTAACAAACCAAAGAATTGCCATCATTAAGAATTGATTGGGTCATGTTATATATTTTATTTTCTATTGCTACAAAACTCTCCAATGTACAGTAAAGCATACTAGGCTCTGTTAGCAGCTCTTAGATTTTATAGCCGAACTATTTCGTACTTTAAAGGATTTATGTTAAAAATGAATAACGAATAAAATAAAATAAAAAACAAAAACATATCTAAAAGAATATATAAACATCAAAGATTCTCGGTCATAATATAAGCATCAAAAGAAATTCAATAAATCTTGCTTTATATATATTGTTTACTATTTGGTGTAAAGCTCCTTAAGGTAAATCATTCTGCACTTGAAGTACCTCTTGGATATCAAAGTCAAAAAATTGTATACATTGAAAAGAAAAAGAATACCTAAGCATTAGAATGACAAATAAAATGGCATAGAGATAAATTAATGACTTCGAAAGTCATAAAATAAAATGATGTTTAATATGATTATTTTTTTCATTTGTTTTTCAAATTTATAGTTGCTTCAAAATTGTTTTCTTTCTATTACCAAAAAAAAAATTCTTTCAATTTTTTCAACATATATCACTACTGCATTTGCACGTGCATTTTTTACTAGTGTGTGTGTATATATATATATACTATTTATTTATTTATTTATTTATTCTGGGATCTAAGGTTCATCCGAGCCTGCTTATGTGCACCTTGACTAGTTCCTCATAAGAGATTTATATAAATAATATAGGTGGTGTTTCGCTCCTGGCACTGAGGGGATTCAAACTCTAACCTCCTATGAGGAAGCATTGGACTTTTGCCAACTAAGCATTGAATATATACATATGTAATAGATCGTAGTTGAGGTTTTTCCTTACCTCAAAAATTTAACCATAGAGTAGGGAAAAAAAGAAAGGAGGTATTGGATTAAGAGACCCCTTATTACACAACCGTGCTCTACTGTGCAAGGTAGCTTGGAGGTTATTTTCACAACCAGAGGCTGAGTGGGCCAAGTTCCTCAAAGCCATCTATTTTCCTTATTGTTCCTTTCTTGAAGCAAACTCAAGAAACAACCCCTCATGGGCATGGAGAAGTATATTGGAAGGAAAGGAGGTTCTAAAACAAGGCTTATTATGGAAAGTGGGAACAGGAACACAAGTGAGTATATGGAATGCAAGATGGGTACCGGGTTTGGATAACTTTAGTGTTACATCTCCTAAACCTGAGGAATGTGATATTGAAGTGGTAGCGGACATCATTCATCCTCAAAGCCGAACATGGTTAGAAGAGAAGATAAAGAGGTATTTCTTACCCCATGAGGCTGAAGCAATACTTAGCATTCCATTAGCTCCCTTTCCGTCCCAAGACACACAAGTATGGGGTGCGAGCAATGATGGTAGATTCTCTGTGAAATCGGCCTATAAGCTACTTGAAAAAATCCAAGAAAGAGAAGATGATAGAACCCCATCATCCTCAAAAGTGCATAATTGGGAAGAGATGAATTCAGCAAACTGGATGGACATTTGGGAATGCAAAACTCTCCCCAAAGTGAAGAACTTCTTGTGGAGAGCATGTAATGATAGTCTAGCCATCTCAAATGAGCTAAACAAGAGAGGAATAAAAGTGGATCGACTTTGTGGGGCTTGTGGAGTGGAAGAAGAAACCATTACTCATACTTTGCTTCAATGTGAATTTGCTAAAGCAGTGTGGTTTGGTAGTCCATTAACATGGAGAAGCTCACATAGAGAATTCACTACAATGGCCGATTGGATGAAGACTTGGGCAGATATCCGAGATGCTAGACAAGAAGGAAGGAGAAAAAGTGAAAAGCTTGATATCTTTCATTTTGTGGTCCTTATGGAAAGCTCGAAATTCAAGGGTGATTGGCGAACCTTTGAAATCACCAATGGAAGTAATGCAAATGGCGATTCAAGCTCACTCAGAGTTTTGGTCATCAATGAAGAAGGTGAATCAAAGTACCTTGACTGAAAGAAGATACATTGTGGAGGAAAGAATGGATTGGAAGCATCCAAACCATCCCTTTGTTAAGGTGAACACCGATGCAACATGGAAACAGAAAACAAGGAAGGGAGGGATGGGGATCATCATTAGAGATTGGGAAGGAAAGCCTTTAGTTGCAGTATCTCTTCCCAAAGCATTCTCATCTGTGATAGAAGGGGAGGCCGAGGCCATGCGAGCAGGACTGTTAGAAGCTATAGCAAATGGTTTCGAATTTGTGGAGATAGAAACTGACTCTCAGCTTCTAGTGAGTTACTTATCTGAGACAGCCTTACCCCCCACTTTTATACTACCTGTAATTGAAGATATCAAATTTATAGGTAGTAGGTTTTTGGGGTTTAAGCCCATTTATATTTCTAGAAGATCCAACTGTGTTGCGGATCATCTAGCACGGAAGGCCTACTCGGTTCAGGGCCCGAGTTATTGGTCATGTTCCTCTGATTGGTTACTGAGCTTATGTTCAGTTTCCCATCCTGCTCCTGCCTCTTAATGAAAGTTTGATTATCAAAAAAAAAAAAAAAAAAATATTTAACCATAGAGTTCTTCCTAAGAAAAAATGATTTTAACTAGATGAGTTAAATTAGCAAAAGCTTTAAGTGTTATTCTACATAAAGGTATTAGATAATACATTGTTAAGGAGAAACCAACCCTAGCCGTCACTCCATCTCAACCTTATCCATGTAAAGCATTTTTTTACCGCATCACACTATGACTCTTGTAAAGCCATAGCCACCATCTCTTATCTAGTATTTCATGTACTCTAAAACTCTACAAGAGTTGTATTACACAAAAGCCTGATGTAACTAGAACTTTACAAGTGTGTGATGACAAGAGTCCTTGAAGAATAGGAAACAAGGACTCATATTTGAGAGAGTCTTTCTATAGGTGATGTATTACAAGCATCATTGAATAAGAAAATAACTCATCCTCTCCCATGGGCAGATTGCACTATCCAACTAAAGCACGTAAAAGTCTTGTGTCTCTCTTTTACTTCCTCTTATCATCTTTTTTTCTAAACCCTAATTTCACTCTACCCTAGATTCTATTATTCTATTTATGGATACGTGTATTCCAATTGGGCTTAATAGGTTTAATGGTATGGACTGGACTCAAACCCTAGTACCTCTAGCTATACTTGTGTAAACAGAACTCTAAAGTCTAAGTGTGATGGACTTGTGATGAACAAGGGCTCTAGTGTATATATGTAATAGAATCACTAAATTAAGGAAGTACAATTAATTATTCCCATGGACGTCGGTTGCACAAAACAACCAAACCATGTCATCCCTGTCTCCACTCTCACTCTCACACACACACCCACGTTTCTAACAGACACTAGCAGCAGCCTTGTTCAACTCTTCCTCTAAAAATATCCACCCCAAGATATCTTGTGGAAAAGTGAGTAATCAAAATATGGAAAAGCTCTGCAATCAAGTGTTTTCTATGAGGAGTTATCCTACGATGAACAAGCTTACTTTTCTCCAAATTTATTTGCTGCTCGGAGCATTCTTCATATTTACTCAAAAATTCTACTAAGGCCTTGACATATATCGGAGATGAATTAGCAAGAATGAAGACATCATCAACATACATTAGAAAAGAGGGAACCTCCATACCCGTTGGACCAAACAAAAATTTTGGATTCCCCTCAATTATCATTGCACGTATGCCCCTACGTAGGACTTCTTCAGCAAATAAAAATAGCAAGGGCAAAATAGGGTCTCCTTGACGCAAACTGCTCTCCACTCCAAAGAAACCAACTAGCCCCCACTTAGTAAAATAGAAATTTTAGAGGTTGCCAGTAACTCATGAATCCACCGCACCCTAAGACCCCAAACTCATCAAAATATCTAATAAAAAATTTCGAAGACAAGGTATGATAGTTGCTTTTAATGTCAAGTTTCAAACCCATCCCAGCCCCTCTAACCAAAGTATGCAACATATTTGTTAATTCCAATGCAACTGAAATATTTTTAAAGGTTAACTTACCTTTCTAAAAGGCTACTTGCGATTTACTTACCTTTCTATAAGGCTCCTTGCTCCTCTTCTTTGTGTGCAAGCTATTTAGGAAAATATTGCCCAAAAAAAAAAAATAAATAAATAAATTTAGAAAAATTGTAAATAAAAAATAATAAAATTTTCTTTTTTGGGGAGAATAAATAATTTTTCCTTCAAAAAATATAGTAAATTGTTTTTTTTGGGTTATTGATTTTTTCTAGGAAAAAGAAAATTACACAAGCCACCTAAGAAAGAAATATGATAAGCCCTCAAAACAAAAGGTGGAAAAAATTGGAAATTTCACAAGGCACTACTAGTACACTACAATGAGCAAAAAAGGCCCGAAAAGCCAATAAAGAGTATTCTTAGGAGTATCAACAGAAGATGATGTTTTCACTAGGGGTTCTAATTTTTGAGATTATGTTCCATTGAAATATGGAAAAAGTATTTTAATATTAAAAGTAAAAGGCTAACGAATATTTAGTTTCTCTTATGCCAATAAGAGCATCGAAGTAAAAACAAGCAGATCATTTTCATGGTACGATTGACTTATTACCTGGCTTATACTGAGTTCTGTGGTTCACTTCCTTCGTCTTAAAGACTAGATTTTTTTGGAATTGCATCTAGAATATGTCAGTTGCACCCAAGATTAAACATTTCATTTGGCGATGAGGTATTCGTATGCCAGAATTGATTTTCTGTACATCTTTCCCTCGATTAAATTCCATCCTTTTAAAATTCTTAGATTTGTATTTTTGGGTTCACAAATTTGAGTTTCAATTTTGGAATCAGGAGTATTCGAATAGGAATCTTAACAAAATATCAGTTCTGCTAAATTGCCAAACGTCAGAACCAAGATGGTTTTAGGTTCAGTTTCGGTTCACTACAACATCCTCTTGACCCGAACCAAAGTTGAGCCGATTAATAAAAACCCAACAGATTTGCATCCTGCCAACCCTAGAGGTTTAGACTATAAAATGTTATGTTTCGGAACAAGGAAGTGTCTCATTCAACAGTATAACCCCAGCCGCTCGAGGAAGGAATCTGATCTGCATCTTCTATGGTAGCTCCCTTCATCCCTTTGGCTCCTTAATACTCACCAAGGTATGAATTCTGATTTTGTTTTGCCTCTGAAAACCCCATTTCCTTCTTCTGAGACTCACTCGCGTCCATTCTTTCATGATTCATCATCAAGGACTTCAATCATATTGATAAAATCAATGTGTTCCTTTTCATCGAAGGCAAATTAGAGAGCCTGATGAATTGAAAACTAGAACTCTTGAGTTAATTTCCTCCATGGAGGTGTGGGACTAAAGATCTATTTGGTGGATGATTAGATTTTGTTCAATAGATTGAGTTAACTTTATAGTTGTTTTGCAGATGATTGATATGGGGCCAAAGCACTCTATCACTTGGCACATCATAAAAATCATTGACGAGGAATTCCATCTAGAAGAGTCGCCTCCCATTCCTTGTTATAACAAGGTAGTATTAGTTATTTTCATCTAATTACTTCATAAGTTCCTATCTGATTTTATTCGCCATATTAGATCATACAAAGTAAGTAATTATGATATTTCTATCTCAGCAAAACAATGATACGAAAGATGGATATGGACATCGGATCAACGTTTTACCAGATGATTATGAGGTTTGTTTGTTTCCTATTCACGTAATTGATGTTTCAGAATCTAGAACATATTTTGTATGTGTGAGATAATGTTCAATAGCTTAAAAGAGAATATATTAATAATATAAATGGCAGTAATATTTGATGTTTTTTCCCTCTCTAAGGAGTATGAAACAGCATTTAACTACCACCTCTGATTAAAAACGGTAGTGTTTTGTTTGAATTTAGAGTGAGGTATGTTTTAGACTTAATATTGTACTATGTTCTAGCCACTTCTTATATTAGTTTGGAGAAGTTGCCTTTGTTTTGTAGTGTTATCATAAAGAAATCTGATTTTTTCTAACTAAAAGTGTTATTATTTTGTCACCAACAAGAGTGAATGTGAATCTGATTTTGTTGGTGACAGCTAGTATAGTAAAATATGTTGGTGACAATTAGAGTGATGACGTGTCCCTTTAATCGAATACATTATCCACCTTCCCGCATTAATTGGGTCATTTCCTCCAATGAGTTTGAACTTTAAAAATTCCAAAATATTAAGTTTCCGATCGCCGCTCCTTTATTTAAAAGTATTTTCTGAAATCCTAGACATTCGAGATAGGGTTGGGTTGGGCTACGATACCCTAGCCAAATCATTGAAACGTCAACTGAATCCATGCTCAACTCAATCCAGACCTAATATACTCTCAACCTATGCTTGGTCATTTCAAGGGTATTCTAACCCTATCCTAGTTCTAACTGGTCTTGGTTTGGTTAGGTAAGGTTTTGGGTTAACCTTTATTAAGGTTGTTTCATCCCAAGCATCCATATACATTTGAAGAATAGTCAACCTTTATTAACTTTTGTGTAAGTGGATCAGTTGATGATATATGATTCTAAGTATACGATTGGTAATGTTTCTATGCTAGCTCACCAGTTTGAGTATATAGAGATGTTTTGTGCAACCAACTTAGACATACATGAAGAAAGAAAGAAAAAAATTCTTAAACAATTAAACTCGATTTCATTAACATTTAACTATAACTTTTTAATGGCAAGGGATGTCTTTTCAACCTAAAGGGGATCTATCTAATTGATATATAGGATAACTCAAAAGGTGGCATGAATTTTGGGTAACACTTCTTGAGGGGTGGGCAGCAAAAGACCATACATAGAAAGGCAATATAACCATTTTCTTTGTGAAGAAAGAGATACTCTTGACTACTTATTCTAACTTAAGAAAACTTCTCTTTAATTAATCATATTTAATTAGTTGACAAGACTTGCAATAATTAGTAGGATCCTCTAGACCCATTGAGGGGGTTAAATATATGCCATATACATCTATTTTGGGAAAGGTTATTTCTAAGATTTGAAATTATGATTTAAACATTAAATATATGAACACTTGATCAACATGCAAAACATGAGCTACTAACATACTGGGAGTTAGCACCATATGGGTTATCAATTCTCCCATAATTACGTGTCCAATTTCAAGAAATTTGACTTTACCAAAAAAGTCTAAAGAAATTTATCATTCATCATTTTACCATAAAGAACACTTTTAAGGAACTTTTTGAGAAAAACGAAACGAAAAAAATTGATGATTTAATTGGATTCAACTAACAGGCTATTGATTGCCGGCAATAATGGTGTATCCAACAGAGTATGGATTGCCATCGATAAACAATGGAACTAATGGAGTATGGACTACCATCAATAAATGTCAAATAAAAGTGAAGAAAAGAGGTAAAAATGAGGTGAGAGAGAAAGAGATGTAACAGTTTTCTGGTATAAACGAGGGACCTGTGTGTGAGGGTGGAGGTATAGATGATGGTGGAAGTCCCATATTGAGTGTTCTGTAAGATACCTAATTATTATGAGTGAAAACCTCTCTCTATGTTGGTCCAAGTAAGTTGAGAAGCTTGGAGAGCCCTACTTGCATCTCCTATAGTAGTCTTTGTTTTCTTATACCATTTTGTATTTATTTTATCTCTTAGGTGCAATGGCAACAGAAAGCAGGCAGGAGGTCAACCCCAGAATCACTGATACTAACCAAGGTGACTTCAATTTATTATTATTATTATTAATTGGAATCTTCCTTTTTTTTTTTCAATATGATGTCATTTGATGTTGTAGTCTCACTGAGTTTTGTCTCTTTGATTGTTCAGTAGGATCTTCTATAATACTCATTTTCTCTGGTTCATCATGTTCTATTTTTGGGTTCACGGACAAAGAACTTCTTTGTTATTTTTGAACTTTGAGGAAACAGCTTTCTCTTTTTCTGTTTCATTTATTTTTTTATTTTCACCTCAGCTGAAGCAAGAAACTTCCCATGTTGCATTGTGGGACAAATGTGCGGGCATCAGCATGTCTATTCCTTGCATTGGGGAGAAGATCTTTTACTTTCCCCAAGGACATATCAAACAGGTTCTGTTCTTCCTACATAAATCTTCAATAGCTAATTTAAATGTGTTCCAAATAGTAGGTTTTTGATTAATTTACTTCCTATGTAATTTGTTTCTAAGTACTAAAATGGGATTTCATTTAGGTTACTACATTCACAATTGATGAACCTATCTTTGACCTTGCTGATGGAAGTCATGCCTTTAACGTACCATCGATGATGCTATGCACAATTGTTAACATCCAGTGAAAGGTATCCTTATCATGGTTTCTCCAAGGCTCCAAATCTTGTTTAGTCGGATTGAAAGTGAGACTTGTCAGAATGTGTTCTGGGTTTTCAACCTTGCATGTGCATGCTCCTGCATGTGTTTTTTAAAATTGAATTGGTTTTTGCTAATGTATAGGGTCAATTTATTTTCTTTTTATGGTTAAATAGAATCAAGTTTTTGTGCACATGTAGCTGGTCTATTAAATCCAAATCCAACCTTAATCCAAATTTATATGATTTTGTAGGTCGAAGGAAACATGATGATCTATTTGCAGATATCACACTAATATCCGGAATGGTGGTATTGCCTTCGGCTTTGCTGAATTTGGTTTTAGTGTTAGTTTATCTACATTTGTTATGATATTGTCTTATGTTGTTTATATTGTGTGCCCTTCAGCAAAAAGGCACTTAAATTGGAAGTTGTGGGTGGTCCTCAACCTCAAAGAACTAGAGTATACTCCTACAAAAGACTGACTACATCAGATATAAGCATACATGGTGGATTAACCATTCCAAAGAAATATGCTGAGGAATGTCTACCACCTCTGGTCAGTACTTCCATATCTCTATAGTTTCATTAAGAACAATATTCATTCTTTCTGGAGTCCTATGTTCTTCAGTGTTTTCTTTTGATGATTTTTGATAATGATGATCATGTAATATCTGATCTCATTTCTTGTCATAGGATATGTCCCTCAAAACCCCGTCACAAGGTCTTGTGACGCTTGATTTACATGGGGTAGTTTGGCACTTCACCCATGTTTTTTGTGGATGTATTGCATTATCTTTGTTATTTGTTAATTAGGTCTTTTGAAAGATTCAAGCATTAATATTGGGTACTATGTTGTGGCTTACGTGCGAACTCAATTTGTTTGGGTTCTTATTTATAATTTATGGTTCATTTGGCAAATGGTTTACTAGTCTTATATACATACCAATGCTTCTTCCTTAAAACCCTATTTTTTACTTTTCTTTCTTCCATCCAAAGATTCTAAAATGCATGCTTTTTGTTTGTTGTAGGACAATCAGGGTGCCACATGTTTACCACCTGTTGGAGTACATTTGTCGGTGCCAAGAAGCTTGATATAGGCGATGCTATCAATCTACAATGATTACTTCAATGGTCACATGGCATTTGCTTTAGTTTTAATAATTTGTTCATACTTACCTTTTTAGTTTATGGTTAGATTCATGTTACTAGCGTGTTGTGCCTACGCCCTCATGTCTAGACACAGCATGCAGCTGGTGTACTTGGCCCTGTTTTTAATGCCATGTCTTCCCATACCAGGTTCACTATCTATTACTGACCTAGGTAAGTAATAATTGATCTATGCTTGGAGATGGATTTGTCGGTTTAGCTGTTTTGTGTGGAAGCTCTAATTGTCTGATCATTATACTTTTGTCCATGTTTTCAATAGAACAATTCATTCGAAATTCATAATACCTGATGATTGATGTATAACATCAGTCGAAGCCCCCAATGCAGTTGGCATGAGGTTCATAATCAAGGCTGAAGCTGAAGGAGTGAAACCTGAGCAGAGGTGAGGAAAACCACTTCATTGTAGCTTCTTCAAGGATTCAACAAAATTTGCAGCCATCTGATTTCAAAGATGGTAATGCTAGTGAGGAATGCAAGAATGCCAGCAAAACAGTTAATCGAGGTAATTAATGTCCTAATGCCATTTGGATTCACATACTTATTAGCACTGCAAATTAAACTTTATAATTTTTATCGATGGGTATGATGGATTCATTCGTGAGCTTGATCATATGTTCAAATTCGAAGGAAAGTAGCAAAAGTAGAGAGTGAACGGTATTTAAATTTATGGACAATGAAAGAGATCTAATGTTTTGCTTCGTGACTATCCTTTGAGGTCAAGTATTAGGAACCCAAATAATTTATATTCCAGCCTTGATATCATATATAACATAGACTGATGGTTGTTCAAGAGTTTTAATTCCATTTTTGGTGAATGCAGGAAAATTTGTAGTGTGGTTCAAAAGATTTTCCTATGTGCCGAGGAAGAATACACTAGCTCGATCCATGCATCCTATAAATGTCGCTCCATGACTGATATTCCAAGGTCATTGATCCAAGATCCCACGATGTACTATTTTTATAATTGATAGAGTTTCATTATAGACAGTTGTTGTTGCTGTTGTTTTTTTTAAATATATAAAGGGGTTGTTTTACATTTACATGTTGGCATAATATTTTTGTCATTTGCCGAATTTAGTTTCAAGAACCATTGCTTGATTTGGTGTGGTTTAAAAGCAAAAAATTTCAATGGCTTTGGTCTGCTACGGTGGAGACTAGTTTGAGAGGCCAAATCTAGTTCCAATTTCCTTGTGTGATAGATTAGATAGTTTGTTCATCACACCATATTGCTTTTAGTTTGATTCCATAGTCTCCTGCTGTCTTGATTCCTCTTGTGCTTCCAGCAGAGTTGCATTATTTAGGTGCCCTATGGTAAGAGTTTGGATTTTGTCATCCCAAAAAGTCCCATCCTCTAGTTGATACAATTTAAAAATTCATTAGTACCCTTGCACACTTTAACGTTGGTAAGCACAAGTATTTGGAGATGTGAAGAACCTTTGTCGAGGTAGATATGAATAAACCTTATTGAGGTAGATATGAAGAACCTTTGTCGAGGTCGACATGAAGAACCCCTATCGGGGTAGAACAGGAAAAGCACGAAGAACCCATATCAGGTAAGGTATGGAGAACTCCTATTGGGGTAAGCATGAAGGATCCTATCCAGATAAATGTGAAGACCCCCACTCAGGAAGGACCTGGGTTAGGGAGCAAGTACTCCAAATCTAGAGAACCATGTTCAGATTAGTCTTTAAAGAAATACTAAGTCAAAGGGGTCAATTGGGGAAGTAATCGCTCCGTACTCCCATAACGAAGTATGGGCATTGACTCTCGGAGTAACAAGTCCATTAAGGGAACACAAAAGAATGAGAATGTGCTTTCTAAGGAAACTCACTCCATTTCTCATTAAGTGGACGAAATCCATGGAGTAACCGTCTAGAGTAACCTCAACACAAACTCAACTCAAGAAACTTGCAAGGTATGAAGAACTATCTACTACTATTTCTCATGCTCTAAGAACCCTGTCAAAGCCTTTAACTGTTGTGCCTAGACTATCTTGAGTGCTGGAGGTGGTTCCCCAACTTACACTTGGTTGGGATGCTCTAACTTTCGTTGTGAGCGCAAGTCATACTCTTACTCGGGTAACATTGAAGAAGCTCTTAAGAGGTCATCCAACTACTCGAGTAGCACCAAAAAGGTCTTGACACAACACTGTCTATTTTACATGTTCACCAATCTTTTGCTTTTAGCTTCCATGATCATTGTGGTAGTAATGGTTTTGAGTACTTTCCTAATAACTTAGAACTTGTCGGTGTATAGTTAATATTTGTTACGCAACAACATTTATTGAGATAATTAGACACCTAGGGATATTAGGTTTGATTTAGTTCATCTATTCTTAATGCTTGCTAGTGATTGACTGGGATAGGTATATGTTCCCATGATGTGCTTTACATTCGTCCAATTAATCAATGATGTCGGTTTTTCTCCTCAAATGTTGCATGAACTGGTATCACTAACAATTCTATTATTCAATTTACGAACTAGAGTGCGAGGAATTTGAGTTCTCTCAGACAAATGTTTAGTCCCTTCTTTCTGAGAAAAATTGGGAGAGCTTGGGATAAAATATGCTGACCTAGAAGCGGCTATTGGATTCTTTAAAGCCTATACATATGTCGGTGCCCCTATACAACACAATTTTTTTTTTTGTCAAAGCATCTTTTTTCCAGATTTCCTCCAACTGATATTTTTTTCCCTATCCATCAGATAACTTTCTGGCAAATAGCATACCCGGATTATTCTCAAGAAGAAAAAAAGGAAAGTCAGACATGGATATTGTTTTACATTATTCCAAATTAAATAAGGAAAGAAGAAAAAAGGAAAGCCAGAATATATTTTTTTTCTGGGAAAAATTTTAAAGACACCGGAAAATGAATAGTGAAAAAGCAGAGACCCAAAGGATATATCAAATTGCCAAAGACACCCCAAATGTCTCTTAAATTTGCATAATGTTACAAATTCCATTAGGGCCTGTTTGGTTACTTGAGTCTGTAGATTTCAAAAATTTAGAGATTTCAAATCTACAGACTTCAAATCTCTAGAGTCATGGTTCATAAAATTAACTGTTTGGTTAGTTTGAATTTTTTGAATGAAATTTCTAGATTTATCCTAAAAATTTATTTATTGAATTATGGTTTAAATGTTTAACGCTTTGATAGTATGGGTGAAATCTCTGGATTTCACCTCATACCCATAAATCTACAGATTCACGTTTTTAGTGTAAAAATGTGAATCTCTAGATTTCATGAATCTAGGGATTCACATAACCAAACAGGTAAAAATCTCCCAATTGTGAATCCAGAGATTTGAAATCTTTGGATTCACGTAACCAAACAGGCCCTTAAGTAATGTTTAGATAATCTTATAATTCCTACATTATCCTTAATGTCTTGTGAGCTTTACAATATTACCCTTAACCTTTTTTTTTAGAAAATTTTCTTTTTGAGTTAAATACATTGGAAAATTTTGGATTTTTATCATGTCCATTTTTTATGTGGTCTATTTCCATTTTTTTTCTCTCAAGATTTGAGACACATGTCCATTAATAAAATTCTAATGGCTATAATTATTTCAAATTAAATATATATATATTTTGCCCTAATCGATTCTCTCTCCTGTTTCTGTCTTTAGCATTCCTCTTATCTCACTCTCTCTTCTCTTTTCTCTCTCATCTCTTCACCTCTTCACTCCTCTTTCTCTACAAACAAAGGAATCACTGATTAAAATTGGAATTAGCTGATTCAACCAACTCAACTCAGATTCTATTGGAGCATATTCCTATTAAATCCGATATGTAAGCATGCAAATCAAATCAACCATGTTAGACCAAATCAGAACCGATACAGTAGAATCTGATTGAAGGTACTTGAATGCATCTCAACATCTTGTTAAAGCTTCGCTTAGGAACTCCTCTGTTTGCAAAGAAATAGGAGTGAAGAGATGAGATAAGAGAGAGAAAACGGGAACGCTAAAGACGGGAAGAGGAGAGGGAGAGAATGGACAGGGGTAAAATATTTATTTTAATTTGAAATAATTATATCCATTAGATTTTATTTTGTTCATACGGTTAGAGAAATATATTGAATAAATGGAAATAGACAATGTTAGAAATGGACATGATAAAAGTCTGAAATGGAAGATCAATCATGATTATATATACTTTTTCTTGGCAGGAAATCATGAAATATTTAACAGATTAACAAATATATTTTTTTGGGTAATAAATGAATTGCAGATTTTGATAGAAAAAAAAAAAAAGAAGGATAAAAGCTATATTGTGTTATAAATAATATTGATTGTGGATATCCATCACCCTCAATAGACAATACTTCTAATTGAAGATCTCAACAACCTCAGCATATAATCTTGGTGATTCACATTCCCATCTTTATTGAAGATTACAGTGATCTCAGCATGCAATGGTAGCAGTCAATATTTCCATTCTATGCACCTTCTATCTTTGGCGGCAATCTATCTTTCCATATCAAGAATATCTTATTGTGTGCAAGAACCATATATTGTATTTCCATATCAGAGTAGATGCTCCTTCTACTATAAATATGTAATGCACTCAATTGAATGAAATACTTCTGATTGATCTTGTTCTAGTTTTTCTTCTTTGTCTCTGATTTATTATCTTTATTTTATAACATATTGATCTTTCTATGTTACAATTGCTAGAATACGATAAAATGAAAATTTTAATTTTTAATACAAAAATACTATTAAGGATATATTTGTCTTTTTCTTTAATTGAATTTACCATTCTAGGTGGCAGCTGCCATTTTATGAGACATTTTGGGGTATCTCAGCCAACTTGAAATATTTTTGGGGTGTTTGTGATTTTTGCTATATATTTTGGGGTGTCCTTCAAATTTCCCCCCTTTTTTGTCAAAATTTATCCTTCTTTTGTGAATTTGGTCAAAAGAATTTGTCTCGAAAGCGGAAGAGCTACATAAGCTTTGTGAAACCCTCACAAGGGCTTATGTACGAAGGACGGGAAAGCCCTTGGGATTGTATCCGAAGACATGGAAAGCAATATTTTTATGTCAACAGCAAAAGCCCAAGCGCATGGAATTGTTAATCTTATCGCAGTAGAAAATCAATTAGGGACTTCTAATTGTAAATTACATTAAGTTTTACACTTAAAAGTAATTAAACATAATTACAACATTATATAAATTTGTGGTTTCAAGGGTCAAGAAGGTCTTCCAACCATTATACATAAGGGTATGATGGTCCTTTAACCATTATACACAATTTGTTTAAAGGCCTCTATTTCAGGGTGTTGGAGCAATTTGCTCAAAAAGAAAATTCAAAATGACAAGAATATAAGGGTAAAACTGACATTCATTATGGTTATAAATGAGGGCAATATTGTGTTTTGGTTTCTTAATTCTAATGACTGACAAAACCTACATTACATATCCAATCTTGACAGCTTAACACCGTTAGAAGTGAGGGGACAATAGTAATTTCATAAAGAATGGGGTTTGATTAGTAATTGAGCTATAGTATGAGGGGTAATGGTAATTGTCCTTAGTATTTTGTACATAATCATAAAATTAACAATGCTCCAAATTTGAGGGTTTTTTGGAAAGGAAATATTTTAAATTGTGTGCATGGTTTTTTTTTCTTTTTTCATTTCCACCACTAAATGGTCCATTATATTAAGAGCAAAAAAGAAAATATTTACAATTTTACACACAAACACAGGTTTATAGGATATCACTCAAGCACACAATCCTGCAATAGCAAATGCCTCCATTACACCCTACCTCACTATAACCTCAAAAAGCAAAATTTTGAGCACAAGACAAGATTAGAATCGAAAACAAAGGTGCCTAGAGGCATCCCAATCTAAATAGTGCTTGATCATGACAGACCAAAGAGTATTAACTTCAGATACTTGAGACCTTGCTGAGTGTCAAGAAGTCAGCCGCATCATTTATCTCCTTGCATGGTTACTGCCTCTTCTAATCAACATATTTCCATGGAGTTCATCTGGAAGGGAATGAATTTTGGGCAAACTGTGGTGTAAGGCCGCTGCTTTAGAGCAAACCATAGACAGTTGTGGTTGGATCTAGTTGGCTTACAGATGCCAAGACTGTCGTGGTTAGTGATCGGAGATTTTAATGTTACTTTGAGATCATCAAAAAGATGGAGCCTTGGAAGATTTAACTTGGGAGCTGTACGTAGCAGACTTTCAAGCAATGGCGGATGCACGCAAACTTCTAGAGCTTCCTTTTAAGGGTAGAAAATTCACATGGTTGAACCATTGTTGTCGTGGAAATGCACAAGAGTTTCGGATAGAAGCTTCTATAATGCAAAATGGCTACAATGTTTTAGTGGGGCAAAGTAGTGTGTTATTCCCATGCAAGCTTTAGATCATAAGCCGACATTGGTGATGTCTAAACAAGGTGAAAACCTCTTAACATTCCTTTTAGATTTTATAATTTTTTGATGAGTAGTGAGAAATTTTTAGATATGGTTGATGATTCTTGGAAAGAACAAGTAGTGGGAGTCCCTACTTTTGTTCTATCTCATAAACTAAAGAGGTTGAAAGGGGTTTTAAAAGTGTGGGAAAAAGGAGACCTTCCCCAACATCTTTATGGAAGTCAAGCATGTTGAAATGGAGTTAGAAAAAATTCAGCTACAAATTGATTCACAGGGAATGTCTAATAAAGTTCTCGATGAGGAGGCAGAGATGAAGACAAGGCTTCTCAAAACCTTACAATTACAGGAATTCTTGCTTCAAAAAAAGGCCAAGGTACGTTGGTTGAAAGAAAGTGATAGGAATTCTAAAATTGTCCACTTAACAACTAATGTACTTAGAGAGAAAAATTCTATCAAGTCTTTGAAAAAAGGGGATGGTTCTTGGACGATAGGGAAGGATGAACGAAAAATTCTATGTTATGTGATACACCAGGAATTGCTAGATGTAATTCCAAAGGTAGTCAAAGAGGCTGACTGTACTACTCTTTAAATGATTCCCTATGATGAAGGAATTAGAAGGGTGATATGGGAACTTGATCTGAAAAATACTCTTGGTCCTGATAGTTTCCAGGTAGTTTTTTGTTTGCTAAATAAAATAACTACAAGCGCACAGTATCGTGTAGCTAACGAGTTGATCTCAGGAAGATATGCCACTTAGAATTTAACCTCTTAATAGTAATGCGAGAGTGCAATGATTCAAAGATTTTAACTAATTAATTAAATTAAAGTGATCCTAATCCATACATTTAATGCAATCGAATTGAGACGAAAAATAAATCTAACGCAACCAACGCATAAATAAAAGACAGGAAAAAAATGTGAACAATAAAAATAAAAGGGAAGTGATCCGAGTGTTAGCTCTAGATTGAGGGAAGGGGAGTATAATTATAATGACTTTGACCGTGGACCCTTTGCCGTAGCTTATAGTCCACCGATCGGGGGAACGGATACTAAAGAGAGAAAAAAATGCAGAAAGTAAATAACAAAGCAATAAAAGGAAAAGAGAAACCTTAAACAAAGAGAGTCACGACTGTAGGCATCTTTGATCAAAGACCCAAGGGAAAGGAGAATAATAAATAAATGCTGAAATTTAATCCTAAGTTAAGAATATGGAGGGGTAGATAGAAGCGGCAACGGAGGGGGGAGAGAAGATTATTGGTGAAGGTTACTTACTTGCATCTTTGAATCTCCTAAAAAACTTGAACAAACGATTTGAATCTCAACCAACCCTAACAACCAGATCTAGAATAATCTAGATATGCAATTGCTAGACTGAGAGAAAAAACGAATCCTCAAACTTGAAACTTTAAGTTGAACTTGAAATTGCATTGATAAAAATAAAGGAAATACAATTGCATAAAATAAATTGCACAACTTCAACATTCATTGCATTACATAGAAAATTAAAACCTAAACATTCAATCTAGAACTATAACCCACAAATTAATCAAAGATCTAGAGAAAACCTAGAACAAGCTAAAGAGAATAGAAACTGCAAGACTTAAATAAACTAAAGAGAAATTAAAGTGTAAACTAGACCTAAGAAGGGATGATATATTTATAGGAGATGGAGAATGATTTACAAATAAGGAAATAAAATAATAATATATAATAATACTAATAATAAAAAAAAAAAAGAGTAAAAAGAAATAAAGAAAGAGCTAAATTCGTTAGAGATCCTAAGGAAGAGAGAGAGAGAGAGAGAATAAGTGGAGGATTAAATAAATAAATAAATAAATGATTTTCACGTGGAGAAAAAGTGGAAGAAAGAAAGAAAAAGTGTAAGAAGGAACAAAGGGAAAAAAAATTTAGAAAAGTGATTTTAGGTTAATTAAGGAAATAAAATAAAATAAAATAGTGAAAGGAATAGAAAGTGGGGAGAGAGACAAAACCAATTAGAGAAATAAAAAAAATCTAAAAAAAAATGAAATCTTCTAAAAAAATAGAAAATCCTAATCTTTGACTACTTGTGGGCCCCATACATTCATTCACTTATAATAAAGAAAATTAAAATAAAAATCCTAATCTAATTTTATAAGATATTCTGGAGTTGGCCCATAATTGCATCTCTAGCCCATAATGTTCCAAATCAGGCCCATTTCCGCACTTGAGAATTTGAACGGACCTCTTGACGTGTAAAATTGCATGTTTCATACACAAAACTCCAAATATTTGCTCCGGTTCTAAAAAATCATAAAATCTGCAAAAACAACATAAAACGTAAGGTAGCTCCACTCTAAGTGTGTAAAATGCATGCTTTATGTTTTAAGATTTCACACATAAATGTGCTCATCACTTTTAAAGATAATATCGAGAAATTATTCACCAAGACTTTGGGGCTGCTATTCAGTCTTATTTTAGGATAAGAGAAATACCAAAAGAGGTGAATAACAATGTTGTTGCTTAGGGTGGAGAATGTTGTCACTTTGGAAAAATTCAGACCCAAATACATGGGAAATTTTTTCTGCAATGTTATATCCGTGGTAATCACTTCCTGCCTGAGTGTTCTTCTTCCATCGCTGATCTAGAGGTGCAAGGTGCCTTCCAGAAAGGTAAGTTAATTTCTAAAAATATCTCTATTGCATCAGAACTTACCAATATATTACATGCTTCTAATAGAGGATGTGGAATGGGGTTGAAACTAGATATTAAAAAAGCATACGACACCACTCTATTGGGGTCTTTATTTTCTTTTTTGAGAAGTTTTGGCTTCTTAGAAAGGTGGGGTGCATAGCTTCATGAGATGTTATTATCTTCAAAAATATCTATAACGTTGAATGGGGGGGGGGGCGGTTGGTTTCTTTGGGTTGGAAGTTGCACTTCCTGCCTAGGCAGCAAGTGTTTGCTTGGCATCTTTTCGATGGTACTGTAAGGGTAATCTGGGTATTTCCTAGGGTTTTGGTTTTTATTGAACCGGTTTCGGTTCACTTCATTGTATATATCACTCTGAGTCGGTTTGAGTCATTCGTATGCAAAACACGGTTCTGCGAATTTGGGGAAATCAGAGAGAAAAGCTCAAAGAAGACGACGATGGCGATTCTCCTTTCTTCTCCTTCGATCTTCATGTTTGAAGGTGGTTTCAAGCGATGAGACATGGTTTGTGATCGGTGTGAAGAGTGGAAGACTCGACGGTGATTTGGTGCCATATGGTTGCCCTATTGTGATTATCATGTACATATCAATCTCTGATCTTGTAAGTCTATTTTTCCTTCCATAGTAGATCGGACTCCATTCTTGAGTCCCGGAGACGTAGGTTCGAAAGAACCGAACTCCGTAATCAAATGCTTTGTGTCTCTTGTCTTCTTGCTTCCAATTTCGTGGTAAATCACATGATCGATTGGCTTGTTAGGTTAGGGTTTATAGATTGTTTCTTTTCTTGTTTCAATCTGATAAATCGTATAGGTTATCACTAAATGCAATCATGAATTAGACTTGGGAATATCAAATTGGTATCAGAGCTGTGTTAGCTTGTGATTGGTAATTAGATGGAATCGAATTAGGGCTTTTTTTTTCTTCCCCCCCAACCTCTTTTTTTTTTTTTTTTTTTTTTTTTATTTTTTTTTTTTTTTTTTTTTTTTTTTTTTTTATCACCCCCCCCCCCCCCCCCCCCTCCCTCTTTTTTTTCCTTCTTTTCTTTTTTCCCCCTTTTTCCCCCGTGGTTGTTTTTTCTTTTTTTTTGAGAGTTAATTTGATAACATACATGTGATCGTGAAATCAAAATTCCTCATGCCCTAATCGTTTCGGACCGATCATACAAGGGTAAATGAAAATCAGAGAAGACAATCGCATGATGACGGAGTTCGGCATAGCCTACTCTCCGGGACTCGAGTGTGAATCCAATCCACTATAGGTTTGGGTGATTACAAACTAAAGAAGAAGAACAGCAAGGAACATATAACCTGATATACACAGTCTCTGGTTCTCATAAGATCATCGAAGGATCGCCTTGCTCTTGCGATCAGAAGCCCTATCTTTCCATCATCAACAACCAACTAGAACCATAGGTACAGGAGATCGAAGACGAACGCCATGAACGAAACCTCAAGAAGCTTCAAGAACCCGTAGCAGAGAGCAAACCAAAAACAGAAAAACGAATTGCATAACTCGTGCGAACCAAACCCCAGCCCTAATATAATAAGGCCTGAACCATACGAACCAAAAGAAACCGGTTCGGTTCAACACTAATAATACAAGATTACCAGATTACCCCAACATTCTCCCCCTTAATCTGTATCCCCAAAAGAACTAACTATAGTGAATTGGATGCGACCGTCATCGTCCACGTATACCTGCACACACAAGACAAAAGGAAAAACATAGTACAAAACAAATAAAAATATGCAAAATACCTAGACACACTAACCATGCAACACTAATGACTCCATGCGAATATACCATGCAACAGACTGCACCAGGTAGAGAAAACCCTAAACATAACTCATAACTCATAACTCACTCATACAACAATGAAGAGCACACATGCACACACCAGGCATATATCCCAAAACTGAGATAAACAGAATAAGAGTTATAAAAATTTGGGCAGCATCTCCCCTAAAACTGTAACAAATGCAAAACCTGATAAACAAACAAATAACCACAAGACACACACCACAATCTAAAAACAAGTAATATACAACTCAAAAACTTTCAGAACATATGTACTAAAAGACAACATCACCAATTCCCAACAAATCAAGACAATGTAAAAATTTAGAAAGAGGCAATGACTTAGTACCACAGTCTGCAGGATTATGCTCAGTACTTACCTTTTCAACTAAAAGTGAACCATCAGTTATTTTATCCCCCGAGAAAGAAGTATTTAATGTCTATATGTTTGGTTCTATCATGATAAACAGGATTCTTACATAAGAAGATAGCACTCTGATTATCAACAAAGACAACAGGTTTAATCTTCAAAATACCAAGTTCACATAACAAACCATTCAACCATATACTTTCTTTAACACATTCGGATGCAGCAACAAGCTCGGCCTGCTGCAGTGGACGAGCAACTATAGGCTGTTGTTGCACCTTCCAACTGATGCAATTACCAGATAACAGAAAGAAATAAGAAGATAATGATTTCCTGTTATCTATATTACTAGCATAATCTGAGTCAGTATATCCTTCAAGAATAAGATCACCAGGTGTGGACTTGAACACTAAACCTTTATGAACAGTACCTTTCAAATACCTTAAAAGCCACTTAAGAGCAAGCCAATGTTCTTTACCGGGGTTAGACATAAACCTACTCAATACACTAACAAGATGAGCAATATCGGTCTAGTACATATCATAAGATACATAAGAGAACCTAAAAGACTAGAATAAGGGATCTTTGACATTTCATCTTTTTCAAAAATTATTCTTAGGACAATGATCATTTGAGAGTTTAAAATGTGAAGCTAAAGGAACATTTACATGTTTACAATCAAGCATGTTAAACTTCTCAAGCACTTTCAATAAATATAACCTCTGACCAATGAACATAGTATCCTCCCCCTTATCCCTATGAATCTCAATCCCTAAAATTTTCTTGGCTGTCCCAAGTTCCTTCATCTCAAATTCAGATTTCAGCTTGTTCTTAACATCTTGAATAAGACTAGAATCAACACAAGCAATCAATATATCATCAACATAAAGTATAAGATATAACACAACAGAATCCGAAATGAGAAAATATAGGCAAGCTGTCATAAACACTTTTCTTAAACCCTACACTCAACACAAATGAATCAAAACGTTTATTCCATTGCCTAGGAGCCTGTTTAAGTCCATAGAGAGATTTCTTCAACAAGCAAGCTTGTGATTCATCTCCAGCTGCCGAGATGCCTAAAGGTAGTTGCATATATATCCTTTCTTCTAAATTGCCATGAAGAAAGGCGTTTTCACGTCCAATTGCTCTATTGTCATTTTGTTACGAGCAACAAGGGACAACAACAACCTTATAGTCTTATACTTGGCAACCGAGAGAGAAAATTTCATCATAATCCACCCCTTCTCTTTGAACAAAACCTTTTGCAACAAGTCCGGCCTTATATCTTTTTGAATTATCAATTCCATCATCTTTGATTTTAAATATCCACTTACAAGGTAATAACCTTTGATCCTTGGGCTTCGAACTAATTCCCAAACCTGGTTCTTATTTAATGAATCTAATTCATCATTAATGGCTTGAACCCATAAATCTTTATCTTTGGAACCCAAAGCTTCTTCATAGGAACTAGGTTCTTCTAACCCAATATCGAGACGAAATATCAGTCTCATGTGCAAAGTTGGCTACAAACCTTCTAGGTGGCCTAATCATTCTCCTAACTCTATCCCCGGCCAATTGGTAACTACTCGGATCAGGAACTTCTTCCACCTCACCAAGTAGAAGACTCGGGGAGAGGGCAATGGCCCACTCTCACTCTCGAAACTACAACCTCGGACTCTTTATTACCGGAGCTAGGTTGAGGGGAAGTCAAGGGTACTTTTGGTATACTAGAATCAAGAGTCCGAGCGGGACTTAAGAAAACATCACCGCCCTAAATCAAATTGAGTGAAGTCTGTCATTCTTTGATCAAGTGGATTCAAGTTGGTATTGTCAATGGAAAGACAAGGGAACACACTCTCCCTAAAGAGAACATCCCTACTAATAAAGGTCTTAACACCAGGCACAGTCCTATCCCATAGCTTGTATCCTTTCACCCCCTCAGGATAACCTAGAAAGATGCTCTTTTTACTCCTGGGTTCTAATTTTCCAATACTCTGATGAGCAAAGGATTCACACCCAAATACCCTGAGGTAACTAAGACTGGGAGGTTTACCCCACCACATTTCCTCAGGGGTTTTAAACCCTAAGGTAACAGAGGGACTCCTATTGATTAGGTGAGCAGTTGTTATATGACTTCACCCCAGAAACCCTTAGGTACCCCTGAACTGATGAGCATACATCTAGTCTTGTTTAAAATTGTCCTATTCATTCTTTCAGCAATACCATTTTGCTGAGGGGTGTATTTAACAGTCCTATGCCTTTGAATCCCTTTATCATTACAAAATCCATTAAACATTTCATTAACAAATTCTAATCCATTGTCAGTCCTTAATGTTTTGACTTTCCTATCACTCAAGTTTTCTACCAAAGCAACCCAATACTTGAACTTTTCAAAAGTTTCATCCTTGGTCTTCAATAAGAAGATCCACACTTTCCTTGAGTAGTCATCAACAAGGGATAAGAAATAAGAGTTTCTACCATAAGACAAGACTGAAGCAGGTCCCCACAAATCAGCATGTACATATTCTAATATATCCCCAAATAAGTGAGACCCGGCTCCAAAGCTTAACCGGTCTTTGCTTACCTAAGACACATGACTCACAAAACTCTAAGTTATCAATGACATCCTTGCCAAACAGGCCTTGTTTACTTAGAGCTTGCATTCCTTTATTGCTTATGTGTCCTAGCCTAGCATGCCACACACTAGTGATATTTGATTCACTTGACAGGACAACAAGTATTGGAGATATTATTAAGGAATGTACTACCATCAAAAACATACAAACCAGACGAGAAATGCCCTTTAAACATACATGAGATCCCTTAGATACGAGAAAGACTACCCCCGAGAGATACAAGTTACAAACCCAAAGACCTTGTCAAGGCTACTAATTGAAATCAAGTTTCTCTTTAAGTCAGGTATGTGTCTAACATCATGTAAGGTAAAAACAGATTTATTGTGATTTAACAATTCAACAGAACCAATACCAACTACATCACATAAATCATCATTACCCATCATAACTTTGGCATTATTCAACTCAGACAAGTGTGTAAACCGGTGTAAGTGTGGACACATGTGATATGTACAACCTGAATCTAAAATCCATCATTCTTGCCTACTAACCTCGTAAATGGTAAGCACCTCACTGATGTCTTCATAGACATTGGCTTGACCATTCTTAGGTCCAGGCATATCATAATGGGTATTCTCCAATTCCTTCATTTTTCTCTTATAAGCAAAACAGTTTTTCTTAAAATGTCCTACTTTCTTGCAAAAGAAGCATCTCTTGAGGTTTGTATCAGACTTGTTGTTCCCATTATTATTCTTATTGTTAGACTCATGGCTTTCAATTACTTTTCCCTTTCCTTTTGGTCTCCCTTGTTTGTAAGAGCCCTTGCCCTTTACAAACAGGTTTTCCCCACTGCCCTTAGTCTTACCAGAAGCCAATAGTTCAGACTCCCTATTCTTTAAGGCATCAATCAATTGTTCTAGGGAAATGTTTTGACATGCATATTTGATTGAGTTCTTCACAACAAGGTAATCATTATGTAATGAATTCAATAGGATAATAGACAAGTCCTGATTTTCCAATTTAGTCTTTTCACCTGTATTGGCTAAGTCTTGAATAAGCTTCTTAAATATATCTAGGTTCTTGTCAAGGGTAGTTGTAGGGTCCATCTTAAACCCATACAACCTCTCCTTCAAATAAATTTTGTTACCTAGATTCTTCTTCTGGTATATCTGCTCAAGCTTGTTCCAGAACTTTTATAGGGGTGTTGTCTTCATCATCAAGACACCCGATGACCCCATCTCGTGATGTTCCGAGCATGCAACCAATTGCATTCTCCATCACTTCAGTCCTCAAGACTGGATCAATACTTTCAAAGAAAGCATCTGGGTCATCAATTGATCTTAGGAGCTTCTGCTGAGCCATTAAGGCTCGAACCTTCCTCTTCCAAATCCCAAAGTCCCCAGTGCCATCGAACTTCTCAATGTCTACCCTGGAACCCCCCATAGGAGTATCCAAACTTAGGTAACTAGGGTCCCTCCCTAGTCCTACAGCTCTACTAGAGCCTGTGGTTATAACACTAACCACACTGGGAGGTGTATCCTCCCCTGGTAGACTTAAACCCTTTCTTGGCTCCACTTTGAACCCGGTCCAAAACACTAATCAGTATATAAGAATCCAATTCACAATACTGATTAATCAATTCTGAAAAATGAAGATTATTCTAACAAAGTGTTAAATAATCAATATTAATTAATCACAAAAAAAAAATAATCTCAGTTTATACAAATTATAAAAACAGCAGCCTAATAATCAGATGTTAACACCACAGATCAATACATACCAAGTATTAGATCAATACTAACACGAAAAATTAGACAAAGATATAGTATAATGAGAAATTCAAGATTAAATGAGATTAATTAAAGCCATAATCATATCAGAATCATCTACCTATACTCAGATTGTCACCTAACAGGTTATAATCAGCTTAACAGAGCATACCACAGTTATATGACAAAATCTAACAGAGATTTATAGAACCCGAATCATAGTCATATCACATACCAATCATATGAGATGAGAATCAATTTCATACGGTTAATACTTATGACAGAACTTGAATGGAAACTATAAAAACAACATCATCATTCATATAACAGAAATATCAGCAGCGAAAGAAATTAAAAAAAAAATTAGGAATAACCTGAGACAATCTTAACCGTATAGACAATCTTCACATTTAGGATTTAATTGTTTTCACAAAACCTAAACGAAGCAGGGACCATGACTGAGATGGCTCTGATACCAATCTGTGATCGTGAAATCAAAATTCCTCATGCCCTAATCGTTTCGGACCGATCATACAAGGGTAAATGAAAATCAGAGAAGACAATCGCATGATGACGGAGTTCGGCATAGCCTACTCTCCGAGACTCGAGTGTGAATCCAATCCACTATAGGTTTGGGTGATTACAAACTAAAGAAGAAGAACAGCAAGGAACATATAACCTGATATACACAGTCTCTGGTTCTCATAAGATCATCGAAGGATCGCCTTGCTCTTGCGATCAGAAGCCCTATCTTTCCATCATCAACAACCAACTAGAACCATAGGTACAGGAGATCGAAGACGAACGCCATGAACGAAACCTCAAGAAGCTTCAAGAACCCGTAGCAGAGAGCAAACCAAAAACAGAAAAACGAATTGCATAACTCGTGCGAACCAAACCCCAGCCCTAATATAATAAGGCCTGAACCATACGAACCAAAAGAAACCGGTTCGGTTCAACACTAATAATACAAGATTACCAGATTACCCCAACAATACATTTGATTTGTATAGTCTCTGCCTCTGTTGGTTAGAATTTGTTTACATATAAATTTGATTTTATATAGTTTCTGCCATTGTTGGTTCTGGTTTGTGTAATTCGGCTACAGATAGTGCTGCTTACATAGGATGTGTTAATAAACCTATTAATCTTGTAATTGATAACTTGTATGAGATTGAATTCTGATTATATATTAATTGTGTAATTAATCACTGATTATAAGTTTTGCTAGAAATTCATGTATAAAATTGCATTATTATATTAGTTTGTTAATATTGGCACTTTACTTGGTTTATATTGGACTGTTGTGTTGACATCTAATTAAATAAATGCTGATGGTTTTGTTTTGAATGATATTAGCAAACAAAGTGTAATTAATTGATGCTTGATTAGTTTTATCTTTTTCTTCAGAATTGTTTATATCAGTATTGTGATTTAATTCCAATATATACTGATTGTTGTGATTTACCGGCTCCAAAGTGGAGTTAAGCAAGAGATTTAGTCTACCAGGAGAGGGTTCACCTTCCAGTGTGGTTACCACAGGCTCGAGTAGAGTTGTAGGTCTAGGGGAGAATCCTAGGTACCTATATTTGGATACTCCTATGGGGGGGGGGGGTTCCAGGGTAGACGTTGAGAAGTTTGATGGGACTGGGGACTTTGGGATATGGAAGAGAAAGGTCAGGCCTTTAATGGCACAACAAAAACTCCTTAGATCAATGGATGACCCAGACACTTTCTTGGATAGCATTGATCCTGTGTTAAGGACTGAAGTGATGGAGAATGCAATAGGTTGCATGATTTGGAATGTCACTGATAGTGTAATCAGGTGTTTAGATGATGAGGATAATACCCTTGTCAAGGTGTGGAATAAGCTTGAACAAATTTACCTTCCTAGATGTGTTGAAGAAGTTGATTCAAGACTTAGCCAGTATTGGGGAAAAGAGAAAATTTTAAGATCAAGATCTGTCTATTATCCTGTTAAATTCCCTTCATAATGATTATATTGTTGTTCAAAATTCAATTAAGTATGCTTGTCAAAACATTGCCTTGGAGCAATTGATTGATGCTCTAAAGAATAAGGAGTCTGAGTTGTTGGCTTCTGGAAAGACTTCAGGGAGTGGGGACAATTTGTTTGTTAAGGGCAAGGGCTCCTACAAACATGGGAAGTCCAAAGGGAAGGGTAAAGTGTATGACAATCATGAAAATAATAACAAGAATAATAATGGGAATAATAATAAGTCTTATTTTAGCACAAGGAGATGTTATTTCTGTAATAAAGTGGGTCATATTAAGAAATATTGTTTTGCATACAAGAGGAAACTGCAAGAAGGTGAGACATCTAACAATAATGTGCCTAATTCTGGTGAATTAAATATGTTTGAGGTCCTTTGATGACCTAGGTGCTTTCTGTGGTAGCATAGACCTTGTTTTGAAGACCTGGTTGTTTGGGTTTCTATTGGGTGCACACTTTGGTTTATCCTATTTTGTTGCTTTGTTAAAGGGTCTATTTATACTTTAAGGTGATATGCTTGTGTAAGGAAGCTGTTTATTTAATAAATCTGAGACAACATATTTTGTGCCTAGTTTTCTATTAATATTGGTTAAGATATGCCTTATTGTGTGAGAATTCTTGACCAATTATGATAGTGTTGGCATGTTAAGTATTTGTTGTTGTTTTGTACTCTCATGGATGCTTTTATTTGCATTGGTATACATGTCTGACTGAGTTTTGAAATGCTAAAGTGGTAATAGGTGGTGTTGAGACTGTTTAGTACAGTTGGTTACACACATGAGGATTCCTATTTTACTTGGTATAGCATTAGGTGTATCCCCGATGTTTGAAGAGGTATAGTCTCCATGTTCAACATGAGTGCTGGTTTTGACATAGGAGTTGTTAAGTGTTTGGAGAATTTGGTCTCCAGGGGGAGAGGTTTGTTCTCCAGTTCAGTAATAGTGCTGGTCTTGACACAGGAGTTGTCAAGAGGGTGTGTCCTCACAGGTTGTTGGGGTTCACATGAGATTCAGGGGATATGGTCTGTCAGCTTGTATGGTTTTGAGTAGGAGTAGTTATTGTCAGATTTATGGAGTTATCTGGTAAGATGACTTGCACCAGTTTTATTGGTTAGGTTATGTCTTGTTTGCAGTTAGATTTTTATGTGTTCTTTGAGTCTGGTCTTGTAGGTCAAAGTTGTTAAGTCTTATGGAGTTTACTTATTTTATCTCTGGTTGGGTTTCTACTCTAGGTGACCTAGATTTGTCTAGTTGTTGACTTGTGCCCTTCCTTGTAGTGAGTGGGTGAAGAGGTCCTGGTTTGATTAGTGGTAGTAAGCCAGTGATGGATTTAGGAGTGCTATTGCCTATTGGGTTTGTCTGGATTATTTTCATCTTGTTGGTTAAATGTAAGACTATAAGAGTGTTTGCGATCCTGAGTTACTCTCTTTATTATTTTAATGGGTAATTGGATACTTGTTGTCTTTCTTTACATTAATGTAGAAGAAAGAATGATTTGCAACTTCTTTAGGCATTTTAACAACTGAATTTGAAAATATGACTTGTTAATGAATCCTGTTGTGATTTCATTTGAATACCCTTGGCATTGATATATAAGACTTGATGTTTGAGTTTTTTGCATTGTATTTGCATTTTAGGTTGATAGTTGCCTCTAGTTTCTCATTTCATTTTCTGTGTCCTATATCTGCCTTTATGTGGTTTACATATTGATTGCATGATTGTATTCCTTGGGGAAGGTTTTAAAATCAAAATTTGAAATGGATGTATTTGGGTCTGTTAGGAATTTCCTAAGTTTTGGGATCTACTGGTTGAGGGGGAGAGATTTATGCTTACTTTGTCATGTTTTATATTTGAATTTTTCAAATCTCTCTTCTCTAGTTGTTAAGTTCTCTTATGTATCATGTGATATGTTTTAGACTTAACTTGGCTTATATTGAAAGCATTTGTGTAGATTCATGGGCTGTTATGGCATTTTTAATTATGTCAGGATCCATGTTGTTCATCTATTGATGTTGTGAGGTTCTGTTAATCTAGGTTGGTTTTGGATATCACCATGGATTTCTTGAAGTTTATACTAGTCTCTTGTTTAAAGTCTTATTTGTTTTAATTCATATATTTATTATGCTTTGGTTGGCATGAGTAAGTCTATGTGGTGGGTTATTACCTTTTGTGGAGATTGTATACTTTGTTTTTCAATTATCTATGGTGTGGTGATGTCCAGGTATGTCGTGTGTTTGTTTATTAGGTTTGCATATATTGCAGTTTTAGGGGAGATGCTGCTCAAATTTTTATGACTCTTGTTCTATTTGTCTCTTTTGTGAGATATATGCCTGGTGTGTGCATATGTACTCTCCATGTTGATTTGGTTGAGTTGTGAACTAGGAGTTGTTGTTGTTGTTTATGGGTTTCTCTACCTGGTGAAGTTTGTTGCATGGTGTATTGCAGTGAGTCCTTTAGTGTTGCATGGTTAGTGCATCTCTAGGTACTTTGCATATTTTGTTTGCTTTGTACTGTGGTCTCTTTTCTTTTGTTTGTGTAGGTACACTTGGACGATGACGGTTGAAGCCCGGTCTACTATGATGTTGTTTTTAGGCTTACCAGATTAAGGGGGGAGATTTGTAAGGGTAATCTGGGTATTTCCTAGGGTTTTGGTTTTTATTGAACCGGTTTCGGTTCACTTCATTGTATATATCACTCTGAGCCGGTTTGAGTCATTCGTATGCAAAACACGGTTCTGCGAATTTGGGGAAATCAGAGAGAAAAGCTCAAAGAAGACGACGATGGCGATTCTCCTTTCTTCTCCTTCGATCTTCATGTTTGAAGGTGGTTTCAAGCGATGAGACATGGTTTGTGATCGGTGTGAAGAGTGGAAGACTCGACGGTGATTTGGTGCCATATGGTTGTCTATTGTCATTATCTTGTACATATCAATCTCCGATCTTGTAAGTCTATTTTTCCTTCCATAGTAGATCGGACTCCATTCTTGAGTCCCAGAGACGTAGGTTCGAAAGAACCGAACTCCATAATCAAATGACCTGTGTCTCTTGTCTTCTTGCTTCCAATTTCGTGGTAAATCACATGACCGATTGGCTTGTTAGGTTAGGGTTTATAGATTGTTTATTTTCTTGTTTCAATCTGATAAGTCGTATAGGTTAATCACTAAATGCAATCATGAATTAGACCTGGGAATATTAGGTACGCTTCCTGTCACATTCTCCCAGCCGGTACCCTAACTGGCATACCCGAGAGTGTGATCCACAGCCCCGAAGATCAAGTAATGAGGAAATCATCCTCCCACATATACAGTTACATAATCATAAACAGGAAATAATCAGGGTTTAAATAGTATAACAAAAGATTAAAGTCAAGAAATGAATAATCAATATAATCAAAGTGCAAAATGATACCAGATGTAATCACATCAAAATAAGTAGAGTGAGGCGGAAGCTTACTCCACAAAATACAGTGGAACGCAGAATGTAAGTCTAAAAGAAATAATATCTAAAACAATGGAACTAAGATAAAATTCTAACATCAGGGTTTTCTATTCTATAAATAACGTCTTCAAAATAGTGGACTTCATCAATCCATTTGAGACGTTCCACGTATACGTTGTCTTTAATCGTAGTACGCATCTTAATCAACTGAGGGATTATCAAAGTAATCTTGATGATTGCCAACACCTTGCGTGTAGTACGCTTCATCGGCTTGCGCTTCATCGAACTGTTCGCCATAGAATTCAGTACCTGCAGAATAGTCTAACATTGTACAAAAAGTGATGACAATTAAAGTGATGACATGTCCCCCTAGTCGAATAAATTATCCACCTTCCCCACATTAATTGGGTCATTTGCTCCAACAAGTTTGAACTTTAAAATTTTCAAAATGTTAAGTTTTCGATCGGCACTCCTTTATTTAAAATTATTTTCGGAAATCCTAGACATTCGAGATAGGGTTGGGTTGGGCTATGATACCCTAGCCGAATCATTGAAACGTCAACTGAATCCATGCTCAACTCAATCCAGACCTAATATACTCTCAACCTATGCTTGGTCATTTCAAGGGTAATCTAACCCTGTCCTAGTTCTAACTGGTCTTGGTTTGGTTAGGTAAGGTTTTGGGTTAACCTTTATTAAGGTTGTTTCATCCCAAGCATCCATTTACATTTGAAGAATATTCAACCTTTAATAACTTTTGTGTAAGTGGATCAGTTGATGATATATGATTCTAAGTATATGATTGGTAATGTTTCTATGCTAGCACACCAGTTTGGGTATATAGAGATGTCTTGTGTAACCAACTTAGACATACATGAAGAAAGAAAGAAAAAAATTCTTAAACTGTTATAAATAATATTTATTATGGATGTCCATTACCCCAAAGAGATTGTACTTCCAATTGAAGATCTCAACTACCTCAGGATGCAATTGTAATGCCCCGCATCTTTTTCTAGTATTATTTTATTATTGTGAGCAAACGTGTCATTGTGATCGAGGTCAGACATCGTTTGTGGGTCCCATAACAGTGGAATTAGGCTGAACTGAAAATGACGAAATGATCAGCATAAATTTCTGAACCCGGAGGTATGAATTTTAGCACCCCATAGTGGGCCCTGTGTAAGTAAAAGAACGGGCCCACAAGCCCATAAAGAATCCCATTAAAAAGATATATATATTATATATCATATATGATATATTATTATATATATTATATATATTATATATATAATATATTATTCTGTAAAATGTGAGAAATGAGGAGAGAGATAGAGTGGTGAGGTGTACCCGTATAGGGTTTGAAAAAGGGAGAAAGGAGGTGAGTGGAGGAGGGAAAGAGGGAGGAGGTGACATCTCCCACTTTCCCACCGACCCTTGTGACTTTAAGGGAGGAAAGAGATAGAGATGGAGGGGAGGAGTAAATGAGAAGGGGAGAGGAGAGAGACGGAGAGGAGAAGAGAGAGAGCGAGTAAAGTGGAGAATAAGCAGAGTTGCGAGAAAAATTGAGGAAGGAGAGAGAAAAGTGGAGTGAAGAAAACGTTGCGAGAGAATTTATGAGCAGAGAGAAGAGAGGAGAGGAGAGAAGCAAAGTGGAGAGTCCAGGAGAGAGTAATTTGAGGGTTTTGCTTTCTGCCTGTAACTGGAGAATACACAGGGGGAACGGGCGATGAGCATGAGAGAGAAGAAGATGGAGAGAAAAGAGAGGTAGGAGAAAGGAAAGAGAGATAGTGGTGAAGGCAAAATTAGGGAGAGAGAAGACAGAGAGGGAGAAGAAGCCATTAGAGGCGGCAAGAGGAGAGGTAAATAGGAGAGAGGAAAGACAGAGGAAGAGGAATACGTGCAGGTGCAGACTATTAAAGAAAGAAAGAGGAGATGAATAGGAGAAAGGAGAGAGAAGGAGTGGAGAGGAAGTGGAGAGAGAAGGAGTGGAGGAAAAGTGGAGAGAGAAGAGTAAGACAAGAGAGGAGAGAGAGGAAGACCGTGGGGAGGAGAGAGGAAAGGAAGAGGAGAGAGAAATAATATAAAAAGGGGGAAAATTCCCTGTTGGCCCCTGCGTTTTCGTAATTTTCGTTGATCGATCGAGATGCAAGAAGAGCGAATTATGATGGAATCAAGGTCAGGACACGCACGGAACAGGTAAGTAATATTGACCAACCTATGTATGATAAGTTGGTGTTTTCTTTCTTTAATAGATATGTAACATGCACATGGCAACATAAAGTTTATGTTATTTATTCGATGATGCAATTTGTGTATTGAACAAAATGCATGGAATTGGATGACAGTTCAATGATTAGATTGAATTGGTTAAAATGGAATGTGGATAGTGTGTTTGAACTGTTAATCATGAATTTGCAAGGATGTTTATGCATGTTAAATGTAATTATCATGTTTTCATATGTAAATGATGGAATGTCATGAACTGTGTTCAGATGAGATTGAATGATATCATGCTCTCATGTTTAAATGATTGAATTGTATGGAGTTGTGTCCAGCTTTACTCATATGATGTTAAATGATGATTGAAATGAAAAATGTATATTGAAATGGGCAGAGCATGGTAATGCAATACTGGAATTGAAGATGAAAAGTGTAAAAGAAAAATGAATAAAATGTAATGGCTTGTGTAAGTCCTGGTACTTATGTACCCAAATGGGAAGGCATGAAGCAAGACTGAAAAGTGAAAAGATTGAGTCTATGCTGATGGAAATCCATGAGGTGTACAAGGCCTTGTGCCTAGAAGCCACTTCGGTGGTGAAGAGACTGAAGCCACTTCGGTGGTGAAGAGACAGAAGCCACTTCGGTGGTGAAGAGACAGAAGCCACTTCGGTGGTGAAGAGACGAAGCCACTTCGGTGGTGAAGAGACAGAAGCCACTTCGGTGGTGAAGAGATATGTGCATCCTCTGGATTTGCCTAGGCTCAAGACTATAATGTCAGATAACTGAAATGCAAGTAAAAGAAAAGGGAAAAGGAAAAAGAAAAGAAAAAGAAAAATGAACAGGAAAAGGAAAAAGAAAGGAAAGTTTGGAATGTATGATGTTATATGATTTTGATGACAGTGATGTGATGATTGATACATGATAAATTGCCTGACTTACTTACATGGTTGTCTTTATTGCTTACTTGGGCATAAAGCTCATTATTGTAAATGTTGACAGTACTCGGATTCATGATAAAGGCAAGGTGTTGCCATTTGTCAATGCCTTTAAAGTTGAAGATGTAATCTCATTCATTTCGTTACGTTTGATGTTTGTATAATCGGACAGTGAATGTATATATTTCTTTGAGACTGCATGTATTGATCTAGACACTATTGAAAGGTCAAATGTAAATATAACCGGACTTTAGACTGTGTACATATATATGTTTATGAGGCAAATTATCAGACAGGTTGTTTGTTTGTGCTAAAGAATGTTTATGGTTTTTTTTTTTTTTTTAATATCTTTTTTTTTTATAAATAATACCCCCCCCTCTTCCCAGTGGTATATACATGAGGCCCCCCCCCCCCAACCCAACCCCGGACCCGGCCCCAATATTAAGGCGACAAACACCACCCCCCCCCCTTCCCACTCTGCCAGCCCATTTTTCCCTCCCCCCCCCCCTCCTCCTTGGGGAGCCATCCTCCCCCCCATATCAAGAATATCTTATTGTGTGCAAGAATCATATATTGTATTTCTATATCAGAGTAGATGTTCATTCTACTATAAATATGTAATGCACTCAATTGAATGAATCACTTCTGATTGAACTCATCTTGTCTTTCTTCTTTGTATCTAATATATTTTCTCTTTATTTTATAACACGTTATCAGCACGATTCCGCTCGAAAAACGAATCCGCTCGAAGTATTGCGTTTTGAGAAGAAAGACAGCAGACTATGTATCATTATGTTTTCTATTCCAAAGTGAAAATAATGATCGACCTCCTCGCACGTTTTTGTAAACAATGGAGTTTACCTTATCCATCTTGAAATGTAAGTGCATCATGATAAAAGGTATGTGTTTTATTGAATCTAAGAATCAATCAAATAATAAGATATTATGTTGCTTTAATGATTGTGGTTTTATTTAATGTATATAGTGGCTGCTAGCTTTGCACCACAAATATTGTTAAATGCATCTGAAATTGCAAGATTTGAAACTGTAAATGAATACAGTTCTACAGATGCACATGAAGTTGAAAGATTTGAAACTGTAAATAAGTACAGTTCTGCAGATGCACTTGAAGTTGCAAGATTTGAAACTGTAAATGAATACAGTTCTGCAGATGCACATGAAGTTGCAAGATTTGAAACTGTAAATAAATACAGTTATGTAGTTTTTGAAATTAATTCTCTTTTGAAATTATAAAGAGAAAATATTATTCATGAAAATATCTCAGCAAATTTTCAAGTTTCAGATTTGTTGTTACAATAGTAATATTGTAAAAGGAGTTTTAAGAAATACTCTGAATGGTATCATACCTATTTGTGGCTGAGTAAAATAATGGACTATTAATGAAAAGTCATGAAGCTCATCTTATTAGTTTTACTCCATTCCCTGAAGTGAATGCAGCAATTTATAATATGCCTGAAAGAAGGCAAAATTAAAATTATGATCATGACTGTAGAAGAGGATGAGGCAAAAGACGGAATAATTACCGTCATTATTATGGAAGTAAATAAGAGAATAATAAGGATTCTCAATATAACAATTCAAGGAGTGAAGATAATATTTGTTACCAATGTGGTATGAAAGCCATTAGACATGTATCTGTCATACTCCACAATATTTAATTAAGCTTTGTCAAGCCTTAATTAAAGAAATAAAAATAATGTGGATAAATTAGATTTTCCAAAATCATGATACTTGAGCAATTTTTGCCTATAAAAGGAATGATTTTGATGGCCTCACAGATACTACATATATAGATGCTGCAAACTTCTTTGAAGATAATAGTTAAAGATTTGATTATGTAATTCTTTTCTCTTCAAATCTCATCTCATATGTTAGTTTATCTTAAATTTAATCTTTTTCTTCTATAATTTTTTTTTATTGACTTTCTATATATCTTTTAATATATTTTGTTTCATTTTGATGAAGAATGTGAATATTTTCTTATATGTTGTGACGCATATTATACTGAGAAAAAAAAATATACATATTTCTCTTATTTGATGATGCGGAAGCCAATGTTTATATAAAATCGGTAGTACAACATTGATTAGAAGCTCCGGAAGAGCTAATCTATTATTATCTGGGAGATAAAATTGGCTATGAATAATTCATTATTTTGTAGTAAGTTTCAAAGCTATTGATTATCAGATTGAGACTACAAATAATGGTATAAGTAAATATCTATACAAAGGTATTAGATATTTCTCCCAATTTGTACTACGAGAATATCGCATGGTTGAAACACATGCTTGGGTAAATCAAATGAACATTGATTCCAATAATTTTATTTTTTGGCATGACCGGTTGGACCATCCCGGATCAAGTATGATGCGAAAAATTATTGAAAATTCAATTGTCATCCATTGAAGAACCAGAAGATTCTTCAATTAAGTGAATTTTCTTGTATTGCTTGTTCTCAAGAAAAAATTATTATTAAATATTCACCAGCTAAAGTTGAGATTGAACATTCTACGTTTTTTAAACGTATAGAGGGTGAAATATATGGGCCCATTCACCTATCATGTGGACCATTCAGATAATATATGATTTTAATAGATGCATCTATAAAGTGGTCACATGTATGTTCATTATGAACTCGCAATTTGATGTTTGCGAGATTGTTTGCTCAAATAATGAGATTAAGAGCATAATTTATGAATTATAAGATAAAGACAGTTTATCTTGATAATGCTGGTGAATTTACATCTCAGGCTTTATGATTATTATATAACAACTGAGATCACAGTTGAATAGCCTGTTGTTTATGTTTATATCCAAAATGGTTTAGCAAAATCATTTATTAAATGTCTCCAATTAATAGCTAAACCATTGGTTATGAGAACAAAGCATCATTTGTACGCATCGGGCCAAAAGGTTGTCATAAATTCTCCCTATTACAATTGGCTTATGGTCAAAAGCCAAATATTTCTCATCTTAAAATTTTTGGATGTGTGGCTTATGTTCTAATTGCTCCACCACAGCGCACAAAGATGAGTTCCCAAATAAAGTTGGGAATATATGTTGGATATAAATCTCCTTATATAATGCAATATATTGCCAATGATAGGAGATTTATTTAATGAATTAGTTTTTCCAACATGAGGGGGAGAGAATAAACAGTTGGAAAAAGAGATTGATTGTAATGCATTATCATTATCTCATTAGATCCTCGCACTGAGCACTGTGAACTTGAAGTTCAAAGGATAATGCAATAAATATTATAAATCAATTGCCGATTTGCTGACACTGCTAAGAATTACTAAATCTCATATTCCAGTTGTAAATGCTCCAATTAGAATTGATGTCCCAACAGGACAATCTATCAGTGCAATTGAAATTAAACCACATTTAAAAGGTGGAAGATCAATCGGTTCCAAGGATAAAATCCTAGAAAAAGAAAGGAGCAAATGATCAAGATGGTCATAAAATGGAGACAATTGATTATGAAAATCCTGAAGACATAACTTTCTATGAAACCCCGAAGAGGTTCAGGTACACTGAAAATAATGAAGAGATCTCGATTAGTTATGTCATTGCGGGAAAAAAGATGGAACCGAAAAGATAAAGTTGTCGACAACATTTTTGCATATTATGTTATTGTTGAAATAATACATCAAGACGAGGATCTTGAATATAAATTTGTTGATGAATATAAATCAAGAAATGATTGGCCAAAATGTAGAGACGCAATTCAAGCAGAATTGAATTCGCTTGAAAATTAAAGTTTTTGGACCTGTAGTCCAACATCTGAAGGTATAAAGCCGTGGGGGTACAATTGAGTTTTCTGCGAAAAATGAAATGAGAAAAATAATGAAATCGTGATATATAAAGTATGAATTATGGCACAAGAATTTTCGCGAGATGCCTGGCATTGATTACATGGAAACATGTTCTCTTGTGGTGGATGCAATCACCTTCGGATATCTTATTAATCTGGCAGTATATGAAAATTTTGACATGCGTCTAATGGATATTATTACAGCCTATTTATATGGCTCACTCGAGTGTAAAATATATATATGAAAATCCTTGAAGGATTCAAAATGACTGAAGCATATAAAAATTCCTAGGAAGTTTGCTCAATAAGGCTTCAAAGATTATCAAGGCATATATGGTAATCTCCTTAGTGGATATTTACTAAATGAAAAGCATAAAAATGATCCAATTTATTATTGTGCCTTTATTAAAGGATATGGATCTAATTTTAGTAAGTATATATGATGATGATTTAAATATCATCGAAACTCTGAAGAGTTTCCAAAAGCGAGTAGATTATTTTAAGAAAGTTGAAATGAAAATCTTGGAAAGACAATGTTTTGTCTTGATTTGTAAATTGAGCATTTGACGAATGAAATATTCGTTCATCAATCAACTTATATAGAGAATATTTTGAAGAGATTTTATCTAGATAAAATACATCCATTGAGTACCCCAATGGTTGTGAGATCGCTCAATATAAAGAAAGATTCATTTCGACCCCAAGAAAACAGTGGAGAATTTCTTGGTCCTGAAGTACCATATCTTAGTGCTATTGGGGCATTAATGTATCTTGCTGATAATACATAATCGGATGTAGCATTTTCTATAAGTGTATTAACAAGATTTATTTATTCTCCAATACGAAGACACTGAAATGTTATAAAACATATATTTCAGTATATTCGAGAAATTATTGACATGATATTAATTTTATGAATGTGGATATCAACTTACTAGTTTTGCAGATGCAGGATATTTATCTGATCTATATAAAACTAGATCTCAAACATGCTATTTATTTTCAAGTGAATGTTAGCTATTTTATATTTGGTTAAGATCAATGATACAATACATTCATGAAGCATGTAGTCTTCTACTAGAAGAAGGAATTTCGACAATATTATATGAAGATTATGCTGCATGCAAAGCTCAATTGAAGGGATGATACATCAAAGAAGATAGAACGAAGCATATTTCACCGAAATTCTTCTTCACTCTTGATTTTCAATGAAATGATGAAATATATGTTTATTGAATTCGTTCAAGTGATAACTTGACAGGTTTATTTATTGAGGCGTTGCCTACTTTAAATGTTGAGAAGTTGGTATATGATAATGGAATGTACGTATTCAAAGATACTCAATGATGTTATCATCAGGGGGAGTAAAATACGTGCTGCACTCTTTTTCCCTTAACCAAGGTTTTGTCCCACTGGGTTTTCCTGGTAAGGTTTTTAATGAGGCAGCTACCAATACGTATTATTTAGATATGTATACTCTTTTTCCTTCACTAAGATTTTTTTCCCACATGGTTTTTCTTAGTAAGGTTTTAACGAGGTACATTATCTATTGATGGACATCCAAGGGGGAGTGTTATAAATAATATTTATTATGGATGTCCACTACCCCAAAGAGATTGTACTTCCAATTGAAGATCTCAACTACCTCAGGATGCAATATTGGCGAAGATCACAACCATCTCATTACACAATGTTGGCAGTCAATATTTCCATCCTATGCACCTTCTATCTTGGGTAGCAATCTATCCTTCCATATCAAGAATATCTTATTGTGTGCAAGAATCATATATTGTATTTCTATATCAGAGTAGATGTTCATTCTACTATAAATATGTAATGCACTCAATTGAATGAATCACTTCTGATTGAACTCATCTTGTCTTTCTTCTTTGTATTTAATATATTTTCTCTTTATTTATAAAAAAAAAAAAATTTTTTATTTTTTTTTTTATAATTTTTTTATTATTTTTTTTTAAAGAAAGATTTTTTTTCCACCAAAAGGGGATCTATCTAATTGATATATAGGATAACTCAAAAGGTGGCATTAATTTTTGGTAACACTTCTTGAGGGGTGGGCAGCAAAAGACCATACATAGAAAGGCAATATAACCATTTTCTTTGTGAAGAAAGAGATACTTTTGACTACTTATTCTAACTTAAGAAAACTTCCCTTTAATTAATCATATTTAATTAGTTGACAAGACTTGCAATAATTAGTAGGATCCTCTAGACCCATTGAGGGGGTTAAATATATGCCATATACATCTATTTCGGGAAAGGTTATTTCTAAGATTTGAAATTTTGATTTAAACATTAATATATGAACACTTGATCATTTAGTATACTGGGAGTTAGCACCATATGGGTTATCAATTCTCCCATAATTACGTGTCCAATTTCAAGAAATTTGACTTTACCAAAAAGTCTAAAGAAATTTATCATTTACCATTTTACCATAAAGAACATTTTTAAGGAACTTTTTGAGAAAGATGAAACGAAAAAAATTGATGATTTAATTGGATTCAACTAACGGGCTATTGATTGCCGGCAATAATGGTGTATCCAACAGAGTATGAATTGCCATCGATAAACAATGGAACTAATGGAGTATGGACTGCCGTTAATAAATGACAAATAAAAGTGAAGAAAAGATGTAAAAATGAGGTGAGAGCGAAAGAGATGTAATAGTTTTCTGGTATAAAGGAGGGACTTGGGTGTGAGGGTGGAGGTATAGATGCAGGTAGAAGTCCCATATTAAGTGTTCTATAAGATACCTAATTATTATGAGTGAAACCTCTCTTTATGATGGTCCAAGTAAGTTGAGAAGCTTGGAGGGCCCTTCTTGCATCTCCTATAGTACTCTTTGTTTTCTTATACCATTTTGTATTTTCTTAATCTCTTAGGTGCAATGGCAACAGAAAGAACATGGGTTCTACTATTATTCGGCAGGAGGTCAATCCCAAAATCATTGATACTAACCAAGGTGACTTCAATGTTTTTTTTATTGCGATCTCCTCTTTGTTTTTGCAATATGATGTCATTTGATGTTGTAGTCTCATTGAGTTTTGTCTCTTTGATTGTTCAGTAGGATCTTCTAAATACTCACTTTCTTCGGTTCATCATGTTCTATTTTTGGGTTCACGAACAGAGAACTTCTTTGTTATTTTTTGACTTTAAGGAAACGGCTTTCTCTTTTTCTGTTTCATTTATTTTTTTTATTTTCACCTCAGCTGAAGCAAAAAAACTTCCCATGTTGCATTGTGGGACAAATGTGCAAGCATCAGCATGTCTATTCCTTACATTGGGGAGAAGATCTTTTACTTTCCCCAAGGACATATTGAACAGGTTCTGCTCTTCCTACATTAATCTTCAATAGCTAATTTGGTTTTGTTCCTGTTGATACGGAATCTCGCTCGTCCTTCCCTGTCACGAACCTGCAAGATACGAGCTCGACCTTGGGGGGTCGAGGTATGTCTCCGACGAACAAGCCAGTACCAATAATATGATCTCAACTACTCAATAGAGAACTCAAGTAATTGACCACACCAAATATGAATACCTACCTCATAGTGTTTGCCTGAGGTGTTTATATAGAGTATGGTAATAGAGTTATATTCGGAATATAACTTTAATGAGAGTTACCTTAGGAGAGTAACTCTTTGGGAGAGTTCTTTTACCTAACTAGGACTCCTCTATGGTCGTTGGTCGGTAGGACTCTAACCTTATAAGGTTTCTCATCCTGTTAGGTGAATGCCGTTGGTCGGTCCTACCATGAACCGACTGGTCGAACTTTATTAAGTATTGGACCTGGTCGGATCGTGCAACTGCCGGTTCAAACCAGGGGATATAGAATGACCATTTTAGTCATTAACATAAGCCCCCCCAGTCCATTGTGTTCGAGAACTGTGTGATCGGATCAAGGGAGTATGTTATTCTAATTCGTGAGGTATATGGTCGAACCGACCTACATACTTTACATCGAAATTTGTAACGTCTCACTCAAGACTAGCAGTCATTTGAGCGCATTTATCGATGCACGTTCTTCGAAGTTCGTGTGTGATCGACGCGTGTCACAACTGTCGTTTCATCTTAAATACTTGTCATGATGACCAATAGACT
Organism: Hakea prostrata; assembly: GCF_041222555.1. NCBI lineage: Eukaryota > Viridiplantae > Streptophyta > Magnoliopsida > Proteales > Proteaceae > Hakea > Hakea prostrata. The sequence goes on along the minus strand of NC_142606.1, from coordinate 42,685,927 downwards.
CTTCATCTCCCACCGTCCACCTACTTATTGTCGTAGCCGTTGGATGTAGATGATTCGAATTAATGGGGGGGCTCTTCATCTTCCACCGTCCATCTGTGTATTGTCCTAGTCGTTAGATCTGGACTTTGGTGGTGATGAGTTTTGCCCGTTGATGGTATATTCATATTGTCCCTTAGATTAGCATCTGGACTTTTAGAAATATATCCTTCCCATTTTCTTTCTTCTTCTCCCTTCTGCTCTGCATTTCCTTTCGTTTATGCATTTCCTTTTGTTTCTGCAACTGTGAGATTTTTCTTCATTGGAGACTTTCTCTTTGCCTTGCTTCAAGCTTTGGTTTTTTGTTGGAGGACGTCTATCCACTAGTTTCCTTTTTCTTCTTTGTCATCCTATTATCAACAAGTAAGTTCTTTGTCCTCTACTTTTTATTTTTTCTTGTTTTGAAGCAGAAAGTTCAGAGTTTTGACATAAGCGCTTCTTCTTGTTGTTTTTATTTTCCTTCCTTTTTCCTTTGTCTCTGGGTACGTTTTTTGTAGCATTTGTCCTCTATTTTTTAGGAGAACATGGTAATCCTAAAGAGGGGATCTGCCTTAGAAAATCGTAGGAGAGACTTAGGAAAAGAACCTTCTGGTTCTTCACTATTTGAACCAGAAACCGAACAGCTCCCTGATCCCGGGCTTCCCATAAGTGGCTAGTCCGAAGATACGTTTGACAATCTATGTGGTCGAGAACCCTCTAGTAATGATGGCGAGGAGGCTGAAATGGATTCTCGACCTAGGACTGAACACCTTAGTGCCCGAGCTCGCTTCAAAGCTGAGCGTAAGAGGTGGAAAGATAGCTTGACTCTTGAAGAATATAAACTCGAGCAGGCTAAGGATTTGAATCCCGACCATATAGATTATGATCCTTATTCCTCGGGCCTAGATTTCCTTCCCTCCCAAATGACCGACGAGAGGTTAGATTATCTTAAGCAGAAATATGATGTTCCTTCCGATCATGTCCTTCGTGTACCCACTCCCGAAGAGAGGGCGAACTCTCCTTGTCCCGGGGAGTTTGCCTTGTATGAGGATGCCCTTAAGAGTGGGTTCCGTCTTCCCGTGCATCCTCTTTTTTGGGAGATCATGCTTCATTTCCATATGTGCCCGGGGATGTTCGTGCCTAACAGTTGGCGAAACGTTATTTGTTTTTGGGGATTTTGTCAGAAGGTAGGTGTCCGACCATCCCTTGCCTTATTCCTTCACTTCTTCATGGTGAAGAAGCAGGAACAAGATGGTTGGTTTTACTTATCAAAGCGTACATTTTCTCAATGTGGTTGCGATGGCAACTTTGTCGGGACAGGGACTCTTCCATCCAACACGAAAGGGTGGCGTCCCAAATATTTTTTTGTTCGGCCACCATCCAAACCCTCCTTCCCTATATTCTGGGTTCGTGGACCGACTACAGGTTCCAATAACACCCCTAACCTTTCCGAAGCCGAGCAACGTGCCAGGGAGAAGATTCTTCGGCTTCCGACCGAGGATAAGAACGATCTAAAGAGCAAAGAGATGAAAAAGAATGAGTCAATTTCATAATATTTTATACGATAAAAAAACTTTTTAGAAGAAAGAACTAATGTTTGCCGTTCACGGCTATTGTCCGGAATACCCCAGTATACTACGTTTTTGGGGGTTCCTTCCTGGTGAGCACTCTTTGTTTGTATCTCTATCTTTTGAACTATCTTTTTGAGTTCGGTATTAATTATTCTATCCTTTTTTAGTGATGCTTAATCAGAAAAATGTTTCCCGGGCAGCTGATGAGGATATGGAAGAGGCTGAAGCCCGGATTCCTACCAAACCTGAACGTCTTCGTTCCGATAGAAAAAAGCAAGCTTTGCCAGGCCCGAAGAGATCGGCTGATGTGTCTGACGTTACTCTTAGGCCGAACAAGAAAAAGGCCCCATTGTCTTTCGTAGCAGGTTCGGAAGTTGAGGTGGGTGCCTCAAATTCTGCTCCTCCTGAGGAAATTCCGAGCACTTAATCTGCTGATGCTCCGTCCAGTGGTCCACTTAAAGCTGGATCTTATGTTTTGAGTAACACTACTGATGGTACTGAAGTTGCTAAGGCATGGTTGCCGACAGTTTTACTTCCTACCGATCAGCAGTTTCTTCAAAAAATTGGACCTACCCAAACTGAGGATATAATGACCAGTATGTGGTTTCTGTACACAGTTGTTTTTCCCATACAGTCCTCCTTTCTCATTATTTGTATTTTCCATTGGTAGGTTGGTTTGTGCCTTAACCCAGGCATGGGGAGGTAATTTGGAGGTTGCTCGGAAGGATAAATCGACCATTTATCAGCTTAATGACAAGGTCAAGGATATAAGTGGTCGGCTGGAGAATGCAATTGGCGAGAATGCTGCCTTGAAGGATGAGAAGGCGATCACCGATGCTCGGGCTTTATCTGCTGAAGAACGCATTTTGGCCCTTGAGCGTGAGGTTGCAAATTTAAAAATTTCTTTGGAAGATAAAGACGTTGCCCTTACTAAGATCGAGCAAGAGAAGGATCAGTTCGTAAGAGATTTGACCGATCAACTTGCTCGAGCGTGCCCGACCACTTTTGAGAATCTTTCCGAGGAGTTACGTCGGGAAGTGATTCACAAATGGGTACGCACTAAAGGTTGCATAGGATTTGTCTCAAGGTTGTAGCCCCAGGCTTCAAATATGGTCGGAGAGATGCTTTTACTAGGGTTATTGAAAATTACCCAGAGATCGATCTTGACTTGTTGGAGAAATATGTTGATCCGGGTATCTTTGATGAACTGAAGCTTCCTCGACCATCTTGGGCGGCTGATAAGGAGGCTTTCCCTTTGCCGAAGAGGGTCAGTGTACAGGATTTTTTAGACTCCGACTGGGAACCGGCCCCTGAGGAGGGTGATGAAGCCGGCCCCTCAACGACCACCGATGCAGCTGATATTTTGACGACCACTAGTCCAAACAATTCAACTAATTTGATGTCTTCTGATAATGTTGTTGCTGACTAGCTTTCTTTTGAAACCATGATGATTTTGTAATGGATAATTTATCATAGGTTATTTTGCCTATGTAAACTTTTGCTTGTCAATGGATTTTTAAGTAATGGTTTTTTTCTCTTTTTGTACCAAGTATGCTTGTTTGGTATGATACCATTTTTGGCATATTCCCCTCCTCTGTACAAGTTTACTTGGTCGTGAGAATACCTTTGTTCGGTATATATATGCTCATTCTTGTCATGTGCTTGTATCATTCCAAGCCATGCTGTTGGGTATAGTAAGGTTTGTTCGGTCATGAACTAAATAGTTGTTCGTCAACAACTGTTCGTCCATAACCCTTACCTTCCGAGCATGATAACTTGGTATGTCTTTTGAAGTATTCGTGCCTAAGGAATGTTAGGTCTTTATTGCCTATTGAGTGTAGGTCTTTTTCTGCCTAAGTGATATCTTAGGTCTTTTGTGCCTTAAGTTCGTAAGGCCTTCCTCGGAATCTCAGGTCTTTTTTGCCTAGGTCTTTTTCTCGCTCGAGATTTTCGGGGTCTTTTTCTCGCTCGAGATTTTCGGTCTTTTTTCTCGCCCGAGATTTTCGGGTCTTTTTTCTCGCTCGAGATTTTCGGTGGCGTTTTTCACTTCGAGATTTTCGGGTCTTTTCTCGCTCGAGATTTTCAGTGTCTTTTCTACCCGAGATTTTCAGTGTCTTTTTTCTCGCCTCGAGATTTTCTTGTGTCCTCGAGATTTTCGGTCTTTTTCTCCTCGGGTTTTTCGGTCTTTTCTTCTCGAGATTTTTAGGTCTTTTTCACTCGAGATTTTCGTGTCTTTTCTCGCTCGAGATTTTCGTGTCTTTTTCATTTGAGATTTTCAGGTCTTTTTCTGCCTCAGGTCTTTTCCTTGAGCGTCTTGTTGAAGTTGAGTAATAATTTGTACGAATGTCTTTATTTATATATAAAAACTAATATGACTTCTTGGGATTATAAATTTCCCAAGTTGTCTACATACTGAAATAAATAGCAAAACTAAAATAACACGCTCAAAATTTGTGTGTTTACGACTTTCTCAAATACTATACTTATTGATAGTATTTCCTGAGATTGTTCGAATTCCATGATCGAGGGATCCTGTCGCTCGTCTCCGGATCTTGTAAATGATATGCTCCGGGAGCGACTTGTAGTATGACTATGTATGGTCCTTCCCAATTTGGGGATAATTTCCCTTGATTGGTTGGATCTGAAGCAGCTGTTCGGCAAAGTACCAGTTCGCCTGGCAAGTATTGTTCATTTCGAACCTTGGCATTATAATATGTCGCTATTCTTCTTTGATATTCTTCAAGACGGAACTGGGCTTTATCCCTTACTTCGTCAATCAGATCCAGATTGGTTCGCATTCCTTCGATGTTCGCCTCTTCTTCGAATTCTATTTCTCGAAGTGATCCAATTTGGATTTCTACTGGGACTCTAGCCTCTGCTCCATATGCTAGTTGGAATGGAGATTCTCCTGTGGTCGTCCTTGGAGTTGTTCGATACGACCACAACACACTAGGTAGTTCATCTACCCATCTCCCTTTTAGCTGGTCGAGCCTCTTTTTGAGCCCGTCGAGCATGGTTCTATTAGTAACCTCGATCTGGCCGTTACTTTGGGGATAAGCTACTGAAGAAAATCTATGCTCGATCCCTTGTTCTTTGCAGAATGTTGAGAATGCTGCATTCTCGAATTGCTTTCCATGGTCGGTTACTAATATTTTTGGAACCCCATATCTGTATGATATGTTATGCTTGACAAAACGCTTTATCTGCTCGGTCCTGATTGTTGCAAGGGGTTTAGCTTCTACCCACTTTGTAAAGTAGTCTACTGCCACTACCAAGTATTCTCTTCCTCCCGATGCTTTAGGTAACTTCCCTACCAAGTCTATTCCCCACCTTGCAAAAGGTGTTGGGGATAGAGTTGATGTTAAAGGAACTGCGGGGGTATGGGAGATCTTTGCGTGTGCCTGGCATTTGTCACACCTCTTAACGAAGTCTTTGGCATCTTCTTCTAAGGTCGGCCAATAGAATCCTTGGCGTATAATTGTATTAGAGAGTGTTCGGGATCCTACGTCCGATCCGCAGGTTCCCTCGTGAACTTCTCTTAAAACATTTGTAGCTTCTAATGGTCCCATGCATCTTAGAAGTGGTCGGGTGAAGGATCTTTTGTATAATAGTCCGTCCCTGATCGTGAACCTGGCCGCTCTTTGTCTTATTGCCTGAGCCATTTTTTGGTCTTCCGGGAGCTGATCGTTGTCAAGATAATGTATGATCGGCTCCATCCACCCCAGCTCGGTTGAAATTTGCATGTGGTCGACCTTGTTTATGCTAGGGCTATCAAGTTCTTCAAGGTAGATCACTGGTGCTTGGACATCCATTCCCTCCGTAGCCAAGCGAGATAATGAATCAACCTGGTCGTTTTCAACCCTTGGTACTTGAGTTATTTCTAGCTCTTTAAAGTACGGTTTGTAATTGTTGACTAGGTTTAGGTATTTCTCCATCCTTCTTTCTTTGGCTCCATAAACTACCTTCACCTGATTTACAATTAGCTGTGAATCACTTTTGATTTCTAGATGTTGAATACTTAGAGCTTTGGCCATCCTGAGTCCTGCTAACATGGCTTCATATTCAGCCTCATTGTTGGATTCTTTAAACTTGAAGCGAAGGGCATATTTTATTTCAAATCCCCCAGGACTCTTCATTAATAGGCCTGCTCCACTTCCTTGCGAGTTGCTCGATCCGTCTAAGAACAGAGTCCATCTTTTGATCGATTCTACCCCTTGCTCGTCCTCTTCTTGACTTGTTTCTTGTTTTTCAACAATGAAGTCTGCCAGGGATTGAGCTTTGATGCTTGGTCGGGGTTTGAATTCTATTTGATGTTCGCTCAATTCCACTGCCCATGTCACCATCCTTCCGGCCAGGTCTGGTCGGTGAAGGATTTTCTTGAGTGGTAAATTTGTCATCACTGTAATGGGATGAGATTGGAAATATGGGCAGAGTTTTCTGGCCGCTATAACCAGTGCCAGGGCTTGTTTGTCCACTTCTGGGTAGCGAGTCTCGGCATCATTTAGGACATGACTGACATAGTAGACAGGTTGTTGTATGTTACCCTCTTCTTGCACGAGAACTACACTAACCGCCACCGATGAAGCTGCTAAATATAGTTGTAGCTCCTTCTTGTTGATCGGCATAACGAGCAAGGGTGGTCGGGATAGTTTGTCTTTTAGGTCTTCAAATGCTTCCCGACATTCATCATTCCAGATGTTTCCTTTCTGACCTGTTATCTGCTTTAAAATTTTGAAGAATGGCAGGAATTTCTCCCCTGATCTAGAAATAAATCTATTCAATGCTGCCACCCGACCAGTTAGGCACTGGACTTCTCTGATGGTTCTAGGTGCTTTCATGTCCAAAATTGCCTTGATTTTCGCAGGATTGGCTTCGATTCCTCTTTGGGATACCATGAACCCGAGGAATTTTCCCGAAGATACCCCGAAAGCGCACTTTTCAGGATTGAGTTTCATCTTGTATTTTCGGAGTACTTTGAATACTTCTGCCAGGTCAATTAGATGATCTTCTTTTGAGATGCTTTTCACTAGCATGTCGTCCACATATACTTCCATATTCCGACCAATTTGATGTTTGAAGATTTTATTACCGCTCTTTGGTATGTTGCTCCCGCATTTTTTAGACCGAAAGGCATTACTTTATAGTAATAGCTGTCCCTATCAGTCATGAATGCTGTATGCTTTTCATCCTCAGGGTGCATAAGGATCTGATTGTATCCTGAATATGCATCCATAAACCTGAGCATTTCATGTCTTGCTGTTGCATCTATGAGAAGATCGATCCTTGGAAGTGGATAGTGATCCTTCGGGCAGGCTTTTTTGAGATCTGTGTAATCAGTACACATCCGCCACTTCCCGTTTGCTTTTTTGACCATTACCACATTAGCTAGCCATTGCGGGTGGTCTGTGCGTTTTATGAAGCCAGACTGTCTTAGCTTTTGCACTTCAGTTCGAATGGCCTCATATTTTTCAATGGCGAAATTTCTTCTTTTCTAAACAACCGGAATTGCCTGTGGATCAATACAGAGTTTATGCTCAGCTACTTCCCTGTCGATCCCTGGCATGTCTTCAGCCGACCAGGCAAAAACATCAGAATTTTTCTTTAGAAACTCAGTGAGCTCTGTTTTAAAATCTGCTTCTTGCTCGGAGCCGATCATGGTACCTTGCTCCTTTTGGTCGAGATTGAAATGGATTCTTTCTAGCTTTTCCACTGGTTCAGCTCTTTGCAAGGTTTCTTCATCACGGTCGTCCCTGACTTCAATAGTCATGGTCGAGTTTGTCCTTTTCTTTTTCCGCATGTAGTCGTTGTAACTTTGCCGGCTACTTTTTTGGTCGGCTACACATTCTCCAATTTCCTCTGTGGTCGGGAATTTCATCTACATGTGTAGCGAGGAGACCACTGCTTCGAGTGCACAGAGGGTTGGTCGTCCTATGATTGCATTGTATGCTGATAAATCTCGTACGACCATAAAATTGGTCTGTACGATTCTATCCCGTGGGTGCTCTCCAATCCGTAGCTCTAATCGGATCGTTCCTTCTGCTCGGGTTGATGATCCCGTGAAACCATAAAGCTGGGTTTCGCATGGGACGAGCATATTTTCTTTTAGTTTCATCTTTTTGAACGCGTCCAAAGATAATATGTCTGCTGATGATCCAGTATCCACTAGGACTCTATGGATCTCAGTCCCTTCCAAGAGAATTTTGACTACCAAGGCATCATCATGAGGGATTGTGATATCCCGTAGATCCTTGGAAGAGAAAATTATTGGCTCAGTTGATATATTTTTATGGGTTTCAGTATTCCCAATATATCGTACTTTTCTTTTTGCTTGTCGATTCGATTCTTCTGTCGGACCACCAAATACAGTATAGACTGGAGATCTTTTTCTTTGTTTTTCATCCGCCTCAGGTCAACGTTTGGCCGGGCTTCTTCTTTCTTCCATGTGGCTCGACCTTTCTCTCTTCGGGACAGGGTTGTCCTGTGGTCGGCCATCTTCTTTAGATTGGATATACTTCTTTAAGTGTCCTCGAGAGATTAAGTTTTCTATCTCCATCTTTAGATTTTTGCAATCGTCCGTCCAATGGCCGTGATCCTTGTGATATTCACAATACTTTCGTTTATCACGTTTTCCTGGCGGTGCTCGGATTTTATCCGGCCACTTCATATGTCCTTGATTTTTTATTTGCATCAAGATTTCGGATATTTTTGTATTCAGTGGTGGAATATTACTAATCTCTTGCTTTTTTGGGGATTCTGCTCGAGCTTTCTTGGTCGAGCTTATCCCTAACATCCTGGTCGGTTGTGCCCTTTCTCGACTGCTTCTTCTTTCGGCCCTTGGTTCTCTTTTTCGAGATTCTATGGTTTTCGAAATTTCTGCTTGTTTATGACATCTTTCATTCAGTTCAGCATATGTTTTTGGCATATCTTGGAGTAGTCATTCTAGCAATCCTTCATGAGTAATTCCTTGGTATAACGCATGGAAGGCAATTTTCTCGTCCATGCTTTCAATTTGCATGGTAAGATTATTGAATCTTTGAAGGAAACTTCGTATAGATTCTGTTCTACCTTGTTTTATAGCAAACAAAGTATCTTTTCTTTTCTTCAATCCGACTCCTCCCTGAAAGCGCAGCACAAACACTCGCCCTAGTTGATCGAAACTCATAATCGAACCGCTTGGCAACGCCAAGAACCAATCCAATGCGGAACCGGTTAAAGAGGCTGCAAAACTTTGGCACATGGCTGCCTCATTATGCTTATAGATTGACATGGTCGATCTGTAGCGAGTGATGTGATGTTTTGGACATTGTGATCCGTCGAACAGTATGAAAGTTGGGCATTTGAAACTTTTTGGTATTTCTGCCTCAAAAATAGCTTGAATGAAAGGATCCTCTTTTAGAAAAGCATATAGCTCATCTTTCTTTGGATCGTTTAACTTGTTTACCTTCTCGTCTAACTCTTTGATTTGTTTGCTCAAACGATCTTCCCTCTTGCTCGGTCCGGACTCAACTCTTTGATTTTTTTGTTCTTTGAGAGGATCGTTGCTGCTTCCTCGATCATTGTCTTCGTTGATTAGAGGATCTTTATTTGGAATTTCTTTCTCAGATGCTCGGGACTTTTCGCCTACTTTCTCTTTTAACTTTTGTCCTTCTTCCAGAGATGGTCGAGGCGTTCGATCAGGAATGACCAGGTGGTTATTCTTGCTTCCCTCAAATACTTTTTGAGTATTTTTAGGGTCTGCATTAGGGGCAATTATATGACCCACGACCATCCTGACTAGTTCATTCAAGGAGGATATTTCCTCCCGAAGCTTTGTTTGTTCCTTCTGGAGTGTCTCAACTTGATTTGCTAATGCTCCATGATTCGGGTGTTCGGGGTTTTTCTCCCCTTGATCTGTATTTTTCTCCACCTGGTCGGTATTAATCTCCACCTGATCGGGAATTACCGATTTTTCAGGTTGAGGAATTCCCTTCGAAGCATCATCCTCCACCTCCTTCTGATTTACGGCCTTCACTTTCGATCGCACCATGACTTTTTGATGCAATTCCCACAGACGGCGCCAATTGTTGATATGGAATCTCACTCGTCCTTCCCTGTCACGAACCTGCAAGATACGAGCTCGACCTTGGGGGGTCGAGGTACGTCTTCGACGAACAAGTCAATACCAATAATATGATCTCAACTACTCAATAGAGAACTCAAGTAATTGACCACACCAAATATGAATACCTACCTCATAGTGTTTGCCTGAGGTGTTTATATAGAGTATGGTAATAGAGTTATATTCGGAATATAACTTTAAGGAGAGTTACCTTAGGAGAGTAACTCTTTGGAGAGTTCTTTTACCTAACTGAGACTCCTCTATGGTCGTTGGTCGGTAGGACTCTAACCTTATAAGGTTTCTCATCCTGTTAGGTGAATGCCGTTGGTCGGTCCTACCATGAACTGACTGGTCGAACTTTATTAAGTATTGGACCTGGTCGGATCGTGCAACTGCCGGTTCAGACCAGGGGATATAGAATGACCATTTTAGTCATTAACAGTTCCTAATAGTAGGTTTCTAATTAATTTACTTTGTATGTAATTTGTTTTTAAGTACGGAAATGGGATTTCATTTAGGTTACTACATTCACAATTGATGAACCTATAGCTGACCTTCCTAATGGAAGTTATGCCTTTAACGTACCATCGATGATGTTATGCACAATTGTTAACATCGAGTGAAAGGTATCCTTAGCGTGGTTTCACCAAGACTCCAAATCTTGTTTAGTAGGCTTGAAAGTAAGGCTTGCTAGAGTGTGTTTTGGGTTTTCAACATTGGGCTTCAACCTTGCATGTGCATGCTCCTACATGTGTTTTTAAAATTTAATTGGTTTTTGCTAATGTATTAGGGTCAATTTTTTCTCTTTTTATGGTTAAATAGAATCAAGTTTTTGTGCACATGTAGCTGATCTATTAAATCCAAATCCAACCTTAATCCAAATTTATATGATTTTGTAGGTTGAAGCAGACATGATGATCTATTTGCAGATATCACACTACTTTCCAGAATGGAGGTATTGCCTTCGACTTCGCTGAATTTGGTTTTAGTGTTAGTTTATCTAGATTTGTTATGATATTGTCTTATATTGTTTATATTGTGCGTCCTTCAGCAAAAAGGCACTTAAATTGGAAGTTGTGGGTGGTCCTCAACCTCAAAGAACTAGAGTATACTCCTGCAAAAGACTGACTACATCAGATATAAGCATACATGGTGGATTAACCATTCCAAAGAAATATACTGAGGAATGTCTACCACCTCTGGTTAGTACTTCCATATCTCTATAGTTTCATTAAGAACAATATTCATTCTTTCTGGAGTCCTATGTTCTTGAGTGTTTTCTTTCAATGATTTTTGATAATGATGATCAAGTAATATCTTATCTCATTTCTTGTCATAGGATGTCCCCCAAAACCCCGTCACAGGGTCTTGTGACGCCAGATTTACATGGGGTAGTTTGGCACTTCACCCATGTTTTTTGTGGATGTATTGCATTATCTTTGTTATTTGTTAATTAGGTCTTTTGAAAGATTCAAGCTTTAATATTGGGTACTATGTTGTGGCCTACGTGCGAACTCAATTTGTTTGGGTTCTTATTTATAATTTATGGTTCATTTGGCAAATGGTTTACTAGTCTATATACATAGATTGTACCAATGCTTCTTCCTTAAAACCCTATTTTTTACTTTTGTCTCTTCCCTCCAAAGATTCTAAAATGCATGCTTTTTGTTTGTTGTAGGACAATCAAGGTGCCACATGTTTACCACCGGTTGGAGTACATTTGTCGGCACCAAGAAGCTTGATATAGGCGATGCTATCAATCTACAATGATTACTTCAATGGTCACATGGCATTTGCTTTGGTTTTAATAATTTGTTCATACTTACCTTTTTAGTTTATGGTTAGATTCATGTTACTAGCGTGTTGTGCCTAAACCCTCATGTCTAGGCACAACATGCAGCTGGTGTACTTGGCACTGCTTTTAATGCCATGTCTTCCCATACCAGGTTCACTATCTATTACTGACCTAGGTAAGTAATATTTGATCTATGCTTGGAGATGGATTTGTCGGTTTAGCTGTTCTATGTGGAAGCTCAAATTGTCTGATCAGTACACTTTTGTCCATGTTTTCAATAGAACTATCATTTGGAATTCATAATACCTGATGATCGATGCATAACATCAGTCGAAGCCCCCTATGCTGTTGGCATGAGGTTCATAATAAAGGCTGAAGCTGATGGAGTGAAACCTGAGCAGAGGTGAGAAAAACCACTTCATTGTAGCTTCTTCAAGGATTCAACAGAGCTTGTAGCCATCTGATTTCAAAGATGGTAATGCTAGTGATGAATGCAAGAATGCCAACAAAACAGTTACCGTGGTAATTAATGTCCTAATGCCATTTGGATTCACATACTTATTAGCACTGCAATTACGACGGGTATGATGGGCTTATTCATTAGCAAAAGTTGAGAGTGAATGGTGTTTAAATTTATGTACAATGAGAGAGATCTAATGTTTTGCTTCATGACTACCCTTTTAGGTCAAGTATTAGAAACCCAAATAAATTATATTCCACCTTGATTTCATATAACATAGATTGATGGTTGTTCAAGAGTTTTAATTCCATTTTTGGTGAATGCAGGAAATTTCGTAGTGTGGTTCAAAAGATTTTCCTATGTGCCGAGGAAGAATACATTTGGCTTCCATGATCATCGTGGTAGTAATGGTTTTGAGTATTTTCCTAATAACTTAGAACTTGTCAGTGTATAGTTAACATTTGTTACACAACAACATTTATTGAGAGATATAGACACCTAGGGAGATTAGGTTTGATTTAGTTCGTCTATTCTAAATGCTTGCTAATGATTGACTAGGATAGGTATCTGTTCCCATGATGTGCTCTACATTCGTCCAATTAATCAATGGTGTCGGTTTTTCTCCTCAAATCTTGCATGAACTAGTATCGCTAACAATTTTATACTTTAATTTATCAAGTAAATCTCTTACTTAGAAATCAGATTTACGAAATCAGAGTATTAGGATTTTGAGTTCTCTCAGACAAATGTCTAATCCCTTCTTTTTGAGAAAAATTGGGAGAGCTTGGGGTAAAATATGCTGACCTAGAAGCGGGTATTGGATTCTTTAAAGCCTATACATATGTCAAATTATTCCCAAGAAGAAAAAAGAAAAGCCCGATATGGATATTGCCCTATATTATTCCAACTTAAATCCAATCAACTTGAGAAGCAAATTCATGGATTTCTTGAAGATAATTTCAAACTATCAGAGATTGAGAATTTCAAGCTATTGAGACAAGCAAGTCATAGGACTCCTTGGGCACTGAGGTTTTTTTTTTTTTTTTGGGGGGGGGGGCGGAGGGGGGAATTTTCAAAGACACCGAAAAATGAAGAGTAAAAAAGCAGACATTCCAAGGACATATCAAATTGGCAAAGACACCCCAAAATGTCTCTTAAATTTCTATACTGTTATAAATTCCATCGAGTCATGTTTAGATAATCTCATAATTCTTACATAACCCTTAATGTCTTGTGACTTTACAATATTGCCTTTAACTCTTTACTTATATATTGAAAAAATTTCTTTTTTAGATTAAATACATTGAAAATTTTGAGATTTTTATCATATGTCCATTTTCGATATGGTCTATTTTCATTTTTTTCTTCTCAAGATTTGAGACACATGTCCATTAATAAAATTCTAATGGATATAATTATTTTAAATTAAAAAAGTATATTTTGCCCTTATCTATTCTCTTTGCTCTTTCCTTCTTTAGCATTCCTCTTATCTCACTCTCTCTTCTCTTTTCTCTCTCATCTCTTCACCTTCTTCAATCCTCTTTCTCTACAAACAGAGGAGTCACTGATTCAACCAACTCAACTCAGATTCTACTGGAGCATATTCCTATTACATCCGATATTTAAGCATGCAAATCAAGTCAACCATGTTAGACCAAATCAAAACATATACAGTAGAATCTGATTGAAGGTACTTGAATGCATTTCAACATCTTGTTAAGCTTCGCTTAGAATCAATACTTATTAGTGGAGAGGTCATGGGTTTGACCCTTATGGACGACAAAGCTCCCCCTAAAGATGTAATCGAGGTACGCGTAAGCTGGCCCGAATGAACCTCAACATACCAAAAAAAAAAACTCCTCTATCTGCAAAGAAATTGGAGTGAAGAAGATGAGATGAGAGAGAGAAGGGGAATGCTAAAGACGGGAAGAGGATAGAGAGAAAATGGACAGGGATAAAATATTTATTTTAATTTAAAATAATTATATCCATTATATTTTATTTTATCATATTTTTAAAGAAATAAATGGAAATAGATAATGTTAGAAATGGACATGATAAAAGTCTGAAATGGAAGCTCAATCATGATTATATTACTTCCTTTTTTTAAGAAATCATGAAATATTTAATAGATAAACAAATAGTTGTTTTTTTTTTATATTTTTTATTTGGGTAGTAAAAAAAATTGCAGATTTTGATTTAAAAAAAAAAAAATAATGGGTATATTGATCTTTCTAAGTTACAATTACTAGAATAGGAGAAAATTTTAATTTTAATTTTTAATACAAAAATACTACTAAGGATATATTTGTCTTTTCATTTAATTCAATTTACCATTTTAGGGATCAGCTACTTTCAAGAGATACTTTGGGGTGTCTCAGCCAACTTGAAACATTTTGCGGGTGTCTGTGATTTTTGCTATATAAATTTATCATTCTTTTGTGAATTTGGTCAGGAGAATTTGTCTAGAAGGCAAAAGAACTACATAAACTCCATGAAGCCCTCACAAGGGCTTATGCACAAAGAATGCGAAAGCCCTTGGGATTGTACCTGAAACCATAGAAGGCGATGTTTTTATGTCAGCAATAGAAGCCCAAGCTCATGGAATTGTGATCTTATCATAGTAAAAAATCAACTAGGGACTTCTAAGTGTAAATTATATTAAGTTTTGCAATTAAAAGTAATTAAACATAATGACAACATTAGATAAATTTATTGTTTCAAGGGTCAAGAAGGTCTTTCAAGCATTATACATAAGGGTATGACTGTCTTTTAACCATTATACATAATTGGTTTAAAGGCCTCTATTTTAGGGTGTTGGAGCAATTTGCTCAAAAAGAAAATTCAAAATGACAAGAATATAAGGGTATAAATGGCATTTATTATGGTTCTTATAAATGAGGGCAATATTGCCTTTTGGTTTCTTAATTCTAATGAATGACAAAACCTACAGACATATCCAATCTTGACAGCCAATTAACACCGTTAAAAGTGAGAGGACAATAGTAATTTCATAAAGAACAGGGTTTGATTAGTAATTGAGCTATAATATGAGAGGTAACTAGGAATTGTCCTCAATATTTTTGTACATAATCATAAAATTAGCAACGCTCCAAACTTTAGGGTTTTTTGGAAAAGGAATATTTCAAATCTTGTGCATGGTTTTTTTTTTTTTTTTTTTTTTTTTTTAACACACTAAATGGTCTATTAATATAAGAGCGGAAAAGAAAATATTTACAATTTTACACACAAACACAGGTTTATAGGATCTCACTCAAGCACGCAATCTTGCAATAGCAGTTGCCTCTATTACACCCTACCTCACTGGAACCTCAAAATGCAAACCTGTGAGCACAAGATAAGATTAGAATTGAAAGCAAGGGTGCCTAGAGGCATACCAATCTAACTTGCACTTGATCATGGTAGAGCAGAGTATTAATTTCTAGATACTTGAGACCTTGCTGAGTGCCAAGAAGTTAGTTGTAGCATTTATCTCCTTGCATGGTTAGTGCCTCTTCTAATCAACATATTTTCATGGAGTTCATCTAGAAGGGAATGAACTTTGGGCTAACTATGGTGTAAGCAAGGGGCGGAACCAGGATTCAACATTAGGGGGGGAGGGGCGAAGAATGAAAGCCAGATAACCTTCCCGTTGGGAAGCACTAATGTTTTTTTGTCACACATATTGTGTGGGCCCATAAGACTCATTGGGAGTCCCACCTCTAAATTATTTTATTTTATTATATTAAGGAATAAGCCCATATATTTTTTGTGGGGCCCACACGTATTTTTTAAAAAAAAAAAAAGGTAAATTATGATCACAAAATATAGGTAAATTAAAGTAACAATATAAGTAATATACACACATGACTTCAACCCTAGAAAGTTAGATGCAAGCCAAATTTCTTTGGTAGGAGCAAAGAACAAAATTTCGCCAAAGTTCACCCAGTTTGCTAGCCTAGCAAACCAACCAAATTGTCCAAAAATTGGCAGATTTCAATCCCTCATTTCGGAGAGTATTTTTTGTCATTTAGGTTGAAACTTTATGTCTACCCTAATTTGATGCCGAAATTTTGTAAATTTGAATTATTTCCTATAAATTTTTCCATTTGACTTGACATCCAAGAACCTATCTAGTTATTTGATGATTAGTACTCCTACTAGATTTGTTGTGAAACTAGATAAAGTGTTAGAAGATTGTCCTATCTTTGTTTCTGGAAAGAATCTAAAAGCCAATTTAGTTCTCCTTCCAAGCCACATTTAACAATTACCTTATGAGACCTAAATCATTCGGACATAATTGAAAAGGTTACCCATCGATCTTGAAGATTCCATTACAGAATCCCTTCATAATTTAAATTATTTCCATAAATTCTTTTATGTATATACTCTTTCCCAACCACGTACATTTAGCACGTTGACTTTTGAGGCCTAAATCACTATAATATAATTGGTAAGATTGCTCATTAATCTTGAAGATTTTGCTATAAAATGTCTTCTTGAGTTGAATTATTTCCATAAATTATTCTATGTAGATTCTCCACCCTAATCTCATTTGGCACGTTGCCTTTTGAGTCTTGAATCATTGAGACATAATTGGTAAGATTATCCATTGACTCTGAAGATTCCACTATATAATCACCTAAAAATTACAAGAATCAGCAAAATATCAATATTTTGGCGATATATAGTCGATTTGGCGATATTCTATAATTTCAAAATTCGGTGGCTGTTTTGGTTCACCATTCACCGAAACGGCCAAAATTCAGCAAATTTCGCCAAAAGGTTGTACCTTGGGTAGGAGATGTAAATTGTAAACTCCTTTTTTTTTCTTTTTCTTTTTTTTTTAATTTTAAGGTAAGAGATGCAAATCAATGGTAGTTAGTTACCTTACTAACTATAGACATCAAGATTATCGATCTCCATTGTCGCCTTATTGAATCTTTGCAAATAATCCTAAATGGATCCATTCTTTGCTTGCTTCATGGTGAATAGAGTTTCCTTGTCTTCTTTAATTGTGTGCCACTTTGGAACCAATCGATGAACTTTCAGGCAAGCTCGTTGAAATCGGCTATCCTTCCCGAGGGTAGGGTTCGAGAACTACTTTTGTATTGCTCCCGTTAGTGATGATCCGAACACTCTGCATAAGATTTCATTCGAATTCCCAGCCACCACCATCGTTGCTGATAATAGCTTATATGGGCCACTAGGTCTCCACACCCATCAAATAGGGAGATGGTCGGGAGCTTGAAATTGTGGGGGAATTCACACTTGGCGATCACATCCATGACCAGGGTCTTCCTAATGATCGAGTAGATATATGTCTTCTCGATCAATTTGCATAGCTCTAACACTCGGTGTTCTAATGGTTTCCCTGTCGAGCATTGAGACGTGCTAGTATGCATTCAAACGCCTCTCTCTCGCCTCGTAAGGGTTCCCGTTCGGCTACTTTGTGACCAATCTCCGACGTCTGCCTCCACTCTCCATGGGAGTTCTCCTGTTCTTCGCACTCCCGATCGTTCACCTTCGGCCTCTTCTCGTCTTAGAATTCTGTCGGGAAGTTGCCAAAAAATTTGCCCTTCGGCCTGATTTCTTTCTCTTCTCGAGGAACTCCCACGCGCGGGTGAAGTCCTTCTTCTTGCTTCTCGAGCCCGCCTCTAGGCTTCTTCTTCTTGATCAAACTGGTTTGGGTTCTTTGGGGCTCCCAACCGTCATGCTATTGTTCTCAGCAATGCCTGCATCTCGAGGAATTTGGCCTGCATTTGGTTCATCTGTTGTTGGATTTGATTCATCTTCTCCTGAATAATGGGATCATCCAGATCTCTCCATTCTAGTCGTTCAAGCATCCACCACCATTTACTTCTTTTTCTCCATGCTCCTCGATCTCTTGCAATGGATCTCCATCTAGAAGGATGAGATTTCCACCTTGAGGTGGTGGATGATTTTGGTTTTGATTTCTCAGTAGTGTCGATCTAGTGACCACTATGACTTTTTTGAATCGCTTCCCATAAATGGCACCAAATGATGCATTTGAAAATTGTTCAACCTTCAGATACCTACAAAACGAATGTCAAATGTGGGCCTACTCTTTGGTTGGGAAGCTACCTCTAATGGTTAAATCAATTAGAGCACCACCAAAGAGCTTTGGCGAGTTGCAAAGCTTAAGTGAAAGATTTAATGGAGGGAAACGATTCAGTTACCTTCCCTTCCTATTATGCTTCTATTTATATAGGGTTTACCTGTTATTTCCAACCGTTAGATCAATTCACAAGTCTTATTCGTAGTCGTCCGAGCGTAGGGTTTTTCTCCCTCAATCTGAGTTAGTGGCGATTTCCATATAGAGCACGACTACCTATCTTGAACTTGGTAGGATCATGTTTCTTTCTATAACCATTGAGTTCCTTCATCCTCAAGGCACCAATGGGTTAACCTCTAGAACCAGTCCCGACTGGGGCGATCGAACCGACCATGGTTCAACCCGGTTGGTTATTATTTTTACTTATCAACGTGCATTCCTTAATCTAGCTATTACTACCTTTTCTCTCTTCCTTTCCTAGACAAATACTTTGTATTAGGTTGGTAAAATCCTGAGCACCACAGCTGGAAGGGAGGATTGGTACTTAGATACATGAAGAATTTTAGTTTTGGGAACTCCGATGTAACCATGATTCTCAGTTTTTTAATTCTGGGTATCTCCTCTAAGGTTCTCAGCTTGTCCTATTCAACTTGACCAAAAGAATGAGAGTAACAACAATAGGGAAAAAGAATTTGTTGACTAAGGTTGAATTGTCTTGCAACCATTTGAGGGTTGTACTCTTCTGCGTTGCACATGTTGTTTTTCGATCTCTCTAGAACAACCCCAAAATGGAGATCCCTATAGGTGAGGTATTAAGCCTATAGGTCTAGATCACTCTGTGGATCCATCATGGCTCTAGACAACTGACTAGGGACTTGATCGTATCTATAAGGAGTAGAAGCTTCATTCGGTCTCTTAAGTTGTTGAAAGAAGCAGAAGAGCATGTATCTTTCATAGGTGGAAGGAATAAGATTGAATTCTCTAGTTTACAAGGTCGTAGGGATTTTACAAGGTACACCAAATCAAATGGAATAGAATTCTGGGAAATGAGCTCTCAACCAGAGTTGTAGAAGCCAAAAGGGGTCTCCACTGTTGTGGAATTCGATCCCTACGGTCTCATTGCACCCTTTATACAAGGTCAAGAGGACAAGTGCTACCATGACAATGGTTTTGTCTATCGGTCACGCGTTGGCAAGTCTTAGATAAGCCTTCATGACTTTGCTAGCAGGGATGCAAATAAGGGATCTACAAATCCAAACAAGAGAGAAAGCAACAAATTCTGGTCGAGTAATAAGACCAAAAGATTTATTGTGTCTGTCAAAGTACAGAGATAGTTAGATTTCTTGGTAAAATCGAGGTCATAATCTCAATAAGAATTAACCCACTAAATTTCTCACCATCTGAATGGAGACACCGGTGTGCCTCTATGTGCAGAAGAGTCGATGTCGACATCCCAAACCAGAAGTGGAAGTATTGGCGAATGCGCTGGCACATCGACCGTGTGGGTTTGAGCTTAATGCCTCTTCCTTCTTCTTTTATCCCAAATATCTTCTCTTTGGATTTTCTTTATTTATGTGAGTTTTCTCTCTTGCCCATATATTATTGTTCTTTCTTTTCTCTTGTTGTTATTTTGTTTCTTCTTTTCTCTTATTTGCCGATTGTTCTATTCGGTGGGTTCTTCTAACCCGCGTTCCGTTTTTGTTCTCTGTTTTCGCTTCCTCGATTCTTGGGGGTTTGTTTGTTTGGTTTAGGTGTGAGTTCTCTTATGTATGCTCTGATTGCCCTTGGTGGATCCTTCCATCGAATAGTAAGATATTGTTTTTATCCTCGGAGTGCCGGTCGCTTTCACGTGGTTTTTTTCGTTCCTAGAAAGGTGTATTGGGTGATTTAGTGCATGTCTAGGAAAATTTTGTCTAAGGAGTCTGGTTTTTGCGGACCGCTTGTGTCCCTCCTCTTTCCCGATTTTCCTGGTCATTTTGGTTCAACCATATCCGTGGAGATAACTCGAGAACAAGTTTCCGTGATTGGAGTTATTCTCCCAACGTTCGTGATAGAAGCAATGGCAGAAAATTGACATCGCAAGTTTGACCACGAAATTCTCATTATGGAAATTGAAGATGAAGGCATTATTGATAAAAATAACCGCCGAAGCCATCGTTGTTCGCCCGAGTTCACGACAACGAAAAGTGGAACGATAGATGCGATCGCTTCTTTCGATTTGCATCTAGCATTATCGATGATATTTTAGCGGGCGTAGAAGAGAAGAAAACTGCAAAGGAGGTTTGGGATCACCTCATCAAATTGTATGAAGCCAAATCACTTCACAACAAAATCTTCTTGAAGAGAAAGTTGTATACCTTACGGATGTCGAATCTACATCGCTTCGAGCACTTACATACTCGATTTCGTTATGTTCTCAACTTTCAACGTTGGGACATAATGTTTCACCACAGAACGTGCTGAAATTCTACTCCAAAGTCTTCCGATTCATATGACCCAATCATCATCAATTTAACCAGGAATATCCTCTCCGATTATTTGGTATTTGATGATGTCGCTGCTACAATTCTTGAAGAAGAAAGTAGACGAAAAGGCGGAAGATAGACAGCAAGCTCACAACAAGCGTGCTTTGTCTATGACTCGAGGAAGGTCAACGAACGTGATTCCGTGGGAGTCACAATCAAGGGAGGTCAAAATCCAGGGGTAAGAAGAATTTCAAGTGCTACAATTGTGGCAAAAGGGGACACTTCAAAAATGAGTGTCGATTCAAAAAGGGTGTAGATAAGGCAGAGACATCTCAAGGGTGCATTGCTCAAGGAGATATTCTTTACATAATCAAGAATGGCCCAAGGATAGATTGGAACATAGTGATGCTTGGATCTTGGATTCGAGCAACATGGCACATGACCTCTCGCAGAGATTGGTTTCAAACTTATGAACCTATCTCTACAGTGGTCTCGTGTACATGGGAAATGATCATGCCTTGGAGATTGTTGGAGTTGGCACCATCAAGTTGAAGATGTACATGTGTATGGTACGCACTATTCAAAATGTGCGGCATGTGAAGGGCTTAAAGAAGAATCTATTGTCTTTGGGACAATTAGATGAAATTGGGTGCAAGACACGCATCCAAAATGGAATGATGAGGATCGTCAAAGGAGCGCTAGTTGTAATGAAAGCTGAAAGGGGCGCCGCAAATTTGTACGAAGTAATGGGAGAAACATGTCCGGAGGCGTAAGCATCGCTTGCATCAACCGGTATCGCAGAAGAGATGACAAAAGTGTGGCATCGAAAATTGGCCCACATGTCGAGCAAGGGTTGAAGGTTCTCGCAACTAAATTACTCCCGGTCTCACAAAGGTTTCATTACCCTTTTGTGAGCACTGTGTTACAAGCAAGCAGATAGATTGAAGTTCAATGCATCTCGATTCCAGGAGTAAAAGTATTCTGAATTAGTTCACTCGATGTATGGCAGCACCGGTTACATCTCTCGGGAGGAGCAAGGTACTATGTATCTTTCATTGATGATTATTCCAGAAGATGTTGGGTGTTTCCTATCAAGAAGAAGTCGATGTGTTTTCGCCAAAACATTCAAAGCGCAAGTTGAACGAGAACCGAGAAGAAAATCAAGTGCCTCGACGACAATGGCGGTGAATATACTGGGATGACTTCTTTGAGTTTTGTAATCAAGAAGGCATCAAGAGACAACTCACGGTGGCTTACACTCCTCAACAGAATGGAGTAGCAGAGCGGTTGAATAGAACTCTACTCGAAAGAACGAGAGCCATGTTGAGAACCGCAAGTATGGCTAAGTCCTTTGGGCGTGTCGTAAACACCGCCTCGCTATGTGATTAATCGATCACCAACAAGATCGATTGATTTGAAGACACCGATGGAGATGTGGACGCAAGCCGCTTGATTATTCACGCCGCACACATTTGGGAGTCCTGTGTACGTGATGTATCATCCCCAAGAAATTTCAGTTGGATCCAAAATCCGTAAAATGCGATTCTTGGGAAATGCCGATGGAGTCAAGGGGTATCGACTCGTGGGATCCCACCGCCCACAAAGTCGTCATCAGCAGAGATGTCATTTTTGCGAAGATAAGCCGCAAAGGAAGATGTGAGTAGCATTTCAATAGAAATTCCGGAGAGTACAACAGTTCAGGAGGAAGAGAAGTCCAATCCAGAAAATTCTTCTCGGGAGTTCTTCCGCTCGAAATGAGGAACAAGTACCGCTGAGTCTACAACTCGTAGAAGTTCGACGGTCACCTCGTGAAAGACATACACCAACCTGGCACTGATTATATTATGGAGAGCAACATTGCATACTGTCTTCTAACAAGATGGTGAGCCATCAACATTCGGAGAAGCGATTGATAGCTCAGCGCCACTTTGGATGGCACTTGCAGAAGAACTAGAAGCTCTTCATAAGAATAAGACTGGGAGCTTGTACCTTTACCGCACGGAAGGAAGCCCATTGGTAACAAATGGGTTTACAAGATCAAACGAACAATGATGATCAAGTAGAGCGGTATCGTGCAAGAATGGTGATCAAAGGATATGCTCGGAAGAAGGTGTTGATTTCACGTAAATCTTTTCTCCGGTTCGACTTACTACCGTCCGGATAGTTCGCACTTTGTGCTACGTTTGATCTACATCTTGAGCGTTAGATGTAAACCGCATTTCTTCATGGAGATCTTGAAGAAGAAATCTATATGCTCCAACCAGGTTTTGAAGAACCAGGGGAACTTGGTTTCGTTGAACAAATCTCTATACGGCTTAAAACAGCGCCAAGATGTTGGTATAAGAGATTTGATTCCTTCATATTGAGCCTTGGATACAACGACTTGCTTCGCACTTTGTGCGTATCGGGTTTGGTTGATGTTTCATCATTTTATCGTTGTATGTCGATGATATGTTGGTGTCGCCCCAACAAAGATCGGATCGTAGATTAAAGGCTCGCTAGGGATTTGAAATGAAGGATCTGGACCCCAAACAGATTCTAGGGATGCAATTCACCGAGACAATCGAAGATTTGGCTATCTCAAGAGTTACTTAAGGAAAGTCTTGCGCCGCTTCAATATGCAAGACGAAGCCATTTCTACTCCTCTTCCCGTTAATTTCAAGTTATCCTCAAGTATGTGTCCTAGCAATGGCGGAGGATGGAGATGTCTCTACCGTATGCACAGTCCATGTTCCTATGATATGTCAGCCCATTCCTGCGGGTGATTAGTCCATATGGCATCCGCAGAGCATTGGATTATAGTGAAGAGGATCCTAAGATACATTAGGAACCTTGATGCCGCTCTATGTTTGGAGGATCAATTTCCCGAGATATGTTGATTCGATTTTCATCTTGATAAGGAAATCCACTACCCTATGTGTTTCATCGAGCCTGGTCGTATCTAAACTCGACAGCTGTGCCTGTCTCCTGTCAGTATTCCTCACAGCTTGTAGCAACTGATAGAGATTCATAGAACTTGGGCACAAACACGAGAGATTCTCTTGTATTGTGACCGAGTGCCTTGCACATTGCAGAATCCACTTTTCATTCCAGACAAAACACATAGAAGTACAATATCATTTTGTTCGTGAAGTGGTGGAAGACAAGGGTGATACAAAAATCCACACGAAAGAGAACCTAGAGTGCATTGAAAAAAATCAATACCGCAGTTCATTTGGGCATCCTTGTATGGCTTGATAGAGACATAGACATTATGTGGTGGCAAGATAGAGACTAGTGTGGAGATTGATTGGTTCTCAATCTAATCTCCAAGTGGGAGATTGTTGTAATATTAGTCCCACATCGACCGATGTGGGAATATGTGGAGAGGAAGAGGCTATAAAAGAATGCCTCTTCCTTCTTCTTTAATCATCCCAAATATCTATCTCTGGATATTTCTTTATTTATAGTGGAGTTTTCTCTCTTGCCCATATATATATTGTGTCTTTCTTTTCTCTTAGTTGTTATTATTGTGTTCTTCTTTTGCTCTTATTTGCTCGATTGCTTCTCAAGGGGTGCCTTGTGGGGGGGGGGGGGGGGGGGGGGGGGGGGGGGGGGGGGGGGGAAGGGGGGGAGGGGGGAAATTTTTTTTTTTTTTTTTTATTTATTTATTTTTTTATATATTTATTTATATTTATTTATTTTTTTTTTTTTTTTTTTTTTTTTTTTTTTTTTTTTTTTTTTTTTTTTTTTTTTTTTTTTTTTTTTGTGGGGGTTTGGGGGATGTTTGCGCCCCTCTACATCCGCAAAGGTGCATTGACATGATGAAATATATTTTGATCATGGAATACGTGGTTCCTTAGCTAGGGGTGCAAGTTTGGCCCCGCGCCCCCCGACGCCCCCACTAAGCCCCCCCCCCGAGCCCGAATAGGGCTTGGGATAAAGATTTTGGCCCTAAGGGCGGGTTAGGGCCAAAATATTCCCCCCTCCGAACTAGGGCCAAGGGTGGGCCTGGGATTACTCTCGCCCCCCCCCCCCATCCCGGCCGTCCCCTAATTTTTGGCCCCGATCTTGGCCCCGATCCTTGGCCTCGATTTTGGCCCCGATCTTGGCCCCGATCCTAGCCCCGATCTTGCCCCCGATCTTGGCCCCGATCTTGGCCTTGATCTTGGCCCCGATCTTGGCCCCGATCTCGGCCCCCTTTTGGCCCCGATCCCGAACCCCGATCCTCCCCCGATTTGAGTCTAAAGACTCTGGACCCTCCACCCACATGGAGAGGAATTAATTGTAATACATATGGGTGGATACTTGACACGTGTCAAATTTTAGAAACATGATCATGTTTTGTAGAAAATTAATAAAAATAAATTATAACCTCATTACCAATGTAATAAGCATCTATTTGATTTTGACCCTGATCCTGACCCTAATTTTGGCTCTAATCTTAATATTAATTTGACAATGATCATGTACTACAGTACTAGATTTTTACCCTGATCTCCATACTAATATTGATATGAGTTTTGATTTTGACATTTAGTCACTTTGATCATATTAGACTATAAATTCACTTTTTATATTATTTTTAAGATAATTTTTACTTTTTCAACAAAGTCATTTTTAGTTCAATAAAATATTTATTTTGTTTTTTGCTTAAGGTGAGATAATATATTATAAATAATAAAAACTATTACATAAAGAATTAATATCTAACAAATCTATACCCCAACTTCTCATCATGAATATCTAACAAATCTACTGTGATATTTCAAAAAAAAATTATTAAAAACATATAGCTATGTTTATAACTAAAACATCATTTTCTTTAACTATGAAAAAAATACTTTTTTTTTTGTTGAATACTAAATTATCGTCGATTTACTTGTTAACAAGGTTTTGAATATGAATTTTTTTGTATTGAATAAAGATATCAATTTATTGAACAGTTGTGAATGAAAACATACCTACCTACGGCTTAAGTTCTTGACTTTGAATATAAAATTTTCATTTATCAGATTCCTTTTGAATTCTGAATCTCTGATGTTTCTAAGTTTACAAAAAGAGTTTGTGTGACATTCTCTATAATTGACTTGACTTTCAAATATGCCTAAATTTAATTACAATTCTTCTCTCTACTTATTCTATTTCATTAATAATTTTAACTCTTTGCTGTTGGAGAAAAACCAAAGGAAAAAACAGAAGAGAGAGAGAGAGAGAGAGAGAGAGAGAGAGAGAGAGAGAGAGAGAGAGAGAGAGAGAGAGAGAAACTTGGGGGAAAGACAAATTGGAAATTTGGAATGAAGTTTGACCATTGTCTTAGAAGTTAGAAATTAATTGAGAATTGAGATAAATCTTTTTCTTTTTCCCTTCGAGCTTACATATGATAACCATAATTTTCATCGAATAGCAAATTAGAAAACCCTAGAAATTTGAATTTATCTATTTCTCTAAAATCTAAATGGGTATAAATAGTTAAATACATATTGAATATAAGTTTTGGATTATTTATTGACATCTTTACTATTTTATTTTCTAGAACTGAGTTTGGAATTTAAGAATTTAATTACTTTAATATGTATTTTAATTACTACATGTCTTACATTTGATATTTACGACCAAAGATATGGCCAATTAAAGCTAGGGACAAGGCCAATTAGGGCCTGAGCCAATCAGGGCCAATTAGGGCCAGGGACAAGGCCAATCAGGGCCAGGGACAGGGCAATCAGGGTCAGGGCCAACCCATCCCGACCCGGCCCAATTAGGGCCAATTAGGGCAGGAATGGGCTTGGCTTGGCCCTGTAGGGCTTAGGGCCAAGGACAATAATCATTGGCCCTGAACTAGGGTCAGGGCGGGAATGGGCTCAAATTATACCATATAGGGTTGGGCTTGGGATTGCAAAAGCCCGGCCCAGTCCGGTCCAGTTGCAGCCCTATCCTTAGCCCTATAAATTAATTTTTGAATTTAAAACACAATAGATCGAAGGGGAAGAAATATTTTGGGAATAGGCACATGGCCGTTTAATTTCCAGTCAATAAGTGATATCATGGGTCATGAGGGACAATGTTGGCTCTCGAAAAATCAACCCATTCATTAGGGCTGCAACTAGGCCGGCCGGGCCGGCCTGGGCCAAGCTTTTGCAATCCCAAGCCCAGCCCTATATGTTCTAATCTGAGCCCCTTCCCGCCCTGACCCTAGTTCAGGGCCAAGGATTATTGTCCCTGGCCCTAAGCCCTACAGGGCCAAAGCCAAGCCCATTCCTGCCCTAATTGGCCCTAATTGGACCGGGTCGGGATGAGTTGGCCCTGATTGGCCCTAATTGGCCCTGGCCCTGGCCCTAGCCTTGACCCTGATTGGCCCTGATTGGCCCTGACCCTGATTAGCCTTGTCCTTAGCCCTGATTGACATTATCTTGACCCAAGCCTTAATTGATCATATCCTTGGACCTAAAATATCAAATGTAAATTCATAAAAAAAATATATAATAATAATAAAAATAAAAGTATCATAAGTAAACTAAAAATAAAATTCATAGAAATATAAGATGATTCAAGCTCAAACAAAATGATAAAATAATCAATAAGTTGATAATGTTGCTTTAAACATAAATAAATTCTAACTCCATAATTCTATATTGATCTCTGAAAGTCTCTCATTGCTTTGACGATGGAAATTGAAAATCCCTCCCATTGATATCCTTATTCAACAAAAAAAATCATATTCAAAACTTTGTTAACAAGTAAATCAACGATAATTTAGTATTGATATTTTTTTTGTAGTTAAAGAAAATTATATTTTAATTATAAACATAGCTATCTATCCTTAATATTGTTTTCCCCCTTCTTCTGAAATATCACATTGGAGGCAAAAGAAAGATGTCAATATTCATGATGAGAAGTTGGGGTGTAGTTTGTTAGATATTAATTCTCTATATACTAGCTTTTATTATTTATAATATATTATCTCACCTTAGTCCAAAAAAAAATCAATGATTTTTTGGAACTAAAAATGACTTAGTTCGAAAAATAAAAATTATCTTAAAAATAATATAAAAAGTGAACTCATAGTCTAATATGATCAAAATGACTTAAGGTCAAAGTCGAGACTTATAGTTATATCAATCTTAATGTAAAGATTAGGATAAAAATCTAATACATGATCAGGGTCAAATTAACATTAAGACTAGAGTCAAAATTAGGGTCAAAATCGAGCCAAAATTAGGTGGATGCTTACTACATTGGTAATGAAGATATAATTTATTTTAATGAACTTTTTGAAAAACATAATCATGTTTTTTAAAATTTGACATGCGTCAAATATTTACCCATGTGAATTATAATTAATTTCTCTCCATATGGGTGGAGGGTCCATACTCAAATCAGGGCCAAAATCATGGGCCTAGATCAAAACCAAGATTATGGGCAATATTAGGGCCAGGATCAGGGTCAAAATTAGGGCTAGAATCAAGGCCAAGATCAGGGTCAGAATCAGGGCCAAAACCAAGGCCAGAATCAGGGCCAAGATTAGGGCCAAAATCAGGGCCAAAACCAAGGCCAGAATCAGGGCCAAGATTAGGGCCAAAATCAGGGCCAAGATTAGGGCCAAGATCAGGGTCAAGATTAGGGTCAAAATTAGGACCAAAATCAGGGACGGGCCGGGATGGGCTGGGCGGGCCAGAGAGTAATCCTAGGCTCGCCCTTGGCCCTAGTTTAGGGCCAAAATATTTTGACCCTAACCCGCCCTTAGGGCCATAATCTTTAGCCCAAGCCCTATTCAGGCTCAGGGAGGGCTTAGGGCGGGCTTAGGTGGGTCAGGGCCACCAGGGCCAAACTTGCACCCCTACCATTCATAGCCCAATTTAGCTACGGAACTTATTAAATAATTACCAAGAAAAAGGAATGGTTTAGATTTAGCCTAGGACTAGGTGACATCGAAAAAGCTGATTGAACCGGCATGAGGAAGCAATACTTGTAGGCGGTTTATAGGAAGTTTTCTCCTCAAATCCTAGAATTCTTATATTTTTGGTAGTTGTACACATTTTCCTTCAAGTAATTATGTTATATTCAAGGAACTATTTTTCGGCGAATTATTTCGCCGAAATTCGCCCAGTTCGCCCACTGGCGAAATAATATAGCCACCAATATCAAGATTTCAGAACTTTGCTCGATTTTCCGGCAAAACTACGATTTTTTGGCAGCGGCGAGTTGGCGACATCGTCTGTCGTCTACCTTCAGCGGCGATGAAACTACTCCATTCTTCGGTTTCCTTGGGGATGCAGCTGCCCTAGTTTTCTCATGTATGGGAGCTGCTTATGGAACCACAAAGAGTGGTGTTGGTGTGGCATCTATGGGTGTTATGAGGCCAGAGCTTGTGATGAAATTGATCGTTCCGATTGTTATGGCTGGAGTTTTAGGTATTTATGGACTGATTATTGCTGTCATCATCAATACTGGAATAAACCCTAAGGCCAAATCTTACTACCTATTTGATGGTTACACGACTTACGCCCACCTTTCTTCTAGTCTTGCTTGTGGTCTTGCCGGACTGTCAGTTGGTATGGCAATTGGGATCGTTGGTGATGGATCGTTGAAGGAGAAGAAGAAGAAGAAAGAAAGAGAGAAAGAAAAAGAAACAGAAGAGAGAAGAAGCAGCGGCGACCGGATTGTAGCAGCGGCGACCGGATTGTAGCAGCGGCGACATCATTGAAGGAAAAGAAGAAGAAGAAAGAAAGAAAGAAAGAAAGAAAGAGCAGCAGCAGGCCAGCAGCAATATCGCCGGGTGGCGAACCGGTGAATCCCTACGAGATATCGTTCCTTGGTTATATTATCTATAAATAGCAATCTCATTGTAATCGGAGACATCATCATTCCAATCAATACAACTATGAATTTCTTCTATTTTTTAGTTCATAGTTTTAGTTTCAGTAATACTAAATTGGTTCAAGTCCACCATTAAAGAATACCACGAGCCTTCTAAAAGACTTTGGAAGTCCCCGATACATCATGACAGGAGAACCCATTATAAGCATGATACATATATCTTGAGTTGATCTAAGACTCTAGCATGCTTGTACCAATTTTTCGTACTGTTCCAAATTACCAATATTGTATCCTTTAAATTAGAGCCGGTTTAATCGATATCTGAAAATCACTATTGAAGAAAATTAATATACGAAAATAAATGCAATTGTGTTGACTCAATCAACGGTGTGGATTAAAAGAAGCAATACATATTAGATGATTGAATGGATTTTATCAAAATAAAGTTCAACAGTTATGACAATTTAACCCTAGTGAATCAGATGTGGAGTGCTTTAGCGTGGTGTATATGGAATACCAGAAATGCAGCACTTTTTCGAGGGATTGATGCCTCCATTATTCATACAATGACTACTATCTCTTTTCTATTTGCAGATATACAATCTCATATTATGGAATTCCAAAGGGCTCATGGGGAACCTTATCCAAGGCCTATTCATATCATTTCTGAAGAACTTGCTCTCTTTCAAGTTTTTGTTAATGGATCTTGGGATAGTACTTCAAACAAAGGAGGTAGATCGTGCATCATGTGGGACTATAATGGTGGTTTTGTAGCATCTCAAAGTAAATGTGGACATAATACTTCAACAACCTTAGTTGAACTTGAAGCCATTAGAGATTGTTAGGGTAATCTGGACTATTCCTATTTAAGTGATGTTTCAATTGAACCGTTTGGTTCAATTGGTTCAGGGTTATGTATATGTGGGGCTTGAGGTTGGTTCAGTCATATGTATGCAAATCGATTTTCACATTTGGGGTTTTATGTTCTGCGCGATTTGGGGTTTCTCGGTGGAGCTTCCATGGCTTCTTCTTCTTCAAACA
Organism: Hakea prostrata; assembly: GCF_041222555.1. NCBI lineage: Eukaryota > Viridiplantae > Streptophyta > Magnoliopsida > Proteales > Proteaceae > Hakea > Hakea prostrata. The sequence goes on along the minus strand of NC_142606.1, from coordinate 42,655,610 downwards.
CCTGCGGTGATGGATTCTTGGTGCTTCTTTGAAGAGTTCTCTTGGGGCTTTTGATCAGTGATGCTAGGAGATTACTCGATGGAGGAATCGGCTCCATTAGTCACCTGAATCAGGTGTTATCTGTAAACTCTCTCTTTCTTCTCCTTCTCTGTAATATCTTTGACAATAGTGGATTGGATTCTACTTCTCTGTATATTATGCTTTGATTGTTCAAGTTTCTAATCCAAGTTTTCTATTATTCACTTCTAAGAAAGTTTGAGTCACTTCTGGATCTATGACTCATTGATGCTTTCATTACTATGTTCTATGGTTATGATTGTCCGAAAACTTAGGCTCTGATACCATTATGTCACATCCTCCCAGCCGGTACCCTAAGTGGCATACCCGAGAGTGTGATCCACAGCCCTAAAGATCAAGTTTAGAAACGATCATATCCATTTCGCATAATAACATAATTAAAAGCAAGAACAAATCATAATGTTCAAGTAATTTATAATAAAAGTCAAGAAAGGATCTCAGAAGGATCACTATAGAATATCAGAGTGCGGAATAACAAGATACCAAATCAAAAGACAACTGTAGAGTATAGCGGAAATATACCCTACAAACACATGCGGAAGGTAGATCGAAATCTAAATAAAGCTCTAAGCTAATACAAGTAAAGTAAAAGATAAGTTTAGAAGAAACAAAAGAAATCTAATCCACATCTTTAGTCAGCTCTTCTTCTCCTTCAGTCTTATCTTCTTCACCTTGCGCTTCCTCATACGGACCGTCAAAGAATCCGAACCTGTAGAAAAGTCTAACAACAGATTGTACAAAAAGGAATGAGTTTCGAAAGAAACTCAGCAAGGCAAGTTAATCCATAACAACATAAATAACATGTGGCAAAACATTACAAGATGCAATGCAATATGAAACAGATAATGTATGTATGCATCTAAACTCTATGTATGCTGGTCTCTATGGCAGACATGCTTTAAGTCATAGCACCGTACTTCTTAGGGAAGGTCTCAATCACACACACCCTCTACCATTTAAGATATCTTGGGTTCCCTCAACCATTTAAGATATCTTGGGCAGCTGGTTGGTAATGGGTCCTACATCCCTCTCGGACAAACCATGGTAGGGGGTTAAGTCAACACACTCTCTCACAACCATTTGGCATAAGTACCGGCGCATGTCAGGGAAAAGCCTAGCCCAATGCAAGTCATCTAGTCAGTTACATCAAGTCAGGTCCAGATACTTCCATTCCTCCCCTCTCGGGATCCTTTCCGGTATCCTTTCCACTAGAGTCAGCGTATCCGACTCTCTCAAATACGGACTCATCAACCCTATTGGTTATCCACATATGGTAAACGGGAAGCTCTCATGTCCCCTCACGGATATACTCACCGGTCTCGAGCGCCCATGAGCCCAAGTCTAGCCATATGCAACCCTCCAATACATGGCCCCCACAATGTGATTCCCGTCCTCTCACGGGTTGGTTACCGGTCTTGAGCGCCTGTGAATCCCCATTGCTGCCACGGGTCGTTCGGTCTCAATACCCTTCCGAATCGGGTCTGATATAACAAGGGTATAACCTAGCCAAACACTGATAGACATCCCTAGGTATGACAACCAATGATTTGGGAAAGTGTCGATGGGCAACCTCGGAAACATCTCATACTATTTCCGATAATGTCCAAGGACAGAAGTGTCAAAAGGACACCTCCCAATCCCAAACCAAACTTAATCAAACACATTCTCAGATCAGTCATGACATACACAACCAGTAGTTCATCATATAAAAGAGAATGTAAAAGCAAAATCAGATTAAGCAGTAATAAGTAATTCATATAACATGAATAATGAAAAAGATGATATAAACAAGTGCTACTGTTCTCACAATAGGAGATCAGAATCAAAGTACAACAACAGTAGGTAATCTCATAGTTTCACAAAGTAGAAACCAGAGAACAAGTAATCTATGCAGTTAAGGAATAACTGTCCTTACCTTGATTATCGCCGAAGATAATCCAAAGATCAAAGAGAGAGGCTCCAAACTTAGCAAATAAACCCCTAACAATCATAGATATAACATTAGGAAAGATGCCTAAAAGATCAAAGAGCAAATGAATCAAACTTAGCAAAAATTGAAGCTACTGACTTCATTGGTCGAGTGCCTTGGTCTACTGACCCAGTCGACCAATCGAGTCAGTACGGAATAGTGAAAACTGTTTTGGTCATAACTTCTTCGTTTGAAGTCGAATTGATCCGAAATTCGAAGGGGAACTCCCTAGGATGTATTAGAATCACATGGGAAGATAAAATCATCAGTCATGGTCAAAATATGGGTTCTTGATTTAACCCAAGAAATTAGGGTTTCAACCTAATGGTTCCCATAAAAAGGTTATGATCACGGAAAGAGAGGGAATGATTGTTGTCAAGAAAATAACAAGAAATCATAGGAAATCTAGTTTAGGTTAATAAAAACATTGCCCATGAGGTTGATGACCAAGTACAACCTAACCCTAATGAAGACATCGGGGAGATCTTAGTCCGAAAATCAATCTCAAAAAGTCTATAACAAAGGGGTTAGGGTTTCCGAGGATTGGGTTTAGGGTTTCAAGAATTCAACCGGTTAGGGTTAAGATCATGGAATAGATGGTTGCAAGAGTGCATCATCTTCTTCCTGATCTCGACTAAGAACATAATTAAAGAAAGAAAATCAGAGATAGAAGAAAGAGTGAGTATACACATACCTTTGCTACAGGAGGATGAAGATTTCTTCAAGTCTTGTGAGAGATCACCAAGGAATGCAAGGGAATTGATTAGATTAGGGTTTTAACTCGTTCCAGAGGCTTAGGAGTCATAGGAGGCGAAGTAATCCCAAGATTTGGACTTAAATAGAGCAGCCATGACCTAATTAGCAAAACAGAACTCATTGGTCGATTGGATTGGTCTACTGGTCCAATCGACCAATGAGTCGACCAATCAAGACAGCAAGGTTCAAACAGGGATTCGGAGGGCAATACAGGGTCAAATTGAGTGAGGTTTTCTTCTACGAGTCAATCAAGAAGTCTAGTTTCCAGAAATAGCTTCAGATCAAGCATGGGAGTTTATTAGGTCCACCAACTAGGCTCACCTTCTTCGATGCGCAAGCAGGATTTTCCAGACATAGTTCAGCAACTTCGGACAAGGATTTGGAAGGTTATATGGGGTCAAATTAAGTGGGGTTTTCTCCTACAAGTCCATCAAGAAGTCTAGTTTTGGGAAATACATTCATATTGGGCACAAGAGTTCATTAAGTATTTCAACTAATTCACCCCTCCTCGGTGCGCAGATTCAAAACTAACACTGACAATGCTCTCAAGTGAGGGGTATCATTGTCAATGTCCATGGGCTTGGGCTCCGACACCAAATCATCAACCAAAAGGGTCTACAAGCAACAAGCTAAGATCAAATCAAGGTCCAACTTTAAGGTGTAACATTTAAACTAAACCTTCTTTACCCAAAACAGATAGGGTGCCTTGGCTAGGTTTGGGCTGGATTTCACATTCTCCCCTCCTTAAAATAATTTCGTCTGGGAGAGTACTTGGTTTCAAAAAGGCAGGGGTACTTTCCTATTATCTTGGCTTCCTTCTCCCAAAGTCCACGGAAAAGAAATAAGAATAGGTCTTATGTAAGGAAACAAGGAATAAATCTAACATGCTTTGAAATCAAATCGAAAGTATGATCATGGCACGATAAAGATTTCACAAGGATCATGGTGAAGATTAATATGAAGATCATAAAGCTTTAAGAATGAAAGGAGATTGTAGAAGAGATGGTTGCAAGGATCAATATGTTACAAGGATGCAACATCTACTTCATAATCTCAATCTCAAAGAATAAATCATAACAAGAGTAGATCAATAAAACACAAAAGAGATTACAATTCTTTGATTGAAGAATAGAAGATGAAAAGCTTGAAGTCTTGAAACAATTAGAAGGAATAACAAATCATGAAGATCACACTTGATTTCTCTTCGAAATCATCATGTGGAGAATTCACAAGGTTATAGAGTGTATGGATATCCACTCTAGAACAGCAGGGAGAGAAGGATCAGTCATGGGAATGATTTAAGATCATCCTCCTATCAAAGGGAATGTAAGGCACAAGAAGAAATCGTGGAGAAAATAGATCAGCTTTGGGGTAAACTTCTACCAAACGAAACTAGGCAATTACAAGCACAGAGAATAAATCGAACAATGCATATGATATATATGTATTTGGTGCAACAGTAAGGTTAGGAATAGGTGGGATCTCACACTTTTGATCAGTGATGCTAGGAGATTACTTCGATGGAGGAATCGGCTCCATTAGTCACCTGAATCAGGTGTTATCTGTAAACTCTCTCTTTCTTCTCCTTCTCTGTAATATCTTTGACAATAGTGGATTGGATTCTAACTTGAATCCCAGAGATGTAGGCAGCCATTGCCGAACTCCGTCATCAAACCTCTCTCTCTCATGTGTTAATTCCCTTGCATAATTCGGTCCATACTGGTTAGGGCATGTTAGTTTCGATCACAGATTGGTATCAGAGCCTTCTGGTTAATGCTTCTATGATTCAATTTAGGTTGTGTAGATTATTTACATCCTAATTTGACTATTAGACTCATATGGTTAAAGATTATTTCAATTTGTAAATTCTGATTTCTTGTATTTCTTTCGCTGCTGCCTCTGATATATGTTTCATGGTTCGGTTCTCATAGTCTGTTAATTATATGTCATATATGCTCTCTCATACAATATGATCTGATTATATATGTCAATAAAAGGTTCGGTTCTATGATAAAACCCTGATTATATGATTCATATGTTCTTGGCTCTTTGTATAAATCTGAATTCAAATTGATGGATGATAATCTAGTATGAGTAGGTTGATTCTGAGATGGTTAATGGTTAATTAATCACATTAATTTCTTGCTATTTGATTATACCAGTTCTGCTGCCCTATTCTCTTGTTAATATTTGATACAATACTTGGTCTATATTGATCTGTTGTGTTAGCAATTGTTAATTAAAGCTGCTAAGATTGTATAAAGTTAGCTTATAAATTTGTGGTTAATTAATATCTGATTATTTAATTCTTGGTTATAATAATCCTCTTTTTTCAGAATTGTATATCAATATTGTGAATTTTTTATTCTTGTATATACTGATTGGTGTATGGCACCGGCTTCAAAGTGGAGCCAAGCAAGGGATTTGGTCTACCAGGGGAGGGCACTCCTCCCATTGTGGTTACCACAGGCTCGAGTAGAGCAGTAGGTCTAGGGGGAAATCCTAGTTACCTAAGTTTGGATACTCCTATGGGGGGTTCCAGGGTAGACATAGAGAATTTTGATGGGACAGGGGACTTTGGGATTTGGAAGAGAAAGGTAAGAGCTTTAATGGTTCAGCAGAAACTCCTAAGATCCATAGATGACCCAGTCTTGAGGACTGAAGTGATGGAGAATGAAATTAGTTGCATGCTCTGGAACATCACAAATGGGGTTATCAAGTGTCTTGATGATGAAGACAATACCCCTATTAAGGTTTGGAATAAGCTTGAACAAATCTACCAGAAAAAGAATCTAGGTAATAAGATTTATCTGAAAGAAAGATTGTATGGGTTTAAGATGGACCCTACAATCAGCCTTGATAAGAACCTAGATGTGTTTAAAAATTTGATTCAAGACTTAGCCAGTACTGAGGAAAAGATCAAATTGGAAAACCAAGACCTGTCTATTATCCTATTAAATTCCCTACACAATGACTATCTTGTTGTTAAGAATTCAATTAAGTATGTTTGTCAAAACATTTCCCTAGAACAATTGATTGATGCTTTAAGGAATAGGGAGTCAGAGTTGTTGACTTCTGGAAATACTTCAGGCAGTGGGGACAATTTGTTTGTTAAGGGCAAGGGCTCTTACAAACATGGGAAGTCCAAAGGGAAGGGTAAAGTGTTTGACAATCATGAAAATAACAACAAGAATAATAATGGGAATAACAAGTCTGATGTAAGCACCAAGAGATGTTTTTATTGTAAGAAGGTGGGACACTTTAAGAAAAATTGTTTTGCATATAAGAGGAAACTGCAAGAAGGTGAGACATCTAACAATAATGTGCCTAATTCTGGTGAATTAAATATGTTTGAGGTCCTTTGATGACCTAAGTGCTTTTTGTGATAGCATAGACCTTGTTTTGAAGACTTGGTTGTTTGGGTTTCCATTGGGTGCACACTTTGGTTTATCCTATTTTGTTCCTTTATTAAAGGGAGGTGGTCTATTTATCTTTAATGTGATATGCTTGTGTAAGGAAGCTGTTTATTTAATAAATTTGAGACAACATGTTATATGCTTGGTTTTCTATTAATATTGGTTAAGATATGCCTTATTGTGTGAGAATTCTTGACCAATTATGATAGTGTTGGCATGTCAAGTATTTGTTGTTGTTTTGTACTCTCATGGATGTTTTTATATGCATTGGTATACATGTCTGACTGAGTTTTGTAATGCTAGAGTGGTAATAGGTGGTGTTGAGACTGTTTAGTACAGTTGGTTACACACATGAGGATTCCTATTTCACTTGGTATAGCATTAGGTGTATCCCCTGGTGTTTGGAGAGGTTTAGTCTCCATGTTCAGCAGGGGTGCTGGTTTTGGCACAGGTGTTGTCAAGTATTTGGAAAGGTTTGGTCTCCAGGGGGAGAGGTTTGTTCTCCAGTTCAGCATTAGGGCTGGTCTTGATACAGGAGTTGTCAAGAGGGTGTGTCCTCACAGGTGTTGGGGTTCACATGATATTCAGGGGAGATGGTCTGTCAGCTTGTATGGTTTTGAGTGGGAGTGGTTATTGTCAGATTTATGGAGTTGTTTGGTAAGATGACTTGCACCAGTTTTATTGGTTAGATTATGTATTGTTTGCAGTTAGATATTTTTGTATACCTTTGAGTTTGGTCTTGTAGGTCAGAGTTGTTAAGTCTTATGGAGTTTACTTCTTTTATCTCTGGTTTGGTTTCTACTCTAGGTGACATGGATTTGTCTAGTTGTGTCTTGTGCCCGTCATGTGTAGTGAGTGGGTGAAGAGGTCCTGGTTTGAGTAGTGGTAGTAAGCCAGTGATGGATTGAGGAGTGTTATTGCCTATTGAGTTTGTCTGGATTATTTTCATTTTGTTGGTTAAATGTAAGACTATAAGAGTGTTTGCGATCTTGAGTTGCTCTCTTTATTATTTTAATGGGTAATTGGATACTTGTTGTCTTTCTTTACTTTAATGTAGAAGAAAGAATGATTTGCAACTTCTTTAGGCATTTTAACAACTGATTTTGAAAATATGACTTGATAACGAATCCTGTTGTGGTTTTTGCATTTTAGGTTGACAGTTGCCTCTAGTTTTCTCATTTCATTTTATGTGTCATATATCTGCCTTTATGTGGTTTACATATTGATTGCATTATTGTATTCCTTGGGGAAGTTTTTAGAATCAGAATTTGAAATGAAAGTATTTGGATCTGTTAGGAATTTCCTAAGTTTTGGGATCTACTGGTTAAGGGGGAGAGATTTATGTTTACTTGTCATGATTTATATATTTGAATTGTTCAATCTCTCTTCTCTAGTTGGTTAAGTTCTCTTATGTATCATGTGATATGTTTTAGACTTGACTTGGCTTATATTGTAAGCATTTGTGTAGATTCATGGGCTGTGTTGGCATTGTCAATTATGTTAGGATCCATGTTGTTCATCTGTTGATGTTTGTGAGGTTCTGTTAATCTAGGTTGGTTTTGGGTATCACCATGGATTTCTTGAAGTTTATACTAGTCTTTTGTGGAGATTGTATACTTTGTTTTTCATTTATATTTGGTGATGTCCAGGTATGTTTAGTGTTCAAGTTCACACCTGATGATCTTATTCTTGAAGGATATACAGACTCTGATTATGCTAGTAATATAGATAACAGGAAATCATTATCTTCTTATTTCTTTATGTTATCTGGTAATTGCATCAGTTGGAAGGTGCAACAACAACATGTAGTTGCTTTGTCTATTACAGAGGCTGAGCTTGTTGCTGCATCTGAATGTGTGAAAAAAAGTATATGGTTGAATGACTTATTTGTGAATTGGGTATTTTAAAGATTAAGCCTGTTGTCTTTGTTGATAATCAAAGTGCTATTTTCTTGTGTAAAAACCCTGTTTATCATGATAGGACCAAGTATATAGATATTAAATACTTCTTTCTCAAGGATACGATAACTGATGGTTCACTTTTGATTGAAAAGGTAATTACTGAGCATAATCCTGCAGACTGTGGTACTAAATCATTGCCTCTTTCTAAATTCCTACATTGTCTTGATTTGTTGGGAATTGGTGATGTTGTCTCTTAGTATATATGTGTCTGTAGTTTTGAGTTGTATATTACTTATTATTATTATTTTTTTTAGATTGTGGTGTGTGTCTTGTTGTTGTCTTGTATGTTTATCAGGTTTGCATATGTTGCAGTTTTAGGGGAGATGCTGCTCAAATTTTTATGACTCTTGTTTTGTTTGTCTCTGTTATGAGATATATGCATGGTGTGTGCATGTGTGTTCTTCATGGTTATATGAGTGAGTTGTGAATCATGAGTTATTGATTAGGGTTTCTCTACCTGGTGCAGTTTGTTGCATGTTGTATCTGCATGGAGTCCTTAGTGTTGCATAGTTAGTGCATGTCTAAGTATTTTGCATATTTGTTATTTACTTTGTACTGTGGTCTCTTTGTTTTTTCTGTGCAAGTACACGTGGATGATGATGGTCGTAATCCAGTTCACTATAGTCTAGTTTAGATGTACAGATTAAGGGGGAGATTGTTAGGGTAATTTGGACTATTCCTATTTAAGTCATATGTATGCAAATCGATTTTCACATTTGGGGTTTTATGTTCTGCATGCGATTTAGGGTTTCTCGGTGGAGCTTCCATGGCTTCTTCTTCTTCAAACACCTGGTAATGGATTCTTGGTGCTTCTTTGAAGAGTTTTGTTGGGGCTTTTGATCAGTGATGCTAGGAGATTACTCAATGGAGGAATCGGCTTCATTAGTCACCTGAATCAAGTGTTATATATAAACTTTCTCTTTCTTCTCCTTCTCTGTAATATCTTTGACAATAGTTGATTGGATTCTAACTTGAATCCCAGAGATGTAGGCAGCCATTGCCTAACTCCATCATCAAACCTCTTTCTCTCATGTGTTAATTCCCTTGCATAATTCGGTCCATACTAGTTAGGGCATGTTAGTTTCGATCATAGAGATGGCATTATTCTGGGCTCTTATTTATGAACGGTTGATTTGTATATTCATTCGGACTGTTTACCTATTGTTAGTGCTCTCCAAGGTCTCCAATCATCTTTAGATTAGATGTGTCTCAATTTAGCTATAGATATTTTGAAGTGTTGTTCTTTCTTTTCTAGGGTTTTTTTTAGTTATATTCCTAGAAGTGGTGCTTTGTTGATTTCCTTGCCAAGGGTGCTTGCAGGTTATCTCTAGATAGATCTTGGTGGGGTATACCACATTTGTTTATTGTGGATTCTTCTTGTGTGTATCGGTCCCATGACCTAACTTCTTTTGCTTAATATTGTCGCTATTATTTCGTTTTGGCCAAAAAAAAAAAAAAAAAAAATCATGGGTTCGACCCTTGCTCTCGTGATGTATCGTGGCCATGAAGCTACAAAAAAAAAAAAAAATAAAAAAATAAAAAAATAAAAAAAAATAAAAATCCCGGTCATATAGAACTGCGAAAGAGTGATCTTTCAAACGGAGGGCAAAGAGTAGAAAATAAAAATAAAAACTAGTGGGAGAAGTTTCAGGGCTCTGGGAATTCAAGTTTGAGCTTTCATATGAGAAAATTCTCGGCTGAGGTATCGTATTCTGTCTCCATTTTCAGGTATAATGCTTCTCTGTTTTCCGTTTATTGATTCTGTTCTTATTTATTTGATATTCATTTATTTCACCATTTTGTTGAGAATCGAATCCATCCATTTAGACATTGCTCCCGATTGATATCAGTTGAAGCCTATCTTGATACTGTTGCATTCGATTCTCGATCTGTTTGTGAATTTGATAAATCTGTCAAAGCCAAGCGAGAATCTATACTTATGTTCTTGGTTTGGTTTGTTGTGCCTCGTTTCTGTTCTTAACTAGCGAGGGTTAGGGTTATTTTGCTTTTAGTTTTGGATCTGTTATGTATATGTGAATACATTTTCTTGATCTAGTGGTGTGCGCTTATAGATAGTTATTATTTGTTTAATTTGTTGCCTCGTAGAAATATTTTGAATTGCCCGTAGAAATTCATCAAGTAAAATATTTTGATTTTTTTTTTCTGTCATGAGAATTAAATCCCCTCGCCACCCCTCCCCCTTTTCGTTTCTGTTTATGTAGGGATTTAATCTTAGAGGCAAAGGAAGGACTCGAAATCTATTGATTAGTTAGTGGAAGCAATGCCATCCCAAAAGATTGAAACGGGTCATCAAGACACTGTTCATGATGTTGTCATGGATTACTATGGCAAGCGTATTGCTACTGCATCTTCTGATTGCACCATCAAGATAATTGGGGTTGGCAGCTCCATTGCTTCACAGCATCTTGCCACCCTTACTGGTCATCAAGGCCCCGTTTGGCAGGTTGGATGGGCGCACCCCAAGTTTGGTTCCATTCTTGCTTCTTGTTCTTATGATGGAAGAGTAATAATATGGAAGGAAGGTAACCAGAATGAGTGGACTCAAGCCCATGTTTTTGATGACCATAAGGTATCTGTAAACTCTATTGCTTGGGCTCCTCACGATTTAGGACTCTGCTTGGCTTGTGGGTCATCTGATGGGAACATCTCTGTGTTTACTGCGAGGGCTGATGGTAGTTGGGACACCACGAGGATCGACCAGGCTCACCCTGTGGGTGTCACTTCAGTTTCATGGGCCCCAGCTATGGCTCCTGGAGCTCTTGTTACATCAGGCCAGTTTGATCCAGTTCAGAAGCTTGTCTCTGGTGGCTGTGATAATACTGTAAAGGTGTGGAAGCTGTACAATGGGAATTGGAAGATGGATTGTTTCCCTGCCCTTCACCTGCATTCTGACTGGGTAAGAGATGTGGCTTGGGCACCCAACTTGGGGCTTCCCAAGTCTACTATTGCCAGTGCATCACAGGATGGGATTGTAATTATATGGACAGTGGCAAAGGAAGGGGATCCATGGGAGGGTAAGATTTTGAATGATTTTAAGACCCCTGTCTGGAGGGTTTCATGGTCGTTGACTGGTAACATATTGGCTGTGGCTGATGGGAACAACAATGTAACATTGTGGAAAGAAGCAGTGGATGGTGAATGGCAACAAGTAACAACTGTTGAGCCTTAGATTTGAGGTTCTTCATTCCTACCATTAATGCTGCAATATTATCTTTTAGTTCCTTTTACTTGCAAACATTGTTAGCTCATCACTCTCTTTGGAGAAAAAAAATGAGGGTTGAACACTAGTTGTTTTGAAAGGAATTTTTATATAGAGTTAGATTCTCTTCAGATGATTTCTAATTATTATCTCCATCTTTTGGAAATATATTGTCTGCTTACATCTATCAGCACCTCTTGACATCCAATCACATTTACACATTAAGACTGTGCTGTTGATGTTTGTCAAATATATTCTTTCTGCAAGCCTTATAAGATGGAATGACTTGCTGGTCTATTTTCCATCTTTGAGATCAGTAGATTGAAACTAGGAGACCAAATATCCTTAGAAGAAAGCAGTTGAGTTGCAGTTGTTTCGGGGTGCATACCTAGTGATCTCTTGCTTATCAAATTAAACCTTTTGTTGCAACTATCCTAGTTTGGATGCAAAATCCTCTTCTGCAGTCCATTTTAGATAATATTGTACTATATCAGCAATGACTTGTGTTTTCTTCCTGATTTCAACTGTTATATCTTGTTTTCATATCCAGTTTTGTTTATATTGTTGATGATTAAATAGTGATAACTTATATTTGTAATTTTTATTTTGTCATTGATCCTAACCTCCGGGTGTCTTCCTCCATACCGTTCTTTTTTCTTCTTTGTTTGGGCAATTTTGAGTATGTCCATATTAGCATTGTGTTTAAGGTATTTCATCAAGTTTGGTGATCTTCAATCCTTCTTTTGATTTTGGAAGTTTATGGAAGGTGATTCTAATTTTGGTATTAACCAATCCCAACCCCTCTCAATTCTTGTTTTCTCCCTTTTAGCATTTTTCAGCAAAACTTATGTCATCAGAACACATTACCCCAGGGAGGAGGGGCCTGCTGTGCGTATTATTTCAACTCATCTAGGTAGTGATGGGTGTGTAATGCTGATTGCTGTACCCAGTGATGTAACCAAACTCTAGGGTTAGGGTTCTCTTGAAATGAATCCCTAGAGCTTAGAGTCAGCCCTGAATCTTCCCACCAAAATTCTATGGGTTGGTCTAAGAGAACAAGGAATACTAATGGAAAGATGTATGGGTTGCTAGGATTTACTAAACTCCCGTGGGATGATATTTTTTTTTGGTAAGATCCATTGGATGATTTGGATAAAAAAGATAGGGTTACAGTTATTTCAAGCTATTATGGGATGAAAAGGATTAATCCAAATCAATTTGCGAGACTAAGGAAGATTGTGGAAATGATTTGTGGGATGGATAAAAAATAAAGAAGATTTTAGAGTTTTGGGAATGAATCTTTGGTAGAGTTTTGAAGATCTTGGGCAACCCTTTCTAGTTTGTTCTCTTCTTTTCTTGCTTTCTTGTTCTTTCTTCCTCTTCTTCTTCCTCTCTTTCTTTCTTTCTTTCTTCCTTTTTTTTTTTGGGGGGGGGGGGTGTGGTGCCGCAAGTCAAAATAAGAGGGAGAGAGAGAGGTGGAAGGGGTGCTGCAGGGTTCTAGGGAGGTGGGAGAGGGCTCTAGAGGGATCACAATGGTGGGGAAGGGGATTAGGATGGACCACAGGGAGAAGGAAAGAGGGTTGAGGGGCTGTGAAGGAAGGGGAAGGGGAGGGTACAGGTTATAATGGGGTGGGGAAGGGGGCTGGGGGGTGGACTTACCTGAAAAGCTGTTGGAATTGGAGGAAGGCTGCTGGTTTTGGAAGATGACTGCTTCAATTTAAGGCAAGAAGCTTAAGAATCCGCCATGGCCCTCCCAAGGGAACCACGACTTGTTTTCCACAAGAATTCTCCAATTTTATTCGATGTAGACTGATTTTACAATGAAGAGAAACGTATTTGTAGCCTTACATTAAGAAAGAAAGAATCTGACTCCAATTGAGAAATTGACGTAAATTCAACTAGGGTTGCCTTTATAAGTAAGGATGCCCCTTACAACCAAATCTCGCATAAATAAAAGAATTCTTCTTGAAATAAGAGACCTAATTATTCATAAGAGTCCCCGTTAAAAGAAAGACTCACTATGACACAAGAACTCAACTATTAACTCAGTTAAGACTTGAAGACATGATTTAGAAAATTAAAACCAACATTTTGAAATAAAATCAACAGCTAATTAGGGCTAGAAAATTACCAAATTGCCCCTTTTTATGGCTTAGGCTAGCCCTAGGTGCACCAGCCTGGTGGGGCCTTTGGGCCCACACTAGGGTTTTGCCCAGGGAGTTCACATTACCCGGTTGTAATGCACTCTAGTTGGATACTCTTGCTTGCTTGTTTTGATTGTATTAACCTTGAAATGCCCTCAATCACATATTAATATAGCTTGGGGTGCACTCATGGGCATAGGGTGCAGGAAACCAGGAACTCTAGGAGTCAGATCTTGGTGGCTTTATATGGTTACCCAAGGTCATAGCAGATTTACAAACTGAAGTCTTACTAGTAAATGGGGTGGGTATTTGGTTGAACTTAAACATTACATAAGAAGCTATATACGGTTATGTCACATACAAATAATCCAGCATCCAAGTATTTTCCTTAGAAGGATTTTGCAGCTCTTCATTAGAAGCATTGTTTCACAAAATCTCCTTTATATTCCAATTATGTTGCAAAGCTAGGCTAAATCCTACTAGGATACCAGCTGTTGAAGTAGTGCTAGGAATGCCGATGCTCAAAAGAATTGGCCTTGCTACAATTGAAAATACCTCACCCCAAACCCCAAAACCCTAGGTTATGTGGGTTAAATTAGGGTTAGCATTCCCCACACAAATTCAGAATACGATAGTCAATGTTCATTATAGATCAAGGCAAGGAGATAGCATTCTTACTTTTGGGTGAGGGAGAGGGGGGGGCCCGAGAGGCTAAGGAGATTGCACTATAACCACAACTGGGCTGTTACGCGGATCAGGTCAGATGTTGGCTGATTGATCACCCCGCTAAACAAGATAGTAGGTTATGATGATAAGAGAAAAGGGGAAAAAATGAAATTGTTTATTGCCTAGACGGAGTTTATGAAATAAGTAACAAATAACAAAATTAAAAGTATGGAGGAAAATGAGGTGTATTTTTCTTTTAGGCTTAATAATCTTGTGGCCCATACTCGCTTAGTGCATTAACAAGAAAAAAATAATAAATAAATATCAAAACGACTCATTAGCAATTTAGCATGACCACAAAGGAAGCATTTTGGATCCGTTGGAAAAGATGAGCCTTCACAGGAAGTCTTGCATTTAGGAGTCATGCTCTTTTTTTTTTTGGGAAAAGAAGGGGGGAGGGGGGAAGAAAAAATATCATTTTTTACATAGGGTATGATACCGAAATCTTTAGCTGGAGAAATTGCAACTCTAGTTTTTTGGAGGATGATTAGGTGAGGAACACTAGAACTACAGAACAAATCCACTGTATGCTAATAACACTTGATTTCTGTATTCACCATATGTTTTAACAAACTTGAAATCCATAATAGTTGAGAGCCAGGGATCAAATCTTAGATACATATAGGATCTTGATCCAAAACAACTACTATGTTTTTCAGAATAGGAATAATATTGGAGATTCCAAGCCGCGCCTTGGAACCACATTTAGATAAATTTTCTTGGGGGTTAAATATCAGCATGGAGGGTGATAGATGCAAAAATAAAAGAGACATGAATCAAGCAATCAAATAACACCTCTACAACCAAAAGGCATTGATTTGGCTAAATTGGAAAGTACACGTGTACATATTGAAGCTTTCAAACCAATCAGAAACTATAAAAGGCCCAAGGATTGAGCTCAAAAGGCCCAAGGATTGAGCTCAAAAGGCCTAAGGAAAACACCTAAAACAGAGATATAGTCCTAAGCTTCTTGGATGATAAGATAAAAGGATTGTATCAATGAAGTGATCCAAGTTATCAGATCTTACCAAGAAGACATCCTTTTACTAAAGAAATTATGGTTGCTTCCCTACCTAGAGGATTCAAGATTTCAAAATTGGTGTTATACTTTGGAAGTTCAGATCCACTCTATCATCTTAATCATTTCAATGATGTGATGATGGTGTTTACTGCAAGGTGTTTCCTGTTTCTCTTAAATGAGCAGCTACAATTTGGTTTTTGCAGATGCTGCAAGGCTCTGTTTGGACTTATTTCGAGTTTTAGAAGACTTTTTGTCAATTGATTTGAAAGTTGCATCAAGTTGAAAAAAATAATGGCAAATCTGTGAGCACTAAAGCAGAAAATGGGTGAACCAATCAGAAACTTTTTCACAAGGATTACCAGAGAATCAATTGAGATCTTAAATTAATGAGATTGCAGATTTTAATGCTCTAGAGAATGGAACTACTGACGATAGCGGTGTCAATGGGCCGACTTGGGTCGGGCCAGTCTAAACCCAACCCTACCCTGGACAGCTAAATACCAAAACCCAAAGCCTACCCAACCCTACTCAGCTTCAGAACCCCCAACTCAAGCCTACCATGCTAGATTCTTCTAAACCCGACCCGTCTGATATATTCTAATGCAGCCCTAACTTTTTATCCATTGTTAACAAAACAAACGAGCATGGGTTAATGGCCCCAAGGAGATTTTGAACTCTTGACCTCTTACTTATGAAGTGTGTGTTAGTTTATGCCAACGAAGCTAATCCCTTAGGGTTGTTGGTAAGATACTTGGTTAAGTAGTTATTCAAAATCAAATTTGTATATGCTTCTAATTTAATTAAATTAACACAGGGTCAGGTAGGGTGGGCATTGCCCGAGTTTTAACTTGAACCCTACCTGAACCCGCTAGGGAGAATTATTTTGTAACCCAAACCCACCTTTGGTCTGGAAAGTTGGGCCGGGCTTGGGCTAGGCTCAAGGTGGGTTTGATTGACACCTTTAGCTAACAAGGAGTTGATGAGTCTTGGGTTTTGGAACCTCTGAAGGATAAGTATGAACTTCTAAGTAGATGCCTCCGGTACTCAAACTTATCAGTTCTTTTCTCTCGGCATGAGATAGGGTCCATTGATCAGGGGGAAGAGAGGAGGAGAGTTCTTGAAAGTGACTTTCACAAGGCCCCCGTGAAATAGAGATTATCAAGACAAAAGGTTTATGAAGGCAAATGCTTATCTGTACCTATAAGACAATTTCATGAAGGCAAACGTGCAAAACATCGATTATCATTTGAGAAAGTAGGAAGAGAAGATTGTGATCATACAAAGTATTGTAGATACCAAGAGATGTTGGCCAGTACAGATGAGAGTGGAATGTTGAAGGCTGACATTGAAAAGCTAATCTTAGTGGACATCAGAATAGACTTGCTGGCGGGAAAACAACGAATTACTGACCAACTGGTCGACATTATTTCTAGAATATAGATGAAAATATCATGAATAGAAGGAAAAGAAAATTCAAGAAGCAAGGTAAGGACAACAGTGAGGAGTGAAGGTTCTAATGAGCCAGAGCAGGGAAGTTTGCCCAGCAAGAAGCATTGGCCACCTCCAAGAAGTAGAATCTTGGTTCCCTGATCTTGATTATTATTGGAGAACAAATGTAGCATTCAGTCGGGAAACATGAAGCAGTTGAGCTATACACTGCAATAGCTGAAAAACACCCAAAGGTAACAAGGAAAGAGCCATCAATCTCATTCTCAGAGGAAGACATGGAGGGAGTTCATTGGCCACACTCTGAAGCAGTAGTAATTAAGGCGGTTGTTGCAAATTGATTGGTACACAAGAACCTGATTAACACTATAGCATCAGTAGAGTTGCTATTAATGAGGCATATCAGAAGATGGAATTTGGTGATGCTAAATTGTTGTGACAACATGAACCTATATGGTTTTTTAGGAGAGTCTGTGATACTACTCCCAGTTACACTAGGTGAAAGTTCTACTGACATAAAGTTTTACTGTCAACTTTATGGTTGTTAAAGTTGTCTCAACTTTTCAATATATACTTGGAAGAACAACAATGAATGAAATAGGAGCAGTTGTATCTATTAAACATCAAAAAAATGAAAATTTCAACTTGAGAATGGGATTAGGTGAGGTTCAAGCTGATCAAAATGAACTCGAGAGTGCTTTACAACATTCATACAGTCGACAAAAATCATTTGCCTGGTTGCCAAAAGACACGCTTGGAATCGGAGGGAAGTGGTAGAACACAGATTACATGTCGACCCATTCGTCAAAACAGCAAAAGACGGGGGACAGTACTCATCTGACAAGATTCTAGCTATTGAAGAATAGGTGAGAAAGCTAAGTGAGTTAGGCTTTATTTGCCTATTTTATTCCCTACTTGGTTGGCAAATGTAGTTATGGTTCCCCAAAGTCGAATGGAAAGTGGAGAATGTATATAGACTTTAACAATCTAAATAAGGCACGTGCAAAGGACTCCTATTCATTTCCAAGTGATGAAGATGCTTAGAATTACTAATTTTGTCATTGGTGTTTTTCTAAACACTTTTTGAGCTCAATCCTTGGGTCTTTTATAGTTTTTGGTTGGTCTAAAAGGTTTGATCTATTCGCTTAGTGACCATATCAGGTTTGCACACATGGAATGCTCTAGAAACTTCCTAATTTAGCTAGATCAATGCCTTGTGTCTATACTGGTGTTCTTTAATTGTTTGATTCACATGTTTCTTTCACTTCTATATATATCTATCAGTTAGCTCCCAATCCTTTATTTATAATGGAACAGCATTCTGTACTTATCAGTTGGCCCCTAGCCTTTTTTTTTTTTTTTGGGGGGTTTTTTTTTTTTGGGGACATGCATGTTGGGAATCCCTAATGATAGTCATCCATGCTTGAGAAGAATCTTGATGCCTGAAAGTTCGGAAAGTAAGGATTATACTCCGCCCAATTTCTATGAAATACAAGTTGTTTATTGAATGATAAAAAATTTATCTTGACCTTTATGACTCCATATATTAATATAAAAATAATAAGGGAAGATTTTAAAATTTCTAAATCAAAGCTGGAGCAAACATGGTGAACGAATTGGACTCTCATTCGGGATGGGCTATCAGAGGTAAAGTGTCTCATTTTGTTTTCTAGAAAAAAGCTAATTTCTTTCGGAGTTTTATTTATAAGGAAAGAATAATTAAAATCTTTGATATGGAGGAAAAGAGTTTAGTTATGAAGACAAAGAGTGAACGTCATCTCTCTAACTTATGCAATGAGCAAAGATGCTTGTGTTGAGAGGGTGGAACGTTGCAATTAAAGTGAATGCTACTCTTATTATAGTTATTATCTATCTATAATCTAGAAAAATGGGGACTGAATCTAAAATAAGTTTAATAGTAATAATTCCTCATCCACGAACAAAAAAGTAAAAATATCATTAGCAAAGAAGCAAATGAGATATCTTTGGGATCATCTAACTAGCAATAAAAATTATAAAGAGCAGATTACATATATCATTTAATTTAAAATTAATATACCCTTGAATATGTGAACTACTAGATTTAAGGTAACTTTTAAAATTATTTTTTTGGTCATAGAAGATTCTGTAAGGGCAAAATGTATATCCTTTTATACCTAACACTAATCACGTTAGGGGGCATTTTCACTAAAGGATTTGGGGATGTTCACTTAATAGTTTGCATAACTTAAGAAATGTATATATAATTTGCTCAACCTTGAAAAACTTTTTTAACAAAAAGTGATGATGTCCATCAATTAAATTATGAACTTGAACGTGCAAGGTTGAGTCTGATTCCACCTAGTTGAGGCAGAGAGGACCACAACTGATGGCTGAATCGACCGGTTAGGAAGAGATGCCCAACTGTAATCTGTTAAAAAAGTATCGCAGCATTAACAGTGTGATCATTAATTTTGCAACCTTTCTTCTTCTTCAATATATCCAATGTTGATACCTTTTGCCTGGTAATACCTTCCAAATTAACAGTATTACCCTCCAATTTTGGCACTTCAAGGTGCTCATAGTTCCTTAGGTTGGATTTGTTCTAGTCTAGTTTTTGAGATTTTCCGACTCTCCTTAGAGGTTCAACTATGTTCATTTTAATTTCATCAACAGGTCATGTAATAGTTTGCTAATGTCTTTGCTAAGGGAGCCCGTCATCTCTCTCTTTTTGGATCATGGTAGAATGTCCCACTTATTTTCATGGTTGATCAATAAGTCTCCTGGCTTAAACTCTTTTTTTTTTAATGAAGCTCATATCTTTTGAAAAAAAATAAAAATTTAAGGGTCTATCTACAATATCTACTTATAATTTGACATTTGAACCATGAATCTGAGAAGTACTTAAGGCCCTATTTGGTTATATGAGTCAGGAGATCTCAAATTTATGGAGTCATAGTTCATAAAATTAGCTGTTTTGTTAACCAGAATTTGTGGAATGAAATTTGTGGATTCATCCGAAAAACTATTTAGTCGACATGATTTTTGTGAATGCGCAAACGTTTAGCACTTTTATAGTGGGGGTGAAATCTCTCCTACCCATAAATTTACATATTCACGTTTTCAGTATAAAAAGATGGATCTCTAGATTTCATGAATCCAAGAATTTTCACAACCAAATGGGTATTAATCTCGCATTCATGAACTAGAGATTTGAAACCTCTACATTCATGTAACCAAACAGGTCCTAAAGTCACAACTCAATGTCATGTATGTCAGAACTTCCAGTTTAACAGACTAGCTGAAGAATTTGGCTCCTTGATGACCCAGCAGGTAACCCAACACAGGAAGATGAATTGGGGCTGTACACCCAAGGCGATTGGGCCATCAAACAGGTGCCAGATGCCTTGCCGTGCCAGATGCCTTGCCGTGCCACAGATTAGCGAGTCTGTGCTTGAGCCTAGTGCATCCCAACCCCAGAACCCTACAAAAGAAAAGCTGCATTCCCATTTTATTCTGCCAATTCATCTACCTTTCAGAATGAGACTTGTAGGCCTTCAAGAAACAAGTGATGCGTTAATCAAACGGTTAACCTTTCTACAAGTTGAGCCAAGTCAAGATGAATGACCTTGGGTTTAATTTCCAACGGAACTCATAATAGAAACTTGTTCATTTGCCATTATTGGACACGATTATGAAGTCCATTGCCTTATAAAATAACCTCTGCTTTGTAAGGTCACAACTAACCAACGCAGCAAATGGTTGAAAGTTCATTTTGAAGTGTTAAACAATATTCAACTATTAAAGGGATACAGCACCTAGCATTGTTTCACAATTTTCATTGCCTGTAAGTGCCTCGTCTATTGAGTCAAAACTATCCACCACCAAATTTGATCTGGTGACAGGATTTCATGGTGTCACTAATGTAGTTTCTTACCACTTTTAGTATACATGAAGAAAGAACTCCAGTTAAACAGGGGGAAATCCCCCATAAACTTACAAAAATAAATAATTTAAAAGGGAAAAAAATGCAAAAAGTAGGAAATATACATTGTAGCAATTATTTGCCATGTAAATACTCAACAAAATGCCGATCAAGCTCAAACTGTCGATAGAGAAGTCTCTGCAGAGCAAATAATCCAAGAAAGAATGGACACCATATATTAGTTTTTGAAAGAAAAGTATTCCCATCAACTCCAGCATGTAGAAAAGTAGGATATGTCTAAAGGAGATACCATTACTAAGATGGAGGGAAATGAAATGATGACATGCAACTCTTTGACAACTATAATTGCTATCAAATTCAAACTACTATGGGCAGGTACCCAGAGGGTTTAGAATGACTGAAGGACTAAAGTGAGGATCCAGGTCCACCACTTCTATTACATGGTGAGTCCTCAGAACTAAGAAAAATAACTCCATAGATTAAAAATAAAGAAGCCAATTATTCCAAAGTTCGTCTTTCATTGGGTTGTAGAATTTGTCCATGATATATAGATATTTCTGATCATATCTTATCCTCATTGAGGAAAACAATGAGGCTTTATTTTTTGCACTAGGCTTGGTCACTCAACAGAGGTAGATAATTAGATCCCAGGTATTGCTAGTAAGTAGCCTCTCCATCACTTTCTTTCTGACAATCAGCTCTAAAGCTGCCATATAACATTAAGTCATCAGAAAGATATCCTAGATATGATATGTGCATCTGTTAATTAATAGAACGTTATCTTATGGATCTACCATTGGGACCCTAAATGTTTTTCTTGTTTTTCTTGCATCTGTCACTGATGCCTTGGTGGTTATATCTCCATCAAGTGTTCCATCTAATATCATAGCTAGAGTCTATACTCTCCATTTTTGCATCCTAAATTTGAGGTGTCAGCTGAACTTTAAGGACATGTAGGTGTACTGATTCAATTTCCAAGATTTTAACTAAAGTGATTGATTCAAAACTCTAAATGATCACTGATTTCAACATGCATTCAGACCAAGTCTTTGAGGTGGAATCCAATATACATTAAATTCTGATAAAATTAAAATTGTTGAGTCCCAATCCAACATTGGAGCAAATTTTTAACTACTGTGCATAAGGATGTTTTAACAATACCAGGTGAACCTCATGAGTTGTGAACACGGTTCAAGAACTTGATCTCCAAGGTCAACTCTATGGTCCAAAAGACTGATTTGGACAAAGATCATGCAGAGTTAGTGTAGAGCTGTTTTTTTTAAAACTAAAGCCAGGGGAACATAACAAGATATACTATGATCTCAACAAGATATACTGACATCTCACCAAGATACATTGAGACCCTACCATATCCAAAATATCTGAGATTTACTGAGATATCTGGTATATTATTGAGATATCCAAGATATCTGAGATATTACTGACCTGAGTCAAGTCAGGATCATCCAATGTTTAAACCTCCATCTCCAACCACTAACTCAAAAAACTGAGAGATACTGAATCTTGATGACTTTCGAACCATGGTTATGTAAGTATGTTACTTATCGAAAACCATCATGTCGAATTAGTAAGACTCCCGTGGATGAGGCCAAAAAATTACTGATGAAGCTGACCCACAGTTACACCAGCTGAACCCTCTGGAAATCAAGTTGAGAAGGGCCACATCCAGTCATGAGTTTTGGACTCGTACTGATACTTGGCATTCATTTATATAGGTTATTTACATAATTGGGATTTTTTTCAGTATAAGAATCAGAAAGTAGGAACTAGGAGGTAGAATTGATTCAGTTATAGTCTGATTTGGTAACTTTTTTTATTTTTTTTTGCCTTATTTATGTGAGCACTTACTGAGATATACAAATGAGATATGAATTAAATCTGACTGGTCTGTGCTCTGGTGGATCACACAAACTGATGACAAACCAGCCTAGGCTCCTGTCCTCTGCTCATTAGCTAATTTCTCCATCACTTCTCTCTTCTATTTTCTGCATTCCACTTTTTTCAAAAAAATTTCTGTCCCTGTTATCTCTGTTTTCTACCATCTTGTCTCTTCTGGGCTGTAGTTGCAATGCAAGAGTTTAAATTTGGAACTACTTAGACTTGTCTTTAGAACTGAAAATTGTAACTGTAATCATACACAAGAATCAATCCGAAGCAGAGTTTGATATCGACAGCACATTTCTGTTGTGAGATTCAAATGAATCCAATAAACTGTTTATTGCTAGATAAAACTTCAGCAACCTAAATTGGAGAACATTATTTTTTTAGTTAAACTGAAATGACTTTTCCTTGCCAATATAAGGGCATCAGGCTGTGTTAGTTTGTAAGCTAAACAAACATCATTAGCATAAAACAAACATCCCAGAGGATTATGATGGGGCTGACGGATCTCAGGAAATAGGAGTTGACTTGTGCTGATTTATTTGTGGCCTAAGCAGATCATCAACTGGAGAAAACAATGGCAGAAAAAAATTCCGACCTATGAGTCTCCTGTAGTAGCATTATAGGTAGAGATCTCTTCGTAAATTGTCCAAAAAAAAATGGTTTCAATTTGACGGATAAGACAGTGATAGGTGACTGCATACCAGGTACAGAGAAAGAAAGGGAAAACAAAGCAAAGGTGAGAGAATAAGGTTTTCCTCAGACTGATTAACT
This sequence comes from Hakea prostrata, assembly GCF_041222555.1. Taxonomy (NCBI): domain Eukaryota; kingdom Viridiplantae; phylum Streptophyta; class Magnoliopsida; order Proteales; family Proteaceae; genus Hakea; species Hakea prostrata. The sequence continues at coordinate 42,632,272 of NC_142606.1, read as the reverse complement.
AGCCTCTAATAGCATGCTAGAATTCAACACCTCTAACCAACCTAAGGACTGACAAAGGAGAAAGAATTGGAGAAGAAAAAGAGAAGAGAGTATGCCGCAAGCCAAAGAAGAAGGCCTTACAATTAGGTTATTTATCCTAATCACAGATTATGTTTTTATATAGATTTAAATCCAATTATAATACCAATTATTTTCCTAACTAATTAAAGGCAGAAATAAAAAGACATGAGCAAAATAACATGAGGACTAAACTAAGACTCTACATCTGGAAAATATCCTAGATCTAGTTGCATTCAATCTTCTAAATACAAAAAATAGAAGAGTTCTATAACAAAAAAAGAATCTAGTTTGCCTAAATATTGCTTGATACTTAAGCTAGAAGCAAAATGGAAACAAATAAACTAGAAAGAATAGAAAGCACATGTGAAAGACATGTCATCAAAGATTTAGTCAAGGATTGTGGGTTATACCCCACGTGCACACCCACGGCTATGACCTTAACTTGTTAACAACCCCCATGACCTGGGTTTGGGAGACATAGCAAAGACTAGCACAAATAGGCAGCCGTATTGAGAGTTGGTTGGCCCTATGGCCAAGGGGTTGGTTCACGAATTGGAGAGTAGAACCAGCCCCGGGTTTCTTCTTTCTCTCATATTTCTTGTCAAGCAGCTTTCTTTTTGAAGGACCAGCCCCTTTTTTCTCATTTTTATCAGAGCTGAAAATTGGATGGAAGTCCTGTTATTTCCAGCTTATCATCACCAATTTACGGATCTTAATCCTATCCAGCTTATCATCACCAATTTACAAATCTTAATCCCCCTACCCCATAAGGTCCTTCTAACCTGGTAATATTTGGTAGCCTTAAATACCAAATTCTCGTTTCCTTTTTTTAGTTATTTATTTTTTGGGGACTCTGTTCTTGATGGATGCCACCACCAACTGCTGCTAGTGCCTACTGCTATTTTTGGCAGAGTATCCTACACAACCATTGCTACTGCTACAGGTCCATCGGTATCTACAGTTCTAACTCGCTGCTACTTTTGTGGTCCAATACATCTCTACTGTTTCCTTCTTGGTTCTGATTATCTATTGGCGGACATATGCCTCTCCCCACTTGTGCAATATTTTGCATCTCTTTCCAATAAATTACACCCAGACCATTACACCTTTCCATTGGCATTTATTTACCATTGATCCTTACTTTATATTTACCATATTACGGATGTGAACCAAATTCAAGGGTTTGGCTAGTAGGAATGCTGCCCTAGATTTAACGCTCTCACTCCAGGATCCTCTCTCTGGGAACCAGCAGTCTTCTATTGCTGTATATGCTTCCCATAGGAGATTTGTTGGAGGAATTAGGGTTGGCAAGGTTAGGGTTAGGCCTTGGATGTTTTGGCCAGGCTTAGAACCAAAGGAAATTGGGTTTTCGGGTTGGTTACTATGGTGTAATTGCAGTTTCACACCTGGGAATGGGTTTAGGTTTGAGTTTAAGGGGTTGTAGGATTGAGGATGGAAGGAATTAGTGTAATACGCCACATCCAGATTATTACATTATTTATATGTAAAAGAGGGCTTATAGGAGTTGAAGCAAACTCAGGGGTTTCTTGCCCAAGTTAAAGGAAGAAAAAAAAAAACAACACACAACACCCCGCCACCAAGCCCCCAGCAACAAAAACAAGTGATGGGGGGGGAGAGGGAGAGGTGGGGGGGGGGGGGGAGGGAGCGGGGAGGGGGGGGAGGGGGGAGGGAGGAAAAAAGGAAATGGGGGGTGGGGTGGGGGGGTGGGTTAATTGTACGGTGCATAGTTTTTTTTTAAAAAAAAGAAAAAAAAAAAAAAAAAAAAAGGGGGGGCCGCCGCGGGGCCCCCGAGGAGCGGGGGGGGGACAACACCCAGAAGAGACTGGGGGCCTCCAGCAAAGGGGTTTTCCGCAACTGGAAAGGGGGGGGGCCCCCCCCGGGGTTTGCTGTGGGCGCGGGGGGGGCCCCGGGGGTCTCCTCAAAACCCCGCGCAAAAACGAGCTGAAATGGATGCTGCAGAGCAATGAGCAGCCTGCCGCACGTCGCTGCCACTCATGCTCTGCCTAGAGCTATAGCCTTGGTAAGTGGTCAGCCGCTTGGTAACTTGCTGTCCTTAGTTTTAAGGCCCCAAATACCCCATTTGTGAGTAGTAGAAAGGTCACAAAAAGGAGGAGTTTTTTTTTTTTTGGGTGAATAAAGAATTATATAAGACAGCAAAAAAGAAATACAAAGAGAATAGGGAGAGCGACAGCCCATCAAGAGTGGGGCTGAATAGGGGAAGTCAGACTCTAGGAACTAACAATTAACCTATTCCTTGGAGAGTCAGGCACAGGGGGATGGGGAAAAGAGAGCAATCTAGAAGAAACATCAAAATGGATGGCATTCCAAATACATCTCGGGATTGGGATTTGGAGCTCGATCTCCTCGTGTTACACTCCCACCACAGATGATGGATGGTAGCTACAAAGACAAGCTTACCAACTTGGTCACAAATCAAGGAGCCAAAAAAACTTCTTAAGATCCAATTCCAATCACGGGCAAATCCAAGGAGTGTCTCGATCTCTCGGCCAAATAGATGCAAGGGCAAGGGTCCATAAGGAAAGAGAAAATGGGCAAGTGATAAAAAGGTGGTCAGGGTCCTCTGAGCCATTCCAACATAGGATACAATTGAGGTTAGCAGAGATATGGCAGCTAATAAGGAAAGATTGGGTGGGAAGGGCAAGGTTGAGGACTCTCCAGAGGGTAAGGGAATGGTGGGGGATATGGCTTTTGAACTAGACAAGAGGCCCCCAAGGAACAGGAGGGAGGGGGATCTGAGGAGGTTCCAAGCGGAAGTGGTAGTGAAGGATTTAGTGGGGGAGGGAAGCCAGATGGATATGTGGGAAGGAGAGGGCGAGAGGGGGGGGGGGGAGGGAGTTCCAAATTTGTGTGAGACTCGGGTAAGGGGAGAAGGTCCATGAACCATTAGAGATGAAGGATGAGAGGGAAATATCTTTAGGGATACGGGTATCATAGACAACACGGGGCCTAAGGAGAGTGAACAAAATACTCATCGGATGTCAGGGATCAAGCCAAAAGGAAGTGGAGGATCCAGAGGAGATTTGGATAGAGAAAGCGAAAAGGGCACAAGGATGGAAAATAGGGAATTTTCTCCAAATCCAAGAAGAGGTTTGACAGAAGAAGAAGCTTTGAGCACTACTAGGAGAAGAAGCTTTGACAAAAGTTCCACGAAGATGGCCAGTCAAACCACGAGCACACACTGCAAGGAAACACATTAAGACGTGCGAAGTTAATTGGTCCCATTAAGCTTCATAGTGGTAATCTAAAACTGAAAGGGGAAAAATCACAATCCCAAGAAAAAGATGAAACAGGAGGATCCTCAATACCAGATGTACTAGAAGAGGCAGGGGTAGCGGGGTCAAATAAAATAAATTACCCAGTAAAGGGAAAAATAGGTTTGAATAGGAGAAAAAGCTCACTGCCAAAAACAAGACAAAAAGAAAAAGGTTTGGAACAAAAAATAATTTTTAGAACATGAGATGCATGAGGTGATGGCCCTAGAGGGTTCAAACAAAGTGGGCAACAGTTGTAATGGCTATCGCTGTTCCCTTTAGGTGTCAATTAGCAAGGGGGATGGTGCTAGGAGTGTTGCACAAAGGAGGCGATGCTTCTAGAGCCTAGTGCAAGGGTTTTTTGGGTGCCGTGAGTGGACATAGGTTAGAAAGAGGAAGAAAACTAAGAGATCGAAGGGTTAACAAGCCTAAAAGGATCGCAGATGTGTAACAATCCTTCTAGGATTTGTTGAAGTTTAAAACAAGGCTGAATAGTGATTGTAGATTGATCGCAAAGTAGTACTAGGTAGTTTGATGGAAGAGGATAAAAAAAGGTTGTTGGAGCTAAGCAATGGCTGGTAGTGGTGCAATATGAGAAAAAAAGGAAAACATGTGGCGGCGGAAGCTAGGAGATGATGTTTGAGGCTATCACTGGTGTTTTCAAGGTGATGGAGGCCTTGTGAAGGTGGTGGAAGGGAGATAGAGATGGGGCGGTGGCTGTGGCGGTGGTGGAGCTCTAGGATGGGGACTCTTAGTCTTCTTGGATTAGAGGAGGCTCTGATACTATGTTGAAAGAATTTTGGAATCATGACTTTTGTCCTAAGGATGCAACAAAAGCTTTATTATATTAATAACTTACAAATATAGAACAAATCAAATCTCCCCTGTGTGGGAATCTTATAAGAAAATATAAGATCCTACAAAAGATCCTAGCAAATTAACCCTAAATAAGAAAAACCCAAAAACAAAAAGTAAATCTAGTAGCACCCAAATCTACTAACCGATCTATCTTACAACATAATGATTCTATCATAACTTTCTCTAGAGAGATACAATTAGGATTATAATAGTAGATATAAAGTCCTAATAAAAAATGGACTTAAACTAGGGGATCCCAAGTCCCAACACAACTAGGCATTACAACTAGACAAGGACTCTGTAATAACTCACAAAATACTAATTCAAATGAGAAAATATAAATAGATCTAGGGTCTAGATGACAAACTGGACTTAATAGGGCTTAAATAGGACACCACGAAATTTATAAAATTACCAAAATACCCTTAATTCAAATTAGGGGTCCAAGGGTTTCTAAAAAGCATAGGCTCTATTTTGGTGGTTTCTATCCTTTGGGGCTGTATTTTTCTTTAACCTGTCTCTCGTGTGTCTTGACTTAATAATCTTACTAGTTCTTCATCTCTCCTCTTCTTCTTCTTCTCTTTTCTTTGTTGTACGTGTGTTTTGTTTTTCTTTTTTCTCACTAAATACCCTTAATTCAAATTAGGGGTCCAAGGGCTTCCGGAAGTAATCCATAGGCCCTATGAACCCCTAGAAACAGTTTACATTAATTACATTATGCATAACCACTATCCACTACCATAAGGAGAAGTGGGAAACTATTAATTGCAAATAAACTATACGTTCATCCTTTTGGATGCTAATTATTGATGATCATTGCTTGATCAAGTGTCTCATACACATGAAAGAGGTTAAAGACTTATTCCCTTTCTTGCTCAAGACTATTACCTAAAGATGATCCATTGCAACAATATCCAACTCTTTGATCATCAATAACCTATGGTGCCCAATTCAGTCAACAACATATCTACCTATTTGGCCTTTAGTAACCCATACTACCTATTTATTTGGTGTCCAGCAACAATATCTACTTAATTGGTCTGTAGTAACCTATATCTGCCATTTACTTTGCAGTAACTTACACTGCCTGCTATTGTTGAAGTTGTTTATTTGAGCCCTTTGTTTAAGGCTCTATCTCTAGTTTTGATTGAGCAGAATAATTCTTACTACCTACCCTGCGAGGGTTTACATGTGGATGTTGAAGCGGTGTTTCGATTTGTTATGTTGTGACCCAAATTCTTGTACTTGGTTTCAAAGATGGACCGGCACCGACATATTTTGGCGAGCGACCAGTTTTTTGGAGATCTATGATGGAAGCAGATAAGCCCAAGCCTAGAGCCCAAGCAGCAATACAGTACGCCCCGACCCAATGGGTCGACCTATTTACCCGATTGGAGTAAAAATGGTAATCACAATTCACAAATAAGGTTTGAATGGGGCAACCCTCATCATATGTTTCAGCATTGGGTACACCTAGTCAAAATCAGAACAAGGTATGAACATGAGTATAAATATTTGTGTACTGGCAAAGAATCTATGTTTGTCAATTCCATTACGTTGCTACTAATTTTCCCAAACATTACATTACTACAAATATTTGGTAAAGAATCTATGTTTGTCAATTCCATTACGTTACTACTACTAGTTAACAATTTTTTGATAGACGTGTCTCTATGATCCTATACTTGAGAAGACACTTGTCACTGAGTTGTGATATGTTCTTTTGGAACACCCATGACCAAAAATCAAAAGAATCTAGGTAGTATTTTAGGAATAAATCAATGTATCATAAATGGAAGCATGATTGCACAAAGTAACCACTACTTGGTGTAGGAAACATTCTGTTAGAATGCCTATGAACAACTAAATCACTAATCTGGATGCAATGTTATTTTAAATGATTTACAATAAATTACTTCTAGATAACATAATAACTAATAATGATTTTTCATGCTTAATTGTAGTTTTTGAAATTCCGTTAACGCACGTGGACCTTCTATTTTGGGACCAATATGAAATAAGAGGTTGGCAATAATTAATTATGTGCCCATATTCATTGGGAAGTGTACAGGCTTGTAATTATTAACCAAATAGGGAGTTTTCGGAAATTTGCTAACAAATAATTACCTAATTAATTAAGCGTTTATGTTTAAGTTGATAAATGATCACATTCCCTTTTGGATTCTACTTCTTTAGTATTAGAAATGTGATAGGATTTGAGAGTCGAATCAAACTTGGACTTCTTAGGGGCTTTTGACTCACAATAGCACTAGTCTCCTCTACACACTCACCACGTAGAGAAGGCAATAAACGCTTTCTCTCTCCTACATTTTGGCCTCCCTTTGTGTGGCGTAATTTTGCACTCACACACCTTGGGGCTCTCTTTTGATTCAAGTGAATTCTAGTTTGTGGAATCTAACCGCACAAAGTCATGGATTTAAGCTCTTGTTATAAAGCATTTGATAGAGGAAGAACCATTTTATGGAAGAGGAGCACTACTTGAGTCTCTAAGATATGCATATTGCTCCCCGTCGATTGAGGCATTTCTGTTTAGGGTAATAATGGAAATGATCTCAAACTTGAATTGATTTCTTTTTGCTACAAAATCGAGATTATGGTTGCTCTCCGTCGATTGAGTCTCACTATGTAGTATCCATTAAGCAATTGAGTTGTAAGCTTGTTAGAGTTCTCAAGCAATACAAAGCATTCGTTCTCTCAAGTTCTCTTCCATTTCACTCTCTAGTTGGGTTAAAGGCTGACCTAGTATGACTTGTGTGCTAAAGTGTTGACGTGATTGGCTTAGTTGAGCACTCCGACTATGACAATTTAGGTACCAAAGCTTCGGTTGCAAGTAATCAAGGTTGTGAGGAAGCATCATGGCTAGTGAATCTGAAGTCCAAAATGTGGTGCCAAGCGAGCAAGTCCATAGAAGGGAGCCCAATACCAACAAGGAGAAGTGCAAGGGAAGGAGAAGTCGGTTGATGTTGGAGGTGTAATGGAGCCACGCTTGACTCGGGTGGAGTTGGTAATGGCCAAGGCAAGGGAGCATCTAGACATTGAGGAGCAAAGTAGGAAGGAACTCAACAATTGTGTGGGAGCTCAAGGAGTCTCTCTTAGGTGCTCTCAATGCAATAGCACACATACAAGAACAGCTTGAGGCCTTTCAAGCTCAACAGTTGGAGAGGGTTGCTCGGGTGGAAGCTTATATTGAAGAGTTCAGTCGGGAGTTGGAGACATGCAAGAGGACGATGGTCAAAAGAACCACCATATGGCAGGAGGTGCCTCAAATGAAGGTGCCAAAGCCAAAGGCACTCGACGGAATGATGGATGCATGGGAGGTCCATAACTTCTTGTGGCACATGGAGAGGTACTTTGAGGCAATGGTGATTGAGGACGGGCCTACTAAGATAAGGATTGTGACACTCTACACAACTGACATAGAGACTCTATGGTGGCAACAAAGGCATGCCGACATGGCATGGGGTACTTGCACCATAGACACGTGGGAAACATCAAGAGGTTAAAACACACGGGGTCTATTCAGGAATATGCCAAGGAGTTCTCTACACTTACTTTGGAGGTCCTAAGTATTACCAAGGAAGAACATCTCTTTGACATTATGCATGGTCTCCAAGGTTGGGCTTCACAAGAGCTACAACGTTGAGGTGTACAAGATCCATCAGCTATAGTAATGGAAAAGTCACTGGTTGAGTTTAGCAAAGATAAGCACTCGAAGGCCAAAATGGGGCATTATGGCAAAGGTGGGGGAGACAAAGGGTCCAACGCCGATCAATCCAAGAAAGGCACAAGCAAGCCCTCCTCAAGCAAGGAAAGTAAGCAAGACAAAAAGAAGAAGTTCACACTGAAGGATAAGTGCTTCTTTTGTTATGGTCCACATTGGGCAAGGGATTACCCTAAGAGGAAGCTCTTAACGTGTTGGTCAAAGACAAGGGTGTGGATGATGCAAAAGTGGGGTCACTACAACAACTGGGTGCTATCAAGGTTAAGGCAACGGATGTCAAGAGCCCTACATCACAAAAAGGCATTGATGCAAGTGGAAGCAAGTTTAATGACAAAACAATTAGGGTGATGGTTGACATGGGTGCTACTCACAACTTTGTCTCCATGAAGGAGGCAAAGAGATTGGGACAATAGATGTCTAAGGAAGGAGGATGGCTCAAGGCCATCAACTTGCAATCTCTACCTATCAATGGTGTTGCATGAGGGTTCAGATGACCATTTAGGCATGGAAGGGTACCGTAGACTTGTCGGTGGTGCCCATGACGACTTCCAAGTGGTGTTGGGTATGGAGTTCATTAGCATGGTGTGTATCATAGAAAAAATTACCAATGCCCTTCATTAGCATGGTGTGTCTCATAAAAGAAGGTGCACCATGCATGATCCCGATGGTGCAAAGAACCAAGGAAGAACTAAGGCTTCTTTCCGCCATACAATTGGAGAAAGGAGTCAAGAAGGGGGAAGTCACTTACTTGGCGGCACTATTGGAGGATAAGAAATATGCTCCTAAGAAGGTGTTACCTATAGAGATTGAGAAGAGCCTCGAAGAATTCACGGATGTGATGCCCCCGAACCTACCTAAGGGGTTACCACCTAGGATGAAGGTGGACCATATGATCGAATTGGAACCCGGTGCCAAATTAGAGGAGTCAGGAAGCAACTCAAAGAGTTACCAGATGCTAGCTTTATACAACCTTCGGAAGCTCCCTACGACACACCAGTGTTGTTCCAAAGCATAAGGGATCGCTAAGCCTATGAGTCAACTATTAGGCATTAAACAAGGTAACTATCAAGAACAAATACCCCATTCCTTTGATTGAAGATTTATTTGATAGGCTTGGAGGTGTGAGATACTTCACCAAGTTAGGCTTGCTTTCCGGACACTATGAAGTCCTTATTGTGGAGGGAGACGAGCCAACGACCGTTTGTGTGACTCGGTACAGGGCATATAAGTTCCTAGTCATGCCCTTTGGCCTCAAGAACACGCCACCTATATTTTGTACCTTGATGAACAAGATCTTCCATTCCTGCCTCGACAAGCTCGTGGTGTACTTAAATGAAATTGTAATCTATAGCAACACATTAAAGGAACACGCTCAACATCTAAGGGTTGTTCTTCAAAAACTAAAAGACAACCAACTCTACGTTAAGAAGGAGAAGTGTTTGTTCGCGTAAGACGAGGTGATATTTTTTATTCATAAGGTAGGGGGTTAAATGCTAAGGATGGACGAGAACAAGGCATGTGCCATTTGGGAATGGGAAGCACCCACCAAGACTAGTGAGTTGAGGTCATTTCTTGGCCTAGTAAACTATTACGAATGGTTCATAGCAGGGTAGTCCAAGCATGGTGGGAGATCTCGCGAGATATCTTGGTTTTTTCATAAACCGAGACAAGATCAAGGGCGAGATCTGCGATATGGGATATCTTGCTCGAGATCTCACCATATCTCGCCATATCTCGCTAGAACTCTCATTTTTTGCCCAATTTTTTGCAGATTTCAGCAAAAGTTTCACTTGCAACTACCCTTAGCACATCTACAACATCAAAGGAAGCTCAATCATCCTCTACTTGTCTTATTAACTTATGCGTTAATGACTTATATAGAACTTCTAACGGTTGTATACTTTTATCATTCTATTCTCAAAAGTCAAGATTGTGATACTCATATGAATGTTATCTTGATGGCATTTAAGTTATTTGATGTATTTGATACACTTGATTTTCATTTATATCCCTTAATGGTTTTATATTACATGTTATATAACTTTGCATTCTCTAATCATATAGCATTAATGGTTTTATATTACATGTTATATAACCTGGCATTCTTTAATCCTACAGCATTTCGATTTCACACAATGGGTAGACTTAGAAATCATACTTAGGGTTGTTTTCTCACAAATCCAAGGCCACTAGTGTGTTCAAAAGGCCTTAAATAGGCTAAATACCAAGTTTTAGCCCTGGGACCCTAAAACCCACTGAGATGGGCTACCGAGTTGACGCCCAAAAAATGGCATATCTCGACTGAGATCTCCCCGAGATGGTCAAGATCTCAGTTTTTCATGGTAGCGAGATCTTGCTTGAGAGGGAGATCTCCCACCATGAGTCCACGAGGGCAGCTCACAAATCTCCTAAAAAAGAAAGAGGTGTGGGAGTGATCCAACTCATACAAAGATGCTTTTGATGATTTGAAGAAGGCAGTAACGTAGGAACCAATGCTTGCCTGGCAAGGCTATGGCAAGCCATTCAAGGTGCATATGGATGTGTCCGATTTTGGTATTGGAGGGGGGTTGATGCAAGAGAGGCATCCCATTGGCTATGAGAGCAGCATGCTCAATGACACAGAGCGGCACTACACCATCCACGATAAGGAGATGATTGTTGTGGTGCATAGCCTAAGGACGTAGCATCACTATCTATTGAGATGAGGTTCGTTGTGAAAACGGAAGATGTTGCTACTAGTTTCTTCCATACCCAAAATAAGTTAAGTCCAAAGCAAGCTACATGGCAAGACTTCTTGCCGGAATTTGACTTCATCTTCAAGTATAAGCTGGGCAAAGCTAATGAGGTTGTTAATGCACTAAGTAGGAAGGTGAAGTTAGCTTCTCTTAGCCAGCTAGAAGGAGAACTTCTAATCCTAATAAAGGAGGGACTTGAGCAAATCCTATGGCTAAGAGCCTACTTTCCTTAGCCAAAAAGGGTAAGGTAAGGAGGTTTTGGGAGAAAGATGTGGTTTTTGACCCTAGGAAGAGGAGAATATATGTTCCTAAGCGGAACAACCTAAGGAGGAATCTCATTCGAGAATGCCACAACACCAAGTGGGCTGGTCATCCGGGGCAGCAGCACACTCTAGCTTTATTGGACGCAATATACTATTGGCCTCAAATGAGGGATGACATTGAGGCCAATGTAAGAATGTGTCTTGTGTGCCGACAAGGCAAAGTGGAGCAACAACAACCAAGGGGATTGTTGGAGCCATTTCCTACACCTATTCGAGCTTGGGAGAGTGTCTTTATATACTTCATAAGTGTTCTACCCAAGTCTGAGGGTTGTGGGTCTATTATGGTGGTTGTGGACAGATTTTCTAAGTATTGGCAGGTTTGTGATGGCACCAAGGGATTGCTTGGCAGAGGAGGCAGCAAGGCTATTTCTCAAGTATTGGGGAGTGCCACAATCAATTATAAGTGATTGTGACCCTTGCTTCACGGGGAGGTTCTAGAATGAGGTATTCAAATTGTTGGGCCCGACATTACAACACTCAACAAGCTTCCGTCCACAAAAGGATGGGCAAACAGAGTGCATAAATTGGCTATTGGAACTATACATAAGGTATTTTGATAGTGCCAACCTGCGAGATTGGGCCCAGTTACTCGACATGGCTCAATTCTCTTACAATCTCCAAATGAGCCCATTAATCAAAATCCCGTTCAAGATCACCATAAGGCAACAACCATTGACGCCACAAACAGTGGTGACGCGTTACCCGGGGAAGAGCCCCTTGGTGTACAAATTTGCTAAAGAGTGAAAAGAGAAGGTGGATGTGGCTAAGTCGTACTTAGACAAAGCCACCAAGAAGATGAAGTGGGTTGACAAAGACAGACAACCCACAAGTTTCAAGGTTGGAGACTTAGTCATGGTGAAGCTTCTACCTAAACAATTCAAGTCCCTAAAGAAGGTGTACAAGGGGTTGGTCCGTTGGTATGAAAGCCCGTTCGAGGTTGTGAATAAGGTAGGGAAGGTTTCTTATTAGCTGGACCTCCTAAGCTCAAGATTCACCTGGTCTTCCATACAAGCATACTCAATCCATACCATGGAGACATAAAGGACCAAAATTGTGGAACATTAACAAGAGCACCAATGAGTGACTTCATCCTATGACAAGGAGTTGGAGTATATGATTGCAAATTGAGTCATCCAAAAGCAAGGAGTACCTCCAATTCAATAGGTATTTGGTGAAGTGGAAGGGACTACCTGAGAGCGAAGTGAGTTGGGAACCGGCAGACTCTCTGTGGCAGTTCCAAGAGCAAAAATGAAGGTCCACGAACAAGATACGAGAGGACGTAGACAGATTAGGTGGGGGAGAACGTCAGAGCCCGCTCAATCTTAGGTCCACAAGTCTAGTTTGTGAGGACCACACATGGCCAAGTTCAAGAAGGTTCCTAATGGGCCATGCCCAGCCCATTATCTAGAAGAGTCTACACATGGAAAGGAATCTACAGGAATCTAAGTCCTTGTAAAATATTTAGTCTCTAGAACTCCCCCAGAAAAACCCTATAAGGTTTTCCATCGACAGAGGACACATGCAAAATCCTAACCATTCATTGTACGCTAGTGTAACTATAAATAGGGTAAGTCTTATTGTGTAGAATCCATAAAGCAATCGTGTTGTAAGCTTGTAAGAGGTAAAATATTTAGTCTCTAGAACTCCCCCATAAAAATACTATAAGGTTTTCCATCTACAGAGGACACATGCAAATATCCTAACCATTCATTGTACGCTAGTGTAACTATAAATAGGGTGAGTCTTATTGTGTAGAATCCGTAAAGCAATCGAGTTGTAAACTTGTAAGAGTTAAGCAATACAAAGCATTCTTTCACTTTCTTTCTCTCAAGTTCTCTTCCATTTTTCTCCTACTCACTCTTTAGTTGGGTTAAAGGCTGAGTAAGTACAAGTTGTGTGCTAAGTGCTAGCGCAGTTGGCTTAGTCGAGCACTAAGGCCGTGATATGGAGCTTAATATGCACTACAGCTTGAGGGGGAGTAATTTATTGCCTACCACTTTTAAGTTGTTAGAGGGTAAATGAACCATAAGTAATGGGGGTACCAATGGGTCATGTACACCATGTCTTAGCGTAGATATTTAATACATGATCCTTGGGGTGTCTACCATAAGTTGTTTCAAATATTGCTATTGTTTAGTTTCCTTTTTCATACATAACTACGTTTGGATATTTTCTGTTTGGTATATTATACTCACCTTATTATTCATATTTCCAAACTGAGACAAAGTAAGGCTCTCACAACACTATGCTCTAAGCAGTGTTTCTTTCTCTTCCTCTTCATGCTAAGACTGGTTTCCTAGGTCCTACTTCGTCACATCTAGTTTCTGGATTTTAGGTGCCAAACATAACTAGTAGACCAACAGATTGCCAGTAGTCGGTGGACATATCCAAAAACATGCGTGTAATGTAAATGGTTCACAGGAAATTACCTTAGTAATAGGAGTACGAGCAGATTTTGCATCAAAATCAACATCTGGAAAGCGTGCAACCTCCACTGCATTGTCAAACAATACATATGTTGGAAGTTGGCCTATGCCCATGCCTGCAAGTATAAAAATAATTTATAATGGATCAGAAAAGAGAATAAGATAAAAAGCTTGATATGGTGTTGCACAAAATTGGTGAAATGTTAAATGAAAAGCCCAAGTGTGTTCATATGAGAAATATGACATTCAAGATATTATGATTAACTTGCCTCCTGGTGAAATTCCAAATTTTTCTGCTGCATTTGGAAAGAGCCCAAGATCCACTATACCAAAAGATAAGTTCTTGTTTGAATATCTGCAAGGAAAAACAAATATGAAAGCTGAATCAATAATGATGAACTAATAGCACCAACATTGCAAGAAAAATAGTTGATCTAGTAAACATGCATATTTTACTTCTCTTTCTGGGAAAAGAGTGTAACACTTCTCAAATTCAAGGGCAACATTTGGAACAATGGCATCGAGATGTGAGGGACTGAGTTGTTCCCCAGCACTCCCAGCATATTTTTCCATAGTCTCCGTGGGGGAGAGGAACTGGTTAAAATTTGTAATTGCTAGCTCCTCCCAAAAGTCTTCCTAAATTTTACTTGCAGATGAAAATGAGGAAAGGGCCAAACTAATGGTCATAATTTGCTAGGGATGCTATCATGCTACCATAGATTGGCCAATAATGCACTATGGGGTAAGAAACTTACGTGACAGAGAGTTCAGGAAACAAACGACTTGAACGTATGCAAGTAGGAGCACACAAAGCTCGAAATTCAACCTGCCAATAGTTGAGATCATTATCAAGAAATCATGAATATGAGGCTTCAGCAAACTCATTGAATCACATATCATTCAAGACATCAATGCAGAGATGCACATCAGCAAACAAATCAAGATCCAAAATAGCATTACATTTGATAAACGAACACTAGAGTTACAACTTACAACCAATTACCAACATACAACGTCAGGGAGGAAACCATAAATAATATTTTATGTTCACAGTGATGAGGCATCTGGCAGTTATATTCTATTCTTGGTGGCCGTTTGGTCAGCGGTAGCAATGGTTATGATGGTAAAATATTCATAGAATGGCCAGAAAGTAGTTATGGAGATTTTAACCATCTTACGAAGGCTATGCCACTATAGGTCTTCAAAATTTGCAAGAATATGTTTCCTGACTGCATAACTTTGCAGAGAGAGTCAGTTGATGTGATTTCTTTTCTTTGGCTATTGAATCCAGGTTTGATGTATTTGACGTGCATACCAGTGTCTGGCAGATACAGCAGTTAGGTTTTATTTATTTATTTATTTTATATATAAGAAAAAATGTGCAATACAATGAAATAAAGATTGCTTTCTTCGGATTATGAAGTTGAACAAATTTGCAGTAAGTACACTGGATAGTCGAAGGTTCCAATATTGAATGGAATTTTATCTTTGCAATCTAAAAAGTTCCTAGAAGATAAAACGATGGGAGGAGTTTAGTAGGGAGGACAGAAAAGGGCCAGGCAATAAGGGCTTTGTTAAGATTTGCACAAGTTTATACAGCTGCAAACTAAGCTGCCTGGACGAAATTTGCTCAGCTCTTTAATTGGTTTTATGTCTGAGAAACACTGATGCCATATTTGGTTCATGCTGATGTCGATGCTGTATTTGTTTTGATTCATAAATTATTGAATCAGATTATTTTCTTGTTTCTCAAAATACTGAGAACACATTGTTGGTTATTGCAAGACCAAAGTAGTGCTACCTCCTTCCCTAGTTTTTGGTAACTAAAGTTGAACGTCACATTCTATTTTCCTTCAAAAAACCTCTACTTTTTTTTTCCCTCTTCAGTAGTTTGTTTGCTTTCCTAACTGAGGGATGAGGATTATCACATTACTTACCTGCTTTATCTGATTTCAGCTTTCCTTTGCTCAATTATCATAAATTCTTTTCTTTTATAGTCCCTCATGTCCCATGATATTCTTTGATCTTCTTGGGTTTCCTTATTTGTAATTACTTCTACATTTGTTTTCCCATTGTTACTCCTCCATACAAAGCCTCTTTCCATTATGTGCTCCACCTATTACCTTTGTTTCCAACATAAGTTCTCCTTTACTTATTCAGTATATTTCTCACGACTTGGTCCTTGCTTAAGGCATGTTACTTGCCTCTCTTTATTTACCTCCCTTTTTATGCTATTCTCTATTTGGAGACAGGAAAAAAAATATAGAATTTCCCGAACTGCCATTAGGATTATTTTGAAAGGTAGATCCCTCTTTGTGGTCAGAATTTACAGAATTGCTATTGAGCATATATGTTAACCATTTTATTTGATGGACTCCCGTTACACCAGCTTGTGAGTCTAGTGAATGCATAATTGCATCTTATAATCTACCATGAGGAGAGTTTCAGAAATTTTTTCTTAAATTCAGACTTACTAGAAGAATGAAGACTATGTACCATAAAAGGGCACATTGGAGATTCTTGCTTGGGATCGTCCTGTATTGGATATTGGTTGTCATTAATTGTCCACATGTAGCATCGTGAGGGAGAGAATGGAGACTATTCTATCTATTCAAGGTGTGCTAAAGGATATTATTTGTGAAGATCTTTATCCTCCCAAGATGGTATTCAACAACAATACCTTTACCTACCTACTATTATGTGTCTACTTGGTTTGTAGTAACTTATACTACATTTACCTATCATTTGGTCTGTAGTAACCCATACTACCTTACCTACTTGATCTATAGTAACCCATACAACCTTACCTACTTGGTCCACAGTAACTTATACTATCTTCTACCTTACCTACTTGGTCCACAGTAACCAATACCGCCTTTTGTCTACCCATACTTTACCTACTACTTGCCTTCTTGCAAAGCGCTTATCTGGACATTGGAGCTGCAATTTTGAAGAAATAGTGTGGAGGCCTACTACTGGCATTGTTTGGATAGTGCCTTTGATGCTACAATACTTATGGATTTTATTCGTCTTCAATGTCGCCGATTGTTAATTGGATGGTTCATTCGACATGAAGAATTAAAGGTATTTTTTAGTTAGTGTTGATTATCTCCTAGGTGAAGTTGTTTCAGTGTTTATTGGCGTTTGCTATTGTTACATGGTTCAAGAGTGGTGTTGCCTTTCAAGTTTATTAGTATTGTCCAAGCTGGAGTTTTCTTTGTGCATACACCAGCTTGAGGGAGAGTGTTGAGAATTGCAGCAGCCTTGGTGCACAAGTTTGGAAGCTACAGTCTAAAGTTTGGGAGTTGCACAAGTTTGTTAGAAATATACTCTGAGAATCAAACAGGATGTGAGATTGATGAAGAAAGCAAAGAAGAAGATAGTAGGACCAGCAGGGGAGAATTGCACCCTGCGATTCTGGATTAACTTCCTAGAATTGCAGGCCCTTTATTTATAGCTTCAATTCCTCAATTACAAACTTTTGGAACAAATCTTTATGCACACTCAAACATAAAATTATGTCCAAAGAAACAAACAGAAACAGAAAGTACTTCAAATATAAACAAAGGAAAGATAGAATGTATGCAAACAGGAAACTTCAGATTGCAGCAATCCAATCTAGTTTGCAGCTGTATCCCTTGCGCAAATCTTAACACTCACCCTCAAGCTGGAGTGTACACAAAGAAAGCTCTAGCTTGGACAAATAAGAATAAACTTGAAAAGTAACACCAGTCTTGAACCGTATAGCAATAGCAGACATCAATAAATATTGAAAGAACTTCACCAAGGAGACAATCAACATCAATTAAAAAAGAAGAATTAATTCTTCATGTCGAACAACCATCCAATAATGAGAACAATTGGTGACATTGAAGACGAATAAAATCCGTAAGTATAGCAACATCAAAGGTGCTATCCAAATAATGCCAATAGCAGGGAGGACTCTCCACACTAATTCTTCAAAACTGCAACTATAATGTCCATATAAGCAATTTGTAAGAAGGCAAGTAATAGGTAAAGTATGGGTAAGTAAAAGGCAAGTAGCAGGTGAAGTATGGGTAAGTAAAAGGCAAGTAGCAGGTGAAGTATGGGCAAGTAAAAGGAAGTATTGGTTACTGTGGACCAAGTGGGTAAGGTAAAAGACAATATAGGTTACTACGTACCATGTGGGTAAGGTAGTATCGGTTACTAGGGACCAAGTAGGAAAGATAGTATAGGTTACTACAGACTAACTAATAGGTAAAGGTAGTATAGATTACTACAAACCAAATAAACAGGTAATGGTCAGTAGGTACAGGTATTGTTGTAGAATACCATCCTGGGAGGACAAAAATCTTCACAAATAATATCCTTCAGAACAACATGAATAGATATACAATAAGCCTCCGTTCTTCCCCTCACGTGTAGCATTACACGTGGACAATTAATGACGACCAATATCCAGTACAAGACGATCCCAAGCAAGAATCTCCAATGTGCCCTTTTATGGTAGATACAGTCTTCATTCTTCTAGCAAGTCTGAATTTAAGAAATAATTCCTAAACTCTCCTCATTGTAGATTATAAAATGCAATTATGTATGCACTAGACTCACAAGCTGATGTAATAGGAGTCCAAATTCCCCCCCCCCCCCCGAGGGTCTCCAAATAGAGAATAGCATAAAAAGTAAGTAAAGGAGAAGTTATGCTGGAAACAAAGGTAATAAGTGGAGCACTAATAATGGAAAGAGGTGTTGTATGGAGGAGTAATAATGGGAAAACAAATTTAGAAGTATTATAAATAGGAAACCCAAGAAGATCAAAGAATATCATGGGGCATAAGAGACCATAAAAGAAGAGAATTTATGGTAATTGAGTAAAGAAAAGCTAAAATCAGATAAAGCAAGTAAGTAATGTAATAATCTTCATCCCTCAATTAGGAAAGAAGAAAAAAACTGCCAAAGGAGGGGGGAAAAAAAGTTTTTTTTAAGGAAAACAGAAAAATAGAATGTGATATTCAACCTTAGTTACCAAAAACTAGGGAAGGAGGTAAAACTACTTTGGTCTTGCAATAACCAACAATGTGTTCTCAATATTTTGAGAAACAAGAAAATAATCTGATTCAACAAATTACAAATCAAAACAAATAAGGCATCGGCATCGGCATCGGCATCGGCATGAATCAAATATGGCAACATAAAACCAATTAAAGAGTGGTAGTAGTTGAAGAAATCACA
This sequence comes from Hakea prostrata, assembly GCF_041222555.1. NCBI lineage: Eukaryota > Viridiplantae > Streptophyta > Magnoliopsida > Proteales > Proteaceae > Hakea > Hakea prostrata. Next base: position 42,613,621 of record NC_142606.1, on the reverse strand, counting down.
TCAAACAAACTTCGTCCAGGCAATAGATGTAGTCCAAATAAGAAAAATAGAGTTGATTGGAAGCAAAATAGATGTTCAGGCTGGCAAAAATCTGTAGCACATTAAAAGGTCCTCCCATATCCAAAAAACTTCACTAATCTCTATATTTTGCAATAATGGTAATAGCAGATACATAGATCACTTCATGAATTGTAAAGGATCTAATATATCATTAATGCAGCAAGGGGTGGTTGCGCATGAGGTAGAAGAAAAAAAACAAAGAATATTGAGAGAGAACAAATAGTCCTTAGGCTGATTAAACGCGCTCTGATACCATGCTAGAACTACACTCTGAGAATCAAACAGGATGCGAGAATGAAGAAGATAGTAGGACCAGATGGGAATAACTGCACCCTGCGATTCTGGATTAACTTCCCAGAATCGCAGGCCCTTTATTTATAGCTTCAATTCCTCAATTACAAACTTTTGGAACAAATCATTCTGCTCACTCAAACGGAAAATTCTGTCCAAAATAGAAAGTACTCGAAATAGAAACAAAGGAAAAATAGAAAGTATGAAAAAAGGAAACTCCAGATTGCAGCAATCCAATCTAGTCTGCAACTGTATCCAAACTTGTGCAAATCTTAACAGGCTTCAAGTTCTAGAATAAACACTCAAGTTTAAAGGAAAGTAGGAAACCTACTCTGACCATCTAGGCTACAGAAATTATGATTTCTCAGGAGTCAACTAGCACCTATCGTACAGCAATTTTTGAATGAAAGAAACTACAGAATATTCAGCAACAAGCCAGGGACAAGAGTACATATTAGCAGCAACAACTGATGATGTCAGAACTCAAAACTAAACATGGAGCCATTCCCATCTCAGGTGAGAGAGATGCAAAATCTACTCACATAGCTAAGATGCGATACCAATCCAGATTTTATCCGTAGGCTCCTAAAGCTTGCTCCTGGATCAGACCAGATCTAAATTTGCCAGCTTACATTTTGATGATACACTAGAAAACTTTGCAGCAACGTATGGAGGATTGGTTAGAGACACAAAGGGAGTGCCTAAGTGGCTTATGCAGGAGGAGAGGACCTGTCAGTATAGCAATGGAACTACAAGCAATTCATAAGGGGCTGAAACTTTGCATTGGTAAATGTTTCCTTGAGATATCCATCAGAGCTGACTTTAAGCTGAAAATTGACATTATATATTGGAAAGTCCAAGGCCCATGCGAAATGCAAGGTATTAAACAGAAAATCATTGAAGAAGATTCCTAAAGTAGTTTACGCATGTTTGGGTAGAAAGAAAGAAAAAAACAACCAGAGAATTACATTATAGGTGTTCAGGTGGAAATGCACAGGGAGCCGCAGAATTCCCTACTAACAGTTGAGCTAATTATAATGGATGCAGCACAAGTTTATCAAAAATTGCAACTGGGATTTTAATCCTGCGTGAGACACCGCTCCCATGTTGGAATCATCCCCCAACCACCCAAAAAGAAAGGATTACAACCTCTGGGGTTTCTAGGAGATAGCCTTTTCCTGTACTCAATTCCATTATATAACACAAACTGTTTACCAATATAAAAGTAACAAAAACCCAGGTTTAGAGGCATTAGGAATGGTGGTTTTATGGGCTCATCAAAATTTAGAGAAGAGTATCTATTAAAACAAAAATCTAGAAAAAACAGATTCTTAAATAAGATGCAGAATTGGGTTCGGGAACAGTAGGTGATTATTGTATTTGCAAGAAATTTCTCCATTCGGATTGATTGCCTACAGGGACAAGGTGGCAGAATATGTTTCCCAATAATCGACCACATATGCTATTCTCCTCTTATTAATTACTAGTTCAGATTCTGAAGTTTGTTGAGGTTTTGAGAATGTCTGACAAAATGGATCAGAGAGCTGACTGGAGGATTTGGGGCATTGATTCCTGCAGGTTTAACAGGGAAGGAGAGGGATCTACATGGGTGTGAATTGAGTCAATCGACTGCTAAGGAGGTGGAAACGAGGGCGAGGCAAGTAGGTGTGGAGGGGCAAGGGAGGTTAAAAGGGTGGCATGGAGTTATTTATTCTTGGCATCAAGAACCAAAGCCCATTAACGCATGGCGCTGGAATACATGGACTAACATGTGCTGAGGGGGTGGTAGGAGCATGCTGCGACCTGATGCAACTGCAGGAAGAGGGAAAAAGGAGCGGACCACTTCATTTTCCCTAGATTAGTTAAGTACAACACATCTCATTAAAAAAATTAATTACACAATCGCACACATCACTATACTTTACGGACATTTCATAGAAATTAAGGCGATTAAACCTTTAATGTCATAAATACATTTTCCTTAAAATAGCTAGAATACAACCCATCCCATTAAAATGATCAACTGCACAAATGCATGTGTCACTATCATAGAAAAAATTCGAGGGAAACTCAAGTTTCGACCAGGTGAAATGGGAAACCTAGGTGGGAAACTGGGAAATTTCAAAGAAACTTATGACTTTTTTGTGCAAGTTTTAACATGAAGTTTCAACAGGTTTTAGAGAGTATTTTAGGGTGGGGCTTTGCATTTAAGCTAATTAGAGTATAAAGAACACATTGACTGTATTTTGCATAAAAAGTCAATTTAGATATCTTATTCAATGTACATAACATCAATGTAAAGTTGTCCAAGAAGCATAGAAGAAAATTCGATCTAAATGTCTAAGTTTTTCAAAACCGAAATGAAATACAAGGACAGGCACATGAAATGTTTTGTATCGACCGAAACGATATGAAATTTCGGTCGATACGACACGAAATTTCGTATTTTCGACAGAATTTCGACATTCGGCCATTTCGACCCATATTGCCACTGAGATTTTAACAGATTTCGACTTTTTATTTTTATTTTTATTTTTCTTGCTTTCATCCCTCTGTCACCTAATTTTTAGAACTCCATTTCATTCAAATACTAGATTTGGCCCTCCATTTGTGGATTTTTTTCAAATCTTGCAAGGTGAGTAACTAACTTCCTCATTTTTTTATTTTTGTTTTGTTTGTGCCTTAAATCTTCTTGGATTGCTTCCAAATTTAAGTATGATTACTTTAAAGTGTTGATCTATGAATTTGTAGTGTCAAAATTAATTTTTGGGTCTTCCTACTATTGTTTTTATTTTTTATTTTATTAAAAATTATTTTTTAAATTATGTATATTGCTAAAAATATATATGTATAGTAGATGTATGAGCTTGAAATTAATGTATGTGAGAGTAGACTTGTAGTGCCATTTGTATGGGGTGCAAATGGAAGAGGGAGACATGGAATAGAGTAGACTTATAATTGGTAAAATTCTTGCTTCTTCTCATTTATATTATATACTTGAATGTTACATTTGCAATGGTTTTTTTGGTAAACTAGTAGTTTCATAGTGTTTATTATGCTTGAAACAGGTAGAATGCAAGAATCCCAATACTTTTGAGTCCATATGAGACCCAAAATTGAAATTCGAATTTTCAAAAAAAAAAATCATTAATTTCGACCGAAATTTCAGCCTTTTTCAAGGTCAAAATTCCTGTTTCGACTGAAATTTTTTCCTTGCTCCTAGCTCTTCAAGGTCTTCTAGGCAAGCATCCTCGGCTCCTCCGTCTTTGCTTTCCACCAGCCAAGTATGAGGCTATTGCCTTCTTAATCTCTAAGGGCACTTTGGGGCACCTGTTACATTCCTATCTCCACCTAACCAGATGAACTTTTCAATCTAGTGGTCCCACCTCCTATTTATTTCTTGCAATAATTACACCCACTCTTTTTCTTATCAGCTGTCAATGCCCTCTTGTGTTTCCAAGTAATGTCTGACATCTTCCAAAGAGTATGCCTGATACAATAAATACTCAAAAAAATCTTAAAAAGCACTACAAAAACTCCAAACTTACATATAAGCTTCTACTAATATTCTCCTATTTAGTATAGAATAGAAAATAATTAGTGATTTTTAAAGCCTCATCCCCCCCCCCCTCCTTATTGAGCTTCAATCCCCAATGTGATCCCATTATGACCATCCAATTTCAAGATATAGATATTTTCTTGAAATTTTCATACTTTCCAAGACCCTAATAACAAGAACCTTCATATCTTTTAATTTAGTCATCCAAACCCCCAACACCCCCCCCAATCAAACTTGGGGGATCATATCCCCATATTATTACCTACATTCCCACCTTTTCGAATCCATTCCGAGTCTCCAACACCTTTTGACCCTTTTCCCATCTCAAGGAATTTATCCCATCTAAGATATTGGTAAGCCCTAATTTTGCCCAATTCAATCCCAAAATCCCAACCCTCCACAACCCCATCCCGTTTTGGGCATTGTAAAATCCTAAATTATCCCAAACTTGCCCCATATTAAGTGAAATAAAGATAAAATAAAGAGAAATTATAATCATAGGGTAGTATTGATCACACGCTTAGACTAGAAGATGAAAGATCTAGGTTGATGACACAAATGTACCCACATGGTACCCGAAGGTCATGTACCCCTCCCAACTACCAAAAGTGATCGACACTTTAAAGGTCTACCACTCTTTTGAAAGTGAAATCAAGTTTTCCCGAAGTAAAAGTAAAAGATGAGTAGATATTGAGACTTCCAATAGTTTTCTAATGGTGAATTAGGATCCTTGTGAAGATCCCCATTTTGAGAATCAATCATCAGCTAACGTGATTAAGTTGGAAAGAATTCTACCAGCTAAGCAAATTTAAATTAAAAGGTTTGTAGGAATTACCAGCCAGAATTTTGATGTGTTTCCTTCAGTCAACAAAGTTTCCAACTGTAAAGGTGTCAACTGTACTGAACTACCTAGATAAGTCAATTGAAACAAAATACTGAATCAAAATGGGAGTTTCCAATACCAGAAACAATCAAAGGCACACACAGCAATGGGCTTCACATCATACCAACAAAGATAATAAAATTTGCAGCCCAAGCATTGAGTAGAATTCATGTGATTAACTAAAGTATAACCATTCAAAACTCATGTTTACCATTATTCATGTCAGTTGAATTTTCATTATCATTCAACTTCACTTTTCTTTTATGGTTTTCATAATATCCCTTTTCTTGGGGGTTGCACAAAAAGAACAACTTCTCATTGATGGAAGAGAATCTCATAGAAGCTCAAGGGATTCAAATACATTGAAACCATGGTTGGAGAACTCTTGAGATATCACCAAAGATCTCGTGAGATATCTCTCTTTTTCCATTTAGCAAGACGAGATGGTACGCCAAACAACATGAAGTGGTTATAGCACATTAAGTCTCAAGAACTGATTCTTGAGCTGTAATTTTGATGATTGGATTATCATTTAAACTTTGAAATTTGAATGTAAACATGTGTAACATATTAGACTCCTTTAATTTTTTTTATTTTGAGTGTTAATGAGTATAAGATGTGTATAATAGGCCATTTTAAAGTATCACTTTGGTGTAGTGGTTTCACACTTGGGTTTTGAAGTGAGACATACATTTACATTAGATTTTTCTCTTTTTCATAAATCGGAGTTTACCAATGTGTTCGATAGGTTGAACAGCAAGTTTCAGCCTCAAGTGACTCTTAATACCCCTCTAAGTTGGGGGAAAATTCCACCAACTCAGCAAAACCTCTCCCAGATCTCTTGCCAACTCACATTTTTGAGTTAGCAAGATGGACTTCGAAATTTGAACCATGATAAAAACAACATCAACAACAAAAACGTGCTCTATAAGAAGGCCAAAGCCCGAACCCCTAGCCAATTATATTATAAAATCCAGGCAGAAATCGTAAATAATCGAATTAGATATACAGATTCAGGCTCTAATCTTGTTTGTATTCAGATTGTCATCTAAATCCAACCTCTACTCAAGATGCAAGCTACTGGATTTGCCTTATTAGGCAACTATAGTGCCAAGGACATCTTTTGAGGAGTCCAAGGAAAACCAAGCATCCTGGACCTGCATCCATCTATTCATGTCTATGACTCCCCTTTCACAATTGCATTCTGCCAACCGTTGTTCAAGATGTCAATTCTAGTTTTTAGACGCAAAACTCCACTAAAATCACTTTCCCCCGTAAACCCTAAGAACCCCTCCCCAGCAGCATTTCAATATTGATCCTTTAAAGAAGTTAGTATGGCTTTATTAATTTAGCATTTTATTCAAATACCTAGAAGCAGAGGCACAGTAAATAGTTCACCAAAACACACACAAACACACACACAAAACATAAAAATGAATAAAAACAGGAATAACAGATCTTTTCCATACCTAATCCATGGTAAGGTGGTTGCTGAGATGTAATAAACAGCACTGGAAGAAAAACCATCAACAAGAAGAAAGATATTGGATCAGACCAATCACAATACTGCTACGAAATTCTAATACAAAACGTAACAGTATCTCAGTACGAAGCTCAGATTGCAATTAAATTCAAAATTGTACATCCCGGTCAATTTTTCAATCTCAAAACATGGATACTGAACAACATAGTAACAAGATTTCAACCAATCACACCCACATGTATCTGCTACTCCAGTGACAGTCCAACCTGTCATGCATTGACATGGACACAACGTATTGGATTTCACAAATCCTAAAAAAGGGATAGGGAAGAAGATTGAGATGGTTGGCAAATTATGCGAGCTAAGGAGACAAGGTCTTATCATTTGGATCTAATTCAGAATCTGGTGATTAGCATTATTTCAAAAGTAGGAATGAGATAATGACCTGGAGACCATGCTAAGTGACTGAGGGTGCTAATGCCTTACTGGAAAAAGGGGGTTTGGTGTCCTAAGAGTTGACTAAAGGGCATTGGTTAACAACGTAAACACAAATTCTACATGTGAGAAGAAGAGGGTAATCAATAAATTAATTCAGGAATCCAAGGTGGCTATCAATAGGGGTTCGGCTCCTCTCCAGGGAGAATATCTACCAACGAGAGCCCAGTGAGCTTTGAGAAGATGCCACGTGTAAGATGCTCATCTGAAGGCTATGATAAAACTCTTGTTTCTAACCCTACCTGAAACCCACAACACCGTGAGACCCGAATATCTCCCAAACCCGATTTTGTTTCCAAGTTTCCCTCCCTTCCCAAGCTTCTTTCCTTCGTCTTCTTCATCAAGTTTGCAGGTTTCCTCTTTGTTGCAATTCTCATGTCTTTTGAGAGGTAAATTTGTTTGGAAACCCTTGTTTCTCCTTGTCATCAACATCAATTGCACCAATGATAGCTAAAAAGGAAAAAACAAAAACAGACAAGCGAGAATGAGAGGGAAAAATCTTGAAGATGTTGGGGAGAAATCTAAGACATTGTGTAGTTGTGAACCGAGAAGGCGAGAATTGAGAAGAACTGAATACTGAAGATCGAAGAAGACTAGGCGGCTGTCTTCCTCTACTCATCTTCGACTCTCTCGTAACTCATAAGCATGGTTATCAAAGCGTCCGCCTAGGCGCGCCTAAGCGGCCGCCTAGGCGGCAAAGCGGTTTTTGAACCGCTTAAATTGTGACCGCTTAACTAGCGGGCTGATTTCTTGCCTTTTTTTGCATAGGCACTACCGCTTTGCCGCCTTTTGCGCCATGTTGCCACCTAGATGTTAAAGCAGCCGCTTTTTACATTTTGTAATTTGTGTATATTATTTTTTCTTCTTTTTTTTTTAATCATAATTTATTCTACAATTCCATATATAAATTTAAATATGTGAGTCATTTCGGAATCGAGGCCCAAAATGCCTGTCGGCAACAGAATGCGAAGCATGAGCCATATTCAATGATTACTGACATAGTACATACTACTTTTCTTTCATTTTCATTTTTCACATTGATTACTAATATAGTACATACTACATAGTTATTGTTATGAATCTTATGATGCTTGATGAGTTGAAGTTATGTTTTTATTCTTTTTTTAGATATTTTTTCATAATTGTGATTCTTGAATTTTTTTTATTTTTTATTTTTATGAATGTGATTGTTGAATGTTTGTTTAGTACTTTAGTTTATTATAAAAAGTATTTGTATTAAAAAGTAGTTATATTAAAAATATTGACTAAACCGCTTTGGTCGCTTTATTGCCGCCTAAGCGCCGCTTAGTCGCCTAATCGCCAAGAAGGAGCCCCAATCGCTTTGGTCGCTTTGCCGCTTTAATAACCATGCTCATAAGTTTATTATCATTATTTATCATTTGTTTTGTTTTGTTCAATCTTCATCCTCTGATACGCTTTTAGTTTCTCTGTTTTTTCTGTGACAATTCCGCTCCCATCTTTCGCTCTCGGACTCTTTTCTTCCTCCTCTGTTCTTTTTATGCTTTTTTTTTTCTTTTTCTTTTTTTGGGTTCCTCCATTGGTGCTGTCTTTTACTCCCAGACTCTCTTCTTCCTCCTCTGTTCTATTATGCTTTTTATTGGTCTGTTTTTTTTATTTTTCGGTTGAACTTGGTTTTTTTGCTTCCCTTTCTTTTTTTCCCTCCGCACCCGACTTTCACTACTGGCTTGCTGTTTCAGCTTTCCCCCCTCCTCCTCTACCCATGATTGAATCTGATCTTACATATATATATTCACTCTGATGGTATCTTATTTTCCCCCCCTTTCTTTTATAACCTGCCCACAGCTAAGGCTGCAGCTGCAACTTCTTGTTTTTCATTCTCTTCCTTTTTCTCTTTTCCAGTTCGTCTAACGGTAAGCTGTCCCCCCCCCCCCCCCCCCCCCCCACAAAAAAAAAAAAAAAATTCTTCCATGTCTTCACTCTTGAGGCATCATTGCATTGAAGAATTGATCATCAGCAAGCTGCAGCTCTCGGCCTTTAAAGTCTCTACTACAGTCTGCATTGCTGCTGGTTGTCGCTTGTGAGTCTTCTTCTTTTCAAATTCGAAAACTACCATCGCTTGGATTTACCTCTCAAAAGAAGTGAGAATCGCAGCAAGGACCGAGCTGGTGACTTTGATGCAGAAGACGAAGGGAAGAAGCTTGGAAAGGGAGGGAAACTTGGAACGTAATCGGGTTTTGGGAGATACTTGGGTCTCACAGTGTTGTGGGTTTCAAGTAGGGTTAAAAACAGAGGTTTTTATCATAGCCTTCAGATGAGCATCTTACACATGGCATCTTCTTAGAGTTCCCTGGGCATTCCCTGGGAAATATTCTACCTGGAGAGGAGCCAAACCCCTGTCAATAGGCAGTACAACTTAATTGATATATTCCAAGTGCAGAATTTGATAGGTAAAAGATGCCTCAATTACATGGCCAAGCATCTCACCTCAGTAATAGGTAAGGACCGTAAGGTGCTCTAGAAGATACTCCTGTTTACAGTCTAAGAACATGAGAAGAAAGAATTGCTAGAATTGTTGAGTAAAACAGGACAAAGAATATACAAAGACATCCACTCTCAAATTCTTCAGTGGACTTTGATGCCCAAAGTCTAGAATGATATTCTTCAGGAGAACTATGGAGATCATACAACAAATGTATTGCCAGATATTTACTTTTCTCTCTTTGAAAAGTTCGAAAGTGTGTTCCAAGACATTAAGAAAAAGGGGAATTTCCAAGGATATACAAAAAGATATACAATGGAAAGGTCCATCAAAGCATCAACTATCCAAATCTATGAATAGAGCAGAAGAAAATGTCATGCTGCACATTTCTTGCATTCCTTCGTGTCAGGAGCACCCAAAAAAAGTATCTGGAGGCCTTAAACACCAGCTTATCATCGAAATTTACAAATTTTTACATACCCTGGATTTCATAGTACCTTCTCCTTGTTGCTAACTCAAGAGTCCCAAAAACATGTTATAAGGGACACTTTTCAGGCTCATGAACCACTGATTGAATTACAAGGCACAGCTCTGAATACCATTCAGGTTACAGGACAAGCTAAAGCAAAATGAACAATCGATCATGAATGCTATGTCTATTTGGAATTTAGACTTTCCGCATAGGTGTCAGTGTAATGACATAAGTCACATAATCATGTGTATTGAGACAGTCCAATTTTTTCTACCATTGACCAGGGCAGAATTGAAGAGTACCTAAGAATCCCACAAGGTAACAAAAAGCTAGGGAATAGTCCATGATCAAAGCAACTCCGAGAAGCAAACCCTGGAAAAAGCACACTCTTGTTAGAAGGAACGGACATACACATATGTTGAAGAGTAACAAACTTCTTTACATTTTCATATGGCAAGGACGCATATAATGGATAAGGATTAGATTTTGGCATAAAGATCATATTAATGCTCTCTAACTTAAACTATAAAAAAATGAAAAGGACCTCTAATGCTACAATTGCAATACCTTTCCATAAAACAGAGTATCTGCAAAGAAAGCTTCCCAACTCTCCTCTTTGACCATCTGTCGGAAAACCCAAAAAGAATATTATTATGAAAAATTTAATGCTTTTTCTCTTTCATCCTGCAAATGTACTGAACAAAACAAATTTTTGTTTTTTCACCAAAAGGAGAAGTTGTTCATGAAGGGAACTGGATTTAATTTGAACAAGTTAACAGTAATTCATCAATAAAATTCTGTTGGAAGCCTAAATCAAGTAAAGAGATGATTCAGACTTCCTTTCACATTGAAACAAATCTGAGTATTTCTTTAGCAGAACATAAAGAACAAACACACATTAGTTAAACCCATGGAAAGAATTTTGGCAAAATTAGGACATTTCAATGCCAAGCTGAAAGGAAATGTGGGTCAAATTGGAAATGGTAAAGATTTCAATAGAAATCTCAAGATTTGTGTCCTAACTCAAAAGTTCAGAATTTCGGGGGGTCAAAGTTCAAAAAAAGGGAATCAAAGGCGATCTCCCCGAAATCCCAACCAGGCTGTAACCCCCCCCCCCCCACCCCCCCCCCCCCCCCCCCCTCCCCTTTTCTTTCTTTAATCACCTCAGAGACCTGAGGTATTGCCACAAGCCAACCATAAAGTGCCCAGTATCTGTCACTTCAACTAGTCCTCAGCTTCTTCCCCAACCTGGCCATTTCACGGGAGAACTGGAAGTGACGGTTCTAAAGATGGAATAATGGTGGCAGGGTAGGTCTCTTCTGGATGAATAATGCAATTTCAGTAGTAATATTCCATTTCAGTTGGAAAATGCAGTCAGATGTTTGGGGTAGCATAAGTGATCAAGGGGTGGTAACTCATATCACAAAAGGAAACTTTGCACAAAGTTCCATTACTATTAATATGTGACTCCACGATTTTTTATGGGCACAGGCATCCCAGGTAATTCAGTCTTATGATTCTTCCTTATCTGCATAAGGCCTTTTTTCCCTAGGTGCTCAGTTTCTATAGGCTTTCAGTTTAATGTTTCTATTCAGAGGGGCAAGAACTTATTGAATCCATTGTTTGGGCTCACAACAAGTTAAAAGTAGCTCCTGCTACTCAGCCTAGAGCCTTGAGCATTGTACAAGGGTGTGCTGTAGGAGTCACTCATTACCTTCAGGGTGGAATTGCCACAACATGTGGAAAGCCTCTTAGTCTCCTCACCGTTAAGATAACTAAAAGTCTCATCCAAGGATGGACGGGGTGATATTCCTGATATTTGCAGCTGAACAGGTTCAAATTCAAGATACAGCCCTCCAAGTAAAATAAGAAGTCATTCTATCTCAAGAGTTCAATACACCCTAGTCACACCTTTATAACTAGTAAGTTGAAGATCTTATAATGGCCATATTCCAGCCAAAGGCCAATGAGAGTATTATAGTACTAGAGATGCTCAGATTGCTTTCCTTCATAGTAATCACTTTCGCAGAAGCTTATAAATTTTAGCAGGATCACCCACTCTATCATGTCTTACAGACACTGCCTATATAGCATTTGCAGTCTTTTTTGTGCACAAATCTTCTATCAATCTCAAGCTTCATAGAGAAGATGAGTCAAGTTATCAGAATAGAGTTCTCAGTCTTCCACTCAGGGTATGCGGAATCAGTCATGGTAGAGACTTTAATGAAACCTGTATTATATCCCAACTTCCCCCTACTACACAATGATAACTTCACAGAGTACAACCAATCCAAAAAATTGGCATTCTCCAGCTCAACAAGATATTTCTGAACATTAGAGTCGAAGCAACGGTAATCACAAGGGCAATTCTGCCGTTGCTTGTTGTGGATCAGATTGGGTTATTTCACTTTTAGTTTCCTTGTAATTCTGCCATCACTTAAGTTGAGCAGTATGGAACTTTTCTATGATTTAAAATTAATATAAATCAGGGACCTGCGATCGGAGAAGACCCACAATCACAGGCTCCTCTTCTTGCTTGCGGAGGACTTTTCCTTTATCTTCTTCTCAGTCTTCTTTGTTCTCCCCCTCTGCTCTTGATCTAATCACAGGAATCTGAATTCTATCATGGTATCAGGGCTTCTGTAATTAGGTTAAGGGTTTCACCATATTCTATTGCCTCTGGTTATCTTTCTTTTCTCTCCTTTTTCTCCTTATTTGGTGCACAGACATTGCTGCCATAATTAAGTTGTAGAATTTCTCTGAAGAGACACCTGAAGTAATCTACCATTACTACTTCTGGAGACCCAGAGGGTTATAATTTTTATAGGACAAGGAGACCCGGTTTTGCACAAGACAGCCCCTGTTTTTCTCATTAATATGCTTTTATGCTGGTTTTTTTTGAGTTGTCTGGACAACGATAAATATGTTGCTGCAATCACTGTTTAGCATCTCTACTCCTTTCTAGTGCTGCGATCAATAAACCAAAGCCTTCTACTGCTGTAATTGATGTTTGATGTTCATTGGTTAGTATCTCTAATGCTTTCTATTGCAGTGATCAATAAATTAAAGTCATCTACTGCTGCAAAATTGATGTTCGATGTTCAGAATACTACTGTTTGCCTTCATGATCAATCTATGTTTATCTGAGTTTCATACTATTACTGCCATAGTTTTGGTCCCTAAACCTGTTTACAGAATCAACTAAAACCCTGTATTTTGGTTTTCTTCTGGTGGAAGGTATCGTGAAGTTTATGCATGGTGTCATATTTACCAGAATCAACAGCAGCTTCTTATTCTTCTGGTAAATAGGAGATTACTCTGTTTCACTTCTACTATCTTGAGACTACAGCTACTGCTATAGTAAGAGTAAATTATTGACTAGCTGTCCATCATATTTGGGTCCTATATTTTGCTGTACCAGCTGCCAATTCATCTGCTGCACCTACAGAAACATCTATCTCTTCACTCTCATCTGAACTTAATATTCAGGTCACATCCAGTAAGCTAAAAGTTAGTTCCAATTATGTTTTACAGGCCCAGGCTGTTTGGGTATATATTTTGGCTAAAGGTAAACTATACTTCATTCAGACTACCCTCCCATTACTAAATATAATAACTATGAGACTTGGTCCAAAGACAATACAATAATTAAGCTACAGTTGGGGAATAGTATGGAACCAAACATCGCAATCAACGTCATGTTTCACTCTACTGCCAAGGGAGTGTAGGATGATTTGGGACATATTCCCAAGAGAAAAATAAGACTCATTTCTATGACATTGTGAGAAACTCTTTCAGTTTCAGCAATCTGGTAAACCATTGCAAGACTATTATAGCACCTCCAAAGGTATGACGGAAGAACTGAATGTCTTTTAGCCAATCACCACTAATATTCAGCATAATGAATTCTTCATTTCCAAATTCCTTTCTGGACTAGACCTTGAACACAAGCACATAAAAGGACACTCGTTAGCTGGAGAAAGCGTAACTACTCTGAGTGAGTTTTTTCTCACCTTCAGCATGTTGTTTCATCAGGGGATTCTACTCCGTCAAATATCTCTAAAGCAGTACTTCAACATTTTACCTCCCTAATCATACGATTGTCACACTGGGTATGTGGACTCACAATAGGGATAGGGTACAAATGTGAGTATGCATCATTAGTGAAGAATCTGCTTTTGTTGGTTCCATAACGTGCTACTGTCAGTTGGGTGTATGGGATAGAAATCTGCCATACTGACCTCATACTTAGAGGACACTTGTTACAATAATGTAGGAATTTATTCTCAGGTTCACCAATGACCAAAGTTCAAGCAATCCTAGGCCAGTCTTCTAGGAATGAATAAACACATTGTGAGTGAGAATGTTACTTGACATGGTACCCACCAGCCAACACAGGAAACATTAGTTGGAATCCTTGTGCATGATCGAAACATATATCTAGATCCAGCACCGTTTCTTAAATGGTTTGCAAAAAATTATTTTCATATAAAAAGTAGTTCTTATTGTATGTTTTTTTTTTTTTAAATGTTCATCCACGTTTTTGGATTCGGTTCATGCACATAGGCTTTCTTCTTTGGGCCCATTATAGAATGGGGGTTTGCAGTAACATTTCACATGCACAGGGTTTCATATTGCGACTGTTGGAATGTGGTATGACTATTTAATTACAAAAAGAGTTCTATGGCATTTGTAACCAGACAATTATTTAGTTATTTATGTACATTAATTTAATTAGAGATTTGGATCAATTAACATATTCCCTATTAGATTACACTTCTTCGCTATTTGAAACAAAACAAGACTTAAGAACTCGAACCAGTCTACAAGCCCAGGCTTGTTGATTCACAATAGGACTTGAAAAGCCCCAGGGGTCCTCTATATAGTCGCAGCAAGGGAGGGCGGCACATAGAGCATTCTGTGTTTTGGCCTGCCACCCCACCCCCACCAAAATCTATGTGACTTTTCCACAGAAAATCCCTGACTTAGGTTTTGTGCTTTGATTCGTTAAAAGTAAGGTCTGGAGTCAGATCCAGTTGCACACTGTGAGTTCAAAGCTTTGTCCTAAAGTGGACAGAGGAATCATCATCTGGAGAAGAAGCAATGCTTGAGGCTTTGAGGCTTGCATATCTTATCCCATTAACTTCTGCACTTTCTTTGATTAATAAGACCTGAATCAATCTCATTCCGGTGCACATTTTGGTTTAGGGATGTGATTGACTTTTGCCTACCATAAAGAAGAGATGCCCCATGCCTATGGGATGAATTTTCTTGTAGTACATTCCCCATGGAAGAGAACAGAAGATTAACTTTTTAGGACTTTGCCCGAAAATTAATGATGTAATTAGTTCTAGATCAATGGGATTATCCCTAGAATCAAGGTAGAATAATATTTAAAATTTATTTTCCCATGAGCTCACTTTTCTAACATTAGCTCGGAGAAATACACAGAATAAACTTAACAAGTCCTTGAACTTCCTCAGGCAGAAACGACACTAAACATGGGCATATCATTAAATAGGAACACATATTAACCTAACTCCAAGAACATAACTATTCTCTAGAGTGCCCCCACCCAACCCCACTCTTTTGTTGGGGGCGGGTGGGGGGGGGGGGGGGTTACACAAAGCTATGGCATCTACTTGTACTACAGTAAGACCCCCTATCATGTCATCTAGGCAGCCACTATAGTCAAGATTTTACATGAAAACATCTCATGCATTCTCAAATTCTATGGCCTTGTGATACATGCTAATCAGATTACTCCTGCAAGACTATCAGAAAGATGGACATAAACTGAATGAAGTTGTTAAACAATTGAGCTTAGCAAACATGACCATGGCTTAAAGAGGTTCAGAATCGTGTCAAAATCCGTAAATGCACCACAGCTCACGTGGCAATGCAGACAAAAGCCATCACAAAGAGGACTTTGATGTCACAGATTATCTAATAGTGCTGCTTTAATGGAATGCATCTTAGTACAGTGCCAACATGTGAAATTGGTCAAAATTTAGCACAGACCTGCTTCAACCACAGATACAGGAAATGGCTCCAGTCACTTTGCTTGGATCGATTCTAGAATTCAGCTATTTGATGTATGCAAGGATCATGCATCCATTTGAACTACAAGCTGTGTAGTAAGCAAGGAATGTGTTTGTTTTTCTTCAAAAAGCCCAGTTAAGAGAGGTTGAAATACTAACAGATGATAAGAGAAATTCAAAAACACTAAAGAAAATACTCATGTGTTCAGGCGTACCATACCTTGACAACAATATAAACTGTAATCGCCAATGTTGCTTGAATTTCCTGCAAAAGTATGATTTCATGGACCACAAACTTTAGTGGCCAATAAATTACAACTATAACAAAGTGAATAAATTTTAAAAAAATGTTGAAATTAAAGAATTAAGTCAAGAAATATTTCGACCCCTTCTGGTTGATCAAGATAATGGAGAAATACTTTTAATTACCATACTTGGTAATTAAACTGATGCGAGAATATTATCTCGATAATGCAAAAGATTTGAACAAGTCATTAATTGAAGGTAGAGAGATTGATTACCCAACGAAGGAGACGAGAGATACTTTCAGGTGAAAGCACTTGAGCTGCGGAGCTGCGAACAACGAAATAGGAGAAGAACAGGAGAAAATGAGAGAGGTAATACGGCTCTGAGACGATCATGTTCAGCCATGAAAGCGGCTTCTTCTCCATGATCTCCAGGTTCCAGCGATCAAACACTTTCGCTTTGCAAATATCAACTCAACTAAACAAAGTACGGTAGTTGCATTTGTTTAGATTCATTCTTAGACGCACTAGGAGGCTGGTATTGGCAGAAGCTTGGGTATGCCGAAGGCATGGGCCATCATCCTACAGCGTTGCGTCTGGCGCACATCGAACGGCCCGCACAATCTAACACTTACAGCACACGCGGGGCCAACAGGGAAATTTATCAATTCATTTTCTTGTTAGAAATGGATCATCAATTTCCTTGTAGATGTGTGCCATGTATCTCAACATCCCATGAAATGTTTGAAATCCATTTATCACTCACATCAATCAATTTTTTTATGTGATTTATAAATAGATTTCAACAATATAATTAAATGTTGGGACACATGACACACATCTACAAGAAAATGGGAAAATAGATAGTCCATTTCCTTGTTAGAAATGGAACAAGGAAATGGACTTGATATTGGTCGCGGCCAATAGGGCTATCCGACGTGTGCTGAATGCTCCAATGTGCCATAGAGGGTCCTCGGCCCGTCCACCAAGCACTCTACCATGCTGTATCAATGGTTTTGTGTGCAAAACTTGGAATGGTCAAACTTACTCTAAGCCTATTGATTATTGATAAAAGATAAAATAAAATAAAAAAAATAAAAGATTTGGATAGTCAATGCAAAGGTTGGTAGAGCCCAGATGAACCTTAAACACCAAAAAAAACAAAAATTGGATAAGAATAAAATAAAAATTACATGATTAGCTATTTTCAAATTTCCTTTTACACAAGTTATCACCTAATTTTTCAATTAACGAAACTAACCAAAACTGAATTTAGATTTACAATACTAATCAAAATAGTGATTTTCATTATTTTTGGACATTTTTACCCCTAAACTAACCATACCAACATATTAAATCTTCTTCCTATATCCCAACCTCTCCATTTATTTTTAAACTTAAAATGGAATAAAGAATCACTATTCTAATTAGTTTTAGTTTTGACTAACTTTGCTAACTGAAACATTGTCTAGGTACTTTTGTAAATGAAACCTAAAAGTAGCTAAGCATGTAATTTTCCCACGAATAAATGGTAAATCTTACCGACTTATGTAACTACAATTACAATTATGGCACCTCTTACACCAAGAACCCGAAGGTTCAATCTGAATCTTCCTCTTTTGAACTAAGCATTGATAAGATTCGCCATTGATAAGCTTTTGGAACTTTTGAGATTCATCAAAGTGCTTTTGCAATATCAATTTATTCCCTTCTCTATTGAAGTTGCATTATTGACCACTAGACCTAAAATTCGCTTGGCAGTAAAATTCACTTGACCTAAAATTCACTTCTTTTTTTTTTTTTTTTTTTTTTTTTTTTTTGTTGTTGTTGTTGTTGGGTGGGGGTGGGAAGCTAATGCAAAGAAAACTTCATTACTAATAGTTATAATTGTATATACTAGATGGTACATATTAAATATGAGAGACTATATCTTTTGTTACACAATTTCTAATATAAGAATATAATGAGACTGATACAGACAAAATAACCGAGAACCAAGTTCAGCCACAGTCAGGTCATTAACCCCGACTGGGATTGGCCCAATGGTTGAACCATCAATTAACATGAAGAGGAAGGAACCTCAATGGTTAAAAAAGGAAACGTGATCCCTTGAAATTCAGGATCGATGATCGTGTCATAAAAGGTAACTTCCATTAACTCCGAAAGAAGGGTAAAACTCTATGATCGGGTAGCCATAAAAAAGGGGGAAGGATTGATCTAATAGTCAAGAGAAACAGGTAAACCCTATATAAACTAAGAGATGGTGCACAGTGAAGGTAACTAAATCGTTTCCCTCCATTATCGTTTTCAATTAAAGCTCTACAATCAGCCAAAGCATTGTTGTGTTCCACTTACTAACTTAGCCTTCGGAGGTGGCTACCCGATCGTGCGGTCGGGCCACGTCTAACTCTATTTTGCAGGTCAGCTTTGAAGATCTGAAGGTTGAACAATTTTTTGGACGCATCATTTGGCGCCATCTATGGGAAACGCTTCAAAAGCCATAGTAGACACCATATCAACAATTATGAGGCATCAGAATCAAAATCTTCATCCTCCTCTAGGAGAAAACCCTCCTGAGGGAAGTTGTGTTCGTGAAAGAGAGATATGCGAAGAAGAAGAAATAGTAGGGGGAGGAATTCACCTAAATGACCTAAATGACGAAGTTCGAATGGTTCCAGTCATTCAGGAGCAGATGAATCAGATGCAAATTCAATTTTTGGAAATGCGATAGATGCTCTGAATGGTGGCCAAATGCCTAGGAGCCCCAAGACAGTCTAATCTTCATGATCGGGAAGAAGCTGGAGAAGGAGCACGAAGGGCTGAGAGAAGAAATTCTTCAGTCAAGGGGCATTCTCCTCAGAGAAATAGACATCAGACCGAGGGCCAAAACTTCTGGTAGGAAAGAAAACCAAAATCTACAAGGAGTACTAGAAGAGTGATCGGAATAAGGAGGACTGGAGAGTTGCCCAGGAGAGATGATCAAGATGTCCAAGATCGTGCATAGGGGAGGCAAACTGGAACTCTCATCAGGCTCAAACGAGAGTGTGAACACACACGGCAACTTCCCAACAATCAGGCAGAGAGAGTGTTCGAGCAATAGGCACACGGGCAATGCAAACAGATCGGGAATTGGCTAACATCAACAAAAAACTGGGACAACTCACGAGGGACAAAAGGACCAATGATATTTATTCTATCATCAGAAAGACCCCATTTGTGGAGGCAATTCCCAAGAACAAATTCCCACATAACTTTAGGCTCCCAACCTTCTCACCATTCAATGGGTCGGGGGATCCAATTGCCCATAAAAGTTACTACCAACATACAATGGTTGTTGTTGGAAACTCTGATCAAATTTTGTGTAGAGTGTTTGGGTCTTCACTCATGGGAGCATCTCATAAGTGGTTCTCGAACTTTCCTTCGGGAAGAATTGTTGATTTTGATGAACTAGCCTGAAAGTTCATTAGTCAGTTCCAAAGTGGGATCCAAACCAAGAAGACTGAAGAGACGTTATTCACTGTTAAAAAAAAGGAAAGAATGAGTCTATTCGGGATTATTTGTAGAGATTCAATGAAGCTACTATGGAGATCGAGAATCTTGATGAACAGGTGGCCAAAACAGCTCTCTTTACAAGCCTCTCCAATAGGCGACTTTTGGAGTTACTGTTGCAGAATATGGCAGCCACAAATCCCAAACTTGTGCAAAGATGTCAGAAGCAAGTAGAAGTAACAGAGATCCTTAACACTCAACAAGGAGAGGTGAAGGCAACCAGTAAAGAACAGAAGGCTTCAGAAAAAGGCCAAGGTTCGAGAGTGCAGAACAACGATCGAGGGTGAAAGTTGTGGTCTGGATGGAGACATCGTTCGCCCGATCATGCAGAGAACACACTGCTAAATACCCAAATATCAAAGATCCTAATGCAGATTAAGGATAAAGACATCTTAAAATGGCCACCCAAGATGATTGCTGTGAAACCCTCACAAACCCTAATCCAAAAATCTATGTTGTAGGTCCGAAGACCCGAAGTCAATGTAGAAGACAGGACCCTCTCTGTTGAACCATTGACTCTGACCTAGAATCAATGGAGATTGATAGTGAAGATCCCATTATGGAAACCTTGAATGACTTTGAGGGAATATGTAGCTTGAATGATGATGACTTGGGAAATGGACTTTGAGCACAATGTTGACACTTTCGGAAGGTCCTACACAATCAGGCAAGACCCTTTCTTAAGTTGGAAGAGGACCTAAGTGGTGGATTTGGCTTCCGAAAACCAAAATTCAACAGTTTGACCTAAGGCACTGCCTTGGTCGCCCCAAGCGACCAAGGAAAGCGACCAAAGCAAGTCCAGGGACAAAATTGTCTATTTTTAAGAAATTAAGTTTTTGGAGCCCTATATGTTCAAACTTCAATCTAATTCGTACCACTTTGCCTCTTAGCTATTGGAGAATGTGAGAAGAACCCTAGAGCTTCCTCCTCAAGCCCAAAGTTGATTCCAAGCATCCAAGCAAAGTTTCTCCGTTGAATCTTCTTCTACAAGGTTAGTATTCGATTCTATTCTCTATTGAAATATTCTCACTACTGTTTCTACTCTTTGTTTTGATTGTGAGGAAGGTCTTACACTACTGTTGTGTAATCCATCCCAAATCCTAACCCGGAAACCCATTTTTTTGTAGGTCCGAAGTCCTGAAGTGAAGGTAGAAGGCAATTGTGGGCCATCTCAGTGGAAGACATTGTGTTTGACCCAAAACCCATGGAGATTGCTAATGGAGTTCCCTACTTGGAAACCTTGTCTGAATTGGAGAAGAAACTGCAACTTGGTGTTGAAGAGCTTGGTTGATGGACTTGACGCCTAGTTGGACATGTTTTGGAATGTCCCCCATTGCTAGATAAGTCACTTGTTGAGTTGGGAGAAGCCCCATTGAAAATTTTGAAGTTTGGAACTTGATTTCCCTATTTTTGGGCTTGCTGTCAGCCTAGGTCGATCACCTGAGCGGATCAGGCTGAGTGACCTAGCTAAGCGACCCACAATGATAGGGGCTTATGTGTAATTTGCTGGATTTTAGGTTTTTGAAGCTCTATTTAATAGAACTTCGTGGTAAACAACCCCACATTGTTCTAAAGCCTCTAGAGAACGTGGGAAGCCTCGCTCAAGCATTCACATTGGAGTTTCAGAAGATCCTCTTCGAATCCTCAAAGCTTTTCAGAGATTCTTCTTCTTTAAGGTTGGTATTCACTACTATCCACACTTCATCTTCTATTTCTTTTGTTCCTTCTATTCTCTCTGATTATGAGGATGATCATATGTCATTCCCATGACTGATCCTCCAATTCCTATTGTTCTAGAGTGGATCTTCATACACTCTATGACTTTGTGAATCTCCACAATATGATTTCGAAGGGAAATCAAGTGTGATCTTCATGATTGACTATCCCTTCTCTATTTTGATTTCTAAAGCATACTAGAATCATTCCCATGATTATTTATATCTAAGATCTTTTGTTCTTTTATTTCTAGAGTGAATTCTCATTCTCTCTAGCCTCTCCGTAGAATTCACTGATTGATTTCGATAAAACTAACTTTTGGTTAATTTAGAAGTCTACTCTATTGATAATTGTTGATACCTAATCTATGCTAGATAGTCTTAGACTACTATTCTAGAGTTTCCCTTAAAATTTCGGAGTGTTTTAAATTCCGGAAGTTGAGTTTCGGATAAAAAATTAGGGTTTATGTCCGTACAGGACACTGGGGTCGATCAGCCTGAGCGACCCAGTTGAGCTACCCACAGTGTCAGTAGTTGCAAGTTTGGTCTATTTTGATCCATTTCACTTCCGATCTTTGAGGGTTTGTTCCTAATGCTTAACCTATGTTTGTTTAGGGTTTATTGGCTAACTTTGGACCTATCCTCATTCTTTTCTACAAAATTCTTCGAAGTTAATTAAGGTAAGGACAGTTGTTTCCTAATAACCTCAAATGCATGTTTACTTGTATTTGATTCGGATTGCATGATCATACTAAAGTTCTTATAATTTCTCTGTTGTAAGTACTGTAACTATAGTAGGACTTGCTCATGTAATTCAATTATTATTTTGATCATGTAAGAATGGTTATTTCCCTATGTATTTATTCATCAGTTGTGCTCATAAATGACTGATTTGGAATGTGATTGCTTAAGTGTAATTGGGGAATGGGGAATGTCCTTTTGACGTTTCTGTCTTTGGACACCAGTGAAGGTGGTATGGGACACTTTCCTATGGTGCCCCTTGACTCTTTCTCTAATTATTGGTTGACATATCTAGGGCTTGTCTAGTAGTGTTTGGCTAGGATTAACCTGTTATATCAAACTCAATTTGGAAGGGAATTGAGACAATGGGGATTTGTGGGTGCTCAAGCTCAGTAACCAACCCATGAGAGGACATAAGTCACATTGTGGGGGCCATATATTAGTAGGGTTGCAGTAGTAGACTTGAGCTTATAGGCGCTCAAGATCGGTAACCAACCCGTGAGAGGACATGAGAGATTCTCATTTACTATTTGTGGATGACCAATAGGGTTGATGAGTCCGTAGTTCGTAGTTCGAGTTGGTTGTAGCCATAGGATATGCTGACTCTAGTGAGAAGGCTATTGGAAAGGATCGCGAGAGGCGACGAATGGAAGTATCTAACTCTGACTTGATAACTAAGTAGAAGACTTGCATTGGGCTAAGTTTAACCTTGACATGCGCCAATACTCAGACCAATGGTGATGTGAGAGAGCGGTGACTTGAACCCCAGCCATGGAATGTCCGAAAGGGATGCAAAACCCAATTACCACCGGAGAACCCAAGATACGGAGATGGTTGAGGGAGAGTGATTTGAGACCTACTTAGGGGAGTATGGTGCAATGACTTAAAGCATGTCTGCCACTAGAGACCTGCATACATAGAGTTAGAAACATACCTGCATGTCTGTTTCATTTCATATTGCATCCTCTATGTTTTGCTATCATGTTATATGTGTTATTGTGGAATAAAATGCCTTGCTGAGTTCTTTTGAACTCATTCATTTTTGCAACAACTTTGTTAGATTTATCTACTGATTTTGACGACTATGAAGGACAATTATATGAGATTGCCTTGAATGACTCATACTACTCCCAAGGTGCTAGCTGTGGTGACTATGAGGGTGAGGACTACAAAGGTGACTATGGAGCGTATCAAGATTAGTCCAACTCTAATCGTCACACCCCACCCGCCGGTCTCGGTTACCCGCCCGACAACCCGTGGGAGTGATCCGTCACAAGATCCATGGTTTTAGTCTATAAACAATAATAAATACAAGTAAAGACAATCAAGAGCAATAATAGTTCAATTAATGAATTTAAAGGATTACAGGAGTCCAACTACTCCAATAAAATAATCAATGAAAGAATAATAAATCAAAATGAATACGAGTTCAGCGGAAGCAATCAAAAGAGTTAAATTATTTTCTTTCCAGTTTCCTTTTCTAAGGCTAAGTAATGTTTTTCATGAATCTCTAGAAAAGGGGTCCTCCAGTTCTTCTCCATTCGTTGAGCATACTGTCTAATCACTTTTCTTCTCTGTTTATCAATGGGTGCGATAAGCGCATTCCATGCAATCGCAGGAGCTCCCACACAGGCTATCTCCATTTCCCATTGTCGGTGCCACATCTTCTTCATACGGGAAGGTTCCTTCATAGGAAACCAATCCATCTTCTGACACATTTCTTCCATCTGCGAGGGCTAATAAAACATATACAAATAAAGGAGTGAGTTCTGGAGAACTCAGTAAGAACAATAACAATTCCCATCCTTATGTCCAACAAATCAGAAATGCATATATGATATGCATGAGTGCAAAATATGAATGCTGCTAGGTCTAACTATGCAAGTCTCTACCAACTGACATGCTTTAAGATATAACACCAACCCTCCTCTGGGTAAGTCTAGTCACTCTGATCTAGCAAGGACTGGTTACCTCTGTAGGGATCCTGGGTAAAATGGAAGGTCCACACCTGGCTCTCAAACCATGGTTGGGGTTAAGTCAACACTCTCTCACCACGACCATTGGCAATGAGTACTGGTGCATGTCGGGGTTTCTAATCCAATACAAGGTCATACATGTAACATGTCTACATGAAGTCCAGATACATCCCCTATGGCACCAACCAACTCGGTTCAGTATCCTTCGCAACCTAGGAATGAGAATCCTCACGGACTGGCTACTGCTATTGGACTTCATTCCATAACCCTATGGTCATCCACATATTGTTGGGGCGGAATGCTCTCATGACTCCTCACGACACCCAGTCCGTTCCTTGGACGTCCATGAGCCCAACCCTAACATATGCAACCCTACCATTTATATGACCAACAGTGGACCAATGTCACATCATTGTCATCACTGGTCATCCAGTTTCATTCCCTACCGAAAGGGTAGTAGCATGTGGGGTACCTAGCCATGCAACTCTAGACTCTACCTAAGAATGTCATCCAATAGTTATGACAGTGCTGGAGACATCAGCAGGCATGTGTCCCATACCACAACCTTTTGATATCCCAAGCTAAAACATTCCAAAGGAATACCTCATCCATCAAAACCACATACTAACCATCATCAATATATCACATTCATAACCAACAAAGTATATATGTAAATAAGATAAACAATAGTAATATAACAAGATTAGCATGTGAGACATGATTTCAGCAGCATATAAAATGAAAGGCTAATACTATCAGACACTGGACTAGCATGTTCAAGTCTATTCATAAAGATAGGATTGTATGCCCTTACTTGCATATAAGTAATTCATCCGTAAAAAGAAATCCGTAAACAATTTATAAAACTTTCTCTTCAAACAGAGGACACCTATACACAGGGTTACAATAAGGTATAAGTCAATTGAATCAAATCAGATCAAAACCAAAAGCCATTTGGTCACTAGAAACCAGCCGGTCGCTCGTGCCGGTCGCTTAGGTTGAGCGATCGCCACTAATGACCGCCCCAAAAACAGAGAGTTTCTGTCACATCCTCCCAGCCGGTACCCAATCTGGCATACCCGAGAGTGTGATCCACAGCCCGAAGATCAGGTATCGAGTAATCAACCTCCCACATAAACAATAACATAATCATGAACAATAATAATCGATGTGCGAAAGATAAACCATAGATCCAAATAAGGAAAGAATGAATCATATATAAATTAGAGTACTAAATATAATCAGAGTGTCTAAATCAGATAAGTAAAGTGAGGCAAAATCCCACTCTACAACCAGCGGAAAAGTAGTTCTAAAAGAGAATAAACATGATAGAATCTAATCCCAATAGCAGGTACAATAGGTAACTAAATTGTTTTCAATCTTATAGACAATATCCCTATAAATATAAATCCCATAAATGGCACAAGGGCGCTTCCACTCTATGGTCGGACTAAGCATCGTACGGAGCATAACCACTCGCGGGATCTTCAGTGTAATTGTCGTAACCGCAATCACCTTCTTGGAGATATGCCTCTTCTCCTTGCGCGTCTTCATACGAGCAGTCATGATATTCAGAACCTGTAGAATAGTCTAACAAACATTGTACAATAAAGGAATGAGTTTCAAAGAAACTCAGTAAGGCAGTTAAATCCATAATAACGTAAATGGCAGGATTACAAAACAAACATAAATGCAACATGGTATGAGACAAACAATGAATGTATGAATCTAACTCTATATATGCTGGTCTCTATTGGCAGACATGCTTTAAGTCATAGCAACGTACTTCTTTAGGAAAGTCTTAATCACTCATCATCAGTTGGTAATGGGTCCGGCATCCCTCGGGACATTCCATGGCTGGGGGTATAGGTCACCACTCTCTCACATAACCATTGGTCTAAGTACCGGCGCATGTCAGGGTAAAGCCTAGCCAAATGAAAGTCTTCTACTTAGTTACATCAAGTCAGATCCAGATACGTCCATTACTCGTCCCTGACGATCCTTTCCGATATCCTTCACACTAGAGTCCTCATAGTCCCTGACTACGGACCCATCAACCCTATTGGTTATCCACATATGATAAACGGGAAGCTCTCACATCCTCTCACGGGTTGGTTACCGGTCTTAAGCGCCCGTGAGCCCAAGTCTATCCATATGCAACCCTACCAATAAATGGTCCCCACAATGTGATTCCTGTCCTCTCACGGGTTGGTTACCGGTCTTGAGTGCCCACAAATCCCCATTGCTACCACGGGTCGTTCGGTCTCAATACCCCTCCGATTAGGGTCTGACATAACGGGACATCCTAGCCAAACACTACTAGACAGTCCTAAATATGTCATCCAACAGTTTAGGAAGGTGTCCAGAGGGCATTTCCGGAAACATCCCATAATATTCCCATAGTAGTCCAAGGACAGAAGTGTCAAAAGGACACCTCTCCTTTCCAAACCATACTTAAGCATACACAAGCATCAATTCATAACATCACATATATGGTAACTTCATATATGGAAAGAAGTCAATAATTACAATCAACTTGTATATAACTGGTAAGTAAATCATACATGAGTCAATTCAATATAAATAAGTAATGCTACTGATATCAAGACAATACCACAGTAGTGTAACATTATAAGAATCTAATTAAAGAAATAAATTAACAAGATTCAAATATAGAAACTAAGATATGCAATTTATGTTGTTAAAGAAGTAACCATCCTTACCTTTTATAACTTGCAAAGGAATCCTAAGAAATCAAGTAAGATCTTGACAAACTTGAGAAGAAGGTCCTAAACAAGTGTATACAACATATTAGGAAAGATCCCTAACAGAAAAGATACCAAAACATCCAAAACAGACCAAATCTGGAGTTGCTGTACTCATTGGTCGATTGGATTGGTCTATTGCCCTAGTCGACCAATCACTCGACCAATGAAGACAGTGGCCTACAAAATCAGAGTTTTAAGATATAAGATCCGAATTTGGTGGTTCAAAAGGGTACTAAACAAGGGGTAAACTACATTAGTAGTATGCTAACATATAGAGGACCTCAAAACACTAATCGAATCAAGTCTTCAAGATACAAATTAGGAAACAAAAAGTTACCATAATTAGATCAATCATGGTTCTTGAAGAATTCAAGATAGAAATCATAGACAAGAACAATAGGAGAATGAATCATTGATTCAGATAAAGATATCATGGAAGGCATACTTAGATCTTCAAGAAAATAGAGAATGCAAAGAGTGTAGACATACCTCTACTGTCCCAACTCAAAAAGGAAAGAAAAACAGAGATGGAGGAGAAGAAGAGAGTGTAGACATACCTTTGATGCAAGAGGAAGAGTTTTGACGAAGATCCGTCAAGATAAACACCAAGGATGCAAGGGAGATGACTTGTAGAGGTCTTTGGTTCGTTCCAAAGAGTTTGGAGGCAGAAAATACGAAGTAGACTCGAGATTGGACTTAAATAGAGCAAGCAAGACCTAATTGCCAAAGACAACCCATTGGTCGAGTGGATTGGTCGATTGGTCCAAATCGACCAATCATCCGACCAATCGGTTCAAAGAACTCCTAAACAGGGAATTGAAGACCCAGAGCAAATCCAATCCTAAAGGGGTTTTGCACACATATCAAGTGACTTACCTAATAGGTAGAAATGCCTTCAAACCATGATAGAGAGCACTCCAAGTCCATCAACTAATCCGATCTTCATCAAGATTCAGTTTCCATAAATAGAACCTCATCATCAACTCTCATGGATTCAAAGCCGACACCAAGTCCTCGCACCGGGATGGCCCAAAGCTGACTTCTTACTTTACTTCGGTCACCGGACCTACAAATAACAAGGTTTCCGGGTCAAGGTTAGGGCTGGGTTTTACATTCTCCCCCCCTTAAAAGAAATTTCGTCCTCGAAATTGAAAGCGTACCTGTGCTTCCAAAGAGGTAAGGAAACTTCTTCTTCATATCTTCTTCCTTCTCCCAAGAAGCTTCTTCAGGGGTATGGTTCTTCCACCGAATCTTCACCAAAGGGATGGTGCGATTCCGCAGATGCTTGTCCTTCTTATCTAAGATTTCGGCCGGCTCTTCATCGTAGGTCAAATCAGCACTAAGTCCTTCAGGTGCTTGCTGCAAAATGTGTTCCGGATTCTCTATGTATTTCCGGAGCATCGAGATATGAAACACATTGTGAACACGAGCAAGAGGCGGAGGTAATGCTAATCGATACGCAACAGGTCCAACCTTTTCCAAAATCTCGAAAGGTCCAATGAAACGAGGGCTAAGCTTTCCCTTAACATTGAATCTCATCACACCCTTCATTGGTGAAACCTTCAAGAAAACTTTCCCTCCAACTTGAAATTCCAAATCGGTCCTCCTCTTATCAAGATAAGATTTCTGTCTTGATCAAGCGACTTAATCCTTTCTCTTATCATATCTACCATAGCACTCGTAGCTTCAATCATCTCAGGACCTAAGACTTTTCTTTCACCTCGACTCACCCAAGACAAAGGTGTCCTACAAGTACTTCCATACAAAGCCTTGAATGGAGCCATGCCTATTGTTGCTTGATAACTGTTGTTATAGGAAAACTCAATCAAAGCTAGGTGTTCATCCCAATTACCACCCATATCCACCACACAAGATCTGAGCATGTCTTCCAATGTCTGAATTGTTCGCTCAGATTGTCCATCAGACTGTGGATGATGAGCTGTACTCAAGTTCAATTGGTTTCCCAAGGCCTTCTGCAAACTATTCCAAAACCTTGAGGTGAACCTAGGGTCACGATCAGAAACAATACTCAATGGCACACCATGCAGGGCAACCACATTATCCACATAAAGCCTTGCTAGCTTATCCAGAGTATGAGTGATCTTCATAGGAATGAAGTGGGCTGATTTGGTCAACCTATCAACAATCACCCACACAGTGTCATTGCCTTTACTTGTCCGAGGCAAGCTAGTCACAAAGTCCATAGAAATATCCTCCCACTTCCAATTAGGAATAGGAAGGGGTTGAAGTAATCCAGATGGGGGTTGTCGAACGGCTTTCACACGTTGGCAAGTCTCACACTTGGCAACAAAATCATCAACATCAGCCTTCAAACCAATCCACCAAAAATGTTCCTTCAAGTCCTTGTACATCTTGGTGCTTCCCGGTGTATAGTAAAGACTGACTGGTGTGCTTCCTTCAATATTTCCTTTTAAATTTCTTCGTTTGCAGGCACGCACAGTCTTCTTCTAAATAATAAAGCACCATCCATGGATATACCAAAGTCGGGGTCCAACTCAGGATTTGAAGAAATCTTCTCAACTTTGACCAAAAGTTCTTGATCAGAACTCTGCAGAGCAACAATCTTATCTCTAAGGCCAGATCTTGCTGTCATGGCGGAAAGAATAAAATCAGAATTCTCAGGGACAATTTCCAAATCAAAGCTCTCAATAGAAGACCACAATGGTAAACTCAAAGCATTCAAATCCAAAGTCTTCTTCTGGTTCTTCCTACTAAGAGCATCAACAACAACGTTTGCCTTCCCAGGGTGATACTGAATATCACAATCATAATCAGAGACTAGCTCTAACCATCTCCTTTGTCTCATGTTGAACTCCTTTTGGGTAAAGAAGTATTTCAAACTCTTATGATCCGTGAAAATAGCAATCTTCTCACCGTAGAGGTAATGTCTCCAAATCTTCAAAGCAAAGACAACAGCGGCAAGTTCTAGATCGTGAGTGGGGTATTCCGCTCATAATCTTTCAATTGCCGAGAAGCATAGGCTACGAACTTGCCATGTTGCATCAGTACGCAACCCAATCCAATCTTTGACGATCGGTATAAACTGTCATACCACCGGAACTATCAGGTATAGTCAAAACCGGGGCACTTGTCAATCTATCTTTCAACTCTTTGAAATTTTTCTCACAGGCGTCAGACCAAACAAACTTCTCTTCTTTCCTGGTCAACTTAGTCATAGGAGCAGCCAACCGAGAAAAGTTCTCAATAAACCTTCTGTAGTAACCCGCCAATCCAAGAAAACTTCTTATTTCCGTTACCGACTTCGGTCTTTCCCAATCAGCCACAACTTGGACTTTTTCAGGATCGACACGAATACCTTCGGCTGAAACCACATGCCCAAGGAATACTACTCTCTTAAGCCAGAAATCACACTTGCTAAACTTGGCGTACAACTTCTTTTCTCGCAATCTTTGCAAAGTGAAACTTAAATGGCTCGCATGCTCTTCTTCACTCTTCGAATAGATCAAGATGTCGTCGATGAACACAATCACAAACTTATCAAGCACATCGTGAAATACTCGGTTCATGAGGTCCATGAACACCGCAGGAGCATTGGTCAATCCGAAAGGCATGACCCTAAACTCATAGTGGCCATACCGTGTTCGGAAAGCTGTCTTGAAGATATCACTAGACTTCACTTTCAATTGGTGATATCCGGATCTTAAGTCAATCTTTGAGAACACAACTGCACCTTTTAACTGATCGAAGAGATCATCAATTCTGGGCAGCGGGTATCTATTCTTGATTCAGCTTATTCAACTCACGGTAGTCGATGCACAGGCGCATGCTACCGACTTTCTTCTTGACAAACAAGACCGGAGCTCCCCAAGGTGATACACTAGGTTGTACGAAACCTCTATCAATGAGCTCATTCAACTGGTTTTGCAACTCTTTCAACTCAGTAGGAGCCATCCTATACGGAGCTTTAGATACCGGAGCGGCACCAGGGACGAGATCAATAGAAAACTCGACATCCCTGTTTGGAGGCACTCCCGATAGATCATCAGGGAAGACATCAACAAAGTCACAAACAACCCTGACTTCATCGACTCTTTTCTCCACTTTACCCTTGCCTTCAGATGAAGCATCATCCACTAGGGCATAGACTTGCATCAGTGCAAACATCACCTTCTTACAAACCCTTCTCTTCTCACCATGAAATTCTAAGACCGGACTTCCACAATTATGGAACTGAATCTTCTTTGAGGAACAAGGAAACACAGCTTTGTGGGCTGTTAACCAATCAATTCCCAAAATAACATCGAAGTCCTTCATATCAAGAATGAATCATTGATTCAGGTAAAGGTATCATGAAAGGCATACTTAGATCTTCAAGAAAATAGACCTAAGAGCATAAATCCAAATAAGGAAACAAAACCTACCATATATGTAACTATCATGATTCATGAAGAAAACATGGTATGGTAGAAGAGAAACAACTAGAGATTGATAGATCATGGATCATGTAAAGAAAACACAGCAATTGACTACTAACATGATTAATATAGTAGATCTAAGAAGATCAGAATTTAAATCAAAAGATGAACAAAGACAAGATCATGATTTGATCATGATTCCTTCAAAAGCTTGCAATGATCATGATTAAGATCATTGCATTAGCCATTAATCCTTAGGAAGATCATGAGAGACAAGTCCAGAGATGTTTGCAACAGAGAATGCAGCATCTCCTCTACTGTCCCAACTCAAAAAGGAAAGAAAAACAGAGATGGAGGAGAAGAAGAGAGTGTAGACATACCTTTGATGCAAGAGGAAGAGTTTTGACGAAGATCCGTCAAGATAAACACCAAGGATGCAAGGGAGATGACTTGTAGAGGTCTTTGGTTCGTTCCAAAGAGTTTGGAGGCAGAAAATACGAAGTAGACTCGAGATTGGACTTAAATAGAGCAAGCAAGACCTAATTGCCAAAGACAGAACCCATTGGTCGAGTGGATTGGTCGACTGGTCCAATCGACCAATCGATCGACCAATCGGTTCAAAGAACTCCTAAACAGGGAATTGAAGACCCAGAGCAAATCCAATCCTAAAGGGGTTTTGCACACATATCAAGTGACTTACCTAATAGGTAGAAATGCCTTCAAACCATGATAGAGAGCACTCCAAGTCCATCAACTAATCCGATCTTCATCAAGATTCAGTTTCCATAAATAGAACCTCATCATCAACTCTCATGGATTCAAAGCCAGACACCAAGTCCTCCACTGGGATGGCCCAAAGCTGACTTCTTACTTTACTTCGGGTCACCTGGACCTACAAATAACAAGGTTTCCGGGTCAAGGTTAGGGCTGGGTTTTACATTCTCCCCCCTTAAAGAAATTTCGTCCTCGAAATTGAAAGCGTACTCGTGCTTCCAAAGAGGTAAGGAAACTTCTCCTTCATATCTTCTTCCTTCTCCCAAGAAGCTTCTTCGAGGGTATGGTTCTTCCACCGAATCTTCACCAAAGGAATGGTGCGATTCCGCAGCTGCTTGTCCTTCTTATCCAAGATTTCGGCCGGGTCTTCATCGTAAGTCAAATCAGCACTAAGTCCTTCAGGTGCTTGCTGCAAAATGTGTTCCGGATTCTCTATGTATTTCCGGAGCATCGAAATATGAAACACATTGTGAACACGAGCAAGAGGCGGAGGTAATGCTAATCGATACGCAACAGGTCCAACCTTTTCCAAAATCTCGAAAGGTCCAATGAAACGAGGGCTAAGCTTTCCCTTAACATTGAATCTCATCACACCCTTCATTGGTGAAACCTTCAGAAAAACTTTCTCTCCAACTTGAAATTCCAAATCGGTCCTTCTCTTATCAACATAAGATTTCTGTCTTGATCGAGGCGGACTTAATCCTTTCTCTTATCATATCTACCATAGCACTCGTAGCTTCAATCATCTCGGGACCTAAGACTTTTCTTTCACCTGTCTCGACCCAGTACAAAGGTGTCCTACAAGTACTTCCATACAAAGCCTTGAATGGAGCCATGCCTATTGTTGCTTGATAACCGTTGTTATAGGCAAACTCAACCAAAGCTAGGTGTTCATCCCAATTACCACCCATATCCACCACACAAGATCCGAGCATGTCTTCCAATGTCCGAATTGTCCGCTCGGATTGTCCATCGACCGTGGATGATGAGCTGTACTCAAGTTCAATTGGGTTCCCAAGGCCTTCGGCAAACTATTCCAAAACCTTGAGGTGAACCTAGGATCACGATCGAAACAATACTCAATGGCACACCATGCGGGCGAACCACATTATCCACGTAAAGCCTTGCTAGCTTATCCGTAGTATGAGTGATCTTCATAGGAATGAAGTGGGTTGATTTGGTCAACCTATCAACAATCACCCACACAATGTCATTGCCTTTACTTGTCCGAGGCAAGCTAGTCACAAAGTCCATAGAGATATCCTCCCACTTCCAACTAGGAATAGGAAGAGGTTGAAGTAATCCAGATGGGGGTTGTCGAACGGCTTTCACATGTTGGCAAGTCTCACACTTGGCAACAAAATCATCAACATCAGCCTTCAAACCAATCCACCAAAAATGTTCCTTCAAGTCCTTGTACATCTTGGTGCTTCCCAGGGTGTATAGTAAAGACCGACTGGTGTGCTTCCTTCAATATTTCCTTCTTAATTTCTTCGTTTGCAGTGCACGCACAGTCTTCCTCTAAACAATAAAGCACCATCCATGGATATACCAAAGTCGGGGTCCGACTCAGGATTCGAAGAAATCTTCTCAACTTTGATCAAAAGTTCTTGGTCAGAACTTTGCAGAGCAACAATTTTATCTCTAAGGCCAGATCTTGCCATCATGGCGAAAAGAATAAAATCAGAATTCTCGGGGACAATTTCCAAATCAAAACTCTCAATAGAAGACCACAATGGTAAACTCAAAGCATTCAAATCCAAAGTCTTCTTTTGGTTCTTCCTACTAAGAGCATCAAGAACAACGTTTGCCTTCCCGGGGTGATACTTGAATATCACAATCATAATCGAGACTAGTTCCAACCATCTCCTTTGTCTCATGTTCAACTCCTTTTGGGTAAAGAAGTATTTAAAACTCTTATGATCCGTGAAAATGGCAATCTTCTCACCGTAGAGGTAATGTCTCCAAATCTTCAAAGCAAAGACAACAGCGGCAAGTTCTAGATCGTGAGTGGGGTAATTCCGCTCATAATCTTTCAATTGCCGAGAAGCATAGGCTACGACCTTGCCATGTTGCATCAAGACGCAACCCAATCCAATCTTTGACGCATCGGTATAAACTGTCATACCACCGGAACTATCGGTATAGTCAAAACCGGGGCACTTGTCAATCTATCTTTCAACTCTTGGAAATTCTTCTCACAAAGGCGTCGGACCAAACAAACTTTTCTTCTTTCCTGGTCAACTTAGTCATAGGAGCAGCCAACCGAGAAAAGTTCTCAATAAACCTTCTGTAGTAACCCGCCAATCCAAGAAAACTTCTTATTTCCGTTACCGACTTCGGTCTTTCCCAATCAGCCACAGCTTGAACTTTTTCAGGATCGACACGAATACCTTCGGCTGAAACCACATGGCCAAGGAATACTACTCTCTTAAGCCAGAAATCACACTTGCTAAATTTGGCGTACAACTTCTTTTCTCGCAACCTTTGCAAAGTGAAACTTAGATGGCTCGCATGCTCTTCTTCGCTCTTCGAATAGATCAAGATGTCGTCGATGAATACAATCACAAACTTATCAAGCACATCGTGAAATACTCGGTTCATGAGGTCCATGAACACCGCAGGAGCATTGGTCAATCCGAAGGGCATGACCCTAAACTCGTAGTGACCATACCGTGTTCGGAAAGCTGTCTTGAAGATATCACTAGACTTCACTTTCAATTGGTGATATCCGGATCTTAAGTCAATCTTTGAGAACACAACTGCACCCTTTAACTGATCGAAGAGATCATCTATTCTGGGCAGCGGGTATCTATTCTTGATAGTCAGCTTATTCAACTCACGGTAGTCGATGCACAGGCGCATACTACCGTCTTTCTTCTTGACAAACAAGACCGGAGCTCCCCAAGGTGATACACTAGGTTGTACGAAACCTCTATCAATGAGTTCATTCAACTGATTTTGCAACTCTTTCAACTCAGCAGGAGCCATCCTATACGGAGCTTTAGATACCGGAGCGGCACCAGGGACGAGATCAATAGAAAACTCGACATCCCCTCGTCTCGGAGGCACTCCCGAAAGATCATCGTGGAAGACATCAACAAAGTCACGGACAACCCCGACTTCATCGACTCTTTTCTCCACTTTACCCTTGCCTTCGATGAAGCATCATCCACTAGGGCATAGACTTGCATCAAAGGCAGACAAACCCTTCTTACAAACCCTTCTCTTCTCACCATGAAATTCTAAGACCGGACTTCCACAAATATGGAACTGAATCTTCTTTGAGGAACAAAGAAACACAACTTTGTGGGCTGTTAACCAATCAATTCCCAAAATAACATCGAAGTCCTTCATATCAAGAAGTACAAAATTGGCTTCCAAGTTCTTCTCACCAATCAACACAGACATTTAGATAACCCCTTATCTAGTTTCACAACAGACCAAGTAGGTGTACTAATCAATAAACAACTAGACAACTTCTCAGGGATTAGGTCAGTCTTCTTGATGAATGCAGATGACATGAACGAATGAGATGCACCCGTATCAAATAAGACAAATGCAGAAATAGAAGCAACTAACAATGTACCCGTAATCACTTCATGGCTTGGATCCCGCTCAAAGACCGGAAATACCGAACACTCTACCGCAGGGAGGAGTAGGAGCACTCTTCACCACCGGAGCAGTGCTGGACAATGCCGCTTCGGACAGCACGAGCGAAATGACCAGCTTGCTTGCAAAGAAAAAGCAAACAGGATTGCTGGGTCCAACTGGGGTAGCTGCAACAGAGGGCTTCTGAACAAAAGGCCTAGCACTTGCACTCACTGGTGGTCGGTTTCCGCCATACTGTCTAAACTGGCCGGGCTGCTGAAAACCCGAGTTCTGACCTACACTCCTAGGGCCGAGAGGTAGGAGTGGGGTAGGGTGTAGGTCTCACAAAACGCCGATCATTACGATCCACCAACCCAGGGTTCCTTGGCTGCCGGGGCCTTTGCACACGTGCACTCTCCTTCTCTCGTTTCTTCCAACTTCTTCGAGTTCTCGCACCACTTGAGCATAGCTCACTATAGGCCGGACTGTGAGGTAAGCTTTAATGGCAGGGCGCGCAGTCCTTTGAAGAACTTCTTCGCTTTGGCGAGATCGACCTTCGGAGAATCTGGAGCAAAGAAATGAAGCTCCTCAAACTTCGTTGGTACTCCAACACGTACAAAGATCCTTGTGTGAGAACCATAAACTCAGCTTCCTTCGCATCTTTCACCGCCTCGGGGAAATAATTCATACAAAAAGCCTCTTTGAACAACTCCCAAGTTACAACTCCTGCATGCAAACCTTCCAAAACAGGCCGAGTGGAGGTCCACCATGCATCAACTTCTTGTTGCAACTTCTGCTCAAGAAACAGAATCTTCCGAGCTTCCGAGCATTGTAGATGTCGGAAAGCCTTCTCCAACTCACGAAGCCACTTGTTAGGAAACAAGGGGTCCTTGGTAACTCCAAGTGAAAGTGGGTACTTGCATCTTCGTAAAACTCTCCATCAAAGTAGTATGAGGAGTTCCAAATAAACCTCCCGCATTCAGGATCACGGCATGAGGATTCACATTAGCACCAGTTCGAGTCTCATTATGCAGAGTCATGAAACCCACCAACATCTCGGTTGAACCGAGCTGCTTGTCGCGATCATATTGCCCATAATATTGGCAATATCACGGAAGCTTCCAACATTCGGGGCACCGGGTATCTCATGGGTACCCCGATCAACGTTAGGTATCTCACCACCTCCATGAGGTATTTCACCACCTCCCCGAGGTATTTCACCACCTCCTTGACCACCGGATTCACCATGCCCACTTCTCGTAGTAACCATTCTCGCAAAACCGAGAACATCAAAATACCGAATTTCGAAGTTTCAACATAAACCACAAGTCCAAATGATTTGAAAACTTAAATCATGCTTAAATATATCCATATAGTCATCAAACAATAATCCATAAGGCAAAAATCACATTTTCCAAAAATTCAACAGCAAAAGAGGTCTCTGTGACCATTGGTCGAGTGATTGGTCGATCGACCCGCCGACCAATGAGTCGACCAATCAAGACGTAATGCGAAAATTCGCATTATAAGCCTCATTTCCACATTCCAACTTCATTTTATCCTCTTTCAAAGGTGAGAGAGCTCTAGGGAAAGTCTCCAAAGGTTCTTACAAGTGTTCTTGAGGTGTTTTGGTGCTTCAACAACAACACATCAACACACAACCATCACAAACAAGGTAAATCTCTCATTCTTTCTTCCATTTTCATCTTCTCATGCTTGCATTTCAATCAAAACCATGCTTTGCTTGTATCCAATGCTAGAAATCATGCTTAGGAATGCTTAGAAACATATTCCTTAGGTTTCAAACACAATGCCATGCATAGACAACAAGTTCTAACATATTGGTGTTCATCTCGCAACGTTTTCATACCGAAATCGTTATCTTTAGAAAATTTTCGTTTTCTCACAAACCGCTTGAAATTTCCGCACGAAATCAAATGCTACATGCTCAAGATGATATTGTAGATAGGTCCATAAAATTTGATTTAACCAATTTCAACTTTTCAAAAATCCAATTTTGACCTAAATTGCAAAATCCCCAAATTTTCCTTCTTGCTGAATTTTTCGCTTTAATTCAAGTTTTCGATCGATTTTCTTCAAACAAACTTCATAGACATGAAATTCCAAGTATTGCGCACATGCTAGTATGTTCAAATCAAATTTTCCCCAAATTTGAAATTTTCCGAAAAATTACGAAAATACCCTTTTGGCTCAAATCTTAAAGTAGCACTAACTGGAAATGTCTCTTGTCTCTTTCACAGATACACACTATGCAGAGGGGAGGGCGAGGACGAGGTAGAGGTCGTGGTCGCATTGTAGGGGCACTTAGGGGCAGAGGTCGGTTCCTTCGGAGCCTAGACAGAGGTTCGGAGACCGGACATGTTCGACACACCACGTGCCGAGTTTTTGTACGAGGCCTACTTCAGTCATCGTAACATCGAGTTGGGACGTCTACTTCACCTACGCCAGCTCGTAGTCTTTAGGATTCGGCAGAGATTCGACACGTTGCAAAGGACTCATCTCTTCACCGAGGATCCGCCGGTATACCCGGAGCTAGTGAGGTTGTTCTTCAAAGAACCTTACCTACACAGAGGAGGCTCGAGGTCAAGGACATCCACTTAGACTTGTCCTAAGGAGCAGGGTCTTCCAGACTCGCGATTCGCTTTTCCACCCGAGCACCGGGCCGAGATCTTGCAGGTTCCTTACTATCCACACAGAGTGTGTGTGGATACCTGCAGGAGCAGATTTGGACAGCTATCTGATGCCGTACGAGCTACGCGAGATATGCTCTACACTATGGGATAGTCGTCGATGCTTCACTCCGTGGACCAGCGGACGGATGACGGATTCTCGCACGGATTATCGGTCGCATAGTCGGCCGAAACATTATGCCGAAGGCCGGACATCACCATCGGGTCACAATGATGGAGGCCTTAGTCATCTACCGCATCTACATGGGCTTCGAGATCGATCTCTCCTACATCATTCAGCAGGTCATGCCGGACTTGGTTCTCGCGGCCTAGCATGCGGAACCTTTGCTATGGGAGGCTACCGACCTTGATCTTCGTAGGCATTTCGGGGTGAGTTTCGAGGATACACCAAAGGGACACCGGTTCACAGGGATACGTCATCGGGACTCGGACCATTCGTCGATGAGACCGCAGCAGCCTCGAGAGATCTCCCGGTCCGGAGGGTGAGGATGATGAGGAGATCGAGGATGAGGATCAGGAGTCGAGGATGGAGGAGAGGATATCGGTCCCGATAGTGATGATCAGGCCGGAGACGATGACAGAGAGATGCACGAGGCTGAGCCAGTGCATCACGAGTTTCCTTCATCACACTTCGAGGCAGGTGGCCCTTCTCATGCAGTTCCAGAGACTTCAGATCTTGGGGCACAGATGAGATCGATGACTTCCATGCTAGAGAGGATGGAGGTCGACAGAGAGCAGATGTATGAGAGGATGGAGTCACGACAGATAGGATAGAGCATCGTGACTCAGCTAGCGGAGGAGTTCAGGAGCATACAGAGATCGGAGAAGATCACCTAGATAGACTGTACCCTAGGATTTTCATTTATGCATTTCGGATGTAATCGTTGTAAAAGCTTTTGAAATTAATGAAGTTCATTTTGTTTCACTTAATTATTGTATATTATGCACCTTTCTTTTTATTTGCATTAGTGACATTTATTTAAGTATAATTATGGTATGTTATTCGGAAATGTTCTCGTTATGCTTCATAGGTTAAGTTTCTAATCCAAGTGTTCTATTATTCACTTCTAAGAGTAGAGGAGTCATTTCAGATCAATGACTCAGAATGTTCAGTTATTGTCTTTTGTGGTTAGGATTTCCTCGAACCTTGGGCTCGATACCAATCATGTCACATCCTCCCAGCCGGCACCCTATCCGGCATACCCGAGAGTGTGATCCACAGCCCGAAGATCAGGTATCGAGTAATCAACCTCCCACATAAACAATAACATAATCATGAACAATAATAATAAAAGTGCGGAAGATAAACCATAGATCCAAATAAGAAAAAGAATGAATCATATATAACTCGTAGTACTAGATATAATCGTAGTGTCTAAATCGATAAGTAAAGTGAGGCGAAATCCCACTCTACAACCAACGGAAAAGTAGTTCTAAAAGAGAATAAGCAAGATAGAATCTAATCCCAATAGCAGGTACAATAGGTAACTAAATTGTTCTCAATCTTATAGACAATATCCCTATAAGTATAAATCTCATAAACGGCACAAGGGCGCTTCCACTCTATGGTCGGACTAAGCATCGTACGGAGCATAACCACTCGCGGGATCTTCAAAGTGTAATTGTTGTAACCGCAATCACCTTCCCCGGAGATATGCCTCTTCTCCTTGCGCTTCTTCATACGGGCCGTCATGATATTCGGAACCTCGTAGAATAGTCTAACAAACATTGTACAATAAAGGAATGAGTTTCAAAGAAACTCGCAGGGCGCTTAAATCCATAATAACATAAATGGCAGGATTTCAAAACAAACATAAATGCAATATGGTATGAAACAAACAATGAATGTATGAATCTAACTCTACATATGCTGGTCTCTATTGGCAGACATGCTTTAAGTCATAGCACCGTACTTCTTTAGGAAGGTCTCAATCACTCATCATCAGTTGGTAATGGGTCCGGCATCCCTCGGGACATTCCATGGCTGGGGGTATAGGTCACCACTCTCTCACATCACCATTGGTCTAAGTACCGGCGCATGTCGTGGTAAAGCCTAGCCAAATGCAAGTCTTCTACTTAGTTACATCAAGTCGATCTAGATACGTCCATTCCTCGTCCCTGACGATCCTTTCCGGTATCCTTCACACTAGAGTCCTCATAGTCCCTGACTACGGACTCATCAACCCTATTGGTCATCCACATATGGTAAACGGGAAGCTCTCACGTCCCCTCACGGGTTGGTTACCGGTCTTGAGCGCCCGTGAGCCCAAGTCTATCCATATGCAACCCTTCCAATAAATGGCCCCCACAATGTGATTCCTGTCCTCTCACGGGTTGGTTACCGGTCTTGAGCGCCCATGAATCCCCATTGCTACCACGGGTCGTTCGGTCTCAATACCCCTCCGATTAGGGTCTCGACATAACGGGACATCCTAGCCCAACACTACTAGACAAATCCTAGATATGTCATCCAACAGTTTAGGAAGGTGTCCAGAGGGCATCTCCGGAAACATCCCATAATATTCCCGTAGTAGTCCAAGGACAGAAGTGTCAAAAGGACACCTCTCCTTTCCAAACCATACTTAAGCATACACAAGGATCAATTCTTAACATCACATATATGGTAACTTCATATATGGAAAGAAATCAATAATTACAATCAATTTGTATATAACGGTAAGTAAATCATACATGAGTCAATTCAATATAAATAAGTAATGCTACTGATATCAAGACAAGACCACAAAGAGTATAACATTATAATAATCTATTTAAAGAAATAAATAAACAAGATTCAAATATAGAAACTAAGATATGCAATTTATGTTGTTAAAGAAGTAACCATCCTTACCTTTTATAACTTGCAAAGGAATCCTAAGAAATCAAGTAAGATCTTGACAAACTTGAGAAGAAGGTCCTAAACAAGTGTATACAACATATTAGGAAAGATCCCTAACAGAAAAGATACCAAAACATCCAAAACAGACCAATTCTGGAGTTGCTATACTCATTGGTCGATTGGATTGGTCTATCGCCTCCAAATCGACCAATCACCACCAATGCAGACAAGAGTCTATAAAATTAGAGTTTTGAGATATAAAATCCGAATTTGGTGGTTCAAAAGGGTACTAATCAAGGGGTAAACTACATTAGTAGTATCCTAACATATAGGGGATCTCAAAACACTAATCAAATCAAGTCATCAAGATACAAATTAGGAAACAAAAAGTTACCATAATTAGATCAATCATGGTTCTTGAAGAATTCAAGATAGAAAACAAAGACAAGAACAATAGGAGAATGAATCATTGATTCAGGTAAAGGTATCATGAAAGGCATACTTAGATCTTCAAGAAAATAGACCTAAGAGCATAAATCCAAATAAGGAAACAAAACCTACCATATATGTAACTATCATGATTCATGAAGAAAACATGGTATGGTAGAAGAGAAACAACTAGAGATTGATAGATCATGGATCATGAAAAGAAAACACAGCAATTGACTACTAACATGATCAATATAGTAGATCTAAAGAGATCAGAATTCAAATCAAAAGATAAACAAAGACAAGATCATGATTTGATCATGATTCCTTCAAAAGCTTGCAATGATCATGGTTAAGATCATTGCATTAGCCATTAATCCTTAGGAAGATCATGAGAGACAAGTCCAGAGATGTTTGCAACAGAGAATGCAGCATCTCCTCTACTGTCTCAACTCAAAAAGGAAAGAAAAACAGAGATGGAGGAGAAGAAGAGAGTGTAGACATACCTTTGATGCAAAAGGAAGAGTTTTGACGAAGATCCGTCAAGAAAAACACCAAGGATGCAAGGGAGATGACTTGTAGAGGTCTTTGGTTCGTTCCAAAGAGTTTGGAGGCAGAAAATACGAAGTAGACTCAAGATTGGACTTAAATAGAGCAAGCAAGACCTAATTGCCAAAGACAACACCCATTGGTCGAGTGGATTGGTTGATCGGGTCCAACGACCAATCACGACCAATCAACGCAAAGAAACTCCTAAACAGGGAATTGAAGACCCAGATCAAATCCAATCCTAAAGGGGTTTTGCACACATATCAAGTGACTTACCTAATAGGTAGAAATGCCTTCAAACCATGATAGAGAGCACTTCAAATCCATCAACTAATCCGATCTTCATCAAGATTCAGTTTCCATAAATAGAACCTCATCATCAACTCTCATGGATTCAAAGCGAGACACCAAGTCCTCCACTGGGATGGCCCAAAGCTGACTTCTTACTTTACTTCGGGTCACTGGACCTACAAATAACAAGGTTTCTGGGTCAAGGTTAGGGCTGGGTTTTACAAAAATCATAGACAAGAACAATAGGAGAATGAATCATTGATTCAGATAAAGATATCATGGAAGGCATACTTAGATCTTCAAGAAAATAGACCTAAGAGCATAAATCTAAATAAGGAAACAAAACCTACCATAGATGTAACTATCATGATTCATGAAGAAAGCATGGTATGGTAGAAGAGAAACAACTAGAGATTGATAGATCATGGATCATGTAAAGAAAACACAGCAATTGACTACTAACATGATCAATATAGTAGATCTAAGAAGATCAGAATTTAAATCAAAAGATGAACAAAGACAAGATCATGATTTGATCATGATTCCTTCAAAAGCTTGCAATGATCATGGTTAAGATCATTGCATTAGCCATTAATCCTTAGGAAGATCATGAGAGACAAGTCCAGAGATGTTTGCAACAGAGAATGCAGCATCTCCTCTACTGTCTCAACTCAAAAAGGAAGGAAAAACAGAGATGGAGGAGATGAAGAGAGTGTAGACATACCTTTGATGCAAGAGGAAGAGTTTTGACGAAGATCCGTCAAGAAAAACACCAAGGATGCAAGGGAGATGACTTGTAGAGGTCTTTGGTTCGTTCCAAAGAGTTTGGAGGCAGAAAATACGAAGTAGACTCGAGATTGGACTTAAATAGAGCAAGCAAGACCTAATTGCCAAAGACAGAACCCATTGGTCGAGTGGATTGGTCGACTGGTCCAGTCGACCAATCAGTCGACCAATCAGTTCAGCAACTCCTAAACAGGGAATTGAAGACCCAGATCAAATCCAATCCTAAAGGGGTTTTGCACACATATCAAGTGACTTACCTAATAGGTAGAAATGCCTTCAAACCATGATAGAGAGCACTCCAAGTCCATCAACTAATCCGATCTTCATCAAGATTCAGTTTCCATAAATAGAACCTCATCATCAACTCTCATGGATTCAAAGCCAGACACCAAGTCCTCCACTGGGATGGCCCAAAGCTGACTTCTTACTTTACTTCAGGTCACTGGACCTACAAATAACAAGGTTTCCGGGTCAAGGTTAGGGCTGGGTTTTACAGTTTCAATCTGAAACTCAGGCTTCTGATCATCCGTT
The DNA here is from genome assembly GCF_041222555.1 of Hakea prostrata. Taxonomy (NCBI): domain Eukaryota; kingdom Viridiplantae; phylum Streptophyta; class Magnoliopsida; order Proteales; family Proteaceae; genus Hakea; species Hakea prostrata. The sequence goes on along the minus strand of NC_142606.1, from coordinate 42,569,984 downwards.
TTCAATCCGAATTTTGGATGATCATAATCCAAATCTCAAATCTATTACTCCCATAACCACTGGGTGAAAGGAAACCTAACAATTATCATAATTGGATTATCCAGAAACCTTCCCTTGATCATATCAGCCCTTTTTACGAAAGCAGGGTTTCGTTTTCGGATCTGATCTAACCAAGATCATCAAAAGAATAGACAATGCAATGGAAGGACCATGAACAACCAAAGATGAATACTAATCTACTTTAATCATAGCAAGTGATGGAGCATAAGTGAACAAGGAATCACTTACCTCAACCAGAACAACTATGGAAGTCAGTAGAACCTTCTGGGACTCCAACAGCACTTTAGATCTGCTTTCGGCACTTCTCTGCAGCCGTCTAACCTCCAAAAACGGTAACCACGAATAAAATATTCGTAAATTAGTCGAGAGTTACTATTTATAGAAGTTAGGGAGAAAAATAGGGCAAAACCCCGAAAACAGAACCAGGCGGTCGCTTGGTTCAATCGACCGCCACTAGCAACCGCCCCCATGTATTTTGCTATACAAGGGTGCTTTTTCCAGGGGGTTGATGTCCAAGTACAACCTAGCCCTAAAGAAGAGATGGGGGAGATCTTACCTTCATTCCGGACATCTCCAGACATCACTTGCCTTCCAGAAGTCCAACTAACAAGCAAGGCAGGCTCTTCAGACAGAGGATCTAGATCCATGGGTTCAGGGTATGAATCATGGACTTCTATCCGAACACTCCACAAATTTACCTGACTAGACCTTCGGGTTCTCGGACCTGCAATACGGATCTCGGGTTAGAAATACGGGGGTTGTTACACTAATGCTAGTACAACGTCACTGGGATTCTAAGACTTATACTCATAGAAAGATTTGGTTTAAGTTTAAAGAGATATTAGTTTAGATTTAGTTTACTTCTTTTTTCCATTTTTGGATGGGTTGTAATCTTAGTTTAGTTTTTGAGCAACTTTTCCGCTGCTATTGTAGAGTGATTTTCCGCTACGCTCTACATTTGATTTAGTCTATTTTGCACTCTGATTATATTGTAAACTCTCTTTGAATCTTAACTTGATGATTTAGTTATAATAGTTAAACATTGATTTTAGTCTTGTTCTTGATTATATTATTGCAAATGTGAGAGGTTGATTTCCTCAAACTGATCTTTGGGGTTGTGGATCACACACTCGGGTTTGCCATATAGGGTACTGGCTGGGTGGATGTGACAAACCAACTGGGTGAATGTGATAACTGTAATGACCTACTTCTTCATCCTCATAGTCTTAGAGTGAATTCCCATTCACTCGATTCTTTCAGTAGACAATACAGTGTGATTTCGGTGTTTAACCTAGCATGAAGACCATGATATATTCGTACTTGAGTTATTTGATTCTAATCTATGTTAGATCTATTACTAGGTTATTTTCTATGCATGATCTACTATTTTCTTATCTTTATAATGAATCCCCATTCATTCTAGTCTTTCCGTGAGAATCCACGGATCAAGCCTATTATTTGATTTAGTAGATTTCTATTCCAATGACCTTGTTTGATGTTTAGATCATCATAGATAGTCTTAGTATGTTATTTTAGAATTTTCCTATTAATTTCAGAGTGTTTGGACTTCAAACGAAGAGTTTTTGTCACATCCTCCCAGCCGGTACCCTAACTGGCATACCCGAGAGTGTGATCCACAGTCCCGAAGATCAAGTATCGAGGAAATCATCCTTCCACATATACAATAACATAATCATAAACAGGAAATAATCAAGGTTTAAATATTATAAACAAAGATTCAACATAAGAAATGAATAAACAATATAATCAGAGTGCGGAAAATGATACCAGATATCTGAAGATATCAAAAGAAGTAGAGAGAGGCGGAAACTCCCTCCACAAATACAGCGAAACGTAGTATAAGTCTAAAAGGAATAACAACTGAAACGAAAGAAAATAAGAAAGACAACTAAACTAAGGGTCTTCTATCCTATAGATGACATCTTCAAAATAGTGGACTTCATCAATCCAACTGAGATGTTCCAATTCCACGTTGCCTCTAATCGTAGTACGCAACTTGATCAACTGAGGGATCATTAGAGTAATCTTGATTGTCGCCAACACCTTGCGTGTAGTATGCTTCATCGGCTTGCACTTCATCGTACTGTCCGTCATAGTAATCAGTACCTGCGGGATAGTCTAACAAGAGATTGTACAAAAAGGAATGAGTTTCGAAGAAACTCAGTAAGGTAGTTAATCCATAACAACATAAATAACATGTGGCAGAACATAGCAAGATGCAATGCAGTATGAAACAGATAATGTATGTATGCACTTAACTCTATCTATGCTGGTCTCTAATGGCAGACATGCTTTAAGTCATAGCACCATACTTCTTTGGGTAGGTCACGCGTACGGCTCCTGTTGGTAGTGGGTCCGGCATCCCTCTCGGACATTCCATGGCTGGGGGTTAAGTCATCTCTCTCTCACATCACCATTTGGTCTAAGTACTGGTGCATGTCAGGGTAAAATCCTAGCCCAATGCAAGTCATCTACTCAGTTACATCAACTCAAGTCCAGATACTTCCATTCCTCCCCTCTCGGGATCCTTTTCGGTATCCTTTCCACTAGAGTCAGCGTATTCGACTCTCTCAAATACGGACTCATCAACCCTATTGGTTATCCACATATGGTAAACTGGAAGCTCTCATGTCCTCTCACGGGTTGGTTACCGGTCTTAAGCGCCCATGAGCCCAAGTCTAGCCATATGCAACCCTCCAATGCATGGCCCCCACAATGTGATTCCGGTCCTCTCATGGGTTGGTTACCGGTCTTGAGCGCCCGTGAATCCCCATTGCTGCCACAGGTCATTCGGTCTCAACACCCTTCCGATTTGGGTCTGATATAACGGGGACATCCTAGCCAAACACTGCTAGACAGTCCTAGGTATGATAATCAATAATTCGGGAAAGCGTTGATGGGCAACCCCGGAAACATCCCATACTATTTTCGATAATGTCCAAGGACAGAAGTGTCAAAAGGACACTTCTCAATCCCATATCATACCTAATCAGAAAGAATCTCAGATCAGACATGACATACAAAATCAACAGTTCATCATATACAAGAGAGTATACAGTCATGATCTAATCGTTAAACAATATAGTAATAAGCAATTCACATAAGCTTACATAATAAAAAGAAAACATAAGCAAGTGCTACTGTTCTCACGGTAGTAAATCAGAAATATAAAGTATAACAACAATAGGTAAACTCATAGTTTCATAAGGTAGAAACCAGAGAGTATGCGATCTATGTAATTAAAGAATAACTGTCCTTACCTTCTAACTCGTAAAGGAACTTAGGGAATCAAGTAAGACCTTGACTAAACCTGAGAAGAAAGTCTTAAACAAGTGTATACAACATGTTAGGAAAGATACAAAGAAGGAAAGATATCAAATCAATCAAAACAGACCAAGAATGAGGTTGCTGTACTCATTGGTCGATTGATTGGTCTACTGCCCCAGTTGACCAATGAGTCGACCAACAGAGACAGTGGCCTTGAAGAATCCGAATTTTTAGAATAAGAAACCGAATTTGGTGGTTCAAAAGGGTACAAAATAAGGGGGAAACTACAATGGCAGCATCCTAGTATATAGAGGACATCAAACCACCAACCAAATCAAGTTTCCAAGTTACAACTCAGGAACCAAAAAGTTAACCTAATTAGGTTAAATCATGGATCATGAAGAAAACATAGTATGATCAAGGATAAAGAATTAGAGGATGATAGGTTACAATTCTTGTAAGGAAAACACATTAATTGGCTATTAACAGGGTCAATAATATGTATCCAAGAAGTTAGGGTTTCAACCTTTATGGCTCCCATGAAAAGGTTGAGATCACAGGATGAAAGGGAAGTAAATTGTTGGCCAATAATAACAAGAAAAACCATAGAAAGATCAAATTTAGATTAGCATAAATATTGCCCATGAGGTTTCCCTCACATGGGAGTTTACCAAAAGGTTTCCAGAAAGATCATACAAGGGTTAGGGTTTCAAGGGTTAATTTGGCTAGGGTTGAGATCATGACAATGATCATAAACCTCAAGGAATAGAATGAGATCCTGGAATAGATGGTTGCAAGAATGCAGCATCATCTTCCTGATCTCAACCAAGAACAGATCAAAGAAAAGAAAATCAGAGATGGAAGAAAAAGAGAACATAGACATACCTGTGTTGCAGGAGGAAGGAGATCACTTGAGTTCTTGCGAGATATCAACCAAGGATGCAAGGGAATTGATTAGAATGGAGTTCTAACTCGTTCCAGAGGCTTAGGAGGTAGATGAGGCGGAGTATTCCCGAGATTAGACTTAAATAAAGTAGCCACGACCTAATTTACAAAAACAGAATCAACGGGACCAATCGACCAATGAGTCGACCAATCAGGACAGCAAGACCAAAACAGGGAATTGAAGGCTCAGATCAAGTCCAAACATCAAGGGGTTTTGCACACACCTAAAGTGACTTACCTAGTAGGTAGAAATGCTTTCGAACCAATACAGAGAGCACTCCAAGTCCATCAACTAATCCGATCTTCAACAGGCTGCAGTTTCCATAAATGGAACACTGACATCAACACTCAAGGATTTCAATCCGGCCACAAAGTCTGCTACTGAAATGGCCCAAAGCTGACTTCTTGCCTTACTTCGGGTTGTTGGACCTACAAACAACAGGTGTAAAACCCAGCCCTAACCTTGACCCGGAAACCTTGTTATTTGTAGGTCCGATGACCCGAAGTAAAGTAAGAAGTCAGCTTTGGGCCATCCCAGTAGAGGACTTGGTGTCTGGCTTTGAATCCATGAAAGTTGATGATGAGGTTCTATTTATGGAAACTGAATCCTGATGAAGATCTGATTAGTTGATGGACTTGGAGTGCTCTCTATCTTGGTTTGAAGGCATTTCTACCTATTAGGTAAGTCACTTGACTTGTGTGCAAAACCCCTTTAGGTTTGGATTTGATCTGGACCTTCAATTCCCTGTTTTGGTCTTGTTGTCAGCAAGATTGGTCGATCGATTGGTCGATCGGGGCCAGATCGACCAATCCACTCGACCAATGAGTGCTGTCTTTGGCAATTAGGTTGTTCTTGCTCTATTTAAGTCCAATCTCGAGTCCACTTCGTATTTGCTGCCTCCAAACTCTCTGGAACGAACCAAAGACCTCTGCAAGTCATCTCTCTTGCATCCTTGGTGTTTTCTTGACGGATCTTCGTCGAAACTCTTCTTTTTGCATCAAAAGGTATGTCTACTCTCTCTTCTTCTCCTCCATCTTTGTTTTTCTTTCCTTTTTGAGTTGAGACAGTAGAAGAGATGCTGCATTCTCTGTTGCAAACATCTCTGAACATGTTCTCATGATCATCCTAAGGATTTGAGGCTAGAACAATGATCTTAACCATGATCATTGTAAGCTTTTGAAGGAATCATGATCAAACCATGATCTAATCTCTGTTAAACTTCTAATCTGAATTCTGATCTCTTTGGATCTTCTATGTTGATCATGTTAGTAGTTAATTACTGCGTTTTCTTCCCATGATCCATAATCTATAGATTTCTAGTTGTTCTCTTCTACCATACTATGTGTTCTTCATGATGCATGGTAGTTACATATATGGTAGGTTTTATTTCCTTATTTAGATTTATACTTCTAAGCCTTATTCCATGAAGATTTATGTATGTTTTCATGATACCATTACCGAAAGCAATGATCCATCCTCCTATTGTTCTTGTCTTTGTTTTCTATTTCAAATTCATCAAGATCCATGATTGATTTAATTATGGTAACTTTTTGTTTCCTAATTTGGATCTTGATACCTTGATTGGATTAGTGTTTTGAGGTCCCCTATTTGTTAGAATACTACTGATGTAGTCTACCCCTTGATTAGTACCCTTTTGAACCACCAAATACGGATTTCATATCTTAAAACTCTGATTTTATAGGCTACTGTCTGCATTGGTCGATTGGTCGAGGACCACTCGACCAATCCACTCGACCAATGAGTACAAAGCAACTCCGCATTTGGTCCGTTTCGGATGTTTTGATATCTTTTCTGTTAGGGATCTTTCCTAATATGTTGTATATACTTGTTTAGGACCTTCTTCTCAAGTTTGCCAAGATCTTACTTGATTTCTTAGGATTCCTTTGCGGGTTATAAAAGGTAAGGATGGTTATTTCCTTAATTACATAGATAGCATGAATCTAGTTTCTATATTTGAATATCATTGATATGATTCCTAAATTAGATTCTTACAATGATATACTACTGTTGCATAACTTTGATTACAGTAGCATTATTTATTTATGTTGAATTGATTCATGTATGATTTACTTACCAATTATATACATGTGATTGTACTTATTGATTTCTTTCCATATATGAAGTTACCATATATGTGATGATATGAATTGATGCATGTGTATGCTTAAGTATGGTTTGGAAAGGAGAGGTGTCCTTTCGACACTTCTGTCCTTGGACTACTACGGGAATATTATGGGATGTTTCCCGGAGATGCCCTCTGGACACCTTCCTAAACTGTTGGATGACATATCTAGGATTTGTCTAGTAGTGTTTGGCTAGGATGTCCTGTTATGTCGACCCTAATCGGAGGGGTATTGAGACCGAACGACCCGTGGTAGCAATGGGGATTCATGGGCGCTCAAGACCGGTAACCAACCCGTGAGAGGACAGGAATCACATTGTGGGGGCCATTTATTGATAGGGTTGCATATGATTAGACTTGGGCTCACGGGCGCTTAAGACCGGTAACCAACCCGTGAGAGGACGTGAGAGCTTCCCGTTTACCATATGTGGATGATCAATAGGGTTGATGAGTCCGTAGTCGGGGGACTATGAGGACTCTAGTGTGAAGGATACCGGAAAGGATCGTCGGGGACGAGGAATGGAAGTATCTGGATCTGACTTGATGTAACTAAGTAGAAGACTTGCATTTGGCTAGGTTTTACCCCGACATGCGCCAAGATTTATACCAAATGGTTGTGAGAGAGTGTGTTGACTTAACCCCCGCCAAGGTTTGTCCCGAGGGATGAAGGACCCATTACCAATCGGCTGCTCAAGACCGGTGAAATGATCCGTGAGAGAATCCAAGATATCTTAAATGGTTGAGGATGTGAGTGGACTTTCCTAAAGAAGTACGGTGTTATGACTTAAAGCATGTCTGCCAATAGAGACCAGCATACATAGAGTTAGATTCATTCATTCATTGCTTGTCTCATATCATATTGCATTTATGTTTGTTCGGAATTCTCGCCATTTATGTTATTATGGATTTTTAATCGCCTTACCGAGTTTCTTTGAAACTCATTCCTTTATTGTACAATGTTGTTAGACTATCCTGCAGTACCGAGTACTATGACGGTCCCTATGAAGAAGCGCAAGGCGAAGAGGCATATCTCCGTGAAGGTGATTGCGGTTACCACAATTACTCGAAGATCCCAAGAGTGGTTATGCTCCGTACGATGCTTAGTCCGACCATTGAGTGGAAGCGTCCTTGTGCTATTTATGAGATTTACACTTACAAGGATGTTGTCTATAAAGTGGAGAACAATTTAGTTACCCAATGTACTTGTTACTGGGATTAGGTTTTGTCTAGTTTATTCTTTTAGAGCTACTTTTCCGCTGGTTGTAAAGTGGGATTTTTGCCTCACTTTACTTATCTGTTTGATACTCGATTATATCTATTATTCCGATTCATTTATGATTCTTTTTTTTTTTTTTTTGTCTCTTTTTTTTCTTCCCCCCCCCTTTTTTTTTTTTTCTTTTTTTTTTTTTTTTTTTTTTGGGGGGGTGTCCCCCCGAACCCCGGTCTTCGGGCTGTGGATCACACTCTCGGGTATGCCAGATAGGGTACCGGCTGGGAGGGCGTGACAACAGGGTTTCCGGGTCAAGGTTAGGGCTGGGTTTCACAGTTTTTGACACCGAAGTCTTCATTGTAGCTAGCCTCCGGTTAGTAGTATGAGGTATCCGGGTCCGCCTCAGGGAACATACCATCAGAGTAATCACCTGTAGAGTAGTCTAGCAAAATATTGCAACAGAAAAGGAATGAGTTCAAAAGAACTCAGCAAGGTAGTTATTCCACAACACATAAGCCACAAGATAATCATAAAATGATGCAGATGATATGATATGATTCTAACTCTAAGTATGCTGGTCATCTAGGGTAGACATGCTTTAAGTCGTAGCACCATACTTCTTTAGGTAGTCTCAGTCACTCATCACCGGGGTGAATTGGGTCCTGCATCCCTCTCAGACAAATCCATGTTTGGGGTTTCGGTCACCACTCTCTCACATCACCATTTGGTCCAAGTATTGGCGCATGTCAAGGTAAAGCCTAGCCCAATGCAAGTGATCTACTTAATCATATTATGTGAGTTCCAAATATGTCCATTCCTCCCCTCTCGGGATCCTTTCCGGTATCCTTCACACTAGAGTCACGGATATTACTCACCGGACTCATCAACCGTATTGGTCATCCACAAATAGTAGACGGGAAGCTCTCAGGTCCCCCTCACGGATCCTTTCACCGGTCTTGAGTGCCCGTGAGCCCAAGTCTAGCCATTTGCAACCCTACCAATAAATGGCCCCTTTCGGGTAACCGCAATGCAATTTATGTCCTCTCACGGGGTGGTTACTGGTCTTGAGCGCCCACAAATCCACACTACTACCACGGGTTGTTCGGTCTCAATGCCCTTCCGATTTGGGTCTGATATGATAGGGACATCCTAGCCAAACGCCATTAGACAAGTCCTATGTATGTCATCCAATAACCCGGGAAAGCGTCGATGGACATCTTCGGAGAACATCCCATACTATTCCCTCCGATGTCCAAGGACAGAAGCACCAGTAGGGTACTCCTCAATCCCAAGTTATACTCAAGCAATCACATGCCCAAGTTCATCATATCAACTCACAAGATACAACATCATAGTAAACATTCGATTCATGACATTGACATAATTCATCATATATTGAAATTGATAAACATAATAAGACATTGAAATAAAACTAATGTAAACACAAAGCTATTGTTGAAAGACATATGTAACAAGTCTAACATGATAAGAATATGAGATAGAGACTATGTTCACTAGGTTAGGAATACCAAGTCAAAATTTCATGTCCTATGTAATTATGTCGATAACTCCTTACCTTGAATTGGAGAAGAGGATGGTCCAAGATCACAAGCAAGTGGTCCAAATAGTCTTAAAACCCTAAACAAGCATATATGAAGGGTTAGAGAAGAAATCAGAACAATCGGAGATCGAACGAATCAAAACTAGGCAAAAGTTGCTGACAACAACTCTGTTGGTCGATACATTGGGTCGATAGTATCGACCAAAAGAATCTCGGACAACAAGCTGGCTTTTTGGGTTTTGGCCCAAATTTGGTTTTCCGGGTCTCGGATCGATACGAAACTTGGGGAACAGTCTAAGCACAATATAGAGACACTAATTATCAAGGAATTAACATAATCCAATGGTCCATTTAGAAATCCCCAAATTGGCATATCAAGGTCAAGAGTTGTTAATCATGGCATTGGCTGTATCTTAATGCAAATTGGGGGAAAACATAGTGGATTAGGTAGGGAATCACTTAGGAGCAATATTGAAATCATATGCAAGGTATAGATTAGGTTAATCATAGGCTTCATCTCAGTTTTGGTAAATAAAGCAAGTTGGTGAGCAATAAACCATGGGAATGCATAGTTAATGATCATGAGGTAAATAAATCATAGCAATATCGAGGAAAACATCGATGTATAAGGTATAGAAGACTCATGGCAAGGTGTTTGCAAGGTTGCAGCACCTTGGCCATGGTCCCAACAGTAAAATAAGAGAAAAGATGAGTGAGAAAGTGACTAGGAGAGAGAGTCATACCTTGAGAGTAGAGCAAGAGAGTGGAAGTGAGTGGTTGGCAATGATTAATGGGGAAGATGCTTCACCATTACCAAGGAGGAGTTCTTGAGAGGCTCTTCCACATTCTCAGATGTTGCAATCGTTGGAATAGGGCTCCAGTCTCGAGGAATAAATAAATAGAGTGAAGAATATTCCAGAGAATCTTTAAACCTGGGTTCAGCAACACTGTTGGTCGATACATTGGGTCGATAGTATCGACCAATACATGTTTCTACAGAATTTTTAAGAATAGTTCAGCAACTTTAGGTGTGGACTTGGAGGGCTATACAAGGTCAAATTGCATGGGGTTTTCTCCTATAGTTCACTCAAGAAGTCTAGTTTCATGGAGTACCTTCGGATTGTGCACAGGAGTCCGTTTGATATCTCAACTGTCTCACCCTTCATCAGTGCGCAGATTCAAACTTAACACTGATAATGTGCTCAAGGGAGGAGCAACATCATCAATGTTCATAGACTGGAGTTCCGACACCACGTCATCAACTAGTAGGGCCCATAAGTCCCTTCTACCACCACTTCGGGTCTTCGGACCTACAAACACAACAATGTCCGGGTCAGGTCAAGGTTAGGTAAAAGCTGGATTTTACAATTAGGGTTTGTTTCTTATACTCTCTACATGTTTGTTTAGAGTCGTTTTGGTGATTTTGGACTTGCCCTTTGATCTCTTTCTCGAAGATTACGAAATCTAATATAAGTTAAGTACGTTCACTCACAATTGACATTATTACATTTCTTATATTATAGAACTTGTATGCATGTGTTAGCTAATGTTTTAGAATTTTCTCTATATTGTCATGCTTTTGTAATTACAGTAGGCTATTCATGATATTATTTACATACTTGTATTTAATGTGAATGATGGATTGTGAGTTGGATTCTATTGTGATATTTATGGAATCATGATGTATTGTGATTGCCTAAGTGTGGTTGTGGATCGGGAATGCCCTTTTGGCGTTTCTGTTGTTGGACACTAGTGGATGTGGTATGGGACGCTTTCCTATGGTGCCCTTTGGCGCTTTCCGCAACTACTGGATGACATACCTAGGTTTGGTCTAGATGAGTTTGGCTAGGGAAAACCTTGTCATATCTGACCCTATCGGAAGGGATATTGAGGTCGAGTGATCTATGGCAGCAATGGGGATTGGTGGGTGCCCAAAGCCAATAACCAACCTGTGAGTGGACAGAATCACATTGTGGGGGCCATTCATTGGCAGACTCGTACATAATAAGCTTGGGCTCATGGGCGCTTAAGACCGGTAACCAACCCGTGAGAGGACATGAGAACTTCACGTTTATTATATGTGGATGACCAATAGGGTTAAGAGTCTACATATCCAAGAGGGAGATGGTGACTCTAGGGAGGGAGATACCAAAAGGGACTGCCTAGGCACGGAAGGGAGGCTATCATTCAGGAACGAACTGTCTAGTGCACGAAAGGCAGGTATCCTACTTCGAGTAGATGTGACTTAGTAGACGACTTGCATTGGGCTAGGTATAACCCTGACACATGCCAATACTCATGCCAATGGTGGTGAGAGATAGTGTTGACCTAAACCCAGCCATGGAATGTCCGAGACGGATGCAAGACCCAATTACTGCAGAGCAAAAGACGTGCTTCAGAGCCGTGAGGGAAGAGTGAATGGGACCTATCCATAGGAGTATGGTGTCTTATCTTAATGCTTGTCTGCCACTAGAGACTAGCATATATATAGAGTTAGAAGCATACTTGCATTCATTGTTTCATATCATTTGCATCATGCTTGTTCTGAACTGCTTGTAGTTGTTTACTGTGATTGAACTATTTGTTGAGTTCTACTGAACTCACCCTTCGGGGGATATGTTTTTAGATGACTTTGTAGGTTCGGAAGAGATCTCGTGCACCAGTATGGAGGACCCTTCCTTATTTGATATAGCTATGGACTAAATGGGAGAAGCTAGTGACCAGTGGTATGAACCATACACTAGTATGGATCACTTTGACTGCTCCTATTGATAGCAGTAGACATTGTCTTGTTCGCCGTTGGGATTGTGAGTTAGATGTTGATCCGAAGATGCAAGTGCATAAACCCAAGGTGAAGACGACGAAGACTGAAGAAGAAGAAGAAGATGAAAAGCCTATGGAAGATTGATTTTTGATTCCTGTGAGTTAGATGCTGATCTGAAGATGCAAGTGCATAAACCCAAGGTGAAGAAGACGAAGAATGAAGAAGAAGAAGAAGACGAAACCTATGGAAGATTGATTTTTGATTCCTTAGTTTTTCTTTTATCTAGTTGTAATAGCTTAGAGTTACTTTAGAGTTTTGATCTACTCTTCCGCTTTTGACCTATAAAGTTATTTTTCGCTATACTCTATAGTTGTTCTTTGATTGGTATCATTTTATTCCGCACTTTGATTATACTCCAATTATACTTTGAGATATATTCTTTGATTTGTTTCTTAATATAGTTGAACATTGATCATTCGTTGCTCGTGATTGTATTATTGTGCAATGTGGGTATTTGATTACCCTAAACTTGACCATGAGACTTGTGGATCACACCTCCGGGTATTGTGGTTAGGGTATTGGCTGGGGGAATGTGACAATTGCCATACTTGGAGAAAGAAATATGGAGAAATACTGTCGTTTTCATATAGATTATGGGCACTACACTAATGGTGTAGGCATACATAGAGAGATTGATATCCTAAGGACACCTGTCTAGCTTTGTAAAGGGTCGAGGTGATGTTTGGGATAGAAGAGCCATTGGAGAGAAGAGACGGGATCATTTTGGAAGTAGAGACCGTCGAGCTGAAACCCCTCATTCCAAGAAAGGGAAGGAGATAGTAGGTGCCAGTCAATCCTTGATCCTCACAATATTTGGGGGCCCAGAACCTGAATCCCTTCAAAAGTTGAAAGCAAAATCGAAGTTCGTGGGATCGAAAGAAGTGATACAAAGAAAGAGACCGAATGTAAAAGAAAGCATTGTCTTCAATGAGGAGGACGAGAGAGGTGTATGTATACATCACGATGATGTGCTTGTGATTAAGGTCAAGATCAACCATCAGGAGGTATACACACAAGATCATCAGCAGATCTTCTGTCTTACGAAGCATATCAAAAATTAAAGATGGAGGAAAACTTACTGAAGCCAACCTCCACCACCTGTATGGCTTTGCTAGATCATCAGCAATAGCGGATGGATCAATACAACTAGATCTAACAGTTGGAAACTTCCCAAAGGAGACTACCATTTGGGTAAACTTTGGTCGTTCGGGAACTCCCTGCATATAATGTAATACTCGGGAGACCATCACTTACAAAGTTGGGAGTAGTCTTATCAACTAAGCATATGAAGATCAAATTCCCGAATGAGAAAGGAGTAGGAGAAGTAACTTTTGATCATAAAACTTCTAGATAGTGTTACATATCTGAAAGATAAGGCTGGACCAAGAAAAGTTGCAGCTTTATTGATTGAAGTGCAGGATGATCATGATAAAGACAAATGCAAAGACCCAAACCCATTGAAAAGCTAGAGTGAATCCAATTGGTTTCGGTTGACAAAGCAAAGACCACATTCATTGGATTAGAACAATCGGTAAGCTTCAAAGAAGAGCTGAAGAAGTTCCTTTGGGAAAATATAGACATGTCCACATGGTCGGTAGCTAATATGCCAAGCATAGACCAAACCATGGTAGAGCACAGACTGTGGATAGACCCGAAGGCCAAACCTATAATACAGAGAAGAAGGAATTTTTCAACTGAAAAGTACGAAGCCATCAAAAACGAAGTGGAGAAATTGAAGGGTTCAGGATTCATCCAACTGATTGAGTGTCCAACTTGGTTAGCCAATGTCGTGATGGTCAAAAAGGCAAATGGGAAATGGTGGATGTGTACCGACTACACAGATCTCAACAAGGCTTGCTCGAAGGACTGCTATCCCGAATCGATTCACTCTTCCCTTGTCTAATAGTAAACAAGGTTTCCTTGGCCTTCTTGATCTGGATTCCACTATGGAATCGTCCTATGAATTTGCGTGCCAATTCGTAGAAATTCAGGATCCTTCCGGATGGGAGGTTCGAGAACCATTTCTTTGCTGCTCCCGTCAAGGACGAACCAAAGACCCTGCAAAGGATTTCATCAGAATTACCCGCAACTGCCATAGTTTGCTGATAATAACTGATGTGGGCCATGGGATCTCCAGAGCCATCGAACGTGGAAGAAGTTGGCAAACAAAAATTGTGAGGAAACTGATATCCGGCAATGGGCTCGGCAAATGGAGTCTTTCGAATAACCGAATAGATATCATCAGTTATCCTCCCTCTCGCCAATTGTCCGAGCTTTTGATTGATATTGGCCAATTCTTGACCAATATGTGCTTACCGATTCCCATCTACACAATCACTCCCTCGAGCAACACGATCATTCTCTCGAACAACACGATCATTATCTCGAGCAACACGATCATTATCTCGAGCAACATGATCATTAACTCGAGCGACATGTCTGTTGATTGGTGAGTGAGTTCGCACTCCTGCACCCAACCTTGTATTTTAATCGGTAGTGCCCCTTGTGGTCCGTCAAACCGATTGCCGCGCCAAGGGAGATCCTCAGTTCTCCTAGGTACTCGGTTGCCTTCCCGAAAGTTCTGACCGACATTCTGTTCATCGATCAGTCTTTGATCCCGCCGTGATGCACGCCTTCCTGCATCACGATGATCGAGTTCTTGTGGTATTACCACTTGTCTGGTCAGCGCACGGAGTGTAATATCCAGCCCTATTCTAACCTTGACCCTGACCCGGATCCACTGTTGTATTCAGGTCCGAGGACCCGAAGCGGTGGAAGAAGAGATCTATGGACCATCCTGATTGATGATCATAATTTGGAGACCGAGTCCATGGACATTGACAATGATACCCCTTGCTTAAATGCATTGTCAGTGTTTAAGGAAAGTCTGCGCATCGGAGAAGATTAACTTGGTTGATGTACCAAATGACCTCCTGTGCACAATCCGAAGGTATTCCCCGAAACTAGACTTCTTGATTGAATTGTGGAAGAAAACCTCACTCAATTTGACCTTGTATAGCCTTTCAAATCCCTACTTGAAGTTGCTGTTCTAAACCTGAGTTTTCTGCTAAAATCATCTTGGTCGATCATTTTGGTCGATACCATCGACCAAAATGTCCCAGTCTGCCAAGTTAATGGTTCCATGGAATATTCCTTTTCTATTTAATATGACCTCGAGCCTTGAGCCTTTTGCAATCATTTTTCTCACCTGGGAACGTGGGGAGAGCTTCCCAAAGCAGCTCCTTGGTTAGTGTGAAGGGTATCTCATCAAAGACACTTAGTTTATCATTGATTCTTGCCTTCATCTTCTACACTAAGGTAAGACTCTTCATTCCACTCTCTACCCTACCATCTTCTACTCCTTTCTATTGTCATCTTGCTGATGGGACATTTGGAATGGTGCTGCAACCTTGCAACCACCACTCCAAGTGCCTACTCATGCTCAATCCATGATTCCCTTAGCCATTCATTGATGCTAATGCTTATATCTCATGCCTAGCATATGTATTCCATGCTTTACCTATTAACATCATACCATTTGATATCAAACTGAGCTATAAAGTGTATTATGTTCATGTTTAACATTGCCATATGATTCCAATCGAATTTCTATTAGTTCCTCTAACTATTGCATGCTATTCCTCATCAATGCAATCAATTCCAACTCATGCCATGATGTTTATCACTTGAACTTGATAGCTCAAATTGGGGCTTTTTAATTAGACCATTGGATTGGGTTAATTCCTTGATTTATAGTGTCCTACTACTGTTGTTAAGTATGCCTCCAAGTTCCAGATTGATCCGAACACCGGAATCCTCATTTCGGACCAAAATCCCCAAAATCCACTATTCTGCCCGAGGACTATTTTGGTCGATCATTTTGGTCGATACCATCGACCAAAACCATCGACCAAAGTTGTTGCTGACAGCAACCTTGGTTAGTTTTGACTCGAATGATATCCGATCTTCCCGACTTCTTTTCTAATTTATTATTGATGTTTGTTTAGGGCCTTAACACTTCTATTGGACTATTCTTGGTATTCTCAATTCATCATCAACTCATCCAAGGTAAGTATGGTTATATCCATAAACATATAAGTCATCAAATATTGAACTATGCTTTATTCAAAGAATGAAGTCCCTAAATTCTTTCAATCATTATGATACTGATACATATGTGTTGGAACAGTAATATTTAAATCTTTATACAATTGTTGTGTTACTCTATCATTTTGATTTGCTTATGTTTATAATGATTCGTTTCAATATCATGATTTGAGTACTATTATGAATATGCATTGGATGCATGAGAAATGATGAGATCTGATGTGTGATTGCTTACGTATGACTTGGGATTGGAGGGTGTCCTACTGACACTTCTGTCCTTGGGCATCGGAGGGAATAGTATGGGATATTCTCCGATGGTGCCTATCGACACTCTCCCGAGTTATTGGATGACATACATAGGAGTGTCTAGTGGTGTGGCTAGGTTCATCCTTGTCGTGTCAGACCCGAATCGGAAGGGCATTGAGACCGAACAACCCGTGGTAGTGTATGGTTGGATGGGCGCTCTATGCCGGTAGCCAATCCGGTAGGGGACATAAACCATGCTACGGATACCTGAAAGGGGCCATTTATTGGTAGGGTTGCATATGGATAGACTTGGGCTCACGGGCGCTCAAGACCGGTAACCAATCCGTGAGAGGACGTGAGAGCTTCCCATTTACTATATGTGGATGACCAATAGGGTTGATGAGTCCGAAATCCGGGATTTCGCTGACTCTAGTGTGAAGGATACCGGAAAGGATCGCCGGGGGCGGAGGAATGGACGTATCTGAATCCGACTTGACCGATCGAGTAGATGACTTGCATTGGGCTAGGCTTTCTTTGTGACATGCGCCGATGCTTGACCAAATGGTGATGTGAGAGAGCGGTGACCGATTCCCCTTACCATGGTTTTGATGACTTTACCGATCTTCCCCGGGCATTCCCAAGATATGGAAATGGGAGAGTGACTGACGACCCAGAGAAGTACGGTGCTATGACTTAAAGCATGTCTACCTTAGAGACCAGCATTCATAGAGTTAGGCTCATATCTGCATCATATGTTCCATATCACATTGCATCATTATATGTTCTGAATGTGTATGATTTCTAATTATGGAATAACCTCCTTGCTGAGTTCTTCGAACTCATTCCTTTTGTGCAAATGTTTTAGATTACATTCCAGGTACCGAAGATTACGATGGCACCTCCTATGAGGCGGACTATGATTCCACATACTACCCTCCGGGTAGTGGCGTCGGTGAGGATTCGTATATTGGAGCCGAGGAGGATTATTATTCGCACCAGGGTTAGCCCCACAGTTGTGCGGGAGCGGCAGCGCTGGGTTTACTTCATCCGTACTATTGAGGAGACTACTATTAGTATAGAAGAAACCCTAGCATAGTGCCCCATTCCCCTGGTGTATTTGTGGAAACATTGGTCTTGTAACTAACTTATCTTTGAGTTTACCCTTTTGACACTTAGACATGTATTTGACGTTATCACACTTCTTTTCCGCTGTTCTGAGAGAGTGGTTGTCATACCTTCTCTCACCCTTATGATTATGCTTTAATGTTATTGCCTTCCGCACTCTGATTTATTTGGTCTTATCTTATTCATGATATTTAGTATTAACTGTTTTTACCATTGATTATTATTGTTCATGATTGTGTTACCGTGTATGTGGGAGGCATGGACCTCAGATCATTGATCCTTGGACTGTGGATCACATCCCGGGTATTCCAAATGGGGTACCGGCTGGGTGGATGTGACACGGAGTGCCTGACTTACCTCCAGCATCTGAAGTTTCAGTTGATCCAGTTGATACTTGAGTAAATCTGGAGGATTATTACCCCCTAACCACCATCTACTTCGAGCAGACGACTTCCCTGTGGAATATCTGGATTGTTCACTCCGGGAATTTGGACGCCAGCATCTCGCTGTGCAGCAGCAGCTGCTGCTGCTGATCTAGTCACCATAGCTTTTTGAAATGTTTCCCACAGACGACACCAAATGATGCGTCCAAAATCTACTTAGCCCTTAGATCTCCTAAGAGTGACCTGCAAAATAAAGCGTCAGATGTGGCCCGACCGCTGGGATCGGGAGTCCACCTCCAAAGGCTAAGTCAATTGATGAACTTAATCACAAACGGCTCTACTAGACACAGAGCTAAGGAATGAATAACAAGAATACGATTCAGATAGTAAGCATCTGAGTGTTTTCATCCGTCCCTACCTTGTGGGTAGGTGATGTCTTATATAGAGTGTACCTTCGAATCTCCTTCGTTTGATGTTTTTTAGCCTTCTTCGGATAGTCATTGGATCTTAATTGATAGATCCGTTGAGTGATAGACTTCTACTAGTTTGGACTAGTATATGACTCCTAGGATAACCTGACTGTTATTTGATGGTTATCCATATGATAGCGATGATTGACAGCCGCCGAATTTTGCTAGCCATCATTAGGTTGATTAACCTACTCTAAAAGTATCGGATTAGGGCGTGGTTGTGACTGAGTTAGTTTTCTTCCTCAGCAAGCTATCTCCTGGACCCGGCTCACTCGGAAGGGAGAGTCGATTCCTTTCGTCCCGACCGGAGTTGAGGGTCAAACCAAGAATGAACCAAGTTCGATCATATTTTATCCGTATCAAATCCATTTTCAAAATGTCACAATTAGCTATGATTTTGGTGTAAGACTTCAATTCGAATTCATTAAATTCCTACTAGCTAATACGCCTGCTCTTGAGAGTATGACTATTTGTTGCCACAGAAAAATTGATGCCGTTGGCCAGCCTGTGGAAGGGTCGAGGTTTTTTGGAAGAATTATTGCAATTGCCTAAAGCATCCATGGATGCACAAATTAATTACTTTGAGCAACATTGGCTTTGTAGCACTTAATAAATGAGGTGCAGATGATAGATATGGATTGGCACTAGAAATCAAGATTGTGTATGCAACCATTCTATATGATCACATTATAGCAAGTTGGATTTTTGAGGATGACATACTTGCCCCTTTAACAAGAATGAACCAAACCTGTATCTTCTTCTCTGTTTCTCTTTCTTCAACCACCACTCCTTTCTCTTTCTGTTTCTTAAAAATTCAATGTTAAACTTGGTATTTCTCTGCTTTTGATGGAATTTTCCTTATTTTGCAGCGTAGAGGGAGAACCCAAGTCAGTAGTGGACATTTCTCGCAGGCCACTTCAGCAGCATTCAAGGGATATGCCTAGACTTGCACCCTGCTTCCTTGGGGAAGCTACCTCTTACTGCTTCTATGCAGAGGACCAAAATTCCAAGCATTTCCTATATGTCCTTGCAAAACCCAGTCCTTGAACCAAATCCACCAAGCCAAGACCAAACCCACCAAACCATCCTTTCAGGCAATGCACACCAGGTGGCCTCCCAATGCATATGTAGCTGCTTCCAGGAACGTTGTGCAGTTTTTTGCTACAAATCTCCATTTCCAAGCAAACCATGAAATTAGTGAAGGGCATTGTGGGTGCTTAGTTTCAAGAGTTTCAATATTGTGGTGATAGACTTTGAGGAGACTTGTGACGAGGAAAAGAATCCCCATCCACAAGAAATCATTGAATTTCCATCTTTCCTTGTGAACAGTGTGACCAGGCAACTATAGACTTCTTTTCAAACATATGTGCTGCCTACACTTCACCATAACCTAAGTAATTTTTGCAAAGAGCTGACTAGCCTTCAACAAATTCAGGTGGATAGAGGCATTCCAGTAGGTGATGCTTTGCTTATCCATGATAAATGGGTGGAAGATAAAGGAATTAAGCACACTAACTTTGCGGTGGTAACATGGTCAAACTGGGATTGCCGGGTAATGTTGGAATCTGAATGCCGCTTCAAAAGGATCCAAAAACTGAAAAGTGATGAGTCCATAGTCCGAGTTAATGGGAGCCATAGGATACGCTGACTCTAGTGTGAAGGATACGGAACCGAGTTGGTCGGTGCCATAGGGAAAGTATTCGGATTTGACATGATATGACTGAGTAGATGACTTGCATTGGGCTAGGCTTCGCCGTGACATGCGCCAATACTTATAACAATGGTGATGTGAGAGAGTGGTGACTTAAACCCCAACCATGGTTTTGATGAGGACTTTACCCAATTACCTCGGTAGACTCAAGATATCATGTATGATTGAGGGGGAGTGACAGACGACCTAAAGAAGTATGGTGCTATGGCTTAAAGCATGTCTACCTTAGAGACTAGCATACTTAGGGTTAGAATCATATATCATCATTGTCTCATATCATCTTGCATCATATTGTGACTTGTATCGAATGAATTGTGTATTATGAAATGACTTGCCTTGCTGAGTTCTTTTGAACTCATTCCTTTCGTACAAATTGTTAGATTATCCTGCAGGTGTAGAAGACTCTGATGGCACACTCTATGAGACAAGCTATGATCCCGCATACTACCCTTCGGGTGATGGCTGCGATGAGAGTCAGGATTATTGTGCCGAGGAGGATTATGGTTCGTACCAGGGTTAGCCCCACCATGGTGAGGGAGCGGCCGTGCTGGGTTCACTTCGTCCACACTTATGAAGAAACAATCATTAGGATAGAAGAAACCTTTGCTTAGTGCCCCATTTCCCTAGATTATTGTTGACCACTTGGTTATGTTGTATTAACTCTTTGAATTTACTCTTGATATTGGGATTTGTAACTACAATGATTAACCATCTTTCCGCTGCTTCTGAGGAAGAGTGACTTCTGATCACTTTCTTTCTCTTTTGAAACTTTATTGATATGTATTTGATCTTTGATAATTTCCACACTCTAATTGATTATCTTTTCTTATTCACTTGATTTGTTTATTACTTACTTTAAACATTGGTAATATTGTTCATGATTATGTTATTGTGTATGTGGGAGGCATGGCCGCTCGATCTTGATCTTCGGGCTGTGGATCACATCCCGGGTATGCGAGATAGGATACCGGCTGGGTGGATGTGACACATACTATTCTTAAGCATCCCTCCAAGTTCCGGATCGACCCGAGCCCTGAAAGACCAATTTCGGACCAAAATCCCCAAAACCCATTATGTAGCCCCGAAGACAACTTTGGTTGATCATCTTTGGTCGATGCCATCGACCAAACTTGTTGCTAACAGCAATTGCAACCATTTTTGACCCATTTGACATCTGATCTTCCCGATTTCTTCTCTAATCTCTTATTTATGTCTGTTTAGGGTCTTGACACTACTTTTGGATCATTCCTTGGTAACTCTTGATTCGTCATCAACTCAACTTAAGGTAAGGATGGTTATTGCCATAAATATATAGGCTATGTACTTATGTTTTGATGCTTATAATTTAGTGAACATAGTCTCTTAATTGCTTTGAATATCATAGGACTGCTATATATGTTTTAGAACAGTAGTAATGTGATTTCATACTCTCTTGTTATAATGCTTTATAATTCTTGCTACTTGTATATACGATGGATCACTTTGATATTATGATTTAATTTTTATCATGATGATGTATCAAATGTATGAGATATGATGGACTTGAGTATGTGATTGCCTAGGTATAACTTGCGATTGGGGAGTGTCCTATTGACGCTTCTGTCCTTGGGCATCGGAGGGAATAGTATGGGATGTTCTCCGAAGGTGCCTATCGACACTTTCCCAGGTTATTGATTGACATATATAGAATTGTCTAGTTGTGTAGCTAGGATTGTCCTTGTCGTGTCAGACCAGAATCGGAAGGGCATTGAGACCGAATGACCCGTGGTAGTGTATGGTTTGATGGGCGCTCAAGACTGGTAACCAACCCAGGGGAGGACATAAACCATGCTACGGATACCCGAAAGGGGCCATATATTGGTTGGGTTGCAAATAGCTAGACTTGGACATAATCAAAAGACATGCTTAGATCTTGTGTGGTTGACATGGGTGGAAATTGGGATGAACACTTAGCCTTAGTTGAGTTTGCCTATAACAACAGTTATCAAGCAACAATAGGCATGGCTCCATTTAAGGCTTTGTATGGTAACACTTGTAGAACGCCTTTGTATTGGATTGAGACTGGTGAAAGAAAAGTCTTAGGTCCAGAGATGATTGAAGCTACAAGTGATATGGTTGACATGATTAGGGAAAGGATCAAGTCTGCTCAATCTAGACAAAAATCTTATGCTGACAAGAGAAGAACTGACTTAGAATTTCCAATCGGAGAGAAAGTTTTCCTCAAAGTATCACCTATGAAAGGGGTGACGAGATTCAATGTGAAAGGAAAGCTTAGCCCCCGCTTCATTGGACCTTTTGAGATTTTGGAAAGGGTTGGACCTGTAGCATACCGCTTGGCCTTGCCTCCATCTCTTGCTGGAGTTCACAATGTGTTCCATGTTTCAATGCTTCGAAAGTACATAGAGAACCCGGAGCACATACTACAGCAAACACCCGAAGGACTTAGTGCCGATCTTTCTTACGATGAAGGACCAGCCGAGAACCTAGAGAGAAAGGACAAGCAGTTGCGGAATCGCACCATCCCTTTGGTGAAGATTCGATGGAAGAACCATACCCCCGAAGAAGCTTCATGGGAGAAAGAAGAAGACATGAAGGAGAAGTTTCCTCATCTTTTTGGAAGCACAGGTACGCTTTAAATTTCGAGGACGAAATTTCTTTTAAGGGGGGGAGAATGTAATATCTAGCCCTATTCTAACCCTAACCCTAACCCGGATCCATTGTTGTATTTAGGTCCGAAGACCTGAAGCACTAGTAGAAGAGACTTATGGACCATTCTGATTGATGATCACGATTCGGAGACCGAGCCTATGGACACTCATGATGATACCCCTTGCTTAAATGCATTGTCAGTATTTAAGTAAAGTCTGCGCATCGGAGAAGATTAATCTAGTTGAAGTACCTAATGACCTCCTGTGCACAATCCGAAGGTATTCCCCGAAACTAGACTTCTTGATTGAATTGTAGAAGAAAACCTCACTCTAATTGACCTTGTATAGCCTTTCAAAACCCTACTTGAAGTTGCTGAACTAAACCTGTCTTTCTGCTGAGAAACATTTTGGTCGATCCTTTTGGTCGATACCATCGACCAAGGACATCGACCAAAGTTCCCCAGTCTGCCAAGTTAATGATTCCATGGAATATTCCCATTCTATTTATTATAACCTCGAGCCTTAAGCCCTATTGCAATCATTTTCTCACCTAAAAACGTGCGGGGAGCTTCCCAAAGCAACTCCTTGGCTAATGTGAAGGGCACTTCACCAAAAACTCCTTGTTTATCATTGATTCTTGTCTACATCTTCCACACCAAGGTATGAATCACCATTCCACTCTCTATCCTACCATTTTCTATTCTTTTCTATTCCTATCTTGCAGATGAGACATTGGAGATGGTGCTGCAACCTTGCAA
The DNA here is from genome assembly GCF_041222555.1 of Hakea prostrata. Taxonomy (NCBI): domain Eukaryota; kingdom Viridiplantae; phylum Streptophyta; class Magnoliopsida; order Proteales; family Proteaceae; genus Hakea; species Hakea prostrata. The sequence goes on along the minus strand of NC_142606.1, from coordinate 42,546,504 downwards.
CCACCACTCCAAGTGTCTACACATGATTAACCTATGATCTTCTTAGGCATCCATTGATGTTATGCCTCCATCTCATGCCTAGCATATGTATTCCTTAATTTTTCTATTAACATCATGCCATTTTGTACCAAAATGAGTTGGAGGGTATGCTATGTTCATGTTTATCACTACTATATGACTCCAATCAAATTTCTATTGGTTCCCCTAGCTATTACATGCCATTTCCATGTCAATGCAATCAATTCCAACTCATGCCATGATGTTTGTCACTTGAACTTGTTAGCTCAATTTGGGGCTTTTTGTTTGGACCATTGGATTGGGTAAATTTCTTGACTTATAGTGTCCTACTACTGTTGTTAAACATTCCTCCAAGTTTCAGATTGATCCGAACACCGGAAAACCAATTTCGGACGAAAACCCCCAAAATCCACTATTCTGTCCCGAAGAGAATTTTGGTTGATCCTTTTGGTCGGTACCATCGACCAAGGACATCGACCAAAGTTGTTGCTGATAGCAACCTTGGCCAGTGTTGATCCAATTAGCATCCGATCTTCCCAATTTCTTCCCTAACTTATTATTGATGTTTGTTTAGGGTCTTAACAATTCTTTTGGACTATTTCTTGGTATTCTCAATTCATCATCAATTCAACCCAAGGTAAGGATGGTTATCTCCATAAACATATAGATCATCAACTTATGATTTATGTTCTTATTTATGAATAGAATCTCTTGATTACTTTTAAATCTTTATAAGACTGTTATATATGTGTTAGAACAGTAGTATTGAAATCTTTATACTCTTGTCATGTTACATTACTATTCTTGTTTACTTATGTCTATGATGATTCATTTCAATATCATGATTTAACTTTTATAATAAGATGTATTGGATGCATGAAAGATGATGAACTTGAATATGTGATTGCCTACGTATAACTTGGGATTGGGGAGTGTCCTATTGAAACTTTTCTCCTTAGGCATCGGAGGGAATAGTATGGGATGTTCTCCGATGGTGCCTATCGACACTCTCTCGGGTTATTGGATGACATACATAGGACTGTCTAGTTGGGTGGCTAGGTTTATCCTTGTCGTGTCAGACCCGAATCGGAAGGGCATTGAGACCGAACGACCCGTGGTAGTGTATGGTTGGATGGGCGCTCTAGGCCGGTAACCAATCCGGTCGGGGACATAAACCATGCTACGGATACCTGAAAGGGGCCATTTATTGGTAGGGTTGCAAATGGCTAGACTTGGGCTCACGGGCGCTCAAGACCGGTAACCAATCCGTGAGAGGACGTGAGAGCTTCCCGTTTACTATTTGTGGATGACCAATAGGGTTGATGAGTCCGAAATCTGGGATTTCGCTGACTCTAGTGTGAAGGATACCGGAAAGGATGGCCAGGGGCGAGGAATGGACATATCTGGATCTGACTTGACCGACTGAGTAGATGACTTGCATTGGGCTAGGCTTTACTGTGATATGCGTCAGTACTTATACCAAATGGTGATGTGAGAGAGCGGTGACCTATTCCCCTACCATGGTTTTTGAGATGACTTTATCGAACTTCCCTAGCAGACCCAAGATATCTTGTATGATTGAGGGGGAGTGACTGACCACCCAAAGAAGTATGGTGCTATGACTTAAAGCATGTCTACCCTAGAGACTAGCATTTATAGAGTTATAATCATATTTGCATCATATGTTCCATATCACATTGCATTATGTATTTTTGTATGTGTATGATTTCAAGTTATGGAATAACTACTTTGCTGAGTTCTTCGAACTCATTCCTTTTGTACAAATGTTTTTTAGACTATCTACAGGTACCGAAGATTATGATGGCACCCCCTTCGAGATGGACTATGATTCTGCATATTACCCTTCGGGTAGTGGCATCTATGAAGATCCGAGTGTTGGTGCCGAGGAGGACTATTATTCGCACCAGGGTTAGCCCCACGGTTGTGCGGGAGCGGCAGAGCTAGGTTTACTTCATCCGTACCATTGAGGAGACTATTATTATAGTAGAAGAAACCCTAGCTTAGTGCCCCATTTCCCTGGTGTATTTATGGAGTATTTGGACCTATAATTAACTTGTTTGGATTTATCTTTTAGATACTCGGACATGTAACTAACTTTATCACAATTCTTTTCCGCTGGCTCGAGAGGGTGGTTATCACACCTTCTCTCACCTTTATGATTATGGTCACACTTTGATATTATCTGTTTTCCACACTTTGATTTATTTAATCTTACCTTATTCATGATACTTAGTATTAGTTGTTTTTACCTTGATTATTATTGTTCATGATTATGTCATTGTGTATGTGGGAGGCATGGACCTACGAATCTTGATCCTTGGACTGTGGATCACATTCTCGGGTATTCCAGATGGGGTACTGGCTGGGTGGATGTGACATAATGCATGTCTACCATAGAGACTAGCATTCATAGAGTTAGAATCATACTTGCATCACATGTTTCATATCATATTGCATTATGTTATGACTTGTACTTATATGGTTATGAATTATGGAATAACTGCCTTGCTGAGTTCTTTTGAACTTATTCCTTTTATGAAAATGTTGTTAGATTTTCCCGCAGGTGCTGAAGACTCTGATGGTACACTCTACGAGACGGACTTTGATCCCTCATACTACCCTCCTGGTGGTAGCTACGGTGAAGAGCAGAGTTATGGTGCCGAAGAGGATTACTCTACGTACTAGGGTTAGCCCCACTGTAGTGAGGGAGTGGCCGTGCTGGGCTTTCTTCGTCCACACTTCTGAGGAGATAATCATTAAGATAGAAAAAACCGTTGCTTAGTGCCCCATTTCCATGGATTTTTGTTGAACATTTGGGATATGTAATTAACTTTCTTTGAGTTACTCTTTAGACATGGGATTGTAACTTAACTTGATTTTACTACTTTTCTGCTGCCATTGAGAGAGTGACTTTCACTCATTTTCTCATTCTTATGATTATACTTATTGATGTGTCCAAAATCTGCTCAGCCCTTAGATCTCCTCGTGATGACCTGCAAAACGAAAGCGTCAGATGTGGCCCGACCGTGGGGGTCGGGAGTCCACCTCTGAAGGCTAAGTCAGTTGATGAACTTAATCACAAACGGCTCTGCTAGAAGTGCAGAGCTAAGGAATGAAGAACTGGGAAAGGTGATCTAGATCGTAAGCCCTTGATAGTTTACGTCTACCAGTGTGTATGTAAATCTCTATCCCTCACCTCGTATGGCAATGAGATATATATAGAGTGTACCTTCGAATCTCCTTCGTTGGATGCACTTGAGCCTTCTTCGGCTAGTCGTTGGATCTTAACAGTTAGATCCGTTGAGTGATAGACTTCTACTAGTTTGGACTAGTAGAGGACTCCTGAGATAACCTCTAGGTTATGCGATGATTATCCCTTTCGATAATGATTAGCAGCAGCCATAAATTTGAGTCTGCCTTCATTAGGGTAATTAACCTAATCCATCAGTTGGATTAGGGTGTGCTTCTGAATAAGTTTTCTTCCTCAGCAAGCCATCTTACTGATCCGGTTCGCTCGGGAGCGAGTCGATTCCTTCTGTCTCGACCGGGGTCGAGGATCAAACCAAGTATGAACCCGGTTCGATCATATTTTCTCCATACCACGAGCCCCCCAGACCAAGCGTTCGGTCTATCCCGAGGGCTTGATTTTTTACTGGGTTTTCGTCAAGCAATAGTCTCTGCGTGTTCCATTAAATGTCATATCACATTTAATGCGGTGGTCACTTTTCCTCGAGCGTTGTGAGGGTAATTGTAAAACCCAGCCCTAACCTTGACCCGGAAACCTTGTTATTTGTAGGTCCGATGACCCGAAGTAAAGTAAGAAGTTAGCTTTGGGCCATCCCAGTAGAAGACTTGGTGTCTGGCTTTGAATCCATGAAAGTTGATGATGAGGTTCTATTTATGGAAACTGAATCCTGATGAAGATCTAATTAGTTGATGGACTTGGAGTGCTCTCTATCTTGGTTTGAAGGCATTTCTACCTATTAGGTAAGTCACTTGACTTGTGTGCAAAACCCCTTTTGAATTGGATTTGATCTGGACCTTCAATTCCCTGTTTTGGTCTTGTCACGCATTGGTCGATCGGGGCAGGTCGACCAATCCACTCGACCAATGAGTCTTGTCTTTGGCAATTAGGTTGTTCTTGCTCTATTTAAGTCCAATCTCGAGTCCACTTCGTATTTGCTGCCTCCAAACTCTCTGGAACGAACCAAAGACCTCTGCAAGTCATCTCTCTTGCATCCTTGGTGTTTTCTTGACGGATCTTCGTCGAAACTCTTCTTTTTGCATCAAAAGGTATGTCTACTCTCTCTTCTTCTCCTCCATCTTTGTTTTTCTTTCCTTTTTGAGTTGAGACAGTAGAAGAGATGCTGCATTCTCTGTTGCAAACATCTCTGAACATGTTCTCATGATCATCCTAAGGATTTGAGGCTAGAACAATGATCTTAACCATGATCATTGCAAGCTTTTGAAGGAATCATGATCAAACCATGATCTAATCTCTGTTAAACTTCTAATCTGAATTCTGATCTCTTTGGATCTTCTATGTTGATCATGTTAGTAGTTAATTACTGCGTTTTCTTCCCATGATCCATAATCTATAGATTTCTAGTTGTTCTCTTCTACCATACTATGTGTTCTTCATGATGCATGGTAGTTACATATATGGTAGGATTTATTTCCTTATTTAGATTTATACTTCTAAGCCTTATTCCATGAAGATTTATGTATGTTTTCATGATACCATTACCGAAAGCAATGATCCATCCTCCTATTGTTCTTGTCTTTGTTTTCTATTTCAAATTCATCAAGATCCATGATTGATTTAATTATGGTAACTTTTTGTTTCCTAATTTGGATCTTGATACCTTGATTGGATTAGTGTTTTGAGGTCCCCTATTTGTTAGAATACTACTGATGTAGTCTACCCCTTGATTAGTACCCTTTTGAACCACCAAATTCGGATTTCATATCTTAAAACTCTGATTTTATAGGCTACTGTCTGCATTGGTCGACTGATTGGTCGACTGGACCACTCGACCAATCCACTCGACCAATGAGTACAGCAACTCCAGATTTGGTCTGTTTCGGATGTTTTGATATCTTTTCTGTTAGGGATCTTTCCTAATATGTTGTATATACTTGTTTAGGACCTTCTTCTCAAGTTTGCCAAGATCTTACTTGATTTCTTAGGATTCCTTTGCGGGTTATAAAAGGTAAGGATGGTTATTTCCTTAATTACATAGATAGCATGAATCTAGTTTCTATATTTGAATATCATTGATATGATTCCTAAATTAGATTCTTACAATGATATACTACTGTTGCATAACTTTGATTACAGTAGCATTATTTATTTATGTTGAATTGATTCATGTATGATTTACTTACCAATTATATACATGTGATTGTTCTTATTGATTTCTTTCCATATATGAAGTTACCATATATGTGATGATATGAATTGATGCATGTGTATGCTTAAGTATGGTTTGGAAAGGAGAGGTGTCCTTTCGACACTTCTGTCCTTGGACTACTACGGGAATATTATGGGATGTTTCCGGAGATGCCCTCTGGACACCTTCCTAAACTGTTGGATGACATATCTAGGATTTGTCTAGTAGTGTTTGGCTAGGATGTCCTGTTATGTCAGACCCTAATCGGAGGGGTATTGAGACCGAACGACCCGTGGTAGCAATGGGGATTCATGGGCGCTCAAGACCGGTAACCAACCCGTGAGAGGACAGGAATCACATTGTGGGGGCCATTTATTGATAGGGTTGCATATGATTAGACTTGGGCTCACGGGCGCTTAAGACCGGTAACCAACTCGTGAGAGGACGTGAGAGCTTCCCGTTTACCATATGTGGATGATCAATAGGGTTGATGAGTCCGTAGTCAGGGACTATGAGGACTCTAGTGTGAAGGATACCGGAAAGGATCGTCGGGGACGAGGAATGGAAGTATCTGGATCCGACTTGATGTAACTAAGTAGAAGACTTGCATTTGGCTAGGTTTTACCCCCGACATGCGCCAAGTACTTATACCAAATGGTTGTGAGAGAGTGTGTTGACTTAACCCCCTGCCAAGGTTTGTCCTGAGGGATGAAGGACCCTTTACCAATCGGCTGCTCAAGACCGGTGAAATGATCCGTGAGAGAATCCAAGATATCTTAAATGGTTGAGGATGTGAGTGGACTTTCCTAAAGAAGTACGGTGTTATGACTTAAAGCATGTCGCAATAGAGACCAGCATACATAGAGTTAGATTCATTCATTCATTGCTTGTCTCATATCATATTGCATTTATGTTTGTTCCGGAATTTCGCCATTTATGTTATTATGGATTTTTAATCGCCTTCTTACCGAGTTTCTTTGAAACTCATTCCTTTATTGTACAATGTTGTTAGACTATCCTGCAGTGCGAGTACTATGACGGTTCCTATGAAGAAGCGCAAGGCGAAGAGGCATATCTCCAGGAAGGTGATTGCGGTTACCACAATTACTCTGAAGATTCCGCGGGTGGTTATGCTCCGTACGATGCTTTGTCCGACCATTGAGTGGAAGCGTCCTTGTGCTATTTATGAGATTTACACTTACAAGGATGTTGTCTATAAAGTGGAGAACAATTTAGTTACCCAATGTACTTGTTACTGGGATTAGGTTTTGTCTAGTTTATTCTTTTAGAGCTACTTTTCCGCTGGTTGTAAAGTGGGATTTTTGCCTCACTTTACTTATCTGTTTGATACTCTGATTATATTTAGTATTCTGATTCATTTATGATTCATTCTTTCTTTATTGGATCTATGATTTATCTTCCGCACTCATGTTATGATTGTTCATGATTATGTTATTGTTTATGTGGGAGGTTGATCACTCGATACCTGATCTTCGGGCTGTGGATCACACTCTCGGGTATGCGAGATAGGGTACCGGCTGGGAGGGCGTGACAGTAATGCCATGTGTCTCTTTGCAGTCGATCTGTTGTGGCTCACATAATCCAAGCGATGATTTCTAAACGCCTGTTTTGGATTCGTGAGTTCAAACTTTCAAAACGTCTTCTAATCTCGACCGTCGATGCTGAATCAATCTCAATCGTTCAGATTCCTGAACACTGGTGCGGGTGTTTTAAAAGCGGTTCGTTGTCTTCATAGGTTTCATTCTTCTTGTTTGGAATTTGAACCTTCGTCATCTGCTTCGCGCCTTCTTGCTCTCGAGCTTTTGCCTCACTGAATCAGTAAGTTTACTGGTCTTTTTCTTTTTGTACCTTACTGAAACTAGTAATGGCAGATAACAGGGTTTCTCTGGTACCCAGTGCCAGTAATAGTAGTGATAACGAAGCTTTTGCTTCCCCTCCTTCCGAACAGTCGGATAATGATAATAAAACCCTAACTGTCCTTTGGTGCGAATTTGCTGAAGTTTCTCAAAAAAGTTTGGAGAGATAAACCAAAACTCCTTCTGTCCTTCCTGAGTCTTGATCTTCCAAGACTCCTAGGTTAACTGCCAAGTCTTCTAGGCAGCCTCAAATTTCCAGGTCTGATGGCGGACCTGGCTCTGTCCCCTCCGTTTTCAAGGAGGAAACCCTTCTTTCAGCAATCCAAGATTTTGATTTTCCTTCCTCTTATCAGGTTAGGGCTCCTCATCCTGATGAGAGGGTTGATTCAACCCTTTCGGGTGAGTTTTCCCTGTACATAGATGCACTAGAAAGCGGGGTTTGCTTTCCCTTTTTTAATCCTTTGTTCTCAGCCGTTCTAAATCACTGGGACATTTGCCCTGGAATGCTTCTTCCCAATAGCTGGCGTCTTATCGTCGGCTTCTTGGGTTTGTGTTTTGAACTTGGCATTACGCCATCTCTTTCTCTCTTTGTGCATTTTCATGTTCTTTCTATCTCCCATCCTCCCGGCTGGGTTTTTCTGTCCAAACGCAATAAGGCTGAACTTGATTGGAGGGGTAGCATCCTTGTCAAAGGAACTTGCCCTTCTAACCACAAAAGATGGCGCGAACGATACTTTTTCTGTCGAGCGCCTCCATCAGATCTTAACTTCTCAACCGTCTGGAGGCGGTGTACTTCTTCTTCTGAGAATAGCTGGGGCCTTACCTTATCCAAAGAAGACGAGGCGGCCATCAGGAAGATCAAATCCATCCCATGGTATCAAGAGATACATGGACTTGAGGTGGAGTATACCTCCATTCTTCAGTACTGGGGCTTGGCTCATTGTGAGCTTCTAACCATCATCCTTTAATTTTACTGAAGTGATACGTCTTTAATTCTGACTCTTGCTCTTCTTTGCAGTGCCTCCAAGAATGGACCCCGAGAACCTGCGAGTGAAGGCCGCTAGGGCCGTTGTGACAGCTGAGCAATGATTGCCTAGAGCTTTGACCGTTGATCAAGAGGCTTCTGTTCCCTCTCCTGACCCCTCTTTTAGGGGTATCAGGAATATCAGGCCCATGGCTGATGCTTCGGGTAAAGGGAAGAAGTCGATGGTGGAGAGGTCTAATGTCTCCTCCTCTACCAGAACCAAAAGGAGGCATGACACAGTTGATGCTTCCTCCTATAAAAAATACAAAAATTCTGCGGATTGTGAGGAGGTCTTCACCCCCCAGTGGACCCTGAAGTTGATCGACAGGGTAACACAAGATCCTGAGAAAGCTGCAGAGTGGAGCTCCCTCAGTCTTATACCTTCCGATCGTCGGGAATTTGAAATCCTGGACAACGTTGCCCTTGTTAGTCAGTCCATAAGGTACCGGTCTTCTTAATTACTTATTTTTTCATAATTTCTTATGACTTCTTCTGATAATTTCTACCTTCCCAGGAATGTTGTGTTGAGCTTCTATCAGCACATGGAAGCATTGAGCCGGGTTGGTCGCAACGGCTCCTTGCTGCAAACCTGTGAAGAGAATTTGGCCAAAGTCAATTCTGAGATAGACCGGCTTACGGCAGCTGCCGAGGAGCTGCAAAGAAAGCACAAAGAAGAGGTGAACTCCCTAAAGGAGGCCCTTAATTCTTCAAAGGCTCGTGTTGTTGCTGCCAAGCGCGATGCTAAGAAGCAGAAAGAAGCTCCCACGTTGTTCGGTGACAGACTGGAATTTCAGTGTGCGGAGAACGAAAGATATTTGAAGTGGGCGATCCCTAGCAAGCCCGAGCACATCAAGCCAGAGCTTCGGAAGGATTGTGTTCGGAAGTACCTGAACAGCGTACCTTTCTCCCAACTGCTGGGTGCCTACAACATTCAAGCTTATCGTTTGGGGCAAAATGACGTTTGGGAAAGAATTCTCGCATCAATCCCTTTCTTCGATACGGCTCCCTTTCGTGAGGTGTGCCACAAAGAGGTCTTTGGGAGATTAGGCATGGATCTCCCAAACTGGGCTCAGGAAGAAGATGATCCTTTTCCAGTTGACCCACAATATGAGGCATATCTTGCTGACGAGCCGGCACTTCCAGAGGAAAAGTCACAAGCCGAGTCACAAGCTGCTGCTAAAGAGGACTCTGACAACGTCAATCTTGAGGAAGGCTCTTCTCAGGATCCTGAGAAAAGTCCCCCTGCCCAGGGCTCCTCGGGCAACAATGAAGAAGAGGCTTAGGGAGTTATCTTCTTCTTCTTCTTCTTCTTCTTCTTCTTCTTCTTTTTTTTTTGGTAAAGATTGACTCCTTGCTAATGAATAGACAGTTCTTTCATGTTGGCCTTACTATTTCCTCGTCTCCTACCGAAATCTTGTCTTGAATATCAAAATATAAATGATAAAACTTATCACTTAACTTCACATTCCTCGACGAATGGTAATCTTGTAAAGATATTATGAAGATACGTTTTGGAAAGATGCATTAATCTTCCCCACTCCTTCATTTCCTGCAAAGTCCACAACTTTCCCTTTTGGTATCTGCGAAGTCCAAACGTTTCCTTGCTTTGGTATACCATTCACTGTTTCCAATAAATTGGTAATACATCCATTATCACAATGGCGATGCGACAATTGGAGGTATTCTTGCATCGGGTGCTCGCTTCCACATGTTTCCATGTGGCCTCCCTCTGACCGTTGATCTTGCTTGTTGTGGATTTCGAAGCGTCTTTTCGATCTGGGCCATTGGTTGTCTTTAGCTCTCAACCGTCGTCCCAATACTTGAGGCTATTTAAAGCCTTCGTGGGTACTCTCCATCTATCCTGTTATCTGCAAGTTAGATTTGCAAAAGCAACATTCCGTCCTTCTGCTTGCTTTCGTATTCTTCGTACTTCAACAATAACTCTATCAGCTTCCGAACAAGTGAGCTTTTTGATTACTCATCTCGTTCCCTTCCCCCCTGAGTAAACTGCACAGTAGTAATACTTGGGGTTTATTTAATCGGTTTTTCATAGCTAGTAGAGAACTAGGGTTTTCACTCTTTTCTTTTGTTGTTGGATTTCTGTACTGATACGGCTTTTCTGTTTATACAGTGGCTCCCAGGATCGACCCGAACTTTATCAGAGCGAAATCTTGTAAGAAAATCGTTCCGTCGGCGGTGGTTGGGGCCAGTGAGGTGGTTTCAGCTAGTGAATCCTCCAAGCGTAAGGCAACTGCTATTAGTGAATCTTCAAGTCAGATTCCCATAGTTTCTATTGATGCCACCCCTACGCCTCTTCTACCTGAAGTGATCGCTCGTTCTTCCCAGGAAGATCTTGATCACTCCACTGTTGATGGCGCTGCTGACACCCCTGCTGTAGAGACCGTTCGTGCACCCCTGAAGGAGACTCTTCGGGCATCTGAGGCAACTATGTTGGCGTCTGATGAAGGTGCAGTCCCTGCAGGTGCTGCTCCTATTTCCAATGCGAGTGCTTGTTTGGCATCCTCCTTCTCTCCTTTGGAGTTGGAGGATTTTGCCACCAGGAAGCGTCGTCAGGTGACAAGTGATGCAGCTCATCCTTCTCTTGATGTAGCTCATCCTTCTCATCCTTCGCCCGAATTAGTGTCAAACGAGTTTGACAGAGCGTTGGAATGGTGCACTGCTGCTCGAATGACTTCTGAGAGCGCAGTTCTTTCCAAACTTCCAGATGAGGTCTTTATGAAGTCAATGGTGATGTAAGTCTTTCTTCATTATCTTTCGATTCTGAATATTACTCTTCGGCTCCTTTTTAACTCGGAAGTTGTTTGTAGGAGTCTTACTGGTAACTTCCATAACCAAGTGGAAGCAGCCTCTAGGCTCAGTAGACTGAGGAATAAGGTTTCCAGGCTTCGGGAAATTTCTGAAGCTAAAGATGCTGAGATTGCTCGCCTTAGGAAACTAGCTTGGGAGGTTGCAGGAGAAAAGAATTTTGTGATCGATCGTCTTCGGTCAGACTTGGATGATGCCAGGGAGAAGATTCGGCAATTGGAGCGAGGAGTTAGAAAGTCAGGAGCTAAAGGATCTGAAACGTTACCTCAAAGGCAAGCTGTCGTTCCTTTGCCCGAATCCCTTTCAACTGATGTTCGCAGAGCCTGCGTCTTCAAGTATTTACACAGTAAGCCCTTTGTTGATATGCTGAATGCTTATAACTTGCAGGCGTACCGGGATGGTGAGAACGAAGTATGGGAATCAATACTAAGGAAGGATCCTCATTTTGATACGACTCCCTATAGTGTGCTGTTTGCCATCCTGAAGTATTTACCAACCTGGGCCTTCCTTCTCCTGACTAGACCAAAAATAAGATTGATCCTCCGCCTTCTGATCCAGATATTATGCATTATTTGGAAGATTCTCCTCTTTATTCTCCCTTGGAAGGATTCAATTATGACGAGCTCGCCTTGAATGCAAGTTTGGTCAAGGACCATACTTCTCCTGGACAAGCTGGACAAAGAGTATGAAATTGCGGAGGATTTTATACATACTAAAATGTTTTTTGTAATCCTCATTTCTCCTCTTCTTTTCCTTAAATCCATACCAATGATTGACTCATGTGTTTGTTCTAGCAAAGTTGTACCGATCTTGTATGACTTCTTAATGATCATCGATGATGACTTTCTTTTTTGACCGAAGATTGTATCCAGCTCTTGTAATCTTATGTTTGATGTTGAGACCGGCCTCTTCTGGTCTTTTGAAGAAATAAGAAATTAACTTCATCTTGAACTTTGCTAGTCACTTGAATCGCTGTTGCACTAGGTCTTAGCTATTTAGAACAATGCCTTTACTTAAAGATTTCCGGAGAAATACAATAAGTCTGAGAAGGAACTCACTCGGGTTTTAAACCGATGCCTTGTAGAAGGAACTCACTCGGGTTTTAAACCGATGCCTTTACTTAAGGATTTCTGAAGAAATACAGTAAGTCTGAGAAGGAACTCACTCGGGTTTTAAACCGATGCCTTGTAGAAGGAACTCACTCGGGTTTTAAACCGATGCCTTAACTTAAGGATAATTCAAAAATTCAATAAGTCTTGAAGAAACTTACTCGGTTTCAAACCGACGCCTTGCGGAAGGAACTCACTTGGATTTTCATCCGATGCCTTGACTTAAGAAATTTCGAAAAAATTCCATAAGTGTCGAAGGACCCACATGGATTTTCATCCGATGCCTTATAGTTGAATCTTGTTCTTGAATGTGGTGTATGATGCCCCCCAATCAAAAGATAATTTGTTGAAAGCCAATAATTGCATTGATTGAGTTGAAAATGTTTACATCACGAACAAAATTGAAATCATCGATCAAGGATAAATTTTTTTGAGATGCCTGGCATTCCACGAATGATCCAACTCTTTCTGGGTGTTGATGTTCTTCAGCCTGTAAGCTCCTGAACCGACTGGTTTTACAACCATATAAGGTCCTTCCCAAGAAGGGTCCAATTTTCTTTGGTGGCGTGGGTCTGAAGCTAAGGTGTTTCTCAACACCAAATCTCCGGCTAAGTACCGACGATTCTTCACTCGGGTATTATAATGAGACGCTATCCTTCTTTGATATCGTCCAACAGATCAAGTCTATCAAGCAGTCCTTGCTCGTTCGCTTTTTCCTCGAACTCTCGATCCCGTAATGTCCCCGCCATTATCTACACCGGGGCCAATGCTTCGGACCCATATGCTAACCTGAATGGAGTTTCTCCTGTGGGTGTTCGAACCGTAGTTCTATAGGCCCACAGTACATTATGAAGTTCTTCGACCCATAAAGCCTTGTCAGCTTCGAGTCTTCTCTTTATCCCTTCCAGTAGCGTTCGGTTAGTAACTTCTACTTGTCCATTGCTCTGGGGGTATGCCACTGAGGACATACGATGCTCGATCATATATGTTCCGCAAAATTGCTCAAATTGTGGACAGTCGAACTGAGTACCATGGTCAATGACGATAATCTTTGGAATCCCAAAGCGATATATGATTGACTCAAGCATGAATTTCTCCACTTTTTTCTCAGTAATTGTTGCCAGGGCGCTGGCTTCAACCCACTTTGTGAAGTAATCAATTGCTACTATTAGATATTCCCGTCAACCTGACGCCTTGGTGAATTTGCCCATGATATCAATTCCCCACATCGCAAAGGGAATGGGATCTAGAATCGAAGTCATGGTTTCCGCTGGGCGCTTCGATACTGTAGCATGAATTTGACAGTTGCCACATCGACGAACATACTCCATAGCAGCCTCTTGGATCTTAGGCCAATATAACCCAAGTCTTAGAATTTTGTGTGCCGGGGCTCGTCCACCCATGTGAGCTCCACAAATTCCTTCATAAACCTCAGCCAAGGCTGATTTTGCTCCTTCGGGACCTATACATCTCATAAGGGGTCCAGAATAAGATCTTTTGTATAGTCTCCCATTCTGAATGACAAATCTCGCCGATCGTATTTTGATCAATCTTGCCTCTTTCGGATCCTCAGGTAATTTGTCATCTCTCAGATACTCGATTATCGGATCCATCCAGCAACGCTCTGCTTCAATATAAGAAATTTCTTTCTCATGATAACTTGGAAATGTTATCTCTTCAGTGTAGACCAAAGGGTCTAAATTTTTTTCTTTGGCATTGGTTAATCGGGATAGCTCATCTGCCACTGTATTTTCAATCCTTGGAATCTGAGATATCTTCAAATTCTGAAATTGCTTTTGAAATGCCTGCACTATCTCTTGATATTTCTACAATCGTGGTTCTTTTATACCATACTGCCCTATACTTGGTTGACTATAAGCTGAGAGTCACTATAAATAGTAACATCTGCAATAGACAATGCTTTGACAACCGAAGTCCAGCTATTAGAGCCTCATATTCTGCTTCCTTCTTACTTGCTTCGAATGCAAATCTCAAAGCATAGCGAATAATAAATCCCGCTGGACTTTTCAATAGAATCCCAGCTCCTGCTCCATCTTTATTACTCGAACCATCCACATATACCTCCCAATTGGTTGGTATAATGGGATCTTCAATGGTGGACTCTACTGGTGCAGTAGTTTCTACTACAAAATCGGCTAGTGCCTGAGCTTTGATTGCGGTTCTGGGCTTAAAGCTCACTTGGAACTCGTTGAGTTCAACCGACCAGGACACCATCCTTCCAGATAAATCAGGTTTATTAAGAACTTTACTAAGAGGAAAAGTTGTAAATACCTCAATTGGATGAGCCTGGAAATATGGCCTTAGCTTCCTGGCGGCCATCATGAGAGCCAGAGCCTGCTTCTCAATCTGCGAATATCGTGTCTCCGCATCTAGCAATACGTGGCTCACATAGTAAATCGGCCACTGCTTTTTATCTTTCTCACGAACAAGTACTGCACTGACCGTTGAAAGGGACGTTGCTAGATATAGCTGTAATATTTCCCCCTTCTCTGGTCGGGACAAGATCGGTGGTTGTCCCAGTGCTTCTTTTAACTCCTCGAAAACTTTCTGGCATTCTTCGGTCCATTTTGCTTCCTTGCTGCCCCTCAAATCTTTGAGTGCCTTGAAGAACGGCAAACACTTTTCTCCAGACTTGGAGATGAAACGATTCAAAGCGGCAACTCTCCATGTTAAACACTGCACATCACAAACAGTTTTGGGAGCCTCCATGTCAACCAGAGCCTGTATTTTGGCAGGATTAGCCTCAATACCTCTCTGTGACACCATGAAGCCCAAAAATTTGCCTGAAGAAACTCCAAAGGCGCACTTTTCTGGATTCAACTTCATTTGATATTTTCGCAGTACTGAGAATACCTCAGTCAAATTTGCAATATGATTCGCTTTTGTAAAGCTCTTCACAAGCATGTTGTCAACATAAGCTTCAACATTCTTCCCTATCAAATCTTTGAAAATCTTGTTGACGGCTCTCTGATATGTAGCTCCTACATTCTTCAGGCCAAATGGCATGACTTTGTAATAGTAGCTTTCACGATCAGTCATGAAAGCCGTGAACTTCTCATCTTCCTTATTCATAAGGATCTGATTATACCCTGTGTAGGCATCCATGAAACTTAGAGTTTCATATCCTGCAGTCGCATCTATCAAAAGGTCAATCCGAGGTAATGGATAACAATCTTTAGGGCAAGCCTTGTTGAGGTCTGTGTAATCTGTACACATCCTCCACTTCCCATTCGCCTTTTTTACCATTACCATGTTAGCTAACCAAGTTGGGCATTCAATTGGTTCTATGAAACCAGAATTCTTCAGTTTTTCAACTTCGCCCCGAACGGCTTCATACTTTTCAATGGAGAAATTTCTCCTTTTCTGTATCACTGGTTTCACCTTCGGATCTATCTAGAGTTTGTGTTCTGCGACAGCCCGATCGATTCCTGGCATATCTTCAGCAGACCATGCGAATATGTCATTATTCTGTTGAAGAAATAACTTCAACTCATCTTTGAATTCCTCCAGCTGTTCAGACCCGATATAAGTAATCTTTTTCTTATCCTCGGTACACAATTGGATTTGCTCCAGCTTTTCCACTGGTTTAGGCCTTTGCATTTCTGCTTCTTCCCGATCGTCTCGAACTTCTATAGGTAGGGCAGTCACCTTCCTCGGGCCCTCCTTGTCTTTTAAATAGGCAACGTAACATTGCCGAGAGATCCTCTGGTCAGAGGAAACTTGACCAATTCCCATATCAGTTGGGAATTTTATCTTCAGGTGTTTTGTCGAAACAATAGCACCTATCTTGGATAAAGATGGTCGCCCGAGGATAACATTATAAGCTGGTAGTTCCCGAACCACCAAAAAATTGATTCGGACGGTTGTTTCCTTAGGAAAACTTCCAATAGATAAGTCCAGATCCTTCTGCCACCGCTGATGATCCTGCAAAACCATATAAATGCGTGGATGAAGGCTCCATCAAGTCCTCATCCACCTTCAGCTTTTGATACACTTCATAAGAAATTAGGTCAGCTGCAGACCCTGTATCAACCAAAATTCTATGCACTTCTCGGCGTACAATCTCTACCTTGATGACTATGGTATCATCATGGGGTAGACAAACGCCTCTTTCATCCTCCTCGCCAAAGGTGATAGAATCTTCACCATTCGGCTTCTTCCGCTTCTGCGTCTCTTCGGTTCCGACAAATTTGGATTTTGTCTTCAAACTTCGGAGTGATTCGGGCTCCGGTCCTCCGAAAATAGTAAGGATCGGTGACCGAGTAGCTTCAATCACCTCCTTGCCCTTCTTAGACATCGGAGCCTCTCTTGATCGTTCTGAACTAACCGAAAGATCCCTTTTAGGGGCAGCCGCGCGTGGCTCACGTGGCTCCTCCCTTCTTCTGCTAACAAAATTGGACAAGTGTCCTTGAGATATTAATCTCTCAATATTTGCTTTCAGATGACGACAGTCATTTGTATAATGACCATAGTCCTTGTGGAATCGGCAATACTTTTCTCGATCCTGCTGCTCTCCAGGCTTCAAAGGAATTTTAGGTGGCCACTTCAAAATATTTCTCCTTTTGATGATATTTAAAATATCAGCCCGAGGAGCATTCAATGGAGTATACTCACTTTTACCGGGAGACCTCTGGTGCCAAGCCTGAGATTTTCCAACCTGATCGCGGACATTTTTCTTTGGCTTCTGCTTCTGCTCAGGAGCCTTCTGTTCCTTAGTGGAGACTTTGTTATCTCCTTGGCGCGCATCTAGGATCTCCATGACTTCGGCCTGCTTCTGGCATCTTTGTACCAACTCAGCATAAGTTGCAGGCATATCCTGTAGTAATAACTCCAGGAGTTTCCGGTTAGTGAGTCCAGTGAATAGAGCAGTTTTGGCTACTTGCTCATCCAAATTTTCTATCTCCATCGTTACTTTGTTGAATCTTTTCAGAAACTCTCTGATCGATTCGCTTTTTCCTTGTCTAACAGTAAACAAGGTTTCTTCCGTTTTCTTGACCTGTATTCCACTCTGGAATCGCCCTATGAATTTGCGAGCCAACTCATCAAAGTTTACGATCCTTCCAGATGGGAGGTTCGAAAACCACTTTTGTGCTGCTCCGGTTAAAGATGAACCAAAAACCTTGCATAGAATTTCATTAGAATTACCTGAAACTGCCATGGTCTGCTGGTAATAGCCAATGTGGGCGGTTGGATCTCCGGAGCCATCGAATGTAGAAAAGGTAGGCAAACGGAAGTTATGGGGAAACTGATATCCCGCAATTGGCTCGGCATAGGGGGTCTTCCGAATGACTGAGTAAATATCCTCAGCTATCCTTCCCTTAGCCAACTGCCCTAATTTCTGATTGATGTTGGCCAATTCCTGACCAATCTGGGTCCGGTGATCTTCAGCAATATGATCACGACCTCGATTAACACGATCTTCACGAGCTATTCGATCATCACGAATGGCCCATCCATCACGAACATTCCGCTCATCGCGAACTGCTCGATCATCACGAACGGTTCTTCTGACAGTTGGTGAGTGAGTTCTCACCCCCGTATCCAACCTGGTATTTGAATCGGTTGTACTTTCCTGCGGTCTGTGTAATCAATCGTCTCGCCTAGGTTGATCGTCAATTCTCCTAGGTCCTCGGTCACCTTCGCGAAAGTTCTGACTGATATTCCGATCTTCAGCCAATCTTTGATCACGTGGTAATGCACACCTCCCTGAGTCGCGATGATCAAGTTCTTGTGGTAAAACCACTCGTCTGGTGAGCACGCGGAGTGCTTGGCTCACCTCCAAGAGTTGAATCTTCACTTGATTCAACTGATCTTGGAATGTATCTGGAGGATTATGTCCTCCCTGACCACCATCTACCTCAATAGGATGTTGGCTTCCCTGGGGAACGTCTGGATTGTTCACTCCAGGGATTTGAACACCGGAATTGCACTGTGGACTACTACCGCTATTGGACTCCACTCCCTAACCCTATGGTCATCCACATATTGTTGGGGCGGAAAGTTCTCATGACTCCTCACGACACCTGGTCCGCTCCTTGGACGTCCATGAGCCCAACCCTAATATATGCGACCCTACCATTGTATGAACAACAATGGACCACTGAGTCTCCACACGGACTGATTATCACTGTAGGATGAAACAGAGTCACATCACTATCGTCACGGGTCATCCGGCTTCAATACCCCTACCGAAAGGGTAGTAGTATGTGGGGTACCTAGCCATGCAACTCTAGACTCTCCCTAGGTATGTCATCCAGTAGTTATGATAATGCTGGAGGCATCAGTGAGCATGTGTCCCATACCACAACCCTCTGATGTCTCAAGCCAAGATATCCTAATGGAATACCCTTTCCATCAGAACCACAATACACCAATCATCATCATACCACAATCACAATTGATAAAGTACATACAAGAATATTACAAACAACAAGTATACAATAGGACCAGCATGCTTATTACAGTTACAACAAGATATACAATCAACGAATAGTAAAGAAAGACATTGATCTAGCATGTTCAAGTCATTACGTAAAGATAAGAATGTATATCCTTACCTGAATTACGTAAAAGCTCTTTAAAATGCAATGCACAAGTAATTATAAGACTTTCAGTAGAAAAAGAGGACACCTATAAACAGGGTTACAAGAACATGTAAGAGTCAAGAGTCAAATCAAAGCCAAACTCAAACCTACACAGTCACTGTGACCCAGCTGGTCGCTTGGCTCAAGCGACTGCCTTGAGCAACAACCCCCAAAACAATGTATTTTCAATCTGAAACCCAGCCTTTTGATCATCCGATTTCAATCCGATTTTGGGATGATCTCAATCCAAATTTCAAACCTACCACATCCATAACCAAGGAGTAACACGAAACGCTAAAATTAATGCAGATCGATCACCTAAAATCCTCCCCTTGATTAGATCCATCCTTTTCATGAAAGCAGAATTTCGTTTTCGGACAAGATCTCATTGAGAACATTAAAAAGGGGATACCACAATAAGAGGATAATGAACAACCAAAGAGGGAACTACACTACACTATTCAATAGATGAAGAAAGAGACTGAGGGAATGGGGATTCACTTACCTCAACCAGATCAGCAAGAATAAAAGGAAAAAGGTTCCAGATCACCAACAACACTTCGCCCACCTTCCAGCACATCTCCAATACCTCCTAACCACTGAAAACAGCAATCCCAAATATAATATTCGTTAATTGGGTGAGGGTTGCTATTTATAGAGGTCTGGGGGCAAATTAGAGCATTTTCCCGCAAGCAGAACCTGGCGGTCACTTGGTTCAATCAACGGCCTCAAGCAACCGTCCCCTAGTATATTGCTATACAAGGGTGCTTTGCTTAAGGGGTTGAAACCCAAACACAACCTAAGCCTAATCAACACATGGGAAAGGTCTTACCTTCATTCCGGACATCTCTAGACACCACTTGCCTTGATCCAGAGATCCAACTTCCAAGCAAGGCAGGTTCAACATCAAGAGAATCCAGATCCATGGCTTCTGGGTATGGATCATGGACTTCTATCCGAACACTCCACAAACTAACCCAACTAGACCTTCGGGTTCTTAGATCTGCAATACGGATCCCGGGTTATAAATACGGGGGTTGTTACACTTATGACCCACGACTCAAAGTTATATAGAATTATTAATATTAATATATATCTATATAACCATGGCTGGGTCACAACAGGGTATAGGCTTGGTTCGCGTCGCACAGAGTTCGATCCTTAACCCCAAAGTAATATTACATAGGTCCTTATTATATATAAATGAGATAATTAGCTCCTTTTAGCCCGATGTGAGACTGAAGTTTCTGCTATAAAAACCATAAGATAAAAGACACAATTAAAACATATATTTATATAAAAATATAAAACAATAAACATAAAGTTTAAACATATTTACAACAATTTATAGTTTAGTTGGATACTTTACTTTGCAATCTATTTTGTAATTATTTTTTGTTGAATATATTGATCACTTATCCTAAACAAGATGTCATGGAAGATAACACGTCCTAAATACACTATACAGGTGTTGTTCAAACGTTCCTTTCCTAATACCATGTCTCAAGTTTCAAGGTATAAGTCTGATTTGTGTTACTTTTCCCTTTATTTATTATTTTCTCCATATCTAGGGAGGAGAATCTACAGATTGATTAAATCTTATCCATGGTGCTCTCCCAAAATTAATGTAAAATGGAAATGGGGGGAAATAAAAAAAAAGGAAACCCAAACTGAATATTCATTTAGGTTGAAGCTGGGAAAACCCTAATTTCATTCTCTTTATGTTTCTCTGCTCTCTTACACATTTATGCATCATGTTTGCTATGTTGGTAGAATATATGAGGTGGCAGCATATTCCATCTACAACTTTTCATCCCTCTTTGTTTGCTTCTATTTTTGGCATTATGAAGTTAGCCTTTTATAGTATCATATCTTATTGCCATCAATATATCAAATCAATCTTTTTAAGTATTTAATTTCAATTTCAATTGGTAAATTCAGGAATAAAGAAGGATCTAATGAAGAATCTGAGGAATAGATTAACTTTGACCTAGAGGTTGCAGACAACTTCATTCAACTGAATTGAGCAGCAAATGCAGAAGAAAAAAATGAGATGCAGAGCAATGCTAACAAAAAAGACAACCTCATTCAATTGAATGGACCAGCAAATGCAGAAGTAGAAAATGAGATGGAGAGCAATACTAACAACAAAATGGAAAGACAATTTCGATGTATTGCTTCCATATATGAAGCGACTGAACTACCATGACCTATCACTGGTACCGATAATAAGAAGACAAGTGAAGAGGGAAAGAAAATTTGTGTTTGGCATTTATATTTTTGTTGGTAAGACCCAGTTAAATTCTTACTTAGTTATGTTTTTGTAATTTTGTAACATGTATTATAGATTATAGATACATGCATGCAACATTCCATTTGATGGAATAACATTTTGATGCTTTCGTCATTTGCTTTCTTTATTGTTCAAATGTATTACAAGATAAATTAATCATGGCTTTCACCTATTTCTAACGTTTAGGAAATTCAGTTTATGAGTTAGCTCTTCAAATTTTGAATGAAATTTACGAATAGGTACCATGAGCTTTTTCAAAAAGTGCTAAAGATTTCGGAAGCCTAACAGGATGGCAGTTCCAAAGAAGAGCTCAGTTCAACACTTCTTCCCTTGAGCTCCTGATGGAATAATTGTTCGATAAAACTTTTGAAGACGAAATCGTATGCTTTGGACCTTTATGGGTTGTTACTAGAAGCACAAAAAAAGCTGTGTTCAACATGGATGGAGCAAACACGTAAAAGAGAAAGGGTTGAAGGTGAATGATACTTTTATTTTCTATGAGGTTTACTCCAGAAGAATATCATCGTAGGATAGGCGGATCACAATTGGACATATAATTTTTTTATCACTCATAAGAAGAAAAATGGAGAACCTGTAGAGACGTACCATAAGATAAAGTTATGGTAAGTGTTTTTGTTATTTCTTAGTTACCACTATTTTAAGTATTTGTACATTTCTAACTTCTTTAACATTTGTTTGTAGGAAGCACTCACCCAAGAGAAGAATGAGCTTCCCTATGAATTGAGAGGATAAAGATACCAAGGGCTTTATGTTTAGAGAAGAATTGGGCAAGAGTTGGGCAAGCACTCACCTCAGAGAAGAATTGGGCAAGATACCAAGGGATTTCAAATAAATTTATCAAGTGAGGGTAAAATTGTAAAAGAAAATTTGAAACTAATGGAAACTTGACAGTGTTAATTGTGGATGGGGAATTTGAAAGGTTTCAATCTTGAGGGGGTTGCATCGAGTTTCTAATGAGGAAGGGGGGGGGGGGGAATTATTATTTTTTTTTTTTTTTTTTTTTGTGGTTTTTTTTTTTTTTTTCATGGGGAAAAAAGCAGGTGGGGGGGCTTTTGGGGGGGGGGGGGTTCGTGCGGGGGGCGGCCCCCTGCTTTCGTGTGGGGGGGGCGGGGGGGGGACCACCCCCGTTTTTCTAACCCGGAATCCGTATTGTAGGTCCGAGAACCCGAAGGTCTAGTCGGATTAATTTTGTGGAGTGTCCAGATAGAAGTCCATGATCCATATCCAGAACCCATGGATCTGGATTCTCTTGTTGAAGAATCTGCCTTACTAGGAAGTTGGATCTCTGGTTGAAGGCAAGTGGTGTTTGGAGATGTCCGGAATGAAGGTAAGACATCCCCCATGTGTTGTTTAGGGCTAGGTTGTGTTTGGAGATGTCCGGAATGAAGGTAAGACATCCCCCATGTGTTGTTTAGGGCTAGGTTGTGTTTGGGTTTCAACCCCCTGAGCAAAGCACCCTTGTATAGCAATATACTTGGGGGCGGTTGCTAGTGGCGGTTGATTAAACCAAGCGACCGCCTCGACCGCTCCGTTACGCTTGGGAAAATGCCCTATTTTGCCCCCTATTCGTTATAAATAGCATCCCTCGCCCTATTAACGCATTATTATGTTCGGGATTACTATTTTGGGCGATTAGGTGGCAGTGGAAACGTGCTAAAAGGCGGGCGAAGTGCTGTTAATGATCTGGAACCTTTTTCCTTCTATTCTTGGTGATTCTGATTAAGGTAATGAATCTCCATCTTCTATTCTCTTCTTTTTAACCTCTGATTGATATGAACCCATCCCCATTTTGTTAGTGGTTACCCAATTGATTTGTTGTATCTCCCTTTTCAATGTTCTTGATGAGATCCTGTCCAGAAACGAATCCCCGCATTTGTTTAATGGATGGATCCCATCAAGGGGAATGATTTGGGTAATAAATCTTTGTTAATTTTAGGGTTTCTTGTTACCCCCTTGTTCTAGACCTATTAAGCTTGAAATTCTGACTTAGATCATCCCAAAACGGATTGAAATCGGATGATAAAAAGTCTGATTTCCGGAGTTGGAAACTGTCTGAAACAAGGGCGGTCGCTTGTGGAGGTCGCTTAACTTAAGCAACCGCCACAAGCAACCGGCTGGTTTCTAGTAACTGTGTAGGTTTGATTTTTGAATTGTTTTGACTCTTGACTTTTATACATTCTTGTAACCCTATGCCTAGGTGTTCTCTGTTTCAAATAAAAGTTTTATAATAGTTTTTGGATTGCAAGTTAGAGGACTTCTACTAAATTACAGGTAAGGACATGCATTCTTATTTATATGCAATTACATATACATGATGATTCAGCTGTTCTATTTACTATTCTTTGATCATGTAACTTGCTGTAATTGTATAAAGCATGTGAATCTTATTGTATACTTGCTGTTAGTGGTGTTCTTTGATGTACTTCATCTTTTATGATATTGCACAACTGTTCATGGTATGATAAAGAGTGATTGTAGTGTAGTTGTGATGGAAGGGGTATTCCTTTGGGATATCTTAGCTTGGGATATCAGAAGGCTGTGGAATGGGACACATGCCTGTTGATGTCTCCAGCACTATCATAATTACTGGATGACATACTTAGGAGTGTCTAGAATTGCATGGCTAGGTACCCCACATGCTATTACCCTTTCGGCAGGGGAATTGAAGCCGGGTGACCCGTGACAATGGTGACGTGACTATGTTTCATCCAACAGCAGTAACCAGTCCGTGCGGAGACTCAGTGGTCCACTATTGGTCATGTAATGGTAGGATTGCATATGTTAGGGTTGGGCTCATGGACGTCCAAGGAGCGGACCGGGTGTCGCGAGGAGTTATGAGAGCATCCGCCCCAACAATATGTGGATGACCATAGGGTTAAGGAGTGGAGTCCAATAGCGGTAGCCAATCCGTGAGGGTTCTCACTCCTAGGTTGCGAAGGATACTGAACCGAGTTGGTTGGTGCCATAGGGGAAGTATCTGGACTCCATATAGTATGTTACCATTATGACTTGCATTGGATTAGAAACCCCGACATGCGCCAATACTCATTGCCAATGGTCGTGGTGAGAGAGTGTTGACTTAACCCCCAGCCATGGTTTAAGAGCCAGGTGTGGACTCACCCCCTTTGCCCAGGATCCCTACAGAGGTAACCAGTCCTTGCCGGATCAGAGTGATGAGACTTACCCAGAGGAGGGCTGGTGTATATCTTAAAGCATGTCAGTTGTTAGAGACTTGCATAGTTAGATCTTAGTAGCATTCATATTTCTGCATACCATCCATATCATTTCATATGTGCATTCGTGGATTGTATTGACATATATATGAGAATTGTCTGTTCCTTACTGAGTTTGTCAGAACTCATTCCTTTCATTGTATATATTGTATGAGTTGTCCAGATGGTTGCACAATGTCGGAAGTTGGAGATGATTCATATGAAAGAGCCTCCTCGTATGAAGCTGATGTGGCACAAACAGTGATACATGAACTTGCAGAGCATGGAGCCTCCTGAAGATGCTTATGTGCACTTTTAGCACCCATTGATGGCCAATGGAGGCAGATTCCCAGGACTTTGATGATCGTGTGGAGAAAGATTGGAGGACATCTTTACTTGCTAATTTATAAAACTAGCTTTTAGATTTAGAAAAGAAGACCAAAGAGAAGATTATTTAGTTTATTTATTTTGCTTCCGCTGAACTCGATATTACATTTGATTCTTGATTCTTTCCTTTGGCTATTTCTTGGATATTTATTGGAGTATTTGGACTCCTGTAACCTTTTTATTAATTATTGCTCTTTTCTTGCTCTTGATTATCTGTATTTGTATTTATTATTGTTGATAGACTAAAACCATGGATCCTGTGACGGTTCACATCCGCGGGTTGTCGGGCGGTTAACCGGGCCCGGCGGGCGGGGTGTGACAGAGTGGTATCAGAGCCCTGGTTTTACGAAGTCAATAATAGTTAATAAAAGTATTAGAGGAGCAATCTGAGTCATAGATCCTGAAGTTACTCAATTTCTCTTAGAGGTGAATAATAGAGAACCTTGGACTAGAAACTTGAATAAATAAAGCATAATACACCAAGTTTGAATAATGCACAATAATTAAAATTTATGACTTGTACTTGGGTTGTAGTCATGGGTTAAAGTTGAGTTGTCAGTTTAGTTATTGTGTATGTGTGTCGAGTCATGAGTTGTCTTTGTAAGTAAGTTTTTGTTGTGAGATGTTGTTGGGAGTAAGTCGTCATATGAGTTTGAGTCGTGTTGTCATCATGTGTTGTCGTATGAGTCTGAGTCGAGAATTGTTTTATGTTGTCGTTGGGAGTAATGGTTGTGAGTGGTCGTTATGAGTTATGAGTCATAACTAAACATTGAACAATGATTAATGCAACAAAAGAAAAGCATAATATACAATAACACAAGTGATACAAATTTAACTTCACTAATCACTTAGGTTTACAAGTCTGAAAGTGAATACATCTGTGATGACATAAAAGGAAATCTTAGAATTGTCTGTCTAGGTAATCGTTTATGAGAATCGAGCTGATCTTTCATAATTCGAGACTCCTCCTCCAGTTGTGTCAATCGATCTCCTTTAGTTTATATGAGTGTCTCTATCCTCTCTTGTGTGGAAGTTTTCGCTAACAACTGAGAAACCACACCCGGTGCCTTGGAAGTTGAATGCGAAAGACCTCCAACCTCAAACTGTCGAGTTGGAATAGTTTCCTCCTCATCTTTCTGAACCTCTTGATCCTTTTCATCATCATCTTCATCTTGATCCTGAATCTCATATGGAGTTTGGACTGTTGTCTCCTTACCCTTGTATAATCTCTACTTGTGACACAGCATTAGCATTTTGCCTACCTCTCCTAGCCCCTAGCGTTTTCCTCATGGTGATTTCCTAGAAATCTAAAGAGATGAGTTTTGCATTGCATGAGTAAAGGAAGTTAAGCAGTGCAATATTTGGTGAAGAAGGGCATTTTTGGTAATTTTTGGAAAAATTTTGATTTTGGCGAAATTGCGATTCGAACATACTAGAATGTGCACAAGACTTGGATAAACATCCTGGGATGGTTAGTTTGATGAAAATCTTTCAAATTTGCAGTGTGGGAGTGAAAATTCAGCAACTTTGGAAGAAGAAACCCTCGTTTGGGCTAGGGTTTGTGATTTTTCAAAAGTTGGAATTTGGCCGAATGAAGTGGGGAAGCACTTTCCTCATAGTAAATCAGTCATGTAGGAAGTGGTTTGGTGTCAAAATTCCATTTGGTTTGAAAATGGGACAAGTGTTTGCAAAGTTGGATTTTTATTAAGGTGAATAGTGAAATTGGTGCAAAGTGTGGGAAATCTTGTTGATGGGAGCATGATTTTGTTTGAAAATTTGTTGGAGCATGTTTCTAAACATCCCTAGTCATATTTCTAACCAAGAACAGCAAGCATTTCTCACTTTTGAAGAAAATCATGTAGTAGGTATATGGAAATTGAAAAGAAAGAGAAGTGAGAATGAAGACTACCTTGTGTTTGAAGATCAAAGGAAGTTGTGTGATGTTGTTGAAGCCTCTTGAGAGTCTTGGAAACCCTAGGAGCCCTAGAACCCTTTTCCCTAGAGCCAAACTCGAAGTTGGTAAAGATAGAAATGAGTTTGGAATAGAGAAAGTGGGCCCTTTAAGCTGTTTTTCAAGCAAGGCAAATTTTGCTGTTTTGGCAATTTTTGAGAATATTTGATTTTTGAAGCTTTGTTTGGATTTCAATGGCCTGTGCAGTTGAGTTAAGTGTGTAAGACATGTTGGAAGTGTGAGTTTGAATGGATGAAATTTTTCGTGGATTTTCAACCTTTTGTTTTGGATTATTAGAATGGTTGAAAGAAGGAACCTTGGTGCCTCCTCTAGTTGGAATAGAGGTAGGGCTGTCCCTGAAGTTGATGTTCCTGCTGGTGGTATCTCTTGGGAAATATTTTAGGAAGCTTTTTGTAAGAATTATTTCCCCGAGTCTGTGAGAGATGCTAAAGAAGCTGAGTTTATGGCACTCACGGAAGGACCTAGTACTGTTCTGGAGTACCAGAAGAAGTTTGAAGAATTGTTTTACTTTGCCCCTAATGCTTTCAAAGGTGACCGTGAGAAGGCAAAGAAGTTCTTCAAAGGTTTGAGGCCGTCACTGAAGACTTACCTGGCAATTCATCCTATTGTGGATTATGCTGAGATGGTACAGAATGCGAAGAAGGTAGAAGATAATGAGAGAGAGAATTATCTGCTCCAGCGTTCTGTTTCGAATAGGAATCATTTGGGTGACCGTAACCTGAGATTTTCTAGGCCTGCTCCTTATACTGCCCCTTCGTTTCAGCCTAGAGGTGCTAGTTCCAGTTTTAGCTCTGCTTTGAGCTATGGTTCTAGTGGTGCACCGGTGCATCCTGTTGCAGGTAGTCAGGGTACTGGACCGATATATGCTAACCCTCGTCCAGTGGTTAATAACCAGAGACCTGCATATCCTTTTTCAGCAGCTCCTGTGAGTGGTAAGGATTTGATCTGCTTTAACTGTGGGAAGTCGGGTCATTATTCTCGTAACTGCACTCAGAAGCCGAGTTCTCAGGTGTCAGCTTTGAAGCCTGCTTCGAATGTTCCCACTGGAAAAGTGTTCAGTGTTGTTGGTTCAGAATCTGAGACAAATCACGATGTTGTGACAGGTATTATTTCAGTATCATCTACCTCTGCTTTCGTATTATTTGATACTGGTGCATCGCATTCATTCATAGCATCTTCTTTTGTGAGTCGTATTCCTGTTACACTTGCAAAGTTGGAAAGAGGACTAGTTATTAGTACTCCTACAAGATCTGTTGTTAGATTAGATGAAGTGGTTGAATCTTGTTCCGTCGTTATTGTTGGTAGAACCCTTGAAGCCCGTTTGATCAAGTTGGATATGTCTGATTTTGATGTGATACTTGGAATGGATTGGTTATCTAAGTATGGCGCAGTTATCCTTTGTTCGGAAAGGAAGGTACTGTTTCATCCTATGAATGATAGTCCGTTTGAGTATCAAAGTAGTCAAGAGAAGTTGAGCAAGAAGATAGTGGCTGCGACTGTGAAAGTCAGGCAGTGGACTAAGAATGTTGGACTTCTTTCCTCTTCTGTGGATGTTTCGGAAGGTGTGAAACGGTTGTCTGATATCGAAGTTGTTAGGGACTTTGCTAATGTTTTCCCTGATGATTTGTCTGGTTTGCCTCTAGAGAGGGAGTTAGAGTTTTCAATTGATCTAATTCCCCGGAGCAGCTTCTCGTGTCAAAAGCTCCGTATCGGATGGCTCCGACTGAGTTGAAGGAACTTCAGACTCAGTTAAATGATTTGTCAAGCAAAGGGTTTATCCAACCCAGTGTTTCGCCTTGGGGAGCCCTGGTGTTGTTTGTGAAGAGGAAGGACGGTAGTATGCGAATGTGCATAGACTATCGGGAATTGAACAAGTTGACGATTTAAAATAAATATCCTCTTCCTAGGATCGACGACTTGTTTGATCAGTTGAAAGGTGCCTCTGTGTTCTCAAAGATCGATCTGAGATCTGAGTATCATCAGTTAAGAGTGAAGTCCAATGATGTTTGTAGGACTGCATTTAGGACTAGATATGGGCATTATGAATTCCGAGTTATGCCTTTTGGTCTTACTAATGCACCGGCAGCATTCATGGATCTGATGAATTGAGTATTTCAGGATGTCTTAGATAAGTTTATCATTGTATTTATTGATGACATTCTAATTTATTCAAAGAGCGAAGAAGAACATGTTGTGCATTTGAGTTTTGCTCTGCAGCGTTTGAGAGAGAAGAAGTTGTTTGCCAAGTTCAGTAAATGTGACTTTTGGTTACCTAAAGATATGTTCTTCGGTCACATTGTTTCTGCTAACGGTATTAAGGTTGACCCTGCAAAGGTTCAAGCTGTTGCTGATTGGGACCGACCTAAGTCAGTCACTGAGATTCGAAGTTTTCTTGGTATGGCGGGATATTATAGGCGCTTCATTGAGAATTTCTCTAGACTCTCAGCACCTATGACAAAGCTTACCAGAAAAGAAGTCAAGTTTGAGTGGAATGAAGCCTGTGAAAAGAGTTTCCAAGAACTCAAGAAAAGGTTCACTAACACTCTTGTGTTGACGATACCAGATGACTCTGGAGGTTTGACAGTGTATACCGATGCCTCTAAAGTTGGTTTGGGTTGCGTTTTGATGCAGCATGGGAAGGTGGTAGCTTATGCTTCTAGGTAGTTGAAGAACTACGAGCATAATTATCCTACTCATGACTTGGAGCTGGTAGCTGTGGTTTTTGCTCTGAAGATTTGGGCGTCACTATCTTTATGGTGAAAAGATATCGATTTTCACTGACCACAAGAGTCTCAAGTATTTCTTTACTCAGAAGGAGTTGAATATGAGACAGAGAAGATGGCTAGAACTGGTGAAGGGCTATGATTGTGATATTCAGTATCATCCAGGAAAAGCTAATGTGGTTGCTGATGCCTTAAGTAGAAAGAGTAACCGAGGAAGTGTGGTTCTGACGTGTCTCAGTAAGCCCTTATTGTTCTCCATTGTAAGATTTGGACTTGAGATTTTGTTAGAAAGTTCTGGTGCTATTTTGGCAGCTGTATCAGTTCGACCGAGTTTGAGGGACCGAATTGTTGCTCTACAGTCGACTGATCCTGAATTGAAGAAAAAGATTGACTTGATCACTTCAAAGACTAAGGACGTGGAAGATTTCTCCCTAGCCTTTGATGGTGCTCTTGTTTTAGAGGAAGAGTTTGTGTTCCTGTTGTGGAAGACCTCAGAAGCGAAATCTTGACTGTTGCTCATCAGTCCATCTTTACTATTCATCCCGAAAGCGTGAAGATGTACCATGATATGAAAGGGTATTTTTGGTGGTCTGGCATGAAGAATGATGTGGAAGATTTCATTGCTAAGTGTGGAACTTGTCAACGAGTGAAAGCTGTCCGGCAGCCTTCGTCTGGCCTTCTGCAACCTCTTCCACTACCTAGTTGGAAGTGGGAAGACATTGCTATGGATTTCGTCACTGGTCTGCCCCGATCTGGAAAAGGGAATGACTCAGTGTGGGTGGTAGTGGACTGATTGACCAAATCGGCTCGTTTTTTTTCCGATGAAGATCACCTACCATGGACAAGTTTGGCTAGGCTGTGTGTTGACAATGTGATGAGAATTGCATGGTGTGCCTGTTGTAATTGTGTCGGATAGGGATCCGAGGTTCACCTCGCGTTTTTGGAATAGTCTGCAGAAAGCCTTGGAAATACAGTTGAATTTGAGTACTGCTCATCATCCGCAGACCGATGGACAATTGTAAATGACCATACAAATTCTGGAAGATATGCTTAGAGCGTGCGTCATAGATATGAGTGGTAACTGGGATGACCACCTAGCCTTGGTGGAGTTTGCTTACAAAAATAGCTACCAGTCTTCAATTGGAATGGCCTTGTTTAAAGCTTTGTATGGAAAGACTTGTAGAACTCCTCTATATTGGGATGAAGTTGGGGAAAGGCGTGTTCTTGGCCCTGATCTAATCGAAACCACCGGCACCATGGTGGATATGATTAGAGAAAGGATCAAAACTGCTCAGTCTCGACAGAAGTCTTATGAGGATAAAAGAAGGTCTGACCTTGAGTTTCAAGTTGGTGAGCGTGCGTTTTTGAAAGTTTCGCCGATGAAAGGAGTCATGTGTTTTAATGTTAAAGGAAAGCTCAGCCCTAGGTATTTTGGTCCCTTTGAGATTACTGAGAAGGTTGGACCAGTAGCTTACAGGTTGGCTTTGCCTTCGTCTCTTGCTGGTGTGCATGATGTTTTCCATGTATCTATGCTAAGGCAGTGCTTGGCAAGCGTAGAGCAATTGCTCCAGCATGAACCGGAAGGTTTGAGTGTGGATTTAACGTATGATGAAGAGCCGGATGAAATTTTTGATCGAAAGGACAAGCAGTTGAAAAATCGGACTATACCTTTGGTGAAGATTAGATGGAAGAACCTTTCTTTTGAGGAAGCATCTTGGGAAAAAGAAGATGCGATGCGGACCAAGTATCCCCAGCTTTTCGTACTTACAGATACGTTGCAATTTCGGGGACGAAATTTCTTTTAAGGAGGGAGGAATGTAACAACCCCCGTTTTTCTAACCCGGAATCCGTATTGTAGGTCCGAGAACCCGAAGGTCTAGTCGGATTAATTTTGTGGAGTGTCCAGATAGGAGTCCATGATCCATATCCAGAACCCATGGATCTGGATTCTCTTGTTGAAGAATCTGCCTTACTAGGAAGTTGGATCTCTGGTTGAAGGCAAGTGGTGTTTGGAGATGTCCGGAATGAAGGTAAGACATCCCCCATGTGTTGTTTAGGGCTAGGTTGTGTTTGGGTTTCAACCCCCTGAGCAAAGCACCCTTGTATAGCAATATACTTGGGGGCGGTTGCTAGTGGCGGTTGACTAAACCAAGCGACCGCCTTAAGCGACCGCCCAGTTCTGCTTGCGGGAAAATGCCCTATTTTGCCCCCTATTCGTTATAAATAGCATCCCTCGCCCTATTAACGCATTATTATGTTCGGGATTGCTATTTTGGGCGATTAGGTGGCAGTGGAAACGTGCTAAAAGGTGGGCGAAGTGCTGTTAATGATCTGGAACCTTTCGTCTTCTATTCTTGGTGATTCTGATTAAGGTAATGAATCTCCATCTTCTATTCTCTTCTTTTTAACCTCTGATTGATATGAACCCATCCCCATTTTGTTAGTGGTTACCCAATTGATTTGTTGTATCTCCCTTTTCAATGTTCTTGATGAGATCCCTGTCCGAAACGAATCCCCGCATTTGTTTAATGGATGGATCCCATCAAGGGGAATGATTTGGGTAATAAATCTTTGTTAATTTTAGGGTTTCTTGTTACCCCCTTGTTCTAGACCTATTAAGCTTGAAATTCGGACTTAGATCATCCCAAAACGGATTGAAATCGGATGATAAAAAGTCTGATTTTCCGAGTTGGAAACTGTCTAAAACAGGGGCGGTCGCTTGTGGAGGTCGCTTAACTTAAGCAACCGCCACAAGCAACCGGCTGGTTTCTAGTAACTGTGTAGGTTTGATTTTTGAATTGTTTTGACTCTTGAATCTTATACATTCTTGTAACCCTATGCCTTTTTGGATTGCAAGTTAGAGGACTTCAACTAAATTACAGGTAAGGACATGCATTCTTATTTATATGCAATTACATATACATGATGATTCAGTTGTTCTATTTACTATTCTTTGATCATGTAACTTGCTGTAATTGTATAAAGCATGTGAATCTTATTGTATACTTGCTGTTAGTGGTGTTCTTTGATGTACTTCATCTTTTATGATCTTGCACAACTGTTCATGGTATGATAAAGAGTGATTGTAGTGTAGTTGTGATGGAAGGGGTATTCCTTTGGGATATCTTAGCTTGGGATATCAGAAGGCTGTGGAATGGGACACATGCCTGCTGATGTCTCCAGCACTATCATGATTACTGGATGACATACTTAGGAGTGTCTAGAATTGCATGGCTAGGTACCCCACATGCTATTACCCTTTCGGCAGGGGAATTAAGCCGGGTGACCCGTGACAATGGTGACGTGACTATGTTTCATCCAACAGCGGTAACCAGTCCGTGCGGAGACTCAGTGGTCCACTATTGGTCATGTAATGGTAGGGTTGCATATGTTAGGGTTGGGCTCATGGACGTCCAAGGAGCGGACCGGGTGTCGCGAGGAGTTATGAGAGCATCCGCCCCAACAATATGTGGATGACCATAGGGTTAAGGAGTGGAGTCCAATAGCCGTAGCCAGTCCGTGAGGGTTCTCACTCCTAGGTTGCGAAGGATACTGAACCGAGTTGGTTGGTGCCATAGGGGAAGTATCTGGACTCCATATAGTATGTTAACATTATGACTTGCATTGGATTAGAAACCCCGACATGCGCCAGTACTCATTGCCAATGGTCGTGGTGAGAGAGTGTTGACTTAACCCCCAGCCATGGTTTGAGAGCCAGGTGTGGACTCACCCCCTTTGCCCAGGATCCCTACAGAGGTAACCAGCCCTTGCCGGATCAGAGTGATGAGACTTACCCAGAGGAGGGCTGGTGTATATCTTAAAGCATGTCAGCTGTTAGAGACTTGCATAGTTAGATCTTAGTAGCATTCATATTTCTGCATACCATCCATATCATTTCATATGTGCATTCGTGGATTGTATTGACATATATATGAGAATTGTCTGTACCTTACTGAGTTCGTCGGAACTCATTCCTTTCATTGTATATATTGTATGAGTTGTACAGATGGTTGCACAATGTAAGAAGTTGGAGATGATTCATATGAAAGAGCCTCCTCGTATGAAGCTGATGTGGCACAAACAGTGATACATGAACTTGCAGAGCATGGAGCCTCCTGAAGATGCTTATGTGCACTTTTAGCACCCATTGATGGCCAATGGAGGCAGATTACCAGGACTTTGA
This sequence comes from Hakea prostrata, assembly GCF_041222555.1. Lineage (NCBI taxonomy): Eukaryota > Viridiplantae > Streptophyta > Magnoliopsida > Proteales > Proteaceae > Hakea > Hakea prostrata. The sequence goes on along the minus strand of NC_142606.1, from coordinate 42,512,840 downwards.
TGATCGTGTGGAGAAAGATTGGAGGACATCTTTACTTGCTAATTTATAAAACTAGTTTTTAGATTTAGAAAAAAAGACCAAAGAGAAGATTATTTAGTTTATTTATTTTGCTTCCGCTGAACTCGATATTACATTTGATTCTTGATTCTTTCCTTTGGCTATTTCTTGGATATTTATTGGAGTATTTGGACTCCTGTAACCTTTTTTATTAATTATTGCTCTTTTCTTGCTCTTGATTATCTGTATTTGTATTTATTATTGTTGATAGACTAAAACCATGGATCCTGTGACGGTTCACATCCGCGGGTTTTCGGGCGGTTAACTGGGCCCGGTGGGCGGGGTGTGACACATGGTATTTTGTGTTAAGACAAAGCTAAGGCAGTGAAATCAAGCCCAAACCTAACCTTGACACCCTATCTGTTTTGGGTGAAGAAGGGTTTGTTTGATGTTTGACCTTGAAGTTGGACCTTAAATACAGTGTTGCTATCCTTGGAAAGTCGTAGGAAGTCAAGTCAGATCTCTCCCTTAATGTAGATCCAAAGTCCCAAAGTGAAGGAAGAAGTCTTTGTTGACCATCTCAGTAGAGGACATGGTGTTTGACCCAAAACCCATGGATATTGATGATTGTGTTTCCCTTATGAAAACCTTACTTGATTTGGATTTGAACTGCACGTTGATGAAGAAGAACTTGGTTGATGGGCCTAAAGCCTGGTTGGACCTGGTTTAAAGACATCCCTCAATGCTAGGTAAGTTGTTTGAGGTGTGGTATAAAGCCCATCCAAAGATATTGAAGTTAGGCCCATCAAATCCGAATATTGAAGTTACTCTCATGGTTGGTCGACCAACCAATCGACCAATAGGGTTATATTGGTCAATTTTGGAAATCTTGGTAATTTTGAGACTTTTTATGCTATTTAAAGGGGGGGGAACTCCTTTTTTTTCACTCACAATCAGTTCTAAGCCTTTGGAGACTGTGGGAAGAACCCTAGAACCTCTCCTCCAAAGCCAAGGATGATCCTCAAGCATCCATTTGAGTTTCTTCATCGGTTCTTCTTCTAAAAGGTTAGTAATCAATTCATTTCTTCTTTGTTTTATTCTATCTTCTATACTTCTGATTTCTTGATTATGAGAAAGGTATTACACTACTATAAAGGCCTCTTCTTTGATTATCTTAGCCATAGAGTGAATCCCCCATTCACTCTATGTTTCTTGAAACCATATGGCGATGTTTTATGTCTATGATCTTACCTAAGATCTTGATGACTCTTTTCATGATTTCCTACCTATCTTTATGATTGTGGGGAAGGTCTCATACCATTACCATAACCTTCCCTTGTGTCCTCATGATTGAGGGGTTGATTCCTAATTTTCCTTGGACCATAGAAACCAAAAAGAGGGTGATTTTGTGAGAGTCGATTTTGGGTAACCCTCATGAGAGGTATCCAAATTGGGGAATCCAAATCCACATTTAATTCATTGGATCCTCCCCAAAACCTTTATTGATTATGTATTTCTACTCTTGTTTTCCTTTGGGTGAATCTTTATTCTCCCTAGTTTTTCTGTGGGATACACGGATTCTTGTTAGTAAAACCCTAATTGTATGATTAGAATTCGTTTCCTTTGATTTTTATTTGAAACCTTGTTTTCTCTCAATGTTAGACCCTACCCAATACCTTTCTTGAATTTGAAATACTATTCTTTCTTTCTTAGAGTGAATTGGGGAATTCACTCTATGTTCTCGAAGTTTTTGAAACCATATGGTGATGTTCTTGTTTCTTGATTTTACCAGAATTCTTGATTACTCCCTTGTATTGTTTTTCCTACAAAGTTTATGTTTGTGGGGGAAGGTTTCATACCTTTACCATGACCTTCCCTTGTGTTCCCATGATTGTGGATGAATCATTATCTTTCCCTTTGCTCCTTCGTGAGCTACCCTATGCATGTTGTTAAAGAAATTTTGGGTTATCTTCAAGAAAGGTTACCTAATTGAGAACCCTAATATTTCTTGTTAATTTAGTGGATCCTCCCCAAATGCCATTCTTGTTTTTGAAATACTAATTCTATGTTTCCTTTACCCTCTGTGAACCTACTATGGGTTATTTTGAGAACCAATCTAGGGGAACCTTCATGAGATGATATTCAACTCAGAACCCTAATCATTTATTAATTATTGGATCATCCCCAAAGCTTTCATTGATGTGATTTCTTACTCTTTATTCCCTAGGGTGAATCTTTATTCACCCTAGCCTTTCCATGAGAGCCATGGTTAGTATATGCTAAGACCCTAAGTCATTTTGGCTCAATCAAGATTCTATATTTTGACCATGATTTGATGCTTAGACATTCTTGGATAGTCTTAATATGTTCTAGGAAGCTCCCCTTCGAATTTCAGAGCAATCGGACTTCAAACGAAGAAGTTATGACCAAATTAGGGTTTGCAGCCCCGTACTATTCCATTGGTTGACTGGTTAGTCAACTGGACCAACCTACCAACTAATCGACCAACCAAGTCTGTAGCCTCAAATATGCTCTGTTTGCTTCCGTTTGACTTCTAAACTTCTAGGTCTTATTCCTAATTATTAATATATGCTTGTTTAGGGTTTATTTGCTCGTCTTGGACCTCTTCCTCTTCATTCTTCGAAAATTCTTCGACGTTTGTTTAAGGTAAGGATGGTTGATCCCTAATAACCTAATATGTTTGTCTTTAGATTTGATTACATGATCATTACTACTGCTGTACTTAGTTTCTTATAATTATATTGCTGCTGTAGTTCTTCAACTACAGTAGTACTTGTTCTTATAATGCAATTGTTATTTCAATTATGAATGATCACTTACTTATGTTTTATATTATCAGTTGTGCTTGTGAATGACTAATTGGGAATGTGATTGCCTAGATTGTGATTGGGGATTGGGGAATGCCCTTTTGGCATTTTTGTCTTTGGACACCAGTGGAGGTGGTATGGGACATTTTCCTCTGGTGCCCCTTGATGCTTTCCCTGATTATTGGTTGATATACCTAGGGCATGTCTAGAAGTGTTTGGCTATGATGTCCCTATTATATCAGACTCGATCGGAAGGGAATTGAGACTGAGCAACCGGGGGTAGCAATGAGGTTTGTGGGCCCTCCGGATACCGGTTAGTTACATCCGTGAGAGGACATTAATCACATTGCGGATACTCGTGAGAGGCCATTCATTAGTACGGTTGCAAAAGTGGAATGTGGGCCCTGAAACTCAAGACCGGTAACCAACCCGTGAGATGAACATGGAACTATTTGTTAACTTGATGTAATTGACCAATAGGATTGATGAGTCCGTAGTCCGAGTTGGTTGTAGCCATAGGATACGCTGACTCTAGGGTGAAAGATACCGGAAAGGATTGCCCGGGGGAATGGAAGTATCTGAAGCTAAGTTGATATAACTAAGTAGAAGACTTTCATTTGGCTAGTCTTACCTTGACATGCTCCAATACTTAGACCAATGGTGATGTGAGAGAGCAGTGACCTGAAACCCAGCCATGGAATGTCCGAGAGGGATGCCTTGACCCAACTACCACCGGCAGACCCAAGATATCGAGATGGTTGAGGGGGAGTGATTGAGACCTACCCAAAGAAGTATGGTGCTATGACTTAAAGCATGTCTGTCAATATACACCAACATACATATATAGAGTTAGAAGCATATCTGCATTGTTTGTTTCATATCATTGTGCATTTTGTATGATTTGCTATAATGTGTTATTATGTTATTTTGGATTGAACTGCCTTGCTGAGTTCTTTTGAACTCACTCCTTTTTGCAACATCTTTTGTTAGACTTTCCTGTAGGTACTACTACTGTTGACTATGATGGTTAGTACTATAAAGACCAGGTTGATGACTCATACTGTACTAGCTATGGTGACTACGTCGGTGAAGACTATCAGCACGAGACTGATACTTATCAGGAGTAGTACGGCCTTTGCACTTGTGTGCCAACGATGGGATATCGTCTCATCCTCTTTTTGATCTTTATTATATTCATTGAGACTTTAGTTGTTTGTTCCCCTTTCTTTTAGGAGCCGTTTGTAATCTTTTAAATCTACTTTCCGCATCTGTTGTGGAGTGAGTTTCCACCTCATTCTACATTTTGATTTATTCTATTGGTATCATTTTCTGCACTCTGATGTTCTTTTGTGATCCTTCTGAGATCCTTTTTTGACTTTTATTATTAAACTACTTGAATACAATGATTTGTTCTTGCTTTTGATTATGTTATTGTGCTAAGTGGATATGATCATTTCTAAACTTGATCTTCGGGACTATGAATCACTCCTCTGGGTATTCCAGATAGGGTACCAGCTAGCTGGATGTGACAAAGGCACTTATGCTTGGGCCAAAATTGTTGTCTTGGTTGTTTATAGCAATGTCCATGAGTGCATGCTTTCTCTTAAAAGACGGTCGGGAATAAATTTTAATGAATCCCAAGACTTCAATTGACTGTTGAGGCGTCCAAAATCTGCTCAGCCCTTAGATCTCCTCGTGATGACCAGCAAAACGAAAGCGTCAGATGTGGCCCGACCGCGGGGGTCGGGAGTCCACCTCCGAAGGCTAAGTCAATTGATGAACTTAATCACAAACGGCACTGCTAGAAGTACAGAGCTAAGGAATGAAGAATTGGTAAAGGTGATCTAGATCGTAAGCCGCTGATAGTTTAAGTCTATCAGTATGTATCTGAATCTGAGTCTCAGATAGTGTGTTTTTGATCCTCCTCACCTCGTATGGTAGTGAGGTTTATATAGAGTGTACCTTCGAATCTAATTCGTTGGATGTACTTGAGCCTTCTTCGGGTAGTCATTGGATCTTAGCAGATAGATCCGTTGAGCAATAGACTTCTACTAGTTTGGACTAGTAGAGGACTCCTGAGATAACTCTTTAGGTTATGCGATGATTATCCCTTCGATAATGATTAGCCGCAGCCATCAATTCGAGTCTGCCATCATTAGGGTAATTACCCTAATCCATAAGTAGGATTAGGGCGTGCTTGTAGCTGAATCAGTTTTCTTCTTCAGCAAGCCATCTTCTGGATCCGGTTCGCTCAGGAGCGAGTCGGTTCCCTCTGCCTCGACCGGGGTCGAGGGTCGAACCAGGTATGAACCCGGTTTGATCATAATTTCTCAGTATCACGAGCCCCCCAGACCAAGCATTCGGTCGATCCCGAGGGCTTGGTTTTTAACTGGGTTCTTCGTCAGGCGATAGACTCTGCGTGCTCCATTAAATGTCATATCACATTTAATGCGGTAGTCACTTTTCCTCGAGCTTTGTGAGGGTAAGGCCGCGTGTCACCTTGCAGTCGATCTGTCGTGGCTCACGTAATCCAAGCGACGGTTTCCGAACGCCTGTTTCGGATTCGTGAGTTCAAACTTTCAAAACGTCTTTCAATCTCGGTCGTTGATTTTGAATCAATCTCGATCGTTCAGATTCCCGAACACTCGTGCGGGTGTTATAAAAGCGGTTCGTTGTCTTCGTAGGTTTCATTCTTCCTGTCTGGAATTTGAACCTTTGTTGTCTGTTTCGCGCCTTCTTGCTCTCAAGCTTCTGCCTCACTGAATCAGTAAGTTTACTGGTCTTTTTCTTTTTGTAGTTTACTGAAACAAGTAATGGCGGACAATGGGGCTTCTCTGATACCCAGTGTTGGTAATAGTAGTGAGGCTTTTGCTTCTCCCCGCTTCCGAACAATCGGATAGTGATAACAAAACCCTAACTGTCCTCCTCGCGCGAGTTTGCTGAAGTTTCTCAAAAAGGTTTAGAGAGAAAAACCGAAACTCCTCCCGCGCCTTCCTCGAGTCCGGGATCTTCCAAGATTGTCGAGTCTTCTAGGCAGCCTCAAACTTCCGTGTCCAATGGTGGACCTGGCTCTGTTCCCTCCATTTATAATGAGGAAACCCTTCTTTCAGCCATCCAAGATTTTGATTTTCCTTCCTCTTATCAGGTTAGGGCTCCCCTTTCTGATGAGAGGGTTGATTCAACCCTTTCGGGGGAATTTTCTCTGTACATAGATGCACTGGAAAGCGGGGTTCGCTTTCCCTTTTTTAATCCTTTGTTCTCCATGATTCTGAATCATTGGGACATTTGTCCCGGAATGCTCCTTCCCAATAGCTGGCGTCTCATCGTCGGCTTCTTGGGTTTGTGTTTTGAACTTGGCATTACGCCATCTCTTTCTCTCTTTGTACATTTTCATGTTCTTTCTATCTCTCATCCTCCAGGATGTGTTTTTCTGTCCAAACGCAATAAGGCTGAACTTGATTGGTGGGGCAACATCCATGCCATAGGAACTTGCCCTTCTAACCACAAAAGATGGCGCAAAAGATACTTTTTCTGTCAAGCGCCTCCATCGGATCTTAACTTCCCAACCGCCTGGAGGCAGTGTACTTCTTCTTCCGAGAATAACCGAGGCCTCCCCTTATCCAGAGAAGACGAGGCGGCCGTCAGGAAGATCAAATCCATTCCATGGTATCAAGAAATACATGGATTTGAGGTGGAGTATAACTCCATTCTTCAGTACTGGGGCTTGGCTCATTGTGAGCTTCTAACCATCATCCTTTAATTTTACTAAAGTGATATGTCTTTAATTCTGACCCTTGTTCTTCTTTGCAGGGCCTCCAAGAATGAACCTTGAGAACCTGCGAGCGAAGGCCGCTAGGGCCGTTGTGACAGCCGAGCAACGATCACCCAGAGCCTTGACCATAGATCAAGAGGCCTTCCCTCTCTCCCGACCCCTCTTACAGGGGTATCAGGAATATCAGGTCCGTAGCTGATGCTTCGGGTAAAGGGAAGAAGCCAATGGTGGAGAGGTCTAATGTTTCCTCCTCCGCCCGAACCAAAAGGAGGCATGACACAATTGATGCTTCCTCCCATAAAAAATCCAAAGCTTCAACGGATTGTGAGGAGGTCTTCACCCCCGAGTGGACCCTAAAGTTGACCGACAGGGTGACTCGGGATCCTGAGAAAGCTGTAGAGTGGAGCTCCCTTAGTCTTGCTCCTTCTGACCGCCAGGAATTTGAAGCCCTGGATGACATTTCCCTTGTTAGTCAATCCACAAGGTACCGGTCTTCTCGCTTACTTATTTTTTCATAATTTGTTATGACTTCTCATAATATTTTCCGCCTTCCCAGGAATGCTGTGTTGAGCTTCTATCAACACATGGAAGCTTTAAGCCGGGTTGGCCGCACCAGCTCCTTGCTGCAAACCTGTGAAGAGAATTTGGTCAAGGCCAATTCTGAGATAGACCGGCTTACTGCAGCTGCTGAGGAGCTGCAGAAAAAGCATGAGGAAGAAATAATCTCCCTCAAGGAGGCCCTCGATGCTTCGAAGATTCGTGCCGCTGTTGCTGAGTGCGAGGCCAGGAAGCAAAAAGCAGCTGCCACATTGTTCGGTGACAGGCTTGAATTCCGATGTAGGGAGAATGAAGAATATCTGAAGTTGGCGATCCCTAGCAAGCCCGAGCATATAAAGCCAGAGCTTCGGAAGGAGTGTGTACGGAAATACCTGAACAGCGTACCTTTCTCGGAGCTGCTAGGTGCCTACAACATTCAAGCTTATCGTTTGGGGCAGAATGACGTTTGGGAGCGAATTCTTGCATCAATCCCTTCCTTCGATACTGCTCCCTTTCGTGAGGTGTGCCATAAAGAGGTCTTCGGGAAAGTTGGCATGGATCTCCCAGACTGGGCTCGGGAAGAAGATGATCCTTTTCCAACTGACCCTCAATATGAGGCATACCTGGCTGACGAGCCGGCGCTTCCAGAGGAGAAATCACAAGCCGAGTCTCAAGTTGATGCTGTAGAGGACTCAGCCAATGTCATTCTTGAGGAAGGCTCTTCTCAAGATCCTGAGAAAAGTCCTCCCGACCAAGGTCCCTCGGGCAACAATGAAGAAGAGGCTTAGGGAGTTATCTTTTATTTCTTTGTAAAGATTGACCTCCTTATTAATGAATAGACATTTCTTTTTAATGTTGGCCTTTCCATTTCCCTGTCTCCTGCCGAAATCTTGCCTTGAATATCAAAGTACAAATGATAAAACTTATCACTTAACTTTACATTCCTCGCCGAATAATAATCTTGTAGAAATATTGCGAAGATGCGGTTTGGGAAGATGCATTAATCTTCCCCACTACTTCATTTATTGCAAAGTCCACACGTTTCCCTTCTGCGAAGTCCAAACGTTTTCTTGCTTTTGTACACCATTCGATGTTTCCAATGAATCGGAAATACACCCATTATTATAATGGCAGTGCGACGATTGGAGGTATCTCTGCATCGGGTGCTCGTTTCCACATGTTTCCATGTGGCATCCCTCCGACCGTTGATCTTGCTTTCTGCGGATTTCGAAGCGTCATTTCGATCTGGGTCGTTGGTTGTCCTTAGCCTTCAACCGTCGTCTTAATACCTGAGGCTATTTAAAGCCTTCGTGGGTACTCTCCATCTATCCTGCTATCTGCAAGTTAGATTTGCTAAAGTGCTAAAGCGACATTCTGTCCTTCTGCCTGCTCCTGTATTCCTTGTACTCCAACAATAGCTCTATCAACTTCTGAACAAGTGAGTTTTTGTTTTTGATTACTCATCTCTTTTAGCTAGTGAATCCTCCAAGCATAAGGCGACTGTTGTTGGTGAATCTTCAAGTCAGATACAGTTTCTATTGATGCCGCCCGTAGCCTCTTTTGACCGAAGTGATCGCTCGTCTTTCCCAGGAAGATCTTGATCACTCCGTTGTTGATGGCGCTGCTGATGCCCCTGCTGCAGAGACCGTTGGTGCACCCCCGAAGGAGATTCTTCGGGCATCTGAGGCAACTATGTTGGCGTCTAATGAAGGTGTGGTCCCAGCAAGCACTGCTCCTATTTCCAACTCCAGTGCTTGTTTGGCATCCTCCTCCTCTCCTTCCGAGTTGGAGGATTTTGCCACCAGGAAGCTCCGTCGGGTGACAGGTGATGCAGCTCATCCTTCTCTTGATGTAGCTCATCATTCTCATCCTTCGCCTTAATTAGTGTCAAACGAGTTTGATAGAGCGTTGGAATGGTGTACTGTTGCTTGAATGACTTCTGAGAGCGCAGTTCTTTCCAAACTTCCAGATGAAGTCTTTACGAAGTCACTGGTGATGTAAGTCATTCTTCATTATCTTTCGATTCTGAAAAATTTCTCTGCTGCTCCTTTTTAACTCGGAAGTTGTTTGCAGGAGTCTTACTGGTAACTTCCACAACCAAGTGGAAGCATTTTCTAAGCTCAGTAGGTTGAGCAATGAAGTTTCCAGGCTTCGGGAAGTCTCTGAAGCTAAAGATGCTGAGATTGCTCACCTTCGGAAACTAGCTTCGGAGGTTGTAGGAGAAAAGAATTCGATGATCGGTCGTCTTCAGTCGGATTTGGATGATGCTAGGGAGAAGATCCGGCAACTGGAGCGAGCAGTTGGAAATTCAGGAGCCAAAGGATCTGAAACGTTACCTCAAAGGCAAGTTGTCGTTCCTTTGCCCGAATCCCTTCCAACTGATGTTCGCAGAGCCTGCATCTTCAAGTATTTACACAGTAAGCCCTTTGTTGATATGCTGAATGCTTATAACTTGCAGGCGTATCGGGATGGTGAGAACGAAGTATGGGAATCAATATTAAGGAAAGATCCTCATTTTGATACGACTCCCTACAGTGTTGTTTTCCATCCTGAAGTATTTACCAACCTGGGTATTCCTCCTCCCGACTGGACCAAAGATAAGATTGATCCTCCACCTTCCAATCCAGATATTATGCATTATCTGGAAGATTCTCCTGTTTATTCTCCCCTGGAAGAAGTCAATTATGACGAGCTCGTCTTGAATGCAAGTTTGGTCGAGGACCATACTTCTCCTGGACAAGCTGGACACAAAGTATGAAATTACAGAGGATTTTATGCATACCGAAATATTTTTTGTAATCCTCATTTCTCCTCTTCTTTTCCTTGAATCCACACCAATGGTTGACTCATATGTTTGTTCTAGCAATAGTTGTGTCGATCTTGTATAACTTCTTAACAGTCACTGATGATGACTTTCTTTTTTGACCGAAGATTGTATCCAGCTCTTGTAATTGTTTTGATACTAGCCTCTTTCGATCTTTTGAAGAAATAAGAAATTAACTTCATCTTGAACTTTGCTAGCCATTTGAATCGCTGTTGAATTAGGTCTTAGTTGTTTGAAACAATGCCTGTACTTAAAGATTTCTGGAGAAATACAATAAGTCTGAGAAGGAACTCACTCGGGTTTTAAACCGATGCCTTTACTTAAGGATTTCCGGAGAAATACAATAAGACTTAGAAGGAACTCAATCGGGTTTTAAACCGATGCCTTTACTTAAGGATTTCCGGAGAAATACAATAAGTCTTAGAAGGAACTCACTCGGGTTTTAAACCGATGCCTTTACTTAAGGATTTCCGGAGAAATACAATAAGTGTTGAAGGACCCACACGAATTTTCATCCGATGCCTTATAGTTGGATCTTGTTCTTGAATGTGGTGTATGATGCCCCCCAATCAAAAGATAGTTTGTTGAAAGCCAAAAATTGCATTGATTGAGTTGAAAATGATTACATCGCGAACAAAATTGAAATCATCATCAAGGATAAAACTTTTTGAGATGCCTGGCATTCCACGATCGATCCAACTCTTTCTGAGTGTTGATGTTCTTCAGCCTATAAGCTCCTGAACCAACTGGTTTTACAATCATATAAGGTCCTTCCCAGGAAGGGTCCAATTTTCTTTGGTGACGCGGGTCGGAAGCTAGGGTGTTTCTCAACACCAAATCTCCAGCTAAGTACCGACGATTCTTCACTCGAGTATTATAATGAGACGCTATCCTTCTTCGTCCAACAGATCAAGACTATCAAGCAGTCCTTGTTCATTTGCTTTTTCCTCGAACTCACGATCCCGTAATGTCCCCGCCATTATCTCCACTGGTGCCAATGCTTCGGATCCAAATGCCAACCTGAATGGAGTTTCTCCTGTGGGTGTTCGAACCGTAGTTCTATAGGCCCACAGTACATTATGAAGTTCTTCGACCCAAGAAGCTTTGTCGCTTCGAGTCTTCTCTTTATTCCTTCCAAAGAGCGTTCGGTTAGTAACCCCCCCCCCCCCCCCCCCCCCCCCCCCCACCCCCCCCACCCCCCCCCCCCTTTTTCCTTCCTCTTTTTTTCTCTTATATTTCCATTAAACATCCCCACACCACCCCCAAAGTATTTTTTTTTTCTTTACTTACCCTAATATTTTTTTTTTTTTTTACTCCCTTTTTTTTTTATTTTCCCCCCCCCCCCCTCCCCTTTTGTTAAATTTTTCTTCTTTTCCCCCCCCCCCCCCCCCCCCCCCCCCCCCCCGCGTTTTCCCCCCCCCCCTCATCCCCCCCCCCCAGGGGGGGGGGGGGGAGTTGAATGTTTTTATAAAATCCCCCTTTCTCCCCCCCCCCCCCCCCCCCCCTTTTTTTTTTTTTTGGGGGCCCACACCCCCAGGGGGGGGAGGGGGGGTTATGGGCCCCACTGGGGGGGGGGGGGGCCCGCCCCCCCCGTTGATGACGTAATGTCGGGATTCCAGTTTATGGACATTGATGATGCTGCTCCTTCCTCGAGCACATTACCAGTGCTAAGTTAGAACCTTCTGCGCCCGGAGGAGGGGGGGGGCAGTTGAAATAGCAAACGGACTCCCGTGCATAATCCGAAGGTACTCCCTGAAACTAGACCTCTTGAGTGAACTGTAGGAGAAAACCCCATGCAATTTGACCTTGTATAGCCCTCCAAGTCCGCACCTAAAGTTGCTGTACTATTCTGTAAAATTTCTGCAGAGATTGTTTTGGTCGATACTATTGGTCGATACCATCGACCAAAGGTATCGACCAACAAGTCTCGCTGAGCCCGCATTTAAAGATTCTTGGAATATTCTTTTCTATTTATTTATTCCTCGAGACTGGAGCCCTATTCTCGTGTTTTTAACATCCTGGGAACGTGAGAGAGCCTCCCAAGAACTCCTCCTTGGTAGTGGTGAAGCATCTTCTTCATCAATCATTGCCAACCACTCATTCCTACTTTCTTGTTCCACTTTAAAGGTATGACTCTCTCTCCTAATCACTTTCTCACTCATCTTTTCTCTATTTTACTGTTGGGACCATGGCCAAGGTGCTGCAACCTTGCATACACCTTGCCATGAACCTTCTAAACCCCATACAATGATGTTTTCACCGATATGACTATGATTGATTCACCTCATGATCATTGACTACACATTTCCATGATTTATTGCTTACCAACTTGCTTTATTTACCAAAACTGAGATGAAGCTCATGATTAACCTAATCTATACCTTGCATATGTGCTCCATGTTACTTCTAAACGATTCCCTACCTAATCCCCCATGTTTTCCCCTAATTTGCATTGAGATATAGCCAATGCCATGATCTACAACTCTTAACCTTAATATGTCAATTTGGGGATTTCCAAATGGACCATTGGATTATGAAAGTTTCTTGATAATTAGTGTCCCCATGTTGTGCTTAGACTATCCTCCAAGTTTCATGTCAATCCGAGACCCGAAGACCAAATCCGGGCAAGAATCCGAAAAGCCAGCTTGTCTGTCCCGGAATTGATTTGGTCGATACTATTGGTCGATACTATCGACCAAATGTATCGACCAATAGAGTTGCTGTCAAGCAACTTTTGCCCAGCTTCTGATTCGTTTGATCTCCGATTGTTCTGATTTCTTCTCTAACCTTTCATATATGCTTGTTTAGGACTTTAAGACTATTTGGGCCATCGCTTGTGATCTTGGACCATTCTCTTCTCCGATTCAAGGTAAGGATAGTTATCGATGTAATTACCTAGGATATGGAAATCTTGACTTGGTATTCCTAACCTAGTAAATATAGTTTCTATTTCATATTCTTATCGTGTTAGACTTGCTACATATGTCTTTTAACAGTAGCTTTGTGTTTACATTATATTACTTCAATGTTTTATCATGTTTATCAATTTCAATATATGATGACTTATGTCAATGTCATGAATTGAATGTTTATTATGACGTTGTATCTTGTGAACTGATATGATGAACTTGGGCATGTGATTGCTTAAGTATAACTTGGGATTGAGGGGTACCCTACTGGTGCTTCTGTCCTTGGACATCGGAGGGAATAGTATGGGATGTTCTCCGAAGGTGTCCATTGACGCTTTCCCGGGTTATTGAATGACATGCATAGGATTTGTCTAGATGTATGGCTAGGATGTCCCTATCATATCAGACCCGATTCGGAAGGGCATTGAGACCGAACAACCCGTGGTAGTAGTGTGGATTTGTGGGCGCTCAAGACCGGTATCCACTCCGTGAGAGGACATAAATTGCATTACGGTTACCCGAAAGGGGCCATTTATTGGTAGGGTTACAAATGGCTAGACTTGGGCTCACGGGCACTCAAGACCGGTGAAATGATCCGTGAGAGGGACGTGAGAGCTTCCCGTTTACCATTTGTGGATGACCAATAGGGTTGATGAGTCCGGTGAGTAATATCCGTGACTCTAGTGTGAAGGATACCGGAAAGGATCCCGAGAGGGGAGGAATGGAAGTATCTGGAACTGCATGATATGATTAAGTAGATGACTTGCATTGGGCTAGGCTATACCCTGACATGCGCCAATACTTAGACCAAACGGTGATGTGAGAGAGCGGTGACCGAAACCCCAACCATGGATTTGTCCGAGAGGGATGCAGGACCCAATTCCCCCGGTGATGAGTGACCGAGACTACCTAAAGAAGTATGGTGCTATGACTTAAAGCATGTCTACCATAGATGACCAGCATACTTAGAATAAAGTCATATTGCATTATATGCCTCATATCATCTCGCATCATTTTATGATTATCTTGTGGTTTATGTGTGGTGGGATAACTTCCTTGCCGAGTTCTTTTGAACTCATTCCTTTTCTCGTTGCAATATTTTGTTAGGCTATTCTACAGGTGATTACTCCGATGGCACCCTCCCCGAGGCGGACCCAGATACCTCATACTACCATCCGGAGGCTGGCTACGTTGAAGACTTCGGTGACCATACCGAAGAAGATTACCGTGCGTACTGTGGTTAGCCCCGGAGTTGTATGGGAGCAATCATGTTGGGTCTCCATGGTCCTCAACTTTGAAGAAGATATATTTATTATGGAGGAGACTTATGAGTAGTTACCCCTTCTTTTGTGACAAGATACTTAGAAGAATTGTAATAACTTTAACTTACCTTTATAACTTGAGACTTGTACTTAACTAAATTTTGACCTCACTTCCGTTTGGTGAAGGAGTGGATTCCGCCCAACGCCTTCTTAATTTATCTGATTTGATATTTATTTCCGCACTCGATTATGTCCGACACCTTATTTCTGAATTCCATGATCATTCATTGTTAGTTTATGATTATTATCTGTTCATGATTGTATTATCGTCGATGTGGATTATGTGGTCCCCGAACTATGGATCTTCGGGGCTGTGGATCACATCCCGGGTATGCCGATAGGGTACCGGCTGGGTGGATGTGACAGAGTGGTATCGTAGCCCTGTGTTCAAGAAGACCCTAACCACGGAAGCGATGATGGAACATTCCGAGTTACCGATCAAAAAGGGTAACTCAACTATTCTTAGAGCTGAATAATAGATAACCGAGATTAGTAACTCGAATAAATGAAACTTAACCGATTATGGAATAAGATACAATAATATAAGCAAAACAACTTGATCTCATTAATCACATAAGAAAATTTTTACAAGTCCGAAAGAAAGTACATCCGGGAAACATAAAAAGGAAAACTCCTAATGCTATCTATCTAGGTGATCTACTCCGACGATCCGTCCGATCCCTCCTCGATCCGAACTCATCCTCGAGCCGTGTAAACCTCTCACCTAAAGTGTGCATGTATGTCTCCATCCTCATCTGTCGAGCCTCGATCCTCTCGAGTATGGAATAAATCGAAGACTGATGAGAAGTCACACCTGGAGCCTCAGAAGTCTGGTGAGATGGACCTCCATCCTCGGAGAATCGTGGAGCGGGAATCTCCCGATGCCCCCGGTCATCATCCCGAATCCGGAGCATCACCCCGATCATCATCGTCTCCATGCTCATCTACATCGTCATCCTCGGCATCCCCATCGATGTCGGCCTCATTGTCTGATCTAACCGCATTACCAAGCCCCATTTTCTTGACCGACCATGCACAGAGGTCCTCACCTATCTCTATATCAGGAATCATCAGTGTGTCCTCTAAATCCACCTGGAAGTACTGGAAAATGCGTGTCAAGACCCGGCCGAAAGCTAAGTTCCTGACCCCGGGAGACTCAACTCGGTCTATCATGATATGCTGCATGATGTGAGCCAAGTCTATCTGCACGCCAGTGTAAATGCAATAGATGACTAGTGCCTCCATAATCGTCACCCTACCGTGATGCCCCCCGCCTTCGGAATAATGTTTCGCCCGACAAAGCGAGCGATGACTCGGGCAGATGGTATCATAGAAGTGCCACTCCCGGGCATGAAGCAGCTTCTCATCGTCCCACGTAGTCTTGCATATCTCGTGTGTCTCGTATGGAATGAGACCCTCCGTAATGTCGGGCGCGAGGAGGAATCCACAAGCGAAAGTCCGGCACAGACGGCACTCCCAAGATCCCAGCCAACTCGCCGGTAGTGAATGTGATCTCAACGCCTCGACCACGGAGCAGATGACAATCCGAGGACCATCTCGCGGGTCATCCTCGGACCGGTAGGTCAAGTTACTATAAAAGTACCTGACAAGCTCTGGGTAGACTGGATATGGCGTGGTGTACAAAGATAACCATCCCATCGCCTCTAACCTCTCCCGTATGCGAAAGGTCTCTAGCTCATCTAAGACTACCAACCGCCCGTACTCGATCGGTATGTCATAGAAGTAGTGCTCGAACAGAACTCGCCCGAGGTGATATGAAGAGGTCCTCCTCGGTCACCTCCTCGCCGTGGAGCATGTCCTATACCTCTCGTCAGCCCTCCGTCCTCCTCTCGGGCATGATGAACTCCGCGGAGACAAGAAAGAAATTTCATTTTGATTAATTCCCTTGTTCATTTGTTAGATGAAGGGCATTTTTGTAATTTTTCGAAAATTTGAAATTGTTGCGAAAATGCGATTCGAACATACTAGCATGTGTATAAGACTTGGATAAACATGCTGGGATGTTTCGTTTGGTGAAAATCTAACATCTTGGCCATGTAGAAGTGAAAATTCAGCAAGAAGGTGAAGGAAGAAATCCCTCTTTGGGCTATGTTTGAGATTTTTCAAAAGTTGGAATTTCGGCAAACCGAATGTGGGAACACCTTCCCCATGGTAAATTAGTCATGTGGGACTTGGTTTCATGTCAAAATTCATTTTGGTTTAAAAATGAGGCAAGTATTTGTAAAGTTGGAAATATTGAGATGAATAGTGATTTTTGAATCCTAAGAATGTGAAATCTTGTGTTTCATGCTTAGTTTGGCTTGTAAAATGGTGGGAGCATGTTTCTAAACGTCCCTAGACATGATTCTAACCATTAGCATCAACCATTTTGCAGTTTTGAAGAAAAATCATATCTTGGTAAATGAAAACGCAAGAAGAGAGAAGAAGAGAATGAGACTTACTTGTGTTGTTGATCAATGCAAGCTTGCAAGAGTGTTGGAAGTCTCAAATCACCCCTAAAACCCTTAGAGACCTTAAGGAGAAGTTTTCCCCAGAGCCAAGTTTGAAATGGAAATGTTTTGGAAATGAAACGGGTGAACCATATATTCTGTTTTTCACGCAGAATGTTTTTTGGTCGATACTATTGGTCGATGCCATCGACCAAATGTATCGACCAATAGGGAAAAATTTCTGCTTTTGGGCTTTTGTGGAAATCTGATTTGTGATTTGTTTCTTGTCAATGTTGGACTATAATCTTGCTATGTTGATGATTTTAAGCATGATTTGGGCATTCTATTCTATTGATCAAGTGATTTTGACAAGTTGATTTTCGATGTTGTAAATTTCCGATGTTTGAAGAATGGTGCTTCTGAGGAATCGTTTGATTGGTTCTGATAATTCCGGAGTTGAAGATGTGCCTGCTGGGACCCCGGACCAGCAAAGACAAGGAGAGCACCCCGCCCCTAATGGAGTTCCCGATGCTCCTGAAATCGGAAGCTTCAGAGACATTGCTAGCATTATGACCAACATGATGCAGCAACAAGCGGCGCAGCTTCAATCAAATGATGACCGGATTTTTGGCTATGCGAGAAGAGAACCGAGCAAGTGGTTCAAGAAACCCTCGGCCGTGCAGCTCCGTATGTGGAGAGGTCCACTGAGATCCCGCATACCAAGCTGATGGAAAGTTTTCTTAAACTCCAAGTACCATCTTTTACCGGAATGACCAAGGACACCCTCTTTCCTAATAGATGGTTGAGAGAATTGGAAAAGGCATTTAGACACCCGCAGTTGTTCAGATAATCGAAGGTGTTGTTTGCGTAACGTAAGCTCCAACATGAAGCCGATGCATGGTGGACCTCCACCAGGCCTATTCTCGAGAACCTTCATGCTGGTGTGGTTACTTGGGAGTTGTTCAAGGAAGCATTTTGTAGGAACTATTTCCCCGAGTCGGTAAAGGATGCCAAAGAGGCAGAATTCATGGCATTGGTACAAGGTGCCCTTTCTCAGGCCGGGAATACCAGCAGAAGTTTGAAGAACTCTTTTTCTTCGCTCCCGATTCTTTGAGTTCCGATGTTGCCAAGGCGAAGAAATTTTTCAAAGGGCTGCGACCTTCGATCAAAGTCCACCTCACCGCCTTACCTCTTGGAGACTATGCTCAGCCGTGGAGAATGCGAAGAAAATTGAGGAAACCGAGAAGGAGAATGTGCGAGCACAGAAACCTTGGCAATCCAGACACTTCCGGATTTGTTGATCGCACCGACCGTCGTTTTGTGAGGCCCGCACCGCACCCCCACTCCCACCTATCAGCCCCGGAGTGTTGGGCCGAGTCCCAAGTCGCTCATGTAGGCCAAGATGGCCGACTAGTGGGACCCGACCTGCAGGAATTGTTCAGCCTTCTCTACCCGGAATGGTACACCCCGTGCCCGCATTTCAGAGACCTCCAAAGGCAGCTACCTCTCGTTGGACCGAAGGATAATGTTTGCTTCTTTTGCAAACAGCCCGGCCATTTTGCCCGCCTCCGCCCCAAGAAGTCCGTTCAGCCCGGTGCTCCCTGTTCGTAAGAGTGTCCCCGCCCTCCCGCCGCGCAGTCTTCAAGATATCCGGCACCGACCAAGAAGCTTGTCATGATGTTGTTACAGTGTACATTGTTAGTCGCTTCTTTACCAAAGATTTGTATTGTTTGATACGGGTGCATCTCATTCATTCATTTCATCTACTTTTGTCATGAAGACTAACCTAACACCCAAATGTTTGTCTAGTTATTTATCAATTTGTACCCCCGTTGGGTCTGCTGTTAAACTAGATAAAGTGTTAGAGGAATGTCCTGTTTGTGTTTGTGGTTTGAACTTGAAGGCAAGGTTGGTGTTGTTCGATATGAGAGATTTCGACGTGATCTTGGGAATTGATTGGTTGACATCCTACAACGCTCGTGATCTTGTGCTCTTCAAAGAAGATCCAATTCCGATTGGAGGGGAATTCAGTTTTGGAGTTCCAAGGAAGGAAGGGAAGAGTGAGCAAGAAGACTTTGACCGCTTTAATGCAAGTCCACTCCCTAGTGGAAGATGTTTCATCCGGAAGCAAGGTTAAGGAAAAGAAGAGACCCGAAAATGTCACAGTAGTTTGTAACTTCGCTGATGTGTTTCCAGACGATTTATCGTGACTACCCCCCGATAGAGAGGTTGAGTTTTCCATAGACTTAACTCCCGGAGCGTCTCCGGTGTCTAAAGCTCCTTACAGGATGGCGCCTACCGAGCTAGAGGAGTTGCAAGCTCAGCTGAATGAACTCCCGGATAGAGGTTTTGTGCAGCCAAGTGTGTCACCCCGGGAGCTCCGGTCTTGTTCGTTAAGAAGAAAGATGGTAGTATGCGCCTATGCATTGACTACAGAGAGTTGAACAAGTTAACGATCAAGAACAGATACCCGTTGCCCTCGGATTGATGACCTGTTTGGACCAGCTTGAAGGGCGCGTCTGCTTTTCTCGAAGATTGACTTAAGATCGTGGTATCACCAGTTGAAAGTGAAGTCAAGTGATATCTTTAAGACGGCGTTCCGAACAAGGTATGGACACTATGAATTCAAAGTTATGCCTTTTGGCTTAACAAATGCCCCCGCCGTGTTCATGGACCTCATGAACCGGTATTTCATGATGTGCTCGATAAGTTTGTGATCGTATTCATTGATGACATCTTGATTTACTCGAAGAATGAAGAAGAGCATGCGGAACATCCGAACTTCACTTTGCAAAGGTTGAGAGAAAAGAAACTCTATGCTAAGTTTGGCAAGTGTGACTTTTGGCTCTCAAGGGTAGTGTTTCTTGGCCATGTTGTTTCAGCCGAAGGTATTCGTGTCGACCCGGAAAAGTGCAAACCGCTACCGATTGGGAAAGACCGAAGACCGTGGATCGAGATAAGAAGTTTCCTTGGATTGGCAGGATACTATCGGAGATTTATCGAGAATTTTTCTAGGTTGGCTGCCCCTATGACTAAGCTAACTAGAAAGGAAGAGAAGTTCGTTTGGACCGAGTCTTGCGAGAGGAATTTTGAGGAGCTGAAGGTTAGATTGACAAGCGCCCGGTTTTGACTATACCCGATAGTTCCGGTGGGTTGATAGCCTACACCGATGCTTCCATGATCGGATTGGGTTGCGTGTTGATGCAACACGACAAAGTTGTGGCTTATGCTTCTCGGCAATTGAAAGACTATGAGCGGAATTATCCCACTCACGACTTAGAGCTTGCCGCCGTTGTTTTTGCTTTAAAGATTTGGAGACATTACCTATACGGTGAGAAGATCGCTATCTTCACGAATCATAAGAGTTTGAAATACTTCTTCACCCGTAAAGAGCTGAATATGAGACAAAGAAGATGGCTGGAGTTGGTTTCTCGACTATGATTGTGACATCCAATATCACCTGTAAAGCAAATGTAGTTGCGGATGCTCTTAGTAGGAAGAGTCGAAGAAGGATTTGAACTTGTGTGCTTTGAGTCGACCTTTGTTGCTGTCAATGGAAAGGTTTGGCTTAGAAGTGGTTCCCGAGGGTTCGGATTGTATTCTTTTTGCCATGACGGCAAGATCCACCCTTAGAGACCGGATCGTCGCTTTGCAAAGTTCCGACCCCGAACCGAGAGAGAAGATTGGGAAGGTTGCCACGAATTCGGAGATGGACCCCGCTTTTAGTACATCTTTAGATGGTGCCTTATTGTTTAGAGGTAGACTCTGTGGTGCCTCGCTGCTGATGAAATCAAGAAGGAAATATTGAAAGAAGCACACCAATCGATCTTTACAATACACTCCGGGGGTACCAAAATGTATAAAGACTTAAGGGAACATTTTTGGTGGAATAGCTTGAAAGCGGATGTGGAAGACTTTGTTGCCAAGTGCGAGACTTGTCAGCGTGTTAAAGCCGCTTCGCCAAACCTCCGTCCGGATTGCTTCAGCCCCTTCCCTGCTCCTAGTTGGAAGTGGGAAGATATATCCATGGACTTCGTGACTAGCTTGCCGCGGACAAGTAAAGGAAATGACACCGTGTGGGTGGTTGTAGATAGGTTGACTAAATCAGCCCATTTCATACCTATGAAGATCACCTACACTTTGGACAAGCTAGCTAGACTCTATGTGGACAACGTGGTTCGCCTACACGGTGTGCCGGTGAGTATTGTGTCCGACCGTGATCCTAGGTTCACCTCAAGGTTTTGGAATGGATTGCAGGAAAGCCCTGGGAACCCAATTAAACCTGAGTACAGCTCATCATCCCCAGTCTGATGGACAATCTGAGCGGACGATTCAAATTTTAGAAGATATGCTTAGATCTTGTGTGGTGGACATGGGTGGAAATTGGGATGAACACTTAGCTTTAGTGGAGTTTGCCTATAACAACAGTTATCAATCAACAATAGGCATGGCTCCTTTTAAAGCTTTGTACGGTAACACTTGTAGAACGCCTTTGTATTGGACTCGAGACAGTGAAAGAAAAGTCTTAGGCCCGGAAATGATTGAAGCTACAAGTGCTATGGTCGACATGATTAGAGAGAGGATTAAGTCTGCTCACCAAGACAGAAATCCTATGCCGACAAGAGAAGGACCGATCTGGAGTTTCCTATTGGAGAGAAAGTTTTCCTTAAAGTATCACCTATGAAAGGTGTGATGAGATTCAATGTGAGAGGAAAGCTTAGCCCCCGCTTCATCGGACCTTTTGAAATCTTGGAAAGGGTTGGACCCGTTGCTTATCGCTTGGCCTTGCCTCCATCTCTTGCTGGAGTTCACAATGTGTTCCATGTTTCGATGCTTCGGAAGTACATAGAGAACCCGGAACACATACTACAGCAAGCACCCGAAGGACTTAGTGCCGATCTTTCTTACGATGAAGGACCAGCTGAAATCCTAGATAAAAAGGACAAGCAACATGGAATCGCACCATCCCTTTGGTGAAGATTCGGTGGAAGAACCATACCCCGGAAGAAGCTTCATGGGAAAAGGAAGAAGAAATGAAGGAGAAGTTTCCTCATCTTTTTGGGAGCACAGTACGCTTTCAATTTCGAGGACGAAATTCTTTTAAGGGGGGAAGAATGTAAAATCCAGCTTTTACCTAACCTTGACCCGACCCGGTCATTGTTATGTTTGTAGGTCCAAAGACCCGAAGTGGTGGTAGGAGGGACTTATGGGCCCTACTGGTTGATGACGTAATGTCGGGATTCCAGCTTATGGACATTGATGATGCCGCTCCTTCCTTGAGCACATTACCAAGGCTAAGTTAGAATCTGCGCACCGATGAAGAGCGAGACAGTTGAAATAGCAAACGGACTCCCGTGCATAATCCGAAGGTACTCCCTGAAACTAGACCTCTTGAGTGAACTGTAGGAGAAAACCCCATGCAATTTGACCTTGTATAGCCCTCCAAGTCCGCACCTAAAGTTGCTGAACTATTCTGTAAAATTTCTGCAGAGATTGTTTTGGTCGATACTATTGGTCGATACCATCGACCAAAGGTATCGACCAACAAGTCTCGCTGAGCCCGCATTTAAAGATTCTTGGAATATTCTTTTCTATTTATTTATTCCTCGAGACTGGAGCCCTATTCTCGCGTTTTTAACATCTCGGGAACGTGAGAGAGCCTCCCAAGAACTCCTCCTTGGTAGTGGTGAAGCATCTTCTTCATCAATCATTGCCAACCACTCATTCCTACTTTCTTGTTCCACTTTAAAGGTATGACTCTCTCTCCTAATCACTTTCTCACTCATCTTTTCTCTATTTTACTGTTGGGACCATGGCCAAGGTGCTGCAACCTTGCATACACCTTGCCATGAACCTTCTAAACCCCATACAATGATGTTTTCACCGATATGACTATGATTGATTCACCTCATGATCATTGACTACACATTTCCATGATTTATTGCTTACCAACTTGCTTTATTTACCAAAACTGAGATGAAGCTCATGATTAACCTAATCTATACCTTGCATATGTGCTCCATGTTACTTCTAAACGATTCCCTACCTAATCCCCCATGTTTTCCCCTAATTTGCATTGAGATATAGCCAATGCCATGATCTACAACTCTTAACCTTAATATGTCAATTTGGGGATTTCCAAATGGACCATTGGATTATGAAAGTTTCTTGATAATTAGTGTCCCCATGTTGTGCTTAGACTATCCTCCAAGTTTCATGTCAATCCGAGACCCGGAAGACCAAATCGGGCAAGAATCCGAAAAGCCAGCCTTGTCGTCCCGGAATTGATTTGGTCGATACTATTGGTCGATACTATCGACCAAATGTATCGACCAAATAGAGTTGCCGTCAAGCAACTTTTGCCCAGCTTCGATTCGTTTGATCTCCGATTGTTCTGATTTCTTCTCTAACCTTTCATATATGCTTGTTTAGGACTTTAAGACTATTTGGGCCATCGCTTGTGATCTTGGACCATTCTCTTCTCCGATTCAAGGTAAGGATAGTTATCGATGTAATTACCTAGGATATGGAAATCTTGACTTGGTATTCCTAACCTAGTAAATATAGTTTCTATTTCATATTCTTATCGTGTTAGACTTGCTACATATGTCTTTTAACAAGTAGCTTTGTGTTTACATTATATTACTTCAATGTTTTATCATGTTTATCAATTTCAATATATGATGACTTATGTCAATGTCATGAATTGAATGTTTATTATGACGTTGTATCTTGTGAACTGATATGATGAACTTGGGCATGTGATTGCTTAAGTATAACTTGGGATTGAGGGGTACCCCATCGGTGCTTCTGTCCTTGGACATCGGAGGGAATAGTATGGGATGTTCTCCGAAGGTGTCCATTGACGCTTTCCCGGTTATTGAATGACATGCATAGGATTTGTCTAGATGTATGGCTAGGATGTCCCTATCATATCGGACCCGATTCGGAAGGGCATTGAGACCGAACAACCCGTGGTAGTAGTGTGGATTTGTGGGCGCTCAAGACCGGTATCCACTCCGTGAGAGGACATAAATTGCATTACGGTTACCCGAAAGGGGCCATTTATTGGTAGGGTTACAAATGGCTAGACTTGGGCTCACGGGCACTCAAGACCGGTGAAATGATCCGTGAGAGGGACGTGAGAGCTTCCCGCTTACCATTTGTGGATGACCAATAGGGTTGATGAGTCCGGTGAGTAATATCCGTGACTCTAGTGTGAAGGATACCGGAAAGGATCCCGAGAGGGGAGGAATGGAAGTATCCGGAACTGGCATGATATGATTAAGTAGATGACTTGCATTGGGCTAGGCTATACCCCCGACATGCGCCAATACTTAGACCAAACGGTGATGTGAGAGAGCGGTGACCGAAACCCCAACCATGGATTTGTCCGAGAGGGATGCAGGACCCAATTCCCCCGGATGAGTGACCGAGACTACCTAAAGAAGTATGGTGCTATGACTTAAAGCATGTCTACCATAGATGACCAGCATACTTAGAATAAAGTCATATTGCATTATATGCCTCATATCATCTCGCATCATTTTATGATTATCTTGTGGTTTATGTGTGGTGGGATAACTTCCTTGCCGAGTTCTTTTGAACTCATTCCTTTTCTCGTTGCAATATTTTGTTAGGCTATTCTACAGTGATTACTCCGATGGCACCCTCCCCCGAGGCGGACCTGCATACCTCATACTACCATCCGGAGGCTGGCTACGTTGAAGACTTCGGTGACCATACCGAAGAAGATTACTGTGCGTACTGTGGTTAGCCCCGGAGTTGTATGGGAGCAACATGTTGGGTCTCCATGGTCCTCAACTTTGAAGAAGATATATTTATTATGGAGGAGACTTATGAGTAGTTACCCCTTCTTTTGTGACAAAGATACTTAGAAGAATTGTAATAACTTTAACTTACCTTTATAACTTGAGACTTGTACTTAACTAAATTTTGACCTCACTTCCGTTTGGTGAAGGAGTGGATTCCGCCCAACGCCTTCTTAATTTATCTCGATTTGATATTTATTTCCGCACTCGATTATGTCCGACACCTTATTTCCGAATTCCATGATCATTCATTGTTAGTTTATGATTATTATCTGTTCATGATTGTATTATCGTCGATGTGGATTATGTGGTCCC